>NC_090320.1:247106024-247715652 GCF_040869045.1 Eurosta solidaginis | reverse complement strand
TTAGTGTTATACAGATTGGCCATTTCGCTTGCCAGTAAGTCCACTGGGATTTTCCGGGTTAGCACCAGGATCGCGTCGTCGGACACCGTCCGATAAGCGCTTGCTGCAGCAAGTCGGTACGCCGCTAATATATATTTTTGATGGGTCCGTTTAGATCCATACCACACTGGTGCTGGTGTATTATTGAGCTGGTTAGTGTGGACAATAGCTGACGTGTAGCTTCGCTCGGACCACCAATGTTAGGCATTATTCGCATAAGTGCTCCATTAACTTTGGTAATTTTCTCCCTCACCGCTCTGAAGTGCTCTTTGAAAGTTAACTTAGAGTCAATGTGCACTCCTAAGTATTTTAGAGAATCCTTTGAAGTGATTTGATGATCCCCGACAGTTAAGACTAACTCGTTCGCCGACCGTTTGGAGCTTACTAATACCACTTCCGTCTTTTGGCTAGCCAACTCCAGTCCCGTATTGGTCAGCCATTCCTTTATTCTTGCTACGGCGTCATTACATAATGCTTGAAGCAGGTCCAGTTCTTGGCCACTACTACCACCGCAATATCATCAGCATATCCCACAATTTGCGTGTTTTCTGGTAGATCAATATTCAGCAACCCGTCATACATTACATTCCAAAGCGTTGGACCGAGAACAGATCCCTGTGGGATGCCTCCGTGTCAAAAAGAAGTGCTCTGTCTTTAAGATAGCTACCTATTATTCTGCGTAAGTAAGCTGGTGTGCCGAAGTTTTGCAGCGCTTCCATTATCTGCATCCAGTTCGCAGTGTTTAATTTAATTTATTTATTTAAAGTCGCGGCCACCGTGGTGTGATGGTAGCGTGCTCCGCCTATCACACCGTATGCCCTGGTTCAACTCCCGGGCAAAGCAACATCAAAAAATTTTAGAAATAAGATTTTTCAATTAGAAGAAAATTTTTCTAAGCGGGGTCGTCCCTCGGCAGTGTCTGGCAAGCGCTCCGATTGTATTTCTGCCATGAAAAGCTCTCAGTGAAAACTCATCTGCCTTGCAGATGCCGTTCGGAGTCGGCATAAAACATGTAGGTCCCGTCCGGCCAATTTGTAGGGACAAATCAAGAGGAGCACGACGCAAATTGGAAGAGAAGCTCGGCCTTAGATCTCTTCGGAGGTTATCGCGCCTTACATTTATTTATTTTTTTTTTTTATTTAAAGTCGACGCAAACATAAAGCGGTCCACTAATTATTGTAATAGACAGATATGCATCTCAATACAGAGCCATTCTTAAAATTAAAAAGTTTAAAAGAGGTACATAGAAAATTAGAATGTTATAAAAATTTGACATCACATAAGAAAAAATAAAATTAAAATATCAGGCTAAACCTAAGAATATAGCAGTAAAGCCGCAAACGAACATTCAAAGCCAATGCAGTTATACAAATCAATGTAACGCGAGCGCCAATGACGCAGGGGACTGTTTCTAGCAAAATTTTGCCGGCATAGAGGTAAATGAAAAGGCACAAAATATCTGGAGGCCCTAGCAGGAACCGCAAAATTGAGTTGACTGATTAGGTCAGGGGAGTCAATCACGCCAATGATGAGCTTGTGAATGAACATAACGCCAAGTAATACTCTACGATTCTCTAGAGATGGCAAATTAATTAGAAGAAGCCTATTCCTGTATGGTGGAAGATGAGTACTTGATTCCCAGTTGAGACCTCGTAATGCAAAAATTAAAAACCGTCTCTGAACCGACTCAATCCGATCTATATGGACTTGACAGATTGGAGACCAAACACATGAACAGTACTCGAGAATAGGACGTACCAGCGAGGTATAAAGGATCTTTGTGAATAAGGGTCATCAAACTCTTTAGACCAACGTTTGATAAAACCTAATAAACCAGTTGATTTGTTTATAGTGGTTGAAATATGTGTGGTAAAACTTAATTTCGGATCAAAAATAACACCTAGATCAGTTACAACAGATATCCGCTCCAGAGGGTTGCCGTTAAGTATATAAGATAACAGGACCGGCTTCACACGGTGAAAAGTCATTTGCTTACATTTAGAGCAGTTCAAAAATAGTAAATTTGCAGTACACCAGCTAAAACCGAACAAGCTTGAAGGCATATATGTGTAACAAAGTTTTACATCATCTGCGTACATAAAAACTCTAAAATGTAAGATAACCTTTGGTAAGTCGTTAATGAACAGGGTAAAGAGTAATGGACCCAAATGGCTACCCTGGGACACGCCAGAAGTTACATCAAACGAGTTTGAAAGATTGTTGTTGAAGAAAGCTCGATGAGTCCTATTTTCAAGATAACTTGAAATCCAACTTAATAAAGGCGCTGGAAGCCCAGAAAATCAAGTTTGTGAACTAAGAGCTCGTGATTAACAGAGTCAAATGCTTTACTAAAGTCGGTGTAAATTACATCTGTTTGTTTGCAATCTAAAAAACCATTCATAACAAAAGACGTAAAGTCAAGCAAGTTGGTAGTTGTTGATCTCCGATGCACAAAATCATGTTGACAAGGTGATATTAAAGAGCTACACATATATTGAAGCTGGTATGTAATTATCTGCTGAAAAGCTTTAGGGATAGCTGAGAGCTTAGCTATGCCTCTGTAGTTCTCAATATTAGACCTACTACCTTTTTTATGCAAAGGTATAATAAACGATTGTTTCCAAATTGATGGGAATGATGCGGACTCCAGAGACAGTTTAAATAATTTAAAGATAGGCTCAGCTAAGCTGACAACACAGTACTTAAGTACACAACTAAGAACACCATCTGGACCCGGTGAAGATATCGGTTTCAATGCAAGAAGATTATTAAGAACAGTATCTTTATCAATAAATGGGTTTAAAATATTATTAGAACTTTCCAAGTAATATGGATAAACATTAGACTGGATAGGTTGATTTAAAGAATTCAGTAAATAAATCTGCGATTTCGTGATCAGAATTAGCGTTTTTGCACCCATAAATAAAAGTAGATGGGAAACCAAAAGTTTTCCTTCTGTAGAAACGTTTCGGATTATTAGTAAATTGGAATTTGCAGCATGATAAGTAACCTTTATAACAGTGCTGGTTAAGACTATGAAAATTGGAGCACGCCATTAAAAATTTAGAAAAATCAATAGCTTTACCAGATCTTTTGAAACGCGTATAAAGTCTAGATTTAATATTATCAAGTCTTAATAGAACCAAGGTGGTTTACCCGTGGTGGTACTGGAATAACGAAGAAGCATTCTTGATGTCCAACGTAATCAGTGCACAAAACTTCCTTTTATTTTGGCCTCCAGAGATAAATTCTCTAGCTATATTGACGACTGTTTGTATTGCATCTACGGTGGATCTTGATTTGCGAAATCTATATTGATTATTCGATAAGCCACCTGGTCTCTCTAGAGTCAGCTGTAGGCGCTCACTAATTATGTATGTATGTATGTATTTATTTGAAAATTTGTTCCCAGCACAACAATTTTGACAAATTATTTAACAGTGCTAGTCATGAATAGCATGAGCTATAAAAAATTGAAGATTTATAATAATAATAAATTAGATTAATCAAATTAAATTAAATATAACGGATAATGGTGAAATATTTATGTATGTAAATGTAAATCTTAAAACTAAATAAAAGTAATTAATAAATATTAAAAGACAGCAGTAGTGATGATAACCTTTGGCTGATTATAGATCGAATAGTATTTATCAAATGAAGAAAGAAGACACAGAGAAAAGAAAAGGACTTAGAAATGAACATTTTAACAACATCAATTTGAGATCCAGTTTAAGAGTCGTTAAAAAATGATGTTAGCTCTTTTTTCAAGTGCAGAGCATTACTTAATAGTGGTAGGTAGGGAGTTCCAAAGACGTATTGCAGTAACAAAAAATTGGCGCTCAGAGGTTAGCTTGCGGTATCTAATGTGCTTAAGAAGAAGCACCGATCTTGATGATTGCAGAAAAATAAGCTTACGATATAGATAGTCAGGTTCCTTCGTGTGTATCAACTTATGGAGGAAGGACAGTGTTTTGACTTTTAAAAGATTTTCGAAAGAAATGTTTAGCAACCTTTCAGCATGTTGTGATATGTGGTCAAGTCTTTTCAACCCATAAACATATCTAGCAATGTTGTTGTAAACAACATTTAGTTTGTTCTTGCACAGATAGTCACAGTTTGAGTAAATCACACACCCATGGAGTAGCGTAGGTATTAAGTACGCTTTAGCGAGAAGTAGTCTTATGTGCAAAGGCGTGAAATACTGTGTTAACCATAGTGTACGAAGCATTCCATACACTTTTCCAACCGTTCTAAAAATATGGTCTTTCTATGTCAATGTTTTGTTAAAAATTACACCTAAGTTTTTCGCCGTATCTATGTATTCTATAACGGAATTGTCGAACACTACATTCTCTAAATCATTAGTGTGAAAAGACCTTCTATGAATAACAATACATTATACGCTCGAAAATCTTCCCTAGGGAATCCAGCATACAAAGTTGCCTATATGAGGATGGTTGGTCCAGTTGTTTACCACGTTTCAGCAGGTCTTTCAAAATACTGCTCTCAGAACCGCCACAGGCTGTCTTCTTATGTCCCCAGAACACCATCTACATAATGAGGCGAGAATACTCCCTATCAGGGAGAGAAATGAGATGCTAACCAAACAGTTCCTGTTGAATACCCAGAAAACTGGGCATCCCAACAGACATCTGATTGATGAGCCAACACTAGGCATTTGAGGAAACACGGCACCTGAGAACTCAGCCGTATGAAGCAAAAAAACACAAGCAGGCCCTCAGTGAACTCCACAAACAGGCGTCGGACCTTTATGCCAGGAATTGCCCGGTGAATCCAGTACTCCAACAACAGTACCCAAAGCTTGCGCAATGGGAACGCATATTCCCCAGGGAAACGCGAGTCACTCTAGCTCAACTTCGTTCTGGATACTGTAACAGGCTAAACTCTTACCTATCCAGAATCAACCCCGACATACAAAATGTATGCCCCGCTTGCAATGTGTCCCCACATGACACCAACCATCTCTTTTGTAATGTGAAACCAACGCCTCTAACACACCTTTCATTATGGTCCACCCCTGTTGAACAGCAAGTTTCCTTGGACTCCCGTTAGAGGATATTGATGACTATTTGTGATCGGTCGCACCTATTAGGTGGGGCGAAGCACTGCTACTACAACAACGCATGTACTTTACATATTCATAATTTCAAATTTAAAAATAACATCCCCTAATATCTTCAAAACAAAAATTCACAAGAATGCTGAATAACCAGCAAAATCAAACTCGCTTGAACGGAACTAATAAAGCACAGTTTGACAATCGCTGCACTACAAAAAGTTTGTGAGTAACTGATATAAGTAGCAGCAGAGATGTCAGCAAGCACAGAATTTTCGCATTTTTCAAAGTCGGAAAAATCATTAAAATTGTGCAAATTCTTGTAAAACAATTTTTGCTAAGTAAACTTTGGACATTTAGTGAAAAATTGCATTGCTTTTTGTAAATATAACAATTCGTTTGTACAGTGAAATTCGCCTGAGAAAATCGTGTGATCGGCTATTTTAGGTACACAAAAGACGAAGAATTCTGTGCATATGCATAAGCAGAAACGAGGAGAAAGGATAATAATTTGAAGGTAAAATTTTGCTATTAATTCCCTAGGTGCTTTAATTAATTTTGTAAAAATATAAATATAAAAGTTCAAGAAAGCTAAAAATATAAAATTTTTCTAAGATTCATATGTATTTTTGTAGTTATTAGTAATTGAAAAAGATGGTGGAGACGCGATATCAATGGGCATTCGTCAATGCAATTGGTGCTGCCATCTGAGTTAAAATGGCTGGCAACAAATACCCATTTATTAGAACAAAAAAACTTGATAGAAATCACATTTGAGTCAAGCTAAAATAAACCCTTGAAACTGGAGAAATACAGGTACTTAACATAGCTGTTAAAGAAAAAACAAAAGCATGAAGAAATCCAGCACTTAACAACAACGATCCGCTCGAAGATAAGAAGCACAAACAGGCCCTTTAAGACATCCACAAAAAGTGCGGAAACTAATAAAATGCCTGGTGAACTCGTTTCTCAAAGATAAATACGCTAAACTCACAGTTAAGAAAAGTAACCACCTCACTCTGGTTCAACTTCGATTGGGATACTGTAGTAGTTTAAACTCTTACTCATCCAAAATCAACTCTAACATAAAAAAAATAAATAAATGTAAGGCGCGATAACATCCGAAGAGATTTTTGGCCCGGTTTCTCTTTCAATTTGCGTCGTTCTCCTTTTAGTTTTTTTACAAATTGGTGGGGCATTTTTATGATAACTCCGAACGGCATCTACAAGGCAGATGAGTTTTCACTGCGATCTTTTCATTTTTCAAATACACTCTGAGTGCTTGCCAAACACTGCTGAGGGGCGACCCGCTAATTGAAAAACCTTGTTTCACGCTACCATCACACCACGGCGGCCGCCTCTACAACTCTAACATACCCATTTTATATTGCGCTTGTAATGTGTCGCCCCATCACACCAACCATGTTTTCAATTGATGGTTTTGTAACCAACATCTCCAACATCCATATCTTATTGGACCAACCTTGATGAAACTGCAAGTTTCCTCGAACTTTAGTTAGAGGATATTGATGATAATTTATGAGTGATCGCACCTATTGGATGGGACGAAGTACTGCTAAAACAGCGGCAGGCACAAACATGCATTCATTATTAATAAATAAGCATTTGGTTAAGATTTATCTCCAAACTACTTACTATATAAAGTGTCTCCTTTTTCTATGGACTCCGCTTATCAACCCCTCGCATCCCTTATTGACCTCTTGCTGTGATATAACGTTTTTGAAAATCTGAGGTAGAGTGTCTTTCAGACGAATTTCATTTAAGTTTTGAAACGTAGTAGTTTCGTGAGACAAGCATTTTGAAGCGAATTGACAAATATTTGAGCAAACATTTTGCGAGTCAGAAATGACTAATTTACTTATTTTTTTACACCTTCTACATACATATATTAGTGTCAGTGTAAGTGTAACCAACAACCAAGTGGCCCTTTCTATCTGAAATCGTTTATGGTATTTTCATTTACAAAATTGTGTATCCGACTTCGAAGCACAACGACGCGGTGGCAGCTAAGATGTAAACTGTGAGCAATATGTTTAGTTGTGACGGCTTAGATATAGTAAGTCATTAGACGTTCTTACTGAGTGCTCGCCTACCATGCCGAAAGTCTTATGTTGAAACCACGGGACCAGTAAAATCAAAATACTTTAGAAAATGCTTCTCAACACTACTAGTGTATTTCTAGAACAACTTCTAACTCTCTCTTGTTGTTGTTGTATTAACCACAAATACACTCTAGCGCTCCCCGGGGCCTTCGGGGAGTAACCTTATCGCTACAACAACAACACTCCAAGAAGGTTTTGAGGAGTGTTGATGGTCCTTTGCCAGATATAGATCTGGTACGTTCCTGTAACAAAACACCATTAAGGTACTAGCCCGACCATCTCGGGAACGGTTTGTATGACCACATTGAACCTTCTAGGCCATCCCGCCACCCACCCCCTAGTTCCATGAGGAACTGTGGGTCACTGTGGGATTCCCCTCGCATAGGTGAGGTTGACAATTGGGTTGTGGAAGCTGTGAAGCTAAAAAGCTTTGCATTGCGCTTATCAACCCCTTGAATCCCTCTAACTCTCTCCGGAGGTACATCGTCTCAAGTTTTTCTTACTTCTAATTTTAATTTGGGACGGACTATCTGTTGTTATTGGTATTTTCCAAAAACTATGCCGACGAAGCATAGGTTTTTTGGGCCAAGACTTTACTTTTGACCTGTTCAAAAATGTCCGGAAGTTATTAAAAAAAATATAATTCCGCATTTTGACTTTCCGCAACAGAAAAATTTACATTCTTAATTGTTGACAATTGGCAAGTGAAAGTAAAAATATCGAGAAGCATTTTAATATTTGGCGGCCACCGTGGTGTGATGGTAGCGTGCTCCGCCTGCCACACCGTATGCCCTCGGTTCGCATCCCGGACAAAGCAACATCAAAATTTTAGAAATAAGGTTTTTCAATTAGAAGTAAATTTTTCTAAGCAGGGTCGCCCCTCGGCAGCGTTTGGCAAGCGCTCCGAGTGTATTTCTGCCATGAGAAGCTCTCAGTGAAACTCATCTGCCTTGCAGATGCCGTTCGGAGTCGGCTTAAAACATGTAGGTCCCGTCCGGCCAATTTGTAGGGAAAATCAAGAGGAGCACGACGCAAATTGGGAGAGAAGCTCGGCCATAGATCTCTTCGGAGGTTAGCGCGCCTTACATTTATTATTATTTTTTTTTTTTATTTTAATATTTACCTGATATGAATATGAAGCTTGCTAACTTTAGGATCTAAAACCAGCAGTATATTCGCTAAATGACAGCGAATCTAGTAGCTTTGCAAATATACTCTCGATTTTAATATGTATGCTGGCAGCAAAAAAGCCCATTTATTTTGCTATCTGGCATCTATGTATGTATGCCTGGTGCATTACATCAAACGAGCACCGAACGGTTTTGTATTTAACAGCTCAGCAGGTTATGAACCGCCCGATTCCATATCTATTGCGACCCGCCTCTGGGTTTACCCAACGTCTCTACGCAAGTTGCCAGGTAGTGCATAGTCCCACAAGCAATTACATACATATGTACTTTGTTTTCGTTTGAACAGGCTATCTATCACATTTAAGATAAAAACTAGTGAACGCATTACAAGCGATTTACAAAGCATTGGCATCGAAAAAAAAACAAAAATAGAAAACAAAGATTTAAAAAATTCACATAATGGATATAGAAGAAGTAACAACTCATACAGCTGATGGTTCACACAACAAAAATATATTTAAGTCAGAAATAGTCAAAACTGAAACAGAAACTAACGAAGTGACATCAAGTTCTGTGCAAGCTGGGGCAACCACAACAACACCACCAACGACAGCTATTAGAACTGAATCAAGTAATAATAATAGCAAAACATTAAAACGTTGTTTGAGTGTACCCATTTTACGTGCTGGTCCAGCGTCCACATCTATGACAACACGTTCCGCAGCAGCAGCTATGGCGATGCGTAATAGCAGCGGCAATTCTGCCAGTGTCTCAGCAGGAAGGGATGGACTTTTAACACCAAAGAAAAATCAAAATTTTGTAATGCGTGATGGTGATATTTCAACTGGCAACAATTTCTCTCAAAGTATACATATTGGACGTTCAAACCCTTCATCCAGGTATTAATTTTTTTTATACAACCACTTTTTTATATTGTAATTGTAATCATCTAATTATAAACTTTTAGGGAAGTCTCACCAGCGCCTGTTTATAATATATTTGCACCACGCGCACGCCGTTACTCAGCCAGTTATACACCACATGGAGCAGCTGGTGCTGCTGGGAATGTTACATCGTCTAGTGGATTACCGCTATGTTTGACACCAAGAGTCTCACAGTTGCGTCAAGAAGAATGTGTCGATATGTTGAATAGTCGTGAAGCAAATCATGAACGTGAAGTACATAGTGCCATGCAAATGTCGCAAAGTTGGGAAGATTTGACTTTAGTTGCTGAGAATTGGTCCTGTAAATCGGAGGAGTTAAGCAATCCATTGCAAGTGACATTGCCCTCGGGTGTAGCTAGTTGTTCCAGCCCTAGTCCAACCAGGTATTGTTTAGACTTAAATAAAGCATATAACAACATATATTTATAGCGTACAAAAGAAATTCAGGTACAAATATAGGAAGCATCTCAAAATGTTAAGTGTACGAATAAACCCGCTTATAGTACTAACCACGGATAGAGTTCTTTTATAAAGGTGCTAACACCTTAGAGTTGTGTATTATTATACAGTACACCAACGTCCACTTGCAAAACGGCAAATTATTTCCATAACACAGAGTTAACTTTTCATGTGGGGTTAAAGTCATACATTTTTTATAAATTTTTTCTGCGTCATAAAGATAATTTGCCATTTTGCAAAGTGGGCCTAAGTGTGTAGTGCATGTAGGGTTGATTATTGCTTATTGAACATTGTTGCCTTTGCTCACACCTAGGGTGGTCTCTTGTTTACCTATGTATCCAATGACTTAGGTGGTTTCGTCCTGGTTTTCGTATATTCACATAAGTCAAATTGGGTAATGATGAAATGTATTATTGCTTGGAAATAATAATTTCATTGGTATCTATAAATAGAATTGACGGACTCTTGTTGTGAGAACAATAAAAACAACCAATTACCCCAGGATTCCTGGCGTTACAATACGCAATACATAGCCTATCTATTCCAATTATAACGTCATTTGCATTGGGAAAACCCTGTTATAAATATTAATTTACATGAACACAAATTAAGTTGCCAGGGCACGTATTTAGGCCGCACCACCGTTAAATTACTGATTTATGTATTACTGGATTTCAAGTTGTTGTTGTTGTTGTAGCGATAAGGTTGCTCCCCGAAGGTTTTAGGGAGTGTTATCGATGTGATGGTCCTTTGCCGGATACAGATCTGGAACGCTCCGATAACGCAGGTGCGAGCCCGACCATCTCGGGAACGATTTATATGGTCACATCAAACCTTCAGGCCATACCTCCCTCCCCACCCCAAGTTCAACGAGGAGTTTGGAGTCGCCAGAGCATCGTCTGTTAGTGAAACATGATTCGCCGCGAATAGGTGAGGTTGACAATTGAGTTTGGAGAAGCTATATATTGCGCTGGCAACCTGAAGGCTTGCACTACACAGCCCCTTGAATATGGTATTTTAATCGCCTCTTACGACAGGCATACCTACCGCGGATATATTCTGACCCCCTGACCCGCTGGGAGATTTCATCGTTTTTCACTACGGTTCCTCCTCATACATTTAGCACGTTGCCCGGCTTCTAGTATATGTCTGCTTGGGTAGTTCAATATGTTGACAAAGGAAATACCCCAGCGGGTTAGGGGGCTTAGAATATACCCGCGGCAGGTGTGCCTGTCGTAACAAGCGACTAAAATACCCAAATTATTCAAGGGGTTGTGTAGGGCAACCCTTTCAAGGCGTTGCCAGCGCAATTTATAGCTCTCCAAATCAGCCGAGGCTCTGGCGACCCCAAAGTTCATGGAACTAGGGGGTGGATGAAGGGATGGCCTAGAAGTATTAAGGCGATCATATTAAATCGTTCACGAGATTATTGGATTTGTAACTTAATGGTGCTTTCGGTGAGTGTCTTTATCACTACACTAACAACAAAAACAAGGGTAAAAAGGGTAGTGGGTTCTATTACCGGAATGTACTGGATCCACTTTATGCTACTTCTCCAAAAAAGAGAATATGGAAGTATACGCATTGAAAATTTTCTCCAGAGTAAATATACCGAGCGAGTTTGGCACAGCCGAAAAACCCCAATGCTTGGTGTAAATTTATATTTGTCCGGAATATCCAGTACACATATTCTGGAGTGTTTTTTTTGCTTTTTTTCTGCTTCATTCTTCATTCCCCGAGAAAGATAATTTTCCCCCCCCCAATTCATTAATTTGTTTTTGCAGTAATCGTGCTGGCATGAGACTGCCATATGGTTTATCGCCATCACCGACCAGACGGACGTTCGCTACACGCCGCTCAATGTCTCCAATAGCTATGCGTCCTTCACAATTAGGTCCGGTAAAACGTAAATTTGAATTAGAAGAAAGTGCAACGGGTAGTAATTGGAATATATACTCCCAACCACCCTTGAAGAAAATGTTTACAGAAAGGTAAGTTTTGTCTTTTCGCATATTTAATTCATTGTGATAATAACAGCATTCTTATTTCGAATCATTTAAGTCGCGGCTCCTCGCCCATTTGTCAATCGCCATCCTCCATATGCCCCAGTCCTGATTCGGGTACATATGATGGTGGCCGCATAACACCAAAGCTCTTTCTTTCGAAATTATGCACCACAAATACAAATAATAACAATTCAGCATGTTCATCGCCAAGTAGCAGTGTGAGTGGTGGCATTATTGACTCAACAACTACCTCAGGTGTATGTTCATCTGCTTCTTCGACAACTTCTTCCGTGTCGGGTGGCAGTGAGCCAATGTGTATTGGAGGAAGTGGTGGCGGTAATGGTGGAATTATGGATGAGGGTATTTTTGTAACAGATAGCGATGATAAGTTAAGACAATCGGTAATTTCAATAAGCAATAACAGAGCTGCTGCAGGCAGCGGCTTTACATTGGGAAGTGGGTACAGCAGCGGTATTGGCGTTAGCGGTAATGATGTTCAACCAATGTCTACAGATATGCAAGATGATGCAACACTATTAGATGACATAAAAAGTGAAACATCATCAATTGGTGGTTGCTCTAGCATAAGTATTGAGTCGTCTTCCTGCGATAGCGCCTCCAAAGCAGCCGCAAGCTTTCTTAATAGACTGAATGTGGATGATATAAGTACAAGTCCATTGGCAGTACAGAAAAGTTTTTATATTAATAAGCAGGGTGGTTTAACAGGACATAAAAAGTATATTGTTAGTAGTGGTAGTACTAGTAGTAGTGAACTAATTGAAAGTATTAATGTAAGTAGCACTAGCGGAAACTCTGCGGCGGATGCATTGATTGCTGCAACAGCAGCAGACGTTAGCTCAACGTCAGCTTGCACGAGTGGTTAATAAAATCATATTTATAAAGATTGTTCTTTACTTTTTTTTTTTTTTTTTTCGTGTTAAATTAAGTTTGTGTATATCTAAACGAAAGAAAATGTTGGGATAGTATATTTTTATTTTTGCTTTAATAAAAGTATGTGTTTGTATGGTGGGTGTTTGAAAATTATTGGTTTATATGAAAAGAAGGAGTACTCGTTGCGAAACTGTATATTATTTGAGCTTATTATCCGATCATTGCTCCAAGATCACATTATATATTCCGCCTAGAGATAACCACGGCAATGTATATAACATAATTATTTGTACTTATACAGCAGTTTTTGAATGTTTAATGCAAATATTTAAATATAATACTGGATTTGTGTGGACGAGTTCATTTAAGAGTTTTACAAGACGTCAAGTGCATGTGTTTGGAAGCATTGACAATTAGATGCGCTTACCCAACAATAACTCTTAAACTTTTGTATTCGTAATAATTATGTTTTCATTTCAATAGTTTTCCAACACCCTTTCATATTAAAAGTACATATTATTGGTGGTTGTGTACCAGGAAAAGAAAAGATGAAATTGTTTGTTGTTCGTTCAAATTTATTTTATAGGCTATACCATGCCAAATCGATCAATAGTTGGAATTTGCTCTTCAAATAAATTTTCTTCAATTTTTTTTTTCTAGAATAAATATAAACTTATAATAAATTCAGACATTAATTATTTAGTACTGAATGTCCTTCATTTCTTGAGCAAATCGAAACGATGCCCATTCCGCTCAAAATGAATTCATTCGCGGAACATTAATATATTTTTGGAAATTTCAGAGAATGAAAATAAATATTAAAGGCCTTTTTCAGTGTGCATAAAATTTGCGTATCGATTGTAAATTGTAATCGCATTGAAATCGTATCAGAATATTGCGCCTAGTAAAAAGATTCCGAAATTTGTAAGCGAGTTTGTATTTTTTTTTTTTTTTTTTAGTTTGAAATAAATGGCAAGAAGCAGTGCTCCAACACACCAGGTTATCCCTCCTTTTTCGTGATAAATCTCCTAGCACGTCTTGTGCTTGTTGTTCTTTCAGTATGTATCGTATGATTAAGCCAATTGGGATGTATTTTCAACTTGCTTGACATAGCCAGCGATCAAACCAATATTGACGTGTGCTTTAGCGTGTGTTATTTTTTACTTAAACGAATATTTAGCGCGGTGGACGGTATAGAACCGCACCAAATCAAAATAAAATTTAAAAACTTAAAAATTAGCTTCAATTTTAATTAAGAAATCTGATAGTTGTGTTATTTTGCTGATATCCATGTTGTGAAATATTTCCTTAAAATTATGATTATTATTAAAAAATTCAAAATCCTCTCTAGCGTTGTTGTGCATATGGCATTCAAAAACTTTGTGAAAAAAATTGTCTGTTTGGCCACAAATGCATGTAGTATGATTGCGAGTTTTAATTTTATGTAGATAGGCAGCATCATAGGTGTAACCTACAATGATTCTGTTAAGTATTTTAATTTGTCGAGCAGATAGGGTGCATTTTTTGAACCATGCCTTCACATGAGTATGAGTATAATGTAGTCTAACGTGTTAGGTTTATTGTTGGAGAAGTTCTTGAATTCTAAGAACCAATCTCCAAAAATTTGATTTTTAATGTGTCTTCATCAATGCTTCATCAATAGTGAACTTGACGTCCACAACATTCTCACACGATGTAGCTTCTTTCGCTAAATGGTCCGCGTGCTCATTACCTGAGATTCCAGAATGACCTGGCATCCAGATGATGACCGCTTCCTCAAAATTCCCGTTGCTACAACACATGAGTTTATGGTACTTTTTGTGTTCAAGAAGACAGACAGAAGGTGGAGGAAGTTTTGAAATTAATTTTAAACATGTAGTCATTTTTCTTAGAGAAATTGTAAATGCCGCACCCAGTGCCGTTGTCATTTACAGAAGCATCTGTAAAGAAGATTTTATGGCTGTCGTGTGTGTGTTTATTAATGGCTTCCGTAAGCATGTTACTTTTTTTGTCATATAGTGAGTCCTTGATGATGCGCAAATTGGGCGAGTGGACATAGCTACTCACTTCACACAATCTGTCAAACACATCTTTGAACTCAGAGAATAATTTTCCATAACTAGTGTTAATATTCGAATTATTGTATAGTAAATCTTTGAATGATTCATCATGACATAGAACTTTTGTAAATTCTTTGGCGGTTAACCACTTAGCCTTACTTTCTGGGGGGTTGCTCATTAGCTAACGCATAAATTAGTGGAATAGGTGTAGACGGAGTCAAGTTAAGAAATCGTCTTAAAAAGTTATTCTGATAAATTTGTATTTTTGAACTTGTTGTTTTTGGACAGTTGTATGTTAGATTTCTACAGTACTCAATTTTAGATCTTACAAGTGATCTATATAATTTGAGGGCAACTTGAGGGTGTAATCCGGCCTTGATGGTGGTAAGGCATTTAAATAAATTGACGTTTTTGTGCGATGCTTTGATTACGTTAATGTAATGCTCACTGACCGTCAGAGATGAGTTAATTGTTCTGCCTAGAAACGAAGAGCCCTGACTTCTTTTACTAGGTTACCTTGAGTGAAAATTTTGAATGTTTGAATTATTTGATCTAGAAAGATACAGAATTTTAGTTGTATCTGCATTAAAAGAAAGGTTGATATCCTGACATTTGTTAGAAAACTCATTTATTTTCTGTTGTAAATTTAACAATGCGTTTACTAAACATTTATCATAAGACATAATAAGAAAATCATCAGCATATTGAAAGATTTTTGTTTTGTCATCTTCAATGTTGTGAAGTCCAGGCGTATATATATTAAAGAGAAGTGGGGAGAGACAACTACCTTGAGGCAGACCATTATTGACTTCTATTTTCTCCTTACCTAAACATAACTTTCTAAGACTCAGGAAATTTGCAATCCACTCTTTGTTTCTTCAATACCTAAGGAATCCAACATGACGATCAGTTTGCGTACGCTAACACAATTATATGCATTGCTTATGGCTGTGGAACATAAGATAACATTGAAGCCTTGATTTTTGAGAACAGTTGCATGATGGAGGATATAATTGATACAGATGGGAGCAGACATATTTTTCCTGTAGGCAAACGAGTTGTTAGGCAGAGTCAAGTTTACAAATTCGCAGTTGGTGATGCGTTCTTTAATAACTAAATTTACCCATTTAAAAAAAACAGGGATCAGAGCAATTGGTCTGAAATTTCTGAAATCTTCTAAATTGTTGTCCCTTTTAGGGATTGGTACTATTTTTATGTTACGCCACCTCCCAGGAATTTGATTGTTTAAAAAGGCATTATTTAAAGCGACCGTATACTATTTAGGGAAAGATCAGGAAGAGCTTTAAGCATTTTATATGTAATTTTGTCAACACCACCAGCAGAATTGTTGCTCTTCTTTTTAATAGTATCATGTAGTTCTTCAAATGTGATCTCAAGATCATTGTTATTGTTAATATGTCGATTAATGCTCCATTGTGCCTTATTGCTAGGTAGTTCACTTTTAATCAATTCCAGAAAATTTTGATCGTTGTCATTCGACCACATACCATGTCCATTTAGTTTGAAGTGACCCTTTAAAGCTTTGACAAATTACCACGCTTGTTTACTGGAGGGTTATTCATTTAACAGTGTAATTCTATCTTCATAGTTTTTCCTTTTGGCATCTTTAATTTTCTTTTTCCAATTATTCTTAATGTTGATAAGTTCTTCAAAGTTTTCGGGTGATGGGGTGATCCTACACTTGTGGTAAGCAATTCTAAGAAATCTAAAGGTTTTGGATAAGTCATCATTCCACCATGATTTTGACTGCCTATTGTGACTGATAGCATGAGTAGCTGAGTTAATTTCATCATCTATTTTTAGGTGTATCTCATTTATATCTGGTTCAAGTTCTAAATTTTGGAGATTATTTAGAAGTTTTTTTTGAGAAAGAAATTTACTAGTTAAAGGGATTTCAACATTTACCGACTCTATGATAATCGGGAAATGATGACTGCCACCTAACCTACAAGGGTCAACTTTCCATTTAAATGATAAGGAAGAGTTTGTAAACGATAGATCCAAAACATATCCTTCATTTGAATTAAGCTCTCTCTTATATGTGATGGAGCCGTCATTGAGAGGCCTGACATTGTGATTTTGGATTATTCTCACAAGATTATTCCCTCTGCTTGAATTAAGCCGATCTCCTCATGCCCTTGCCCTGGCGTTAAAATCACCCAACAACAAGACATGCAGTTTTCTAGGAAAGAAAGAATACGCTCTATTTCATCATTGAACCTACCAACAGGTAAGTTCGGTGGGAAATATGTGGCGCAAACAGGTATAGGACGAATATTTGTTATACGTATGATTAATACATCATAGCTGGAAAAAAGGAGACTTTTTGAAATTTGATATTTTTTTTATAGAAATGGCTACACCGCCGTAGCCATCATCACGGTTTTTTTTCTACAATGTTGAAATTTATGATGTTTCTATGTTGTTGTTCACGGGAAGTAAAAACTTCACTGAAACAAGCTATATCAAAATTATAATTATTTAGATAAAACTCTATATAATTACAGTTGGATTTTAAAGATTGACAATTGAATTGGAGCACCTTCATACTGATGCTAAGGAGGGCTGAGGGCTGTTCTCGTTAATAAGTCTGACGTCATCTTCGATCAACGTCATCTGATATTGTTGTTTAATTGCACTAATACGGTCTTAAATAGACCCTATTTGTGAATTGGAAATGTTACTAGAAAAAACTTTGAAAAGTTCAGATACAATTTTTTCTAATTCTGAGACTTTGTTTTTAAGATATGCTGGGGAATCCAGCACAGAAGTGGACTGATGACTTTTTTTTTACGTATGATGGGATGTTGTTTGGGACAGAACAAGCATCATCCCTAATTGCTCTTTTGGCAACATTATTGTATCTTACCTTACGCATTTTGCTGTTCACTTCTTTAACTCTATCTCTGCTATTATCGGCCTCAAAAGGGAGAGCAGAAGGATCATCAGACGGCAAAATACTAAATCGGTTATTATTGAAATACGTGTCCAGGACTTCTCTCCTGGATAGTATGCGGACTGCCTTAACGCAGTTAATTTCTTTTTCTTTTTCCCAGATACGGCATTTGTTTTTGGCCTCTGCCGAATGATCAGCATCGCCACAAAGAAGACAGCATTGATAACATTGACAGTCTTGTCTACCACATTTTAGACAGCGTTGTTTGATTTACACGAAAATTGTGTATGTCCAAGTCTTCCACAATTTTTGCATTGCCTTAAGGGCGGGATAAAGAATTCTACCTTTAAGAACGTGTATTCAAATGTAAGTGATTTTGAAATATCTTTGCCAAGGAAACCAATTTTTATGGACGTAGTGGGTTCGAAATTGCCATTGTAATTTTTTTTTTTGTGAAGCGCATTACGGAATTTATGGGAATAGTAGAGATAGCATTTTCTTTAATGTAATTTTCAGAAAATTCTAAGGGGATGCTCCTAATAACTCCAAAGGACTCAAGAGCAGTACGTGGGATAAAACATTCTAGTCCCTTTTCCTTAACTTTTTCGTTTAAGACAAAATTGTTTGCAGAAGCCAAATTTTTAATGGTTGCCTTAAAAAGAATTCTACCTACTAGCTGAATTAGGTCAATGTCATTAACTTTGAAATTTTTAATAAGTTTGTGCAAAGCCAAACCATTCTTGATTCTTTCATTTTTTAGTTGATCACATGAGGAAGAATCAACTAAAACGAAGAAAATGCCTTTAAAATTAGCTGGATACCAGGCATGCTTAACCAACGAACCGATATCATTTCGTTACGATAATTAACGTTAATAAACGAAACAAAGTCATTTCGTTTCGTTTATTAACGTTAAAAGCGTCAAATTAACGAAATGATTTCGTTTCGTTTTCTGCCATATCAAAACGAAATCAAATCGTTTATGTTGATTATTAATTTCAAACTATGCTGGCAAAGCTGATTGATGGCGGAGTCATTAAAGGTGAAAGCATTAGCCAAGCTGATTGCAACTTTTCTCATGAATTTTGACAGTACGAACATTTATCAGAGTATTTTTGACATTACCACCAACGAATTACACAAACAAATTACATGGAGTTTGTGTGTGTATGAGCGTTCTTTGTTACCACCTTACGGCTTCACCATGGCTATAGCATTGCCAGCACAATTCAAACATAAAGTATCACGTTTTTGTTAACGTTTTTAACGTAAACCAAAGCTTTTCGTTTCGGTTAAAAACGATATACAATTTATCTTGATAATTTCTTTATCGATAATATTTCGAAGTGTTTCAACGGAAACGGTGGAAATTTTTTGATAAACGATTAGCTTAACGTTAAGGTGCATCCCTGCTGGATACAAAATGGCGTTATCGACTGTACCTGAAGCGTTGGAAATATTAGGGTCTGTATGCATGTGTCCATGTCCATGTCCGCACCATACGCATCAACATTCATATTAAGGTTTTCACCAGAATCATTAAAACCGTCACTTTTTATTTTTTATTTTTTTGAACCTCCCGTGTTTAAATTAAAATTCGCATTTTTTAGTGCATTCATTATTTTCGCCTCAGTTTCACGTTTAATCCTCATGCCTTTGGCAAGGGTGACGTTAGAGAGGATTTCGAATGATGCCTCATTGGCCGTTGGCGTCGTCGACCCAGGAGTCGAAGACGCCATAGCGGCCTTAGTTTTTTTGGCCGCTGCAGGCAGTCACAAAAGTAACGCGCACTACTTATATGCAAAAAAGAAATGTCGAACACTACAAATCAGCAAAATACTAACTCAGATTGTTGAAAAATTTGGTAAAAAATTGCAGTTGTCGTTAATTTTAGTATCAGATCACAAAAACTATTTAAAACCACTAAAGAGGCTTTGAAAAATGGCACTTCTGTTATATGAACTTGTACAAATATTTCAGATCAGAAAAACCTCCAATTGAGGAAACACGTACACACACGCTGAAAATTGCCGCTAGAATGTGGGTGTTTGTATTTAAAAAATAACAGTTTTAGAAAATTAGACCAGCTTTTAAAAATCAGAAAGTGGCTCCTAGTAAAAAGATTCCGAAATTCGTAAGCGAGTTTGTATTTAAAAAATAACACTTATTTCCAAAAAAAAATATATATATATCTCCAGAAATAAAATCCATTGATACATCGTGTTACATGGAGTGAAAAAATGTTGGAAATATGCCGCCGTTATGAGGAGTTCAAAAAATATTTAAAAAACAACATTTTTTAGCACCCTGTAAATGCTCCGAAATCGAGGTTTTCTCTATTTAGCTTTCGGTTTTTACTTTTGCACTGTGGAAAATACTAAAAAGGTAATAATTGATTCACGCAGATAATGACATACGAGTGATATCTACTAAATACATATATTCTTAATTTTTAAAACCTTTTTTATGTTTGCCTCGTATACAGCTTACCGTTTAAAACGTCGACAAAAGCTGATCGTGGCCAGATAGGCTAAGGACTTCTTTGCACTAATTGTGCACTGATCAAATGAATAAGTTATATAGAAAAAACTAATTTCGCTGTTTTACAGGGTGCTTCAGAAAAAGTTGTTAAACTTTTTTTTTAAATCCACGGAGTTAGTATTTGAAAACGGTGTGCACGTTTTCAACTTTTTAGTGATACGAGCTTAATTTTTTTCCTTGGCTGCCTTTATTCCCCCTGTAAACTTAGTACACAAATTTCAGAATTTTTTTTCGTGTCTTCATTTTTATAAATTTTTTTTTTTTTGTATTCATTCTGCATGGTAAAATTTTTTTTCCGACGCATAGCCACTTTTTATCAAAAATAGTTTTCAAATTTATATTTTAGTCTTTGGGGCAAAAAAGTTTACCCATAGAATTTTACGAATTTCTATATCTTCAACATCGGCTAGTACCTACTGCTTTTCAAATTCAAAAAATTCCCCGCCTTACTTTTGTTTTTTTTTTTACTAAAGTCAATGAATTTCCGGTTTCATTTCGAAAGCCTTGTACCAATGAATTTTAAAATCGTTTCAAAATCGTTATTTGGATTATTTTTTTACTTGGCTGCCCTTATTCGCCCGGTAAACTTGGTACACAAATTTCAGAATTTTTTTCGTGTCTTTATTTTTAATTATTTTTTTTTTTTTGTATTTCTTCATTCTGCATGTTACAATTTTTTTTCGAACGCATAACCACTTTTTATCAAAAATAGTTTTCAAATTTATATTTTACTCTTTGGGGCCAACAAGTTTGCCCATAGAAATTTTTGAATTTCTATATCTTTAACATGAGCTAGGACTGCTTTTCAATTTCAGAAAATTCCCCGCCTTACATTTGTTTTTTTTACTAAAATCGATAGGCTAAGGACTTCTTTGCACGAATTGTGCGCTGATCAAATGAATAAGTTATATAGAAAAAACTAATTTCGCTGTTATACAGGGTGCTTCAGAATAATTTGTTAAAAATTTTTTTAAATCCACGGAGTTAGCATTTGAAAACGGTGTGCACTTTTTCAACTTTTCAGTGATACGCGCTTCATTTTTTTCCTTGGCTGCCCTTATTCTCCCTGTAAACTTAGTACACAAATTTCAGAATTTTTTTCGTGTCTTCATTTTTATTTATTTTTTGTATTTCTTCATTCTGCATGGTAAAATTTTTTTTCCGACGCATAGCCACTTTTTATCAAAAATAGTTTTCAAATTTATATTTTAGTCTTTGGGGCAAAAAAGTTTGCCCATAGAATTTTACGAATTTCTATATCTTCAACATCGGCTAGTACTGCTTTTCAAATTCAAAAAATTCCCCGGGTTACATTTGTTTTTTTTTTTTTTTACTAAAGTCAATGAATTTCCGGTTTCATTTCGAAAGCCTTGTACCAATGAATTTTAAAGTAATTAACAATTTTCAAAATCGTTATTCGGATTATTTTTTTTACTTGGCTGTCCTTATTCGCCCGGTAAACTTAGTACAAAGATTTCGGAATTTTTTTCGTGTCTTTATTTTTAATTATTTTTTTTTGTATTTCTTCATTCTGCATGTTACAATTTTTTTCGGACGCATAACCAGTTTTTATCAAAAATAGTTTTCAAATTTATATTTTACTCTTTGGGGCCAAAAAGTTTGCCCATAGAAATTTTTGAATTTCTATATCTTTAACATGAGCTAGGACTGCTTTTCAATTTCAGAAAATTCCCCGCCTTACATTTGTTTTTTTTTTACTAAAATCGATAGGCTAAGGACTTCTTTGCACGAATTGTGCGCTGATGAAATGAATAAGTTATATAGAAAAAACTAATTTCGCTGTTTTACAGGGTGCTTCAGAATAATTTGTTAAAATTTTTTTTTAAATCCACGGAGTTAGTATTTGAAAACGGTGTACACTTTTTCAACTTTTCAGTGATACGCGCTTCAGGTTTTTTCTTGGCTGCCCTTATTCGCCCTGTAAACTTAGTACACAAATTTCAGAATTTTTTTTCGTGTCTTCATTTTTATTTATTTTTTTTTTTTTTGTATTTCTTCATTCTGCATGGTAAAATTTTTTTTCCGACGCATAGCCACTTTTTATCCAAAAAAGATTTCAAATTTATATTTTAGTTTTTGGGGCAAAAAAGTTTGCCCATAGAAATTTACAAATTTCTATATCTTCAACATCGGCTAGTACTGCTTTTCAAATTCAAAAAATTCCCCGCCTTACATTTGTTTTTGTTTTTCTTTTACTAAAGTCAATGAATTTCCGCTTTCATTTCGAAAGCCTTGTACCAATGAATTTTAAATTAATTAAGAATTTTCAGAATCGTTATTCGGAACAACAAAAAGGAATCAGTTGCCCAACAAACAAAGACGGTTTCAGCTTAATCCAATTTTTTTACGAAAATGTTCCTACCCAGATAAGTACCTTGGTTCTAAAATAGTTTTTGAGATATGCTGAAAACGAGCTTGTCAAAAGTAAAATTTAAAATAAGCAAAAAACTCAGTTCTATTTTTATAAAACCTCGAAAAAAAGTTTTAACAGAAGCGCTTCTAAAACGAAAAAAAAAAACAATACCAACCAATCATTGCTCCATTTGACATGGGATGTGACCCATTTGTGTATAATTTCACGCCGCCATCGCTTATTGTTATAACAAACTCATTTTTGTAGAGTTTAGTTGTCATCACAACATTTTCATGTAATCATAATTAAGGCATTTAATGTATTAATTTTTATTTGTCATGCTAATTATGAACAGTATGTGTATTTTTTAAACACTTTCATTAAAAAAAATGTCATATATTCCTAGTAATTATTGTGTTACCTATAGGTCAATATGTATGTATGTTGCAGTTTATATATAATTTATGTATAAAAAAAATCATTTCTGATCGCAGAAAAAACTTGTTTTATATTTTGTTTGATACTTTTATGTATATTAGCTTTAGTTTATAAAAAAAATATTTATTAATTACCACTATATCACAATAATAATTTAATTAATCTTAATTTCGTTCAACTCTATTACTTAACAACTTCCCTGGCCAATGAGTCATATATGACTCACAAGAGCGTATTGAAATAACTTCATGAGTCACATGTGACTCATTTCTTTATAAAACTTAAAGCCGCTTTCTTGGTATGAACGTGTCGTTGTATATTTGTGAATTCTATGTGAGCGTATATCAAAATACCTAAACCTTAGGAAAATGAAAGAAAATTTCGAAATTTTTTTCTGATACCTTTTTCTCATTTTCTTCAATTTTTGTAAATACTTCTAACTTCAATTAAACAAAAAAGCACACTAATACACGCTTTTGACATTTATATATCATTTTACCGTTATGGTGATTCGAAAACTTAAATTATTTCTTATGGTCCTATATGTTCACATGTGACTCATTGAACGTGGTAAACAAAATTGTTTTTGCCACGTTCAGGAGTCACATTTGACTCAAAAAATAAAATAGCCAAAATGAGGTAAATATATGTCGAAATTATTTAAAAAATTATATTTTATAATATATATTCATATTATTCAATTAAGCAATACAAAAAAATAATGGGCGTGGGGCATTCTCAAAGCGCTTTTTTGTATGGGGACGGGGAAGTTGTTAAATTGCATGCAAAAATATCATAACTATTATATTTCAATATCAATTTTGCAAAATAGCAGTTATACGAGGGTTGCTATTTATATTTTGAGCCTAATAATGAAAGGACAGTAATTTATTATCGAAAATGGCTTTATTGTTTTTCAAAGTATTCTCCATGATAATCAATAGACTTCTGTATGCGTTCAAAACAATTTTTGTAGCACTTTTTCTACTCCGATTGAGGCATCTCCAAAACATGGTTTTTGAATGCATCAACGGTATCTTCAGGCGCCGAAAAACGTTGGCCACGCAATTTATTCTTATTTGCGGAAATAAAAAGAAGTCATTTGGCGCCAAATCAGGGCTGTACTGAGAGTGACTCATTAATTCGACGATTTGGTCCAGTCAAACAGACGGTTGTTTCAGCCGATGTGTGAGAGCTGGCATTGTCACGATGATGATGAATGATCCTTCGTTGCCGCTTCTTCTTCCCGTATTTCACCAAGCACTACTGGCAAACAAATGGTTGTGTACCATTCGGAATTCACCGTTCTTCGTTGCTCTAATGGCACGGTAGCCACATGTCCAGTTATTCCGAAGAAATAGGCGATCATTTGCTTCGAAGTGCTTCGCGCACGAATCACTTTTGTCGGATTTGGCTCCTCTTGGAAGCCCCATACAGTGGATTGCTGTTTTGTTTCGGGCTCATACGCATATCATCACCTGTGTATATGTTGTATAAAGCTTTTGATGCAACGCGATTGTATTTCTTGAGCATTTCTTTGCACCAATTGACACGAGCATCGTTTTTGAGCTTTTGCCAAATTATGCGGCATCCAATGCGAACAAATTTTTTTCACAGCTAAATGTTCATGCAATATCTTATTGATGCTCGTCATACTAAGGCCCAGGGATACCTCAATCTCACGATAAATCGTATGACGATCTTGCAATATAAGTTCGCGCACAGCGTCAATGTTTTGTTGCACAACAACTGATTTTGGACGACCTTCACGACTTTCGCCCCTGAGCGAACAGCGGCCACGATGGAATTCGTTATACCAGCTTTTCGCAGTGGCAAAGGATCTGGCTTCATCACCAAAAGTGGCAGTAAGTTGTTCAAAGCACATTTGTTCTTGATAATCCACGTCGAAAGTCGAAAAATATCATCGCACGAAATTGTTCACAAGTTAATTCCATTTTTTCGTTGAGATAAAATTTTTAAGTTACTGTAAACAACACAAGTTGTGGTCAAATGTCAAAATTTTCTGAAGAAGGTTATGTTTAAAAACGTCAAACTTTCAATTGAAAACGTCAGCTGGCGCCGGCAAACAATTTGTTTTGCCAAGGCTCAAAATATAAATAGAAATTCTCGTATAAAGCTACCAACGGAGGAAAACAAGAGTATTTTAGAGTGTATACAAACCAAATGTTTTAATATATTTAAAAATAAAGATTACTTTAATTTATCATGGAATAAATTCCTAAAAAAATAACAGAGTAAAATAAGTTTTTCTGCTCTCCTGTAAATTTTAAATGCCGTCAGATAGACGGTTTTGCAGTTGGTCGATAGATTTTGCAAATGCAACGGCGATAATAATAACGTTTACATACGTACGTTGGAGTGAAGCGAAGGAAAAATTATATATTTTCCGGCAACATTTGTTATAGTCGGTTAGCTAAGAATCGGGGCATGATCACAAAATATGTATGAAACTGTCAAATTATAAAAATGATAATAATGAAGTACGTTAACACAAACACTAAACATAATAATTCGCATAATAGTGTAACGAATTTAGTGAAACTCCACTTATTTTACACCCTCTACTAAAGTTCGTATCGCTAAATTGTTGAATAAATAACTCCAACATTCAATAATGCAAAATGGTCTTTATTGGACTACTTTGAAAGTACTTCACAATAACACTTATGCTTCGCAACCAATAGCGTGCTTAAATCAAACTGATTCATGATTGCTCAGCTTGCGCTCTGTTGTACTCTCTGCTGCTTCATTCGCATATTTCTACTACAGTCTAGACGTTTCGCCTGCTAGAACTGCTTGTAATTAGCTATATACAATCATATATATGATTGATTTGTTTACGTAAATACTGCTTATTATCGGCTTAGTGGTGATAGTATCGCTTAGTGATACTAATATTCGTCACAATAGCTTGCTATTCGAATACATATATTCGAATACCGCTATACGAATAATAATATGCAGAAAATACCTATTTACCCCACAATCGTCGCTTGTACGTAGCAACATACGAGTGTGTACATATATTTATTTTGTTTTTTGAAAATTGTTGTTCGAATAGTTACGCAAGGTAAGGTATTAGAATAGTACTATTCGTTAGTCATAACCATATTCCTAACCATACTAAATACCATTAACTTAGGCGTGAAAGTTTCACGTAATACTCTTAATGGAATTGTTAAAATATACTTAATTTTGTATGACAGCTCAAAAATGCCTATTTACCAAACTAGTTTTTGGCAAAATTTGGCAGAGATTTTCTGACATTCACAACTCTCCCCATAAATATTCAAATAGAGTTTAGATCTGCCTACTGTGGTGGTGGTCAATCTAAAACTTATGCTCCATTCTCTGGGTCACTTCGTTACGTGTTTTGGAAATCGACTGCCGTGATCCCAATTAAATAAATCTACATTCCTTTCTCCGATCAAAGAATATATCGCCGCTTTCTCGTTGACCAAAACATATATTCAAATATAGTAGCTTGCTTACAAATTCTTTGACCAGAAACGGTAGCTTCTGATTTTATTTTATTTTTTTTAGCAGAAGAGAGTACAAGCGTTTTTTACATTTGGTAGAGTTTACCTTTGCTCAGCACTTCTTATTTTGAACTTTTTCTTTTGTTTTCTAATTTTGGGTAGACTTTGAAGCGTTTTCTACCATTTTCCTTGACCATGCAAATATGCTGCCCCCGTTTTATTTTTTGCTTTTACCGTTTTTTAAACAAGTTTTTGAGAAATTTATTATGTGACCCGGTCTATGAAAAGGTGGCTTATGACTAAAATAAAACAGCTGTTCACAGCTGTTTCTCGGAATTTCTTTTTTGAGTCATAAGCCACCTTTTCATAGACCGGGTCAGATATTTGCTTCATTACATGTTGTTTCTCAAAACCGTTTTCCTCCCTAATATTGGATAAGCACGCATAGATATTAAAGGCCAATTAATGGTGACGTATAACCATAAAACCATAACCAGATAAAACAGCTGATCGAACCTACCTTATGGAAATCGATGTAATCGATTAATGGTGCGATACCATAACGCTAATGCCATAACCATACCATAAAGCCCAATTAAACTTCCTTAACCCTAACGCCATAGTCGTAACCGTACCCATATCCATAACCATCTCAATGTGATCGACTAATGGTGCCTTAACCTAAAAATCGTGAAAATTTCATAAAAATGATGAAAACGCAAAAAATTACAAACATATTCCACAAAAAATAAGTATCTTATTCATAACGTATCCAAAACAATGAAGAAAATCTAAAAAAAGTTATTAAATTCACCAACTCAAATATTTTTAGGTTATGGATATGGCGAGAAACCAAAAACCAATTGATTGGCTATGGCGTTAGCGTTATGGTATGGCACCATTAATCGATTACATTCCTTTCCATAAGGTAGGTTCGATCAGCTTATTTATCTGGTTATGGCATTATGGTTATAAGTCACCATTAATTCGCCCTATAGCCGGCCAATTGGTTTTTGGTTTCTCGCCATATCCATAACCTAAAAATATTTGAGTTGGTAAATTTAATAACTTTTTGTAGATTTTATTCATTGTTTTGGATACGTTATGACTAAGAGACTTATTTTTTTGTCGAATACGTTTGTAATTTTTTGCATTTTCTTCATTTGTACAAAATTTTCACGATTTTTAGGTTAAGGCACCATTAATCGATCACATTGGGAGATGGTTATGGATATGGGTACATGGTCGTAACGACTATGGCGTTAGGGTTAAGGAAGTTTAATTAGCCCTTTAAGCTTGAACCTCCGCTTTACTTATCTTTGCTTACGTTATTAAGGAATGATACCCAAGCTGCAAGTGTCAACCCCTATATAAGATGAAAAAACTGTTTTTTTTTTCCGCTTCAATGCGAGTTGATATAAGCTTGAAACATTAAAAAAAACGAGCGAAATAATGTATTCATATAAAATGTCTACTAATTTAAGTGATTATTTTATGTTGTATAGTTATAAAACGGCTTATGAAAAAAAAAAAAAAAACTAAGCATCATCTTTTGAGTAGATCGGAGGTGTAGGGTCATACATATATTTGATTTTTTCAAATGTATTTACTCACGTTAACATTGTAACTCAAATATGCCAAAAATAATAAATTTTTCCCCTACATAATATGTATTAAAGTTTAGAATTCAATTTAAACATACTTATTACATAATTAAATAGGAAGTGCTCCCGAAGTGAGTTTATGTAAAACAATACTTACCTTGAATCTTCGAAATGCATGAAAGCGTCTAACTTTAAAATGCTTGAGCATGCTATATTTCAAATATTGTAACTTTTTGAACTAATAAAATATATACGGCTAAAAATTAATGAAAATATGTGCATTTTATTTTTTTGGGTACAATTTTCCACAACAAGGTATACAAGTATAATTATATATATATATATTATATTAATAAATACTTTAGGATAAGATACATGTACATTAGAGCGGGTCAAATTTTTTTTCATCAGGAGTATAGTAAAAACGTAATCTACAAATGATTCTAAGAAAAATTGCGGAAGAAACCATAGCTCTAAGTCCGATTTCGAGTCCCCGACTTTTGCAAAATAGATATTTTGCCATATGAATGTAGGGTTTGGCCAAAAAAAAAATCGCCATAGCTTCTGATAGAATTATAGGAAAAATATCATATTTGGCTTACTTTAAGCGTGTTTTACGTACATTTCAGAATCTGTATTAATATCTATAGTGTTTTTGAATTTTAGTAGAGATATCAGGCTTAAATTATGAGAAATTTGCCTAAAATGAACTTTTAACTATTATTATATTATCATTTTTAACAAATTTCTTATGGAATTTTTTTTTTCTTTACAGCTAAAATACGTTCAGAACATTTCCAACAACTATCATTCAGACAGCTTTTTCGAATTCGTTTTAGTAGAAACAAATTTTCAAAAAAAAAACCCTATATTTTCAAGTAATAAGCAAAAAAAACACAATTTTTATAATTTGAATGTAATTTATTTAAAAAATAATTTTTTTACTTAGAATTGACCATTTTAACGTATTTTTCAAAACAAAAGTAACGTTATGTTATTATTTTTAAAAATTTTTTTTGCTCTCCATTCCTAGTTGTTTTTCGCGACTTTCTACTGTAACAGTCGTAACACCTTCACATTTGTTTTTTTTTGTTTTCTATAACACGTTTGGAAACAGATGTTAACAACTGTACATATCTTTTCTTAAATATAACTTTTATAATATACATATATTCGGGTATATAAAATTCAAAAACGTTTCATAAAAATTACAAAAAACGTAAAAAAAAGTTAGAAACACATGAGGGATTTATTAAAATACAAAAAATGAATTAAAAATTAGCACGATTTAAATAATCACATAATATTTTTTGCAAATAGTACATACATTTTTTAAGCATAGAGCCACAGTTTAAGGTTACTATTTGTGAATTTTGTTTTAAGGAACATACAGTCATTTGCTGCAATTCACTTTCGACTATTTAAATTCGCTCGAAATTGAATTGCAGCTCATGACTGATAGAGTATTCAAGTGATGTTTACGTTTGTTTACAATAAAAATATATAAAAGCTAAAGGTCAATATTTGTAAAATAAAGCAAGCAAAAGTATAGTAGAAATTAAACCATCTCGGAGTATTAGCGGATTAAAGCCAATATATACTTCTGCAATGAGTACAAACAATTATGTTTTGAATATTTATTTTTGTCCAATATTTCTGTTTTGGACAACAAAGCGAAAATTCCATAGTCATTTAACGAAATATTTACAGGTTTCAAAACCAATAGCTTCAACAATTGTATTCCAAAACACCTCCGGATATGAGAAAACATTTCAGTTAGATGGCATTTATATAAACTCAGGCAATTCATTAAAATAAATAAACAATTCAGAAGTGGAATATCCTGTACTCAGCAAAAAATAGACCGTTTCATAATTTCCAGTTGTATTTAAGCGAGCGTCAGCTGGATATAAAAAATCCCTAATTGGGTTTTTAAAAAATTTTACGGGGTTGGTTTTCTCTAATACTAGGTACAAACACACACAAAATTGGCAATTTATACCATTTGGGCAATTTCTTAAAAAAAAAATTGCGTAATAAATTGTTTCAAACTGCAAATGCAACCTTGTAAAGTTTGTTTATTGAGTAGATTGAAACGTCAGATACGCATGGCTCAACTATATGGTTGGCTCATCTCAGCTGAAGTTATTTTTTTCATTTCCCTGGAGTGGGGATTTTCAAAAGAAGATGGCAAACTCAAAATTAAACCAAAACATTGAACACATTTTCTTACAACACACAAAAATTTCAAAGTTTTATGTTTTCATTCCATTCCATTCGCCTAATACCAACACGCACATTTTTACAGTCTGAACAAAGGTATGTTGTTGCTGTAGAGATGAGCCAACCAGCTATGAAATTACTATTGTGTAAGCTAAATTGAGTTGTATGAACACCACTCAATTTAAATCGAAATTGCCTCAATTTATTTTTCTGTTTGAACATAGTATGACTTTCAATAGTATCAAACGTTTAACGAATTTTGAAAGGTACACCTTCCGTTTTATAAATACAAAATGTGTTAAAAAACTGCTTAGGTACTAAACAAATATTTTCTTTTTTGAACAGCGATATTTTGTTATTAATTTTTCATTAAAACTCGTTCCCTTAACAATCAAAAAGGCATACACAATTTTAATATGCAAATAGGTATTTCAACAGCTTTAGCTTTTATCGACACTTCAATAGCTGTAATGTTCCTTACGTTTTCCCATGCACTGAACATTTCTAGCTGCATTTTTATATATGCAGGGTGTATAGTTTTGGCATATTAGGAGTATAAGGGAGTAAATAGCTGTAAAGGAACAGGTTTCGAAAAACTGGTGTTGAAGCATTAGGGGTATTCGTCTAGAATCCATAGAAAACGTAGAAAGTTTTTCATTTTCTGTCAGGAGTTTTTTACACGCAACAGCAAAATACTTTTGTGTAAAACCTTCCCAACAGGCATTTCGGTAAATGTTTTGAAAAGTCACTTAAAGTAAACTTGCTGTATTAAACGATATATAAACGTTTTTAGCATTAAATATATTTTAATTTTTTTCAGAAAACGTTTTATAAGCGTTGAGGGCAAATGTTAGTAAATAATTAAGCTGTGAAAGTAAATTGTAAATGTTTACAAAACAAAGGCGAGAAAACTATTTGTCAGTATTTTTCAACTTGGAAAATTTCATAATATTTTCATAAACGTTTGCTCATGAGCGAGAAAAAATTATCGTTTATAAAAAGCTTTAGGAAACGATTTATAAAAAGCTTTCCTTTAGAAACGTTTTATAAGTTTACATTTATAAGCTTAAAAGCAACGAGCCCTTTCGATTATTTTACGCTTATCTGTAAACAAAAAATCAACGTTTTTTAAGCTTAGACCCGGTTTTTCAGTACAAGTTCAACTCAGTTTGTCCGTTAAACTACGCTTAAACTTATTCTGCAGTTTTCCAGTATACTTTAACTGAAGTTTAAGCTGAGCTTAAGCGGCCTATCTGGCTGGGTTAAACTCTAGTTAACCTATCGGTCATTTCCGTTCGTTCGAAATGGCGTCGAATATACCCAACAAGCATTTGAGCTTGAGTACAATTAGAGCTCATGTTGATAACTAGGCATACTTCTAAAATCTCAAGAGTTGTTTCGAAACAGTGGCTCAACTCAAGAATCATAGCGTACTCAGTAAAAGAGGTAATTTTTTATAAAGCAAAACATTCTATTACTTAAGCTGAACAAATTTAATTAACAACTTTAACTGGACTCAAAAGTAAGATTCCATACTACAGTTTTTCACGAAAATAAAATGATATATAATTTAAAAATAAATAAATGTGACACGCTTACGTCCGAAGAGATTTTAGGCAGAGCTTCTTTTCCAATTTGCGTCGTCCTCCTTTTAATTTTTCCTACAAATTGGCCGGACGAGACCTACTTGTTTTATACCGACTCCGAACGACATCTGCAAGGCAGATTAGTTTTCACTGAGAGCTTTTCATGGCAGAAATACAAACGGAGTGTTTGCAAAACATTGCCGATGGGTAATCCCGCTTAGAAAAAGTGGGTTCTAATTGAACAACCTTGTTTCTAAAATTTTGATGTTGCTTTGCCCGGGGCATGAACCTAGGATCTTCGGTGTGGTAGGCGGCGCACGCTACCATCATACCACGGCGGCCACCTATATAATTTATTTTTGATGACTTACGCCTCGGTACTGCTATCAATTAGGTGTTTATTTTTCACAATAAATATTTGCTTTGGTGGTACCACCTAGGAGATCTTTTTTTCAACTTCACCTCAACTCGATATCCAATGTAGGATATCAACTGGAGAAACTTGTTGAATATTCATTTGAGAACTGTACATTTCTCAATATCTTTCGAAATTAGGATATTAATTGGAAAATATTAATGACGTTTCAGATCAACTCGAAAACTTAATTTTACAAAATTTCTCAAAGATTGGATAGTGATTGGAGAATGAAGTTGGATATCAATTCGAGAACTATATGGTTTAAGAATAATTAAATAATGATGTTGGATATCACTTCCGGAACTATATATGTATATAATTTCGCTGGAGCATTTTTTTCCATGTTTGTTGGGTAAACAAAATCCAGCTGTTGCCGTATCTACAAATTATCTAGATAATAAAAAAACAAATGTTGCCGCACAAAAAGCATACCCGGCCTTAGCTTAACCAACTACTGACAAACCGGACCTTAGTGTTCATTTGAGAACACTTTTTATAAACTTATATTACGATTACGAAATATATTCATGTGGCAAGAATATTGAAATTGAATTTTCCCAACAAGCAAAGTAAATGAAAAGTAAGTTTTTAAAAAGTTTATAGAAATAGATATTAAGCTTACAAAACGCTAATTTTTAGTTTACGAAACGTTTGATAGAAAACGTAAAATAATCGAAATGGAACGTTGGTTAGAAGCTTAAAAATATATGATTACATAAAATTTTATAAGAAAGCAATACATTTCAGTTTTGTATATAAAACTAAATCATTAACAAGCATTCGGTCTCAACGCTTACAAAAAAGATGATCGAAGAAAACTAAAATTTATTAAATATTGAAAGCGTTTACGCTTCGCTTATTATAAAAACTTAATGTTATTTCCAAAAACATTTACAAAATTGTTGCAATCTTGTGTGCGAAGCAGTTTTGCAAATTTTTTAAATGCATAAAATACACATTTTGTATTTAACTGTTGGCGTTAAATGCAGGATCAGATCGAGATGAAATTTCTTGGGTAAGTGGTGCGTTCTCTGCGTGTAGAATATTTGGTCTAGGAAACGTGGAATATTTTCAACGTTTACTACGGTTCCTAGACTGAGAGAATTGCCCTATTATTAAATTGAGTATTCTTCACTATACTCAGTTGGTTTTAAAAAGCATAACTTATGCTTTAGAAAAGATGAATTGGATTTTTATATTTTTTCTTATATCCGATTAACGTTGTCTAAATCCGGATTCTAAAACCCAACTGACTTTAAAATGAGCACAACTGTAAATAGTGCTCTTGTGTTTATGATACAAGGTATTATAACATGCTGAAAAGTTGGCAAGACTTTGTTGACAAAGACCCAACCCAGGCCCTTAAGTGAGAGTTTCAACTACAGTTAAAGTTTTAGAGTTAAGAAGAACGGTAAATGTAGGTATAAACGGCCAAAATGGAAGCATTGCAATGAGGCCAACCTTAGCTCGCACTAAAAAGAATTGCCGTAACTGTTCGTTTTGCTACCCATACATCGTGATTGTATGACATCCAGCGTAGGGGCGAGGAAAGCCTTAAATTAGTTTGTACTTCATCTATATGGAGCTGTGAAGAGACCGGTATATGAACGGAGATGAAGATGAGAAAGGGAGAAGAAGTAGGAGGAATATCCATAATTATAATTAGATGAAAATGGAGGGTTTAATTAGTAATAAATAAAATCATAATAAATACTATATATGTATGTATATGAAAATGCCCTTTTTCGCGAATTAATATAATGGACTGGGAATCGGGGTTTATTGCACTAAAATAGTATTCATACGTAACATTTAAATGAGCTCTTAAAACGACATTTTTAGTATAATATTCTTAATATAAGTTTCGACTAACATTTAATAAATATTTTAATTGGGTTACATTTCACAAACAATTTTATAAATATCTTATTTACGCATATTTAAATAAAATTTATAAAATCTGTTTGATATACTATCAGTTTTTTCCATTCTCCCATTCCTCGTATTCTAAATAAAAATTCCTTGTGGGTTTTTTCACTTCTCCCTTTCCTCCTATTCTGAACAATGTTCGAAAAAGCGGAAACCGGTTATGGGAGAAAAGTAAGTATTATGAATGTGAGTGAGAGGGATATTTCTTTGCCATTTCTTAGGAGTTTTTCCCTTGTTAAATTAAAGGGAATGCATCAAAATAGTTAAAGTAAATTGGTTCTTTTAAGAAGCAACACTTATTTGTACAAATATGTGCTAAAATATGTACATTCTACCACAATATTCTTTATTTTAAGTCGAAAAGTATATCACAAGCAACGGAAGAGTTCTTGGTATATTTGATGCAGCCATCCAGAAATTGTGCAAAGAGTTTTTAAGAAGGCTTAAATAGATTCTGGCATATGACGAAAGACGAATTCAACTCGACTTGGCCGCCAGAAAACTGCTTTGCTCAATGGAAGAAGATAACTTATGCTCCTCTGTTGATCTTGTTGTGGCCACAATTCATTACTAATTTTAGTCAATACCATATGAAATGCAATATTGTGTATTTTTCATATTTTATTTCCAAATTTTAAACAAACTCGCAGCAATAATTAAACTTTTCAATTTCCTAAACAAAAATAGAAATGCGCAACAAAATTTCAATTGGCAAAACAGTTGACTTCGAGATTCGAACTTCCTATTCCCCAATTATTCTTCTCCCTAGGAGAAAAGAATTAGAGGATTATTTCCGCGGGAATAAAAAAATCCGCGAGAATATTTAGAATTGGTCTGTATGTATTTAACATATATTATATATATTATTAGTATCTCTTAATTACCGAATCTCATAATACTTTTACTTTCTATTGATATCATGTGCTCTTCGATTGGTTTTGAATGAATTTATCAGCGCAAAAGTGGAGTAACCCGCAACTTACTTTCATAACGGGTATGGTATAAAATATGTACTTCTTTAAACTATATACTTTCAACACAATAGTTGATAAGCTACCTCTAGGTATCCATAAATAAATGAAGTTAAAAGTGTAATTTTAGTGTAAATAGCACAGTAGAAAACCAAGAGGTTAAAAAGTGGAGTACAAGAATTATTATCAAAATCAAAGAGGATAAATTATGATAAGAGACGTCACTCGTTACTCGCAGCCATTTGCTCGATGTTTTCTAAGAGGTAGTCGCTGGTTTTTTCTTGGGCGAGATTTGCAAAAAATGTCTTCTATACAGTTTCGTGGGTATTTGTGTTTATTTTTCTGATTGTATTTAATTAATTAATTAATTCTCTTTCAAAAAATCACTTGCACAAGGTGCCTACACCGCATGGATAAATGCGAGACAATTTAAAAATGTCCCTCTTAGAAAACATTCGGCATAAATTTTTTGATTTCCAGCGAGTTACTCGCCACTCGTAGCAGACTGGTGGCTCTTATTATATTTATCCTATTTGTTATTATACCAATTTTCCGCTGATAGTCCCATATATGTATGTATGCAACCTCTTGCTGGCAAATTAGAAATAAAACAATCGGGAAACCTGTACCTTCGAGCTGAAAGTATTATACTAGGGTTGTTATTATAAATTTTTCCTTATTCCTAAAGAAAAGCAAAAACAAAACAGGCATACGGACTAAAAAAAACCTGCAACTAACATAAATATGTATATGTGATGTAAAAATATTGCCAAGTCGAAACGGAATGCCACTGGGATGTAATGGATCGAACTCCGTACAAGATTACACTAAAAACTAATATACTTTCAGCGTTTTTAGGGTCTCTATATCTCTCCTCGCCTACTTATTCACCCCCCTCTCTTCCTGCCTACTCCTGTATGATTTTCTAGCGGCAAAAATACACAATAAGTCTAGCACCATGGTAGAGGACTGCACAAGGAGTAAAGGTCTATCGGTCAATTGATAAGATTCCTGTGTTGCAGCTGCCGGTGCTAGCGGGTACGACCCTGACGCTGAGGGACTCTGCCAAATACCTAGAAGTAATTTTGGATAGGAAACTATCCTGGAGGGAAAACGCTCAGGAGCGTATGAGGAAAGCAACGGTGGCACTGTACAGCTGTAGAGGAGCTGTTGCACGAATAAGGGGACTATCGCCGGATATTATCCTGTGGCTCTACACTGCTGTGGTTATACCAATCCTTCTATCCGGGTTTTGGTCTGGTGGACGAACTTAGATACAAAATCAAACCTACGAGTATTCCAGAAGGTACAAAAAAGTGCTCTAGTCTGCGTGGCGGGCCCTCTACGCACCACCCCTGCGGAGGCGCTGGATACTCTTTTTAATGTGTTGCCAATAGATTTAATGGCCAAGCAATGTGCGGCCTTTTCTGCTCTACGGCTGCGGGAGTTATCCAGCTGAAGAGATAATGTGGTTGGCCATGCAGCCATTCTTAAGAATCTGGATTCGCCTTCATCGGACTATTTCGCTCCGACTGCATTTTTCGATATGAAGTATGAGGTTGTTATCCTGGATAGGGATTATTGGTCGAAGGAGCCGCCGGACCTGAGCGATAGGCTGCAGATTTATACTGACGTCTCCAAACTGTGTAAAAAGGTGGGCATCGGGTTCTTTGCACCTCAACTAGTGTGGAGTCTATCCTTTAGCCCACCCGATCATTGCAGCATCTTCCAGGCGGGGGTGGCTGCTATTAATGAGGCCGTTGATCACCTGAGGAATTCTGTTCACGGCTATAATAAAATTTGTATTTACTCTGACCGCTGCACTAAAAGCGATTGGGTCGGGTCACATGTAAGTCCAGGACAGTGGAGAAATGCCGTAAATCTCTTAACGAGACCGCTGAGCAAACTTCCCTCAGTCTGGTATGGGTGCCTGGATACTCGGAAATACCGGGCAATGAGATGGCTGACGAACTTGCAAGAGGGGACACATCCGTTCCGCTTTCGCCGTCCTGGAAGGGATTGATCATGCCGCTCGCTACCTGTAAGCTCACTTTGAAAGAAATTATCCTTAGAGAAGCGGGTGTGAGATGGAGCAATCTCGTATCCTGCTACCACACTAAACTCATGTGGCCTGAATGGGACGCAAGACGTACAAGAAGTCTCCTTCTTCGAAGGGGGGACATATCTCTGGTGGTTGGACTTATAACCGGCCACATAGCAATCGGGAAGCATGCACAACGGCTGGGTGCTCCTTATAATGATTACTGCAGGAGCTGCAAAGACGAAGAGGAGATAAAAACAGTCAAGCATTTTCTGTGCGACTGTCCTGCGCTTTGGCACAAGCGGAAGGAATCTCTGGGATCTGCCTTCTTTGACGATCTTTGTGATCTGGCTAAGTTGGAACCTAAGAAATTCCTGAATTTTGCTGAATCGACCTGTTTGTTTGAGTAGGGGAGAGATCCACGTGGTATCACAATGTGACGTTTTGGGCCTAAGTGCACTGGTGCTCCCACCGGTGGCCACTCTAACCTAACCTAGCATCATGGGGTATTGTAAGAAGTTGTTTTGTTCCTCTAAAATAATATCATCTGAGGTGAAGAAAAGTATCTTAGTTTATCTCTCATTCCCTTCTCTTCGCTTCTCTCTAAGTATCTTTTTCCTACTCTCAATCTCTTCATCCTTCTCTCCACACTTTTTCCTTAGACTTTACCTTACGAAAAAGGATATATTGTATGAAACATTAAATTACAAATTATAATCTAAATATGTTTTGAGTATATGAATGTTCGCTCATACTACGCTAATTAAGTAATACTAACAACACTAAACAATAATTATAACAGATCATGGAAAGCTTAAGTACGTACATTTTATATAATATTTGTGTTACATATATGTATCTTACAATGAATATGTGACATCAACTTGTGTGGTTGGATTTCACGGAGAGTTAAAATTTTTATTTTTTTTTTGAAAATAAGTATTGCATATTCTAATTGAAACACTTTGCACGTTGTGAGAGAGCAGTTTCGCGTAATTCCTCTTTACAAGCACTAACATGTTCAACTAATTCATCACGTTTTTCAAAAGTTTTCTTGCAAATGTAACATTCGTACACATATGCGTTAGGATCGTGTTCCTTCAAATGTTTTGTATACGATTCGATGTCCGTATATCTTTGCTTACACTCACAACACTCCAGAAAACAATCTTCCATTGATGAGTTATCTTCACCACTACTATCATAATGTATTTTTGCACGTTTTTGTGGGCTGGAAGTGCTGCTGGATGAACTCAAGCGTTGTTGATCAAAATTTCCTTCATCATCATCATCGTCGTCGTCATCGGCATCAGCATATTCGTTCTGATTACCATCATCATCCTCGTTGGCATGAATTTTTTTATGTTCGCAATACTCTAAATAATCACTATATTGTCGTGGACAACGCGAACATTTATAATAACGCTCACGTTGATGTGTGACCATATGCTTTTTTAATGTTGAATATTCACGAAAGGGTTTACGACATTTATCACATGAAAACGGTTTCTCCCCGGTATGAATCATAAAGTGACGTTTGAGATTGTGACGTGTACCAAATGCGCGTTGACATAATGTACAAGCAAATTCTTTACGTGCTATAATACCCAGTGATTGAGCATAATTGGAACGCTGAAGTGCTGGCACATTATCGAGTAATAATTGAGTATTTTTATTTACTGTTTTATTAACCGTTATTGTTGAATTAATCGGTACCAAAGATGGCATATCTGTACTTTGTAATGTTGTATTAGAACTGGGCGGCCGTTTTGGTGATGCGTTTGATTTAACGGTAGATTGTTGTATGAATGGTGCAGGGCTTGAAAGAGTTCCCATTCTATTGTTATTGTTTTTCGTTGTGTTCTCAGAAAGTGTTGTTTTAACCATTGTCACATTCATATCACGTACACTAGTTACTAGTATTGGTTTTGTTGTAAGTTGAGCCGGCGGCGTTTGTCTTGCTGTGCCTGCAGCCATTGGTGGAGTTTGTATTTTGTCTGGTGTCGAAGTTGCTGGCGAAGCTGTATGTTGTGGTGGCATTGATGCTATCAATGCACTCGCCTTTGAATCACAGTCATTGCAACGTGTCGGATCATATAGCGTAGGCGTTTTAACACGACAAACCATACATACGAAGTTTGGTTCGTTTGCATGGCGGCGACGATGTTTCTTTAGGTCACTAAACTCTCGAAAACGTCGATCACACATATCGCAGGCAAATGGACGTTCACCTAAACGTAAGAAAAATAATTATATTAGCATCAATAATCATGGCAAGAAAACTACATGTAAATGATTTAGCACTTTTGGGGGGTTTGACTTCGCTTGCTTCCACGTAGGCCCAGAAGATTAAGGAGCTTAAAAATTTCTTGCGTTAAGCTATGCCTGTCTTTAAAATCCACAGGCTGATGTGAACACCCAATGCCTTACCACCTTAGTGCGAGGAAGGAGGAGCTTATGGACCTCCAGAAACAACCGATATTTACTGTTGTTATTGTTGTTGTAGCGATAAGGTTACTCCCCGAAGGCTTTGGGGAGTGTTATCGATGTGATGGTCCTTTGCCGGATGCAAATCCGGTACTTTCCGGTACCAAGGCCGATCATCTCGGGAACGATTTGTTATGACCAGATGCGACCTTCTCGGCCTAGCCGCCCTCCCACCCCCTAGATCCATTAGGAGGTCGGGGTCGCCAGAGCCTCGGCTGTTAATGGAACAGGATTCGCCACGGATAGGTGAGGTTGACAATTGGGTTTGGAAAAGCTATATATTGCGCTGGCAACCTGAAAGGGCTGACCTATACAAACCCCTTGAATCCGGTATTTTAGTCGCCTCTTACGACAGGCATACCTTCCACGGGTATATTCTATCCCCCTAACCCGCTGGGGGACCGATATTTGCTCTTGCCAGCTACTGCTACTTTGAACTGTGTAAGCAATTGAGAAATAAGGATCTTTCCCCGCGAGCGTGAGTTGTCTTGTCATACCAGACCATACATCAGGTATGACTTTGAATCGTGGATTGTGTTGAAAGAAGATTGCAGGAACTTTCGAGTATTAAAGAGAAAAGTTCTTCTGAAGATTTATGGTCTTTCCCGTGAAGGGTATTTCGAAAGAAACTTAATGATTAGTTTTGCACAGATATTAACAAAAGCTTGTTAGATCATGCTATGCGAACAGACGAAGAACTCATGTTTTCCACTATCTACTTTTGTCATTGCTGTGAAATTATAACAGGCAAATGCTTGAATCTATGAAATCAGATAATCAAAGAGTTCAACATCGTCCGATGTTCTATTTTCAGCCACAACAGCCACAACAACTTTGACCACAAACATTCGGATAGTCAAAGTTCAGCACAGCTTCCGTAAAATGCATAGCACCTTCATAAATACTCAGGTAAAGTACGATTTCAACCAGAACCGCAAACACAGTACAGTGGGCTAGCTGTTCGAGATGTCAAAATCTTTTGATAAGTTTAACCATGGAGTTATGCTCTCTATACACTTTCCCAAGGCTAAAGATGTGAAGGGCAAATTATATAACAGGAAGTGATGCTCTTTTCCCATGGCGCCACCTGCTCATACGGCCGCTCCTACTCATAGCTACAATCTCCGTAGTAGAGTCCGTAGCAATGCCGAGCATCAGCCCCCGCCCCGTCCTCTTCTTCTCTTACCGGCACTAGCAATCAAGTAGGTCAGGGAAACAGCCTCTTAGCCCTACCATCTTTTGCACCGTTTGCCAGTACAGAATATATGTTTATGTTTGCGACATCTGCCCAATGCAGCTCCTGTCTTGGACGGTGCCACTTTCCTAGATGTTCTGGTCTCCGCGACGGGCTTCATTTCGCCATGTTGCCAAGCCGCAAACCCAATTACACCGGGTACCCCAATGCTTACCCAGGGACGTCCAGTCCCAGGGCCACTACAGCAATTGCGTCCTGGCCTCCCTCAACTCAGGCGTAGTCACCCGTCACTTACCCCTAGATTAACGACGTCTACCACGTTGCACTTCAGAACTCTGCAGTTAAACTGTAAAGGATAGTTGATTTCATGAAGCGGCATAACATCCGCATTGCTGCGATTCAAGATACCAAACACACAGCAAGATCTGCTCTGCAGACCTGCTCTGGATATATAGTCCACAGAAAAGTTCGCGAAAGCGGAAATGGAGGCGGTGTTGAAACAGCAAGTTTCCTTGGACTCCCGTTAGAGGACATTGATGACAATTTGTGATTGGCCGCACCTATTGGATGGGGCGAAGCCCTGCTACAACAACAACATGCCCTTTTCCCAATTTTGTTTTTAATTTCTACATATCGAAACCCCTTTACCCACAAGAAGGAGTAAGCATCGTCTACGAAATACTTGGCACTGTCGCCAATAAGCCCTACGACGCGGAGCAAGCAGATGACACAATAATTGGACAACCACGTCAATGGCCTTACGCTTTCGACGGTCAGCGCCCCAGCGCAATACATAACTTTACATTCAATAAGTTTTCTCAACCCAATTATCAAGCCCATCTACAAAAAGGATATCCTGGTACAAATATGAATGTACACTTACAAAAATTAAGCCGTGCGAGACATTGGCGATCGAGAAAGATAAAGGAACATTGCTTACGTCATGCTAGGCAATTGGCCCGGTGAACATACATATTGTTACGAATATTAGCAAAACTAAGGAGTGCTGCCATCTCCAGGCCGATGCTAAGCAGTGACGTGAATTCACATCAATAATTCAATCATTATGTATCTACATAAACGAATCAGTAATTGCGTCTACACATATGTACACATTCCGACGAGCAACATTTACATACAAGGCAGCGAGAGATGAGATGTCACACACAGATGAATTTACTTATACGCTTATGTGTGTGCGGGAGACTGTAAACTACAAACTGACATATGTACATCTGAGAAGCGCTAAAAAGTAGATAATTGTAAACAAGTAGAAACTATATGAGAACTATATACTGAGTTGTCACAAGAGAGAGCAATAATTTGTGCACGTAGTTGTGGCCTTCGATTTTGTAGCCGAAACAACTAGTAAGTTCTGGAAATCGAAGAGCCTAGAAGTATGCAGCGTAAACTATAAAAGCGGGGCAAGCGAGTAAGAAGTAATTCAGTTTGAGTTGAGCAATCAATGAGTTATTGATTAAGCACGCGATCTGGCGGCCAATAGTAGAGTTTAATTTGAGTTATCAATCAGTTTGGTTATTAAGCCAGCGAGTAGCAAAGTATAAGTGTTATTGTGAAGTACTTTAATAAAGGCCATTTTTCCATTATTCAATATTGGAGTTATTTATTCAACAGTTTAGTGATTCGAACTTAGCAGAGGATTGCAAATAAGAGGATTTGCAAGTAAATTCGTTACAATATGTTACGCATCGCCGGTATGGGGGTCTAAATTAGGTGAAACCCATTGGAGAAGGGTGCACTCCTGTTGGCACACTGAAATCAGAGCTGGCATGGTATGCCTTCTTATCACGCCTCAATATCTCTAATATTAAAAAAAAATTCTTAGCGCGATTTACCTCCGCGGAGAATTAGGACGAGCTTCTGTTCCAATTTTTCCTAAAAATTTACGGGACGGGACTAAAATGCTTGACGCTGACTTCTAACGGCATCAGAAAGGCATATGAATTGACAATGTGAAGCTTTTCGTGGCAGAAATATGCTCGAAGTGTTTGTCAAACCTTAGGCAAATTTTTTTTCTAATTGAAAACGACTTTCTAAATTTTCCCGGGACTTGAACCAAGGGCAACCGGTGTGGTAGATGAAGGAATCTTTCACCAACTCACGGCGACCCCCGTGCTAAATAGCATAATGAAATTCTGAGCACACAGTTCTTGATACAGCCACAAACCCAAAACAGCGCAGCAGATAATTACTTGGTACCGCTCAGCCTCCAAGGCGTAAGCACTATGATAAACGCCGCCGCAACATACCTAAGTAACATCATCCCAACAGAGCTGTTTAACCCGTTTGCTGATTCACTCCCAGTGAGTCCCGTTATTAAAGAAACATTTACCAAAACTTACAGAAGAGAAAACCAGACTCTCGAAGGAAAGATGCATCATCATGGCCCAACTTCGAACAGCCGGTTGTTGAGATTATGTTCATCATCAATTGGCGTTAAAAACAATAACAATAACAAGCACCATTAAGGTACTAGGCCGGCCATCTCTTGAACGATTTAGTATGACCACATTAAACCTTAAGGGCTATCCCTTCCCCCCACTCCCTAGGTCTATGAGGAACTTGGGGTCGCCAGAGCCTCGTCTGTTAGTGAAACAGGATTCGCCACGGATAGGTGAGGTTGACAATTGAGTTTGGAGAAGCTATATACTGCGCTGGCAACCTGAAAGGGCCCCTTGAATCTGGTATTTTACTCGCCTCTTACGACAGGCATACCTACCGCGGGTATATTCTGACCCCCTAACGCGCTGGGCCCTCTAACGTAGTAACTACATTAACAACAACAATTGTACTTACCAGTATGTATCATCATATGTCTCCTCAAATTATAACTTGATTGCACCTTTTTACCACATAAATAGCATTCAAAAAATTGTCGACATTTTTCCCGTCGCTCAGAATCATCCCAATGACGTTCTACAGCTTTTCCATGTGGTACAATGTATTCAGAATTTTCATCATCGGAATTTAAAATTACAACATCATTATCAGCATTAGATCGCGTCATATTCGAATTGCCTACAACACCAACATTATCGTCATCTACACATTCCAATTCACAACTCACAGCTGCTGCAGCGTAGACCATCTCTTCACTATCATCATCAACATCATCGGTAGCACTTCCTAATACAATTGCTTGACTTTGATTCTTGTAATTACTACTTTTCTCAGCACTTTGCTCTACTTCAGCATCACTGCTATCGGATAACTCGATATGTGCGATAATACGTTCCTTCTTTTTTTCTTGCTGCTGAGGGGGAATTGGTTCATATGCCGGTTTAGGTGACGGACTTTTTGGAATTAGACTAATGCTGGGAGATTTCATTCTAGTATTTTTAGGCTTTCCACATCCACCTGCCGGAGCTTTCATAATTTTTAGTCCATCGTGTTCAAGCGTGCGTTGTTCATCGATGGTTTTTTGGATGTTTTCTGCTTCATCCCTGTTTCTTTGTTGCACCCTTTGACGATCATCTTCATCATCCAATTCAATAATTTCAAAAACTACGGGTTGATTTTTTTGCATCACCCTTACATTATCTACACGTCTCTTTCTACGTTCAATGGCAGCAGCGTGCTCTTTCTGTTTCTTTTCTTCGGCATATTCACGCCCAATTTTCATTAGAAGACTTTTAATATTTGAATCCTCAATTGAGACGAAATTTTCCTCTGGTTCCTGATATTCGTAATGTGTATTATAGTCTGCCGGAATTCCGCTGCTATCGTAAGTATCTTCTGCGGAAGTCATAGGATACGCTAAAGGTGGCGGTTGAAGCGCAGGTGGTGTTTGGTGTAAAAGTGGCGGTGGTTGGGTTTGGGCCGGCGGCAGGGCTGGTGGTAGAGCGGCCATAGGTGGCGTTGCACCACATCCTGGCAGTTGACATGCACTACTACAACAAGAAGTGGGTGCTTCGTATAAATTACCGTCTGATATATTCGCACAACAATTTGGTGGTGGCGGTCGTTGCATTGTCACCTCATACGTAACACCACGTCGTCCTTGTTGCTCTCTCCATTGTAAATCGTATAGTTCAACTTCCTGTTGATTGACGACAGCATTACAACACTCCATAGGCTTTGTATAATTCATACAAGGTCTTGCTGTTGTTGGCAAACGTGGCATTGCATGTAAAGCCATTGATGGCATTGTGGATGATGAATTGTAATTTTGGTTTGTTTGTGTTGGCAAACGAACAAGTGAAGGCGGCGCTGTCGGCGCTGTTGCCGACGCCGATGGCGGTTGTGGTGGTAAAGCAGCATGTTGTTGCGTGAGTTGATGATGATGGTCAACGACTTTGAGTGTGGTTGAGTTGTTACCGTGCGATGGCGTAGACGGTGAACATTTCAATTTCATGAGTATTTCCATTTTGGTAGTTTTCGTGTATTATTCGCATTTGTGGAAGAAAATGTTCAGCCGATTAGCTAGACAACGAAGTGGTAAGTTAAAAATAAATTAAATTCAAATTATTACTAATAGTATCACATACCTTAATAAATGTGTTGCATATAATTTTGAATTGAAATTGGTCTAGGCTTCAAAGGAAAATCTAAACCTGGGAGGTTAGGTTTAAATGGTCGGTCTGTAAAGACCTCACATAGACTGAATGAGTCCATAGTGTTACCAGAAAGTTGCTCAACGACCAAACTGAAAAACACTACCAAACAACCAGGAGCTATGTTATAAAATAACTTCGTCCTCTTGGCAATGTTTGAAGATTTTAAGGGCATATGCTACTTGCTGCTTTTAGATCTGATAGCTGTGCAATAATTTAAAAGCATTTGAATGCAATATACAAGTTGACGCGGCTGCAGTTTAACCCAGATAACCCTAATGTCCTATATGTAGGACACCAATTTCATGTCGACTTACGCACGCGCCCGATGGCCAGAAAATAATGGGAATGTATTTTTGCATGCAGTAGAAATTGCGTAACAGCGTTAGTAAGTGTTTACAGTCCCTAAGTGAGAGACGTGCTCATTGTCTTATTCAGAAAATTACTAATTTTGAAAAATGCAAAATTATAACATACAATTTCAAAAGTGAGTTAAAATTTATATCATAAAATTTAACAAATATATTTTTTTTATTAAAAAATTATAGAGAAACTAGCTTTACCAGGCGCACGTTGTAACGCCCGAGATCGAATGGATGTTGCGTTATTTTTTCTGTTTTGTTTGTTGATAATTTAATTTATTGTTCTGTAAATTGAATTGAATTTTGTACGCATATTTGGTGAAATTTTCTGTTAAAACATTTTATTCTTGTATCTTATTGTATCTTATTTTATATTATTGTATTGCTTTTACCGCTGATGATTGTTGCTTTGATTACATTCTGAAGAAGCATGACTGGTGAGCCAATTTTCAAAGTTGATATATGCGCAGGCATTCCTTTTGGTTCTAAGAAGTATAGAAATTCATTTGGATAATTCACAATTTTATCTTCATCTGTAATTGTGTTGATCGATTTATATTTCGTCACTTCACCAGGAAATTGATTTCGAAAGCGATCATTGATTTTGTTAACATGATCATTTTTGGGAGCTAAAATAGTTGTTTCGCATAACCAAAAAACAAAAACATTTAAATTTAAAATTCTTAATTCTGAAATATGAAAAACTTTCGTCTTGTTAGAAGGAACCTCGAGCCAAAATTTGGTGATGATCGAAGTATAGCAAACACGTTTTCATAGGGAACACACACACAGAATTTGATTTTTATAGAAGATGTAGATAGACTGAAGCTAAACAATTTTTTTAACAGCGGCAGTTTACTAAACGTCCAAAAGGCATAACAGCTAAACTGAACAATGCAGTCAAACTTTAGGTATTAAAATAACTTAAGTGTGTACGGCAGTCATAGTTTTTCCCCATTCCACATTTTACTGGAGGTTTTAGGACTTAACGTTACATAGCTCCTTACCAATTTTAATTATCCTACCATTACGACATCCAGATATATGCAGTATAATATATTTTATTTGTATGGGAGGTTCCACGCCCCCTTTTTCCCAAGTCCGCATTTTCTTGGTGGTGTTAGGGATTGACCTCATATAACTCCTTACTGAATTTCAATGTTCTGGCATGTATACCTTCAAAGTTATGCATTACTAAAGATTGCATTTGTATGGGAGGTGCCACGCCCCCTTTCTCCAAATTCCGCATTTTCTTGGTGGTGTTAGGGATTGACCTCATATAACTCCTCATTGAATTTCAATGTTCTGGCATGTATAGCTTCAAAGGTATGCAGTACCAAAGATTCCATTTGTATGGGAGGTGCCACGCCCCTTTTATATATCGAAATTATTTTTAGCCTAAAACCTTCCCGTTGATCGAAGGAACCCATAACCAAAATTTGGTGATGATTGATGTGTGGGAAATACGTTTCCATAGCAAACACACACACACACATAATTTGATTTTTATATATATATGGCTAAACCGATTTGGGATTTCAAAATCAACTAACCATCATCTCTCCTTCCTGTATCTTTCTTAAAAATTTCATGGCAATCTGTCGAGCCGTTCTCGAGTTATGGAGTGACAATCAAAATGTACACTTCTTTTTATATATATAGATAAATGAGTTTTCAAATGTGTACAATTATAGTTAAATATATTGAAAATTAGTTAGTAGTAAAAATGAGCAAATGCTAGTGTCCTAAATATAGGACATTACGAAGATAGGTGTCTACAAGAACTATTTTTTGCAGGGGTCTCTCGCTTCATGATGTTCTTGTTTTGATGGAAGATGGTGAAGACGACACTGGCGACATCGATGAAGTGGTTTTGTTTCCTCCAGTTAATGCAAACGACGAAGATTTTGGTCCTGAGGAAGCTTTTGGCGTAAATAATTTTCCATCTGCCCAACTTTAGTGCAGCCGGGCCTGAAAGCTCATCCGATGAGTCGGACGATAATATACCGTTATATATATTGTTTCTAGTGCTTTGGTGTTGTTGTAGCGATTAGGTTACTCCCCGAAAGCTTAGGGGAGTGTTATCGATGTGATGGTCCTTTGCCGGATACAGATCCGGTACGCTCCGGCAACACAGCGCCATTAAGGAACTAGCCCGACCATCTCGGGAACGATTTATATGGCCACATTAAACCTTCAGGCCATCCCTCCCTCCCCACCCCAAGCTACGGAGCCTCGTCTGTTAGTGAAACGGGACTCGCCGCTCGATGGTGAGGCTGACAATTGGGTTAGAGAAGCTGTATATTACGCTACACAACCCCTTAAATGACTGCTTTGGTCACGGCTTCCACCTGGAATAAACACTACAATGATTTGGATACTGGTAGAATCTGATTAATACCTGCGCAGACCCTACTCCTTCCATTACTTTGAAACCATCATTGTACACGTGTATAGCCTCGTCTGCCATTTGGGCTCCGTTGCGTCAACCTTCCACTTCTATTGTGGCGCTAAGATCCTCAGCGCAGGCAGGTACGGAGTTAGGTAGTAAAAAATTTAATTAAGCTAAACTCGATACCTACTATGACCGTATGGTCTGCGCTCAAGCTGCGCCGATGCACTGGGCGGTGCAGTTGTAAACGCTATGGTCTTCGCCACAAGGTCTACAGGTGGGATTTGCAGAATGGCATACAGCGCAGCCATTGGGGTTGTTTTCAGGGCTTCCGTTTTGCTAAACATTGATAGCCTGCACAACCCCTATAATTTTTTATGTTAGTTCCTTTTTTCCTTTCTAAGGCCGAGTTCAGTTCTTAGTGAACAGAATCATATCCGTTCTCGTTGACGCTCAACCCGACATTTAATGCCCAGGTATGTGTATCCCAAACTGCCAGATCCATCAAGCAGTTGCTGGAAGGCACGTTCCCTTGATCGAAACGGCTGAGCAGTTGGTTGATATTCAGCGTCCACAGTGTTAGTGATAATACCCCGAACTGCGGCGTGCCTCTGTCCACTAATTTTATGACCTCATACAGCACCAACTGCGAAGTAGTCTTTTTAGGAATTTGCCGCATTATTGATTGGTGTTATTCGATTTTCTACGTTCTGGCACTAGCCTAATTATCTAGGTAACGACTACGTCAAATCTTCTATCTACCTCCTCCTTCCGTTTTTGAATTTGTGGATATCAGAGCCTCGCCAGCCAAATATGTGTACGTATACATTCAAAATTCCAACAGGATTCGCGTGTAGATGAAATTCATAATTGGATTGGAGAGGCTCAGTAGTTGTAAAGACGCACATTGCGCTGAAATAATCTTTAAAATGCCCATCGCCTTGCGCTGAAGGGGCATTTTGGGGTGCAATCGGTCGTAAACAATTATGCGAATGTATTTAATAATCAAACGATATATAAAAATAAAAAAGCCTTGGCACATTCACGTCGTGGCAGGTACTCCACCGTTGAGGGATATAAAATGTCTACTTTGGGAAACAGTACTAACACTGAGGACACTATTAGGATTCATATTCAACGGAGAATACCTCTTGCCAACAATAGTAGCACTTTTTCGACTAGGTACTATATCTTGGAAAATATCGTGTGGCACGCTACCATCATATGAAGTTGGCGTGCCACATGATATTTTCTAAAATATATTCGTGCTTTTTTAGTTTCACGGATAATTTAGCACATATTATCCACCAGTGAATTTATTGCCACGTAAAAGCGAACTGCTCCATAGTGGGAACTTGTCACTCAATTCATCAAAACTTCGGGATATCACCTCACCCCCCTCCAACCAAGAATGAGTTTACTCTATCTTCATCATCATGGCGTTTAGCTACTTAGGGGTTTTCGACAAATCACTTAAACTATTTCTGTTTCCGAGCAATTCACGCCAATTGGGAGGATCAAAAGAGTTCAAGACTCCCTTTACTTGCCCTCCAAACTCAGTGGTGGTCACAGAGGGTACGAATTGGAATACCTTTTGATCCAGAGTCTCTCGTTGCACTATGTACATGTCTGCGTAACAGTACCATACATCTTCCGGAGATCTCTTTTCTACACCATCCATGATTCCGGGCCATACATCACACAGGTATGGTGAGATATTATAAAGCAAAAATTTTTGTTAGCGAGACAGGGCTTCACTTTCCAATTGCCTACTCAGTCCAAACCAGCACTTGTTAAGGAGACATATTCTTTGTTTGATTTCAGAGCTGATATTGTGTTAGTAGATTGTACCAGCGCTTTGCAGATCTGCTGCTTAGATTATTTATTCTCGGAAAGGTTCTCCTCATTACTGGGCGAAAGTAGATTTACAAGGTCTGAAGCCGCACTGATAAGATCTTCCGAACAATACGGTCGATAGGAGCTTATGCGGTAGATACGACCTATGCGGTACGGTAGCTGGGACCTTATGTGTTTCTATTCTCCTTGGGGGTTGAACAGATCCGCAGCTTGTTATTCTTTGGCAGAGATACTGAAAAGTGCCTAGGCACTTTATGGACGTTGGAGTTTTTGGTGGAATTTTCGAGCACCTTTCCTGAGCTGTACACACTCATGCCGTTCTGCTTTACGTTTCTTTGTTCTAAGCATGAGCTACCATTCTTCCCGTAACGATAATGCTCCCATTCGCCACGAGTTTTACAGCGTGGTCCAATAGGTAGCGTCATTATTTCCGATGCAGCATGACCTACCTCAACATTCCCCAGTTATTTAGCAGTGAGAAGAATGTGTGCCCTCCCTTACTATAGTAATATCGTTTGGAAAGGGCCGGATCGGGATTTTAAATATATGTAGTTCCTCTTTTATAAGCCTGATTTCAGATAAGTTATCAGTTTATAAAAAGTTTTAAATACCACTAGCCACACATATAATATGTATGTATGTGTATAGGGTAGATGTACCAGTAACCGGACACTTAACTTTTTTTTTGCTTTTGAACTCTTCTTGGTTACATTTTACAAGTGATATTAAAAAACTTTGAATTTTCAATTGACTATTGCTTAATTATAAATTTAATAAAATTAGCCACTTCAATAGAAAACTATTTTTTTGTAAAAATTATTGTTTTGATACAAGTCACAATTTTCCAGTAACCGGACAGTTTTTCCAGAATCCAGACAGTAAAATTCCAGTTACCGGACGCTTATGATATAAAATAAAAATAATTGTTTGTAACGTTTTACAACGTTTTATAACGTCCTTTTCATTTTTATGTAATACTAGCAGACCCGGCAGACGTTGTTCTGCCCTAAATTTGGTCTATCTGCATATATTCTAATAATCTTTTTCCGTCTTACTCTGCCCCCCCCCCCCCCGCCTCTCACTTTTTCTTACCATTTTATTCACTTCTTTCTCCGTCTCTTTCGCTTCATATATCTCTATTCTTCGTTTCATTCTATCACTTTCTCAGTCTTCTTCTCTCTTTTCTCTTCTCTCAAGTGCAAGTTCTCCATTCCTCTTCATCCATTATTGCCAGTCCCAGAGGGTGGTATGTATTTTGTTCCATTCCCTTTCCGAGTCCCAGTCCCAGTACCACTCCGCGTCTCAGTCCCAGTCCTAGTCGTAATCCCATTTCCAGCCCTAAATCGAATATCACAATGAAAATTACTTTAAAGCTCTCAGCAACAGCTTTCATATGACATCCATATTACACCCACATTCTAGGGGTGTCCGGGTCCACGTTTTTCCCTATATCTCGAGACCCTAGTCACCCAGCGGTATAAATTACTCTGTACTAAAGCACACATCAACAGCTTCAATTTGATACCAATAATGTAAAAACACATCCTAGTGTTACTGGTCCACGTTTTGGCCTATACCTCGAGACCCTAGTCACAAATAGATATGAAAATTACTCTGTACTAAAGCACTCATCAACAGCTTTCATTTGCTATCCATATTCTATAAATACATTCTAGGGGTACCCGTGGGTACGAAAAATACCCCGTATCAAAGCACTCATAAACAGCTTCCATTTGATACCCATATTGTACAAACACATCCCAGGATTACCCAGGTGCACGTTTTGATCTCAAGACCCTAGCCAGAATGGGACAAAAAGTATCCTATGTCCGTCTCCTGGTTCTAAGCTACTTCTCCACCAATTTTCAGCCAAATCGGTTATCCGTTATTGAGTTATAAATAGTGTAACTAACACCACTTTCTTTTATATATATAGATTTAAACCAAATAAATAAATAAATGCAACAACAAAAAATAAACTTTTGCACATACGTCATTAATTTCATTGATCTTGCATAGGTACTTATTATTTTAACATTAAGAAAAATAAACGAAAACATTTTTTTCATTTTCTGTTAAAATATACTTAGATAAAAAAGAAACACACAAAACTCCAATAAATAAAAAATTTAAATATAAATATTTCATTAATTTCAATACATTTTAGCTCAAAACATACCTACATAGTAATTAAACATTATACAAATGTCACAGCCAGAGACTGCTTCGCATTTTCGCTCATCTTCTTCTCGGTGAAGACCGGTGTCTCAGCGTTAGCTCCCTTCAGTATCATCGATTACGCTGGAGGCTGATTGTTATCTTCCTTGTGCCTTTGCTTCTCAAGCCATTATTGTCTTCTTCTTCCTGTACAGCTTTCGAGGTACATGGCCTTCCAGTACTTATATTTCCTTCTTCACTCCGCTTTGCAGATTTTAAGGTTTAGTTCCTGTCATTGCGGCTTTCTCGCCTCCTGGTTGTTGGACTGGAGCGTTTACCCTCGCCCTTATGCCTCTTAAAAGCATGCGTGTCAGGTTCATCCGATCGCTGCCTCTTGCTTCTAGGGGCTTCTTCTTGTTGTAGCGATAAGGTTGCTCCCCGAAGGCTTTGGGGAGTGTTATAGAAGTGATGGTCCTTTGCCGGATACAGATCCGTTACGCTCCGGTAACACAGCACCATTAAGGTGCTAGCCCGAGCATCTCGGGAACGATTTATATGGCCACATTAAACCATCAGGCCATCCCTCCCTCCCCACTCCCAAGTTCCATTAGGAGCTTGGGGTTGCCAGAGCCTCGTCTGTTAGTGAAACAGGTGAGGTTGACAATTGGGTTTGGAGAAGCTGTATATTGCGCTGGCAACCTGAAGGGTTGTGCTACACAGCCCCTTGAATCTGGTATTTTAGTCGCCTCTTACGACAGGCATACCTACTGCGGGCATATTCTGACCCCCTAACCCGCTGGGGGCTTCTTCTTCTTCGATGCGGTTGCAAAATTTTGGGTTGTTCGCGGCAAAGCTTTCGTCTGTGAATTGTTTTCAGACATTTTTCCACTGTCTTACCGGCCCATGCCAAGCGATCGCTCTCATCGTTGGTTGGGTGAACCACTGGGCCCAAGCGCTGCATAATTCTTAATGCAGTCATATATTTTGAGAGGGTTCCCTTAAGCTCCGTATCTCGTTGTTCCCGTTCTAACCTTAATTCTTTGTCCGGAATAGTATGCCGCTCCTTTACCGAGCGCACTCACTGCACACTATCATCGCTATCCGCGTCCGAGTCATGTTGTTGTTGTTGTTGTTGTAGCGATAAGGTTGCTCCCCGAAGGTTTTGGGGAGTGTCATCGATGTGATGGTCCTTTTCCGGATACAAATCCGGTACGCTCCGGTACCATAGCACCATTAAGGTGCTAGCCCGACCATCTCGGGAACGATTTATGTGGCCACATTAAACCTTCAGGCCATTCCCTCCCTCCCTACCCCCAAATTCCATGAGGAGCTTGGGGTCGCCAGAGTCTCGTCTCTTAGTGAAACAGGATTCGTCGCGGGTAGGTGAGGTTGACAATTGGGTTTGGAGAAACTATATATTGCGCTGGCAACCTGAAGGGTTGCGCTACACAGCCCCTTGAATCTGGTATTTTAGTCGCCTCTTACGATAGGCATACCTACCGCGAGTATATTCTGATCCCCTAACCAGCTGGGGGTGCGTCCGAGTCATCGCTGTTAGCGATTTCCTCTTTCCCGGCTTGTGACGCCATCGCCTTTTCCTTCGCAACCTTACTTTCTCTTAAAGTTTTTGAGTTCATCTTGGTCGTACGACCAGCTGCCCACAAGGCGAGCTCAGCGGTCTAACGTTAAAAATGGGGATAAAAACCGTCCACCACAAGAGCGCCCCTTGCTGTGGTAAGGCCATCATTACATCCCGAGGCGGGAAGGCTCCGTTCAATGACAGCCGAATATATACCCTGGCTGCAAATCGTTCAATAGGCACGGTCCGCATAACACCCTGGATTAGGGATTATCACACATAGGTTAGGTTGGGTTAAACTGGCCGGTCCATAAGGACCTCACATAGACTTAATTAGTACGTAGTCTTACCAGAAGTTTGTTTTTAACGATAAAATAACTCCGTCCTCTTGGCAAATACTAGGACTTAAGCCACTTGCTGCTTCTATATCTGACAGATGTATCACTCCTAATAGCTGGATTCTTAGCCTGGCAAGAGCAGGGCACGAGCACAGAACGTGCTCGATCGTTTCCTCCGCCAACCCGCACTTGCTCCATCTGCTATCACTGACCAAGCCTAATTTAAAGGCATATGACGCCGTCAGAAAACCCGTCATGAGTCTACAGTCCTCTCTTTTTAACGATAGAAGCAACTTTGTTAGTCTAAGGTTGTAAGACCTACACATAATCTTCAACACTTTACATCCCCGCGCTTGAACCCACGCCTTTCCTGCTTGGTCGATCATGTGCACCTCTCGCCTTCACTTAATCTCGCCCAGTCTAATTGGGATTATCACACATACTATAATTAATTTTAGTATAAACAAATATTATTAAAAAAAGAGCTAAAGAAACACATGTCCGGATACTAGAATTGTGCGGTTGTTAACTTTTTCTAGTAACCGGGCACTTTGTCCGGATTCTGGAAAATACTATTATTTTTATTCCAGTATCCGGACAGGTGCATTTACAAAAATATATACATATTTTCACTAACTGTTATCACGTATTTTTATCAATTATTTATAGAGTAACAGTCATTTGAAACACTTTTGTCACCAAATTATTAGTAAAAACTCACCTGATAGAATTGAAGTACAATTAGCAAAAAGATTGAAAAGTAGCACGTTTTAACACTTCACTTCACACACGTAAACTAAAAGTGAAAGAACAAAGCTTCTTTTGAAAATAAAGCAAAAGGTAAATTGCGAAACCGTTGTAAATGAGTGGCTTCTTCCAATGAATTTTTCGAATTTTAAATTAAGTCAACGGTTTGCTTATTTCAAACGATTAAAGTGAAAAATGTCCGGTTATTGGGGGTTGTCCGGCTACTGGTACATCTACCCTATTTACATATGTTAAAAAAAAACTATTTGCAGAATGATTCTTACCAACAACCGCTTCACTATTATACAGCTACCGATCAAATGGTATGAAGCGCGATTCACTGCACTCGATCAAAACCCGACAAAATCTTTTTCTACGATCACGATTTCTTATTTTAAGCCGTGTGCATAGCTAATTTTGCTTTTGCCGTCGTCGTCGTTGCTGATGCTACCACCGTCTATGTGCTCGTGATTTTCAACGCCAGTTATTATTTTTTGTTTTTGTTTTATTACTGCTGTTGCGTTGGTTGTTACCCGCAGTTGCCTATGCTAGTCTCAATATCTAGGCTGAATCACCCAAGCAGCACGAAGCCAAGCAAATCAGGCGAACAACCTACTCGTCTAAACTCAGCCTGAAGTATTCACGTTGTAAGTTTCGTTGTTGTTGGTGGCGAAGTTGTGGTTTTTGTTATTTGTATACATATACATGCTTATATATTTATGTATGTATGTAGTATATTTAACCTGTGATATCCATCGCGCGAATCAAGCATTACCAACAAAACAATCATTGCCATTGCATGTTAACTTGATTTTTCTTTAGCCAGCAATCCAAACCAAAGAAAAAACACACGCACAGTAGATACAAAGTTAAAAGTGTTGGTACAAAGAAAGCAGCAAAAAAAAAAAAAACAATGAACTCACGACTCGCACAATGCGTTTCGTGCCGCGCAGCTGCCATCAAACAAAGGGGCAAAACCGGCCAAGCGACCAAACACCACTGAACAAAAAAAAATTACCGTAGCAAAACCGTGCCACCACCGTCCGTTACGTTAAAAGCCGAGCAACGAGCAACACCAACAACATAACACAAATAACCGGCCCAGCGTGCGAGCAATGCTCGATCTTCTACACCGCCCCCTGCGCTTAGGTTCTGTTATTTGTTAGTGCTCCGGCTGGCACGATGTTGGCTTCAGTGGTTGTATACCACCTTCACTGCCACTATCACTTCCACCCTCTGCTCTTTATTTCTTGTAGCAGCAAAAATCCAGTTTATAATTTAATTGGAATCGTGCTTTTGAAGACTTTCTTTTCAGTCGCCTTTGCTTTGCAAATTATACACATTTTCGCATTTCTTTATTGAAAAATCTTAGTTATTATTGATTTTCCTTATCTATTTATTATTTTTCATTATAAATTGTTTGATTTGCATTGGAGTTTGTTATTATTTACACTTTTATTTGCACAACTTTTATTTTTGCATAAACAACAACTTTACTTCCTCCAATTGGAATTTGACTTCCTCTTCTTTTGCGCTCCGAAATGTAACTGAGAATTTTTCTCTGCGATTTTCATATTTTTATGTGTGTTGTCTTCTTTTTTGCATGTAAAAAAGTGGTTGGAACCATACAACAGGGTGCCGGTAAAAATTACAACCAAAAGCAATAAAAATATTAGGCCGTCCTTTTTCCCTTATAACAATATGACACTACTTTATTTTGTCTTCGATTTCAAACTGAAAAAACTGACGAAACTTTGTCAGAGCGTCAAATTACAGGAGCAATATTGCACAAGAGAAAGCGAGACGAATATTCCCCCAAAATTAATTATTTTAGCACGTTATTGTTTACCTTAAAAAAAGGTAAATGTAAGCGCGATAACCTCCGAAGAGATCTAAGGCCGAGCTTCTCTTCCAAGTTGCGTCGTGCTCCTCTTGATTTTCCCTACAAATTGGCCGGACGGGACCTACATGTTTTATGCCGACTCCGAACGGCATCTGCAAGGCAGATGAGTTTTCACTGAGAGCTTTTCATGGCAGAAATACACCCGGAGCGCTTGCCAAACACTGCCGAGGGGCGACCCCGCTTAGAAAAAAATTCTTCTAATTGGAAAACCTAATTTCTAAATATTTGATGTTGCTTTGCCCGGGGTGTGAACCCAGAGCATACGGTGTGGACGGCGGAGCACGCTACCATCACACCACGGTGGCCGCCTTTACCTTTAGAATTTTAATTTTCAAACATTTTTTTACCTTAGAAACAATGCAAATAACACAGGAACATTATATTGCGCCCTCCTAGTTCACATATTTCACAGAAATGTTGATTTTATTTGTATATTTGTGCACAAGATTTTCAAACTAAAAACAAAATTTACATTTGTCAGAAAAAAATAAAAAAATAAAAGCGGGATGTCAAAAAACCTAACGAAATACAAGCTGGTTCGTTTGCTTTTAATGAACTAAATTGTATATTTCTTGTATTTCGTTAGTTTTTTGGAATATAGTTTACACACTTACGTTAATACTGAAGTCGCATTAGGAGGAGGGCGAAAAAAAATTAAAAAAAAAAATGCATGAAAATAAAGTAGTGTCATATAGGTATTAGAAAGGCATGTGCTCATTTGCAGCCTCGTCCGAAAAATGGAAACAGAGCCCGGTAGCCTTATTCCCGGTAGCCTATGTCCGCGGACTCTATTTCCTAATATTATTAGGCGTTGTTTCCTTTTTGAAAATAAAAAAATAATTTATTTAATAATTTGGGAAAAATTTAAACAACGTGACATCAGGACGAACACGGACCCCAGTGTGTTAGGGGGTCAGAATATTCCCGCGGTAGGTATGCCTGTCGTAAGAGGCGACTAAAATACCAGATTCAAGGGGCTGTGTAGCGCAACCCTTCAGGTTTCCAGCGCATTATATAGCTTCTCCAAACCCAATTGTCAACCTCACCTATCCGCGGCAAATCCGTTTTCACTAACAGACGAGGCACTGGCGACCCCAAGCTCCTCATGGAACTTGGGGGTGGGGAGGGAGGGAATGGCCTGAAGGTTTAATGTGGCCACATAAATCGTTCCCGAGATGGTCGGGCTAGCATCTTAATGGTGCTGTGGTACCGGATCTGTATCCGGCAAAGGCCCATTACATCGATAACACTCCCTAAAACCTTCGGGGAGCAACCTTATCGCTATAACAACAACAACAACAACAGGACGAACACGGCGACAGCTGTTAGATTATACCTTGTCAGAGGTGTATTTAAAGTTTGACGCTTAGTAGTCCATATAAAGTCTAAGCGTAAACGTCTAAAGATGTAAAAAACACAGCTAATATTCAACTCTTTTAAAGTTGATTAAAAAATTGTCCAATGCCGATATGATTGAGTTTTTACGCACATACTTTGCCCTGTGTTAGCTTTCATCAATTTTTTTTGGTTGACAGTCAATTTATTTGCAACTAGCGAATAATTTGAGAAGAAAAAATAAATAGCAGCGAAAAAATTGGTAAAAATAAATGCTTTTATTTATATTTTTAAATTGAGATATACTTTGATAACACGGCAAGTATTAGGAAATATTTGTGCATAGACAATACTTAATAGTTTACTGTGCAAATATTTTTAAGCCTGCTTACGATGATACGAGTGATATTGATTTTTTTTCGTTTCTTTCTACTTTTCGTTTCCTAGGTAAAGTTCAATACAACAAACTTTTCACTCCACCAGAGAAGGTCGAACACCTGACTCCACTAGAGAAAATCGAATATATTATACATTAGTTGATTCTACCAAGTCTTTTGAAGTTGTAGAGCACAACAAAATGAGTGCACGATCACGACGTCCGGGTACGGCTGGAAGCCAAACACCCAATGAGTGCGTACAAGTGGTAGTACGTTGTCGTCCCATGAGCAATCATGAACGCAATGAAGGATCAGAAGCAGTCGTCGCTGTTTATCCAAATCGTGGCGTCGTCGAGATTACAAACCTAACAGATGCAAATAAAGAACAGACAAAAATGTTTACATATGATGCCGCATACAATGCAAGTGCATCACAAATTAATATTTACAATGAAGTAGTGTTCCCATTAGTAAGTTCAGTGCTTGAAGGATTTAATGGCTGCATATTCGCATACGGGCAAACTGGTACAGGTAAAACACATACAATGGAAGGTGTGCGTGGTCACACAGAGCTTATGGGTATAATACCAAGAACATTTGAACAAATATGGTTGCACATCAATCGTACGGAAAACTTTCAATTTCTTGTGGATGTTAGTTATTTGGAAATTTACATGGAGGAGTTGCGTGACTTACTCAAACCGAATTCCAAACATTTGGAAGTGCGCGAACGTGGCTCAGGAGTTTATGTACCCAATTTACATGCAGTTCATTGTAAAAGTGTGGATGATATGTTGAATGTTATGCATATTGGCAATAAAAATCGTACTGTCGGCTTCACTAATATGAACGAGCACAGTTCGCGGTCGCATGCTATATTTATGATACGCATTGAAATGTGCGACATTGAGACGAATACCATAAAAGTAGGTAAACTGAATTTAATCGATTTGGCGGGTAGTGAGCGTCAGTCGAAGACAGGAGCTTCAGCAGAACGTTTAAAAGAGGCAAGCAAAATTAATCTAGCATTATCCTCATTAGGTAACGTTATCTCTGCGTTGGCTGAAAATTCACCACATGTGCCCTATCGTGATTCAAAGCTAACACGTCTATTGCAAGATTCGCTGGGGGGAAATTCAAAAACTATCATGATAGCCAACATAGGTCCATCCTATTATAATTATAATGAAACATTGACAACTTTGCGTTACGCTTCACGCGCTAAAACAATACAAAATAAACCTGTGAAAAATGAAGATCCACAGGATGCTAAGCTTAAGGAGTATCAAGAAGAAATTGAAAGGTTGAAGCAACTTATAACATGGCAACAACATAAGCGTACAGAGAAAGTAGTAAAGAAACGTCCGCGTAAACCAAAGAAAGAAAAAGTGATCAGCAATGAAGTTGTACAGCCACAACTGGAAGTGGGGACGAGTGAGGAGGAGCCTGAATCGGATAAAGAAAACGAAACAGAGGTGGCAAAGTCGCAAGAGGAGTTTGAGCGTGAACGTATTGAGACCGCTAAACTTGCTGCTAAATTATCAGAACTCGAATCGCAGCTAGTACAGGGCGGTAAAAATCTACTAGACACATATAGCGAACGTCAGCTTGAGTTAGAAAAGAAGCTTGTAGAGATTGCAGAACGTAAAAAGCGTGAAATAGAAATACAACAGCAATTAGAGTTACAAGAGGAAACCACACTTGAAATACGCGAGACTGTCACATCATTGGAGCAGGAAGTAGAATTAAAGAAGAGGAAATTGTCGAAATGCTATGCTAAATACTTAGCACTGCAACAAGAACTGAACGATTGCAAATACGAGCATAATCAAGACTTGCGTGAATTAGAAATGGCTCAAAATGAACTTGTCAAAGAGCTAAAACGGCAACTTTTGATTATAGATAATTTTGTGCCTGTCGAAGTAAAGCAGCGTCTCTACACACAAGCAAAATATGATGAAGAGCAAGAGGAGTGGAAATTTTCAACTACCCCATTAATGGCTGATGCTAGCTTTTCATCCAAACGTCCGGTATCACATCCTCAACGTCGACGTCCCATCTCTGAGTATGCCCTTTTGGAAGCTAAAACTAATACTACATCCTCTTTACGTTTTAAAAACGAGAATATTGTCTCGTATGAACTAGAAATGCCATGTCGCACTACACAAGAGTATCGTTCACCTAAAGTATCTGCTTCACTACAAGCAGTTTTAGCGCAAGCTATGAAAACAGGTGATGATATTGATATTGTTGATTCGCATACCTCATCCATACGTAGCCGTCTTGAAAATATTATAAATGCTAGTGCAAATGCTACAGCGGGTTTGACTGCAACAGCAACTACTAATAATAGTCCTACAACACCAAACGGTATTGGCGTGTCAACAGTTCCTGGTATAACGGGCGTACGTAATATTAAGTCCAATCGTGGTGTGCCATCACCGGGATCAGCAATGGATTCGAATAGACGTCCACCTACTGGACGTGTGGTGCCTAAAAAACCGGCTTCTGCCTATCCAAAAGCACGAGGATTAGTAAATAAGTAATCTGATGTAATACAGGGCACATCTTCAGAAACTATACTGCACAGTACATGGTATGCATTTTGAATAGTATAATTTTTATAGGATTAAGTTTACTTGGTTTTATTTTTATGTTACGAGATCCTACCAAAGAGCACGCCATGACGTGTGCGATGAATACCTTAAAGGGAAAAGCGCAGTCGACATGGATATTTGCACGTTATTTTGTTATTACTTCAAATCGATCTCTTATCGGCGCATCTGCTTGTGGTTTTGTAATCTGTTCTCAGACTTCATTGTGATATCCACTTTCACACGAAACGTAATATATATATAACCGATCTGCCTGGAGAATAACTTTTGAAAAATTAAATTCCGTATATTTTGGACACAGCCTCATAGAAGAAGTACATAAGAAAAATTTACATGAAAGTTTGTTAAAACCTGAAAGGCCTATGGAAATTTTTTGGCAATAAGGCGGCAGTTGTAAGAGCAGCGGGTTCAGCGAACTTTATTAGCTTAAGCTTGGCGAAATCTCAAGGCTATTGCTTGAAATATACCGAAAAATCACATAGGCCTTGAATGAAAGCAGCCGTTTTGTATTCATTTGCTTGTCGAGAGTTAAGCGAGTTTTGAAAAATGTTGATATGTTTATAATTAATACTTATTTATATATTTTTTACGTACATAAATTTTGCATTTATATTCCTTTGTTCTATTTGTTATCAGATTTTAAATTTTTAATGTGCAATCCTAAATATAAGAAACTAAAAAGCATTGTATACCTACATACATTTTATAATCCAGCAAGCTTTAAATCAAAATAAAATTAAAATAAACCACGCACCCTAGTTGAAAATGTGTTTGACTTTTTTTAAGACACATTGACTACAACTTTTTCAAGTAAATTTTTTTTTATTTCATAATTAAAACTAATATGGAGTATAACAATAGCTTTACTTATCTAAATTATTAATACCCGTTTTTTCCACCATTTCCAGTAATGCTTTTAATTTGATCTCAAACAATTCACAACGTATAGGCATTTCCAGTGCATAGAATGGATTTTTCAACACATAATCTGAATATAGTTCATATATTTTACGCAGTAACATATCGATACCACTTAGGCCAGTCTCAGATATAATAATAAATTTAACACCAGTTAGCGTTTGAAAGCAATGTAACGTAAATGTATCCGCTTCCAACACTTCAATGCCAGAACTTTTTGGCTCAGGACTAAGTTGACTAGCAAAAGCATATAGTGGATAGAATGTGCTCGCTTGTACAATTTTTTCATTTGTTGTTAATTTTGGTCTGCAGAATTTTAGATTGAGTGGATAGTTGTCCGCATTCTCTAGTACCGCTTTAACATCACGTCCATCTTCCAGTATGCTGCCATTTACGGGCATACCATTGACTGCCATTAAAACATGTCCCACTAAGGTGTGAAGCATTGCGTTTTTAAATTAAATGAGTGTTAAATATAATGCATTGCAAGTTGTACCCACCATTAATACCTTCCTTTTTGTTAAACACCACAGACACTTTCTTTGCATCATATTCCAACATCAAATCTAATGGATAAGTGAATGAACGTTCTTGTTCAATGCGTGGCACATTACTATCCAGATTATAGATGAGTCCACCAGATTTGCTTACTATATAAACGCCATAAATTATCATTGTTTATCGTATTTGGTTTTTATTTACAAAATTTTATAAATGTAGTGCTTCTTCTTATGCACCGATCAATTCACGATTACATTCATTTAACTTGCCCCTATTGGAAAAGGCTCACAGTTGACGTTTGTCTTTTTCAGCAGCTGATTGATGTGTCGAACTGGGCCCAAATTACGTTTTACAATCCGTGATAGAAACTTCTTTTTCAAATCATTATAGCTCTGGAATTGTCGATCGAATTAAGCACATATGTGAACTAGCGAAAATAGGGTTATTCGGTAAAGTCTAGTTGAAGGGTCGACTGCTAATATGCCACCAAATCTATTGAGAGAGGTGTCAAACGACGGCTCTTGACATCACCATTAATAATCCGAAGGCGGAAAATAAAAGTTTTAACTCGTTCAAAAGATATTAACGAAAACCTGAAAAATTACCCGCTGGTCCTTACGAAACCGGGGGTGGTATCCTTAGTATTTTTGTGCAGAACACCTTTCTGCGTTAGCGGCCTTCGGCCGCGTTTATAAAAAATTACCCTGGGTGGGTCTAACACCGGTTTCGATACCAAAACTATATCCGCGCAAAACACTTGTTCACCATGTTATGTTTTTTTGTGGGTACACCAACATTACAACAACCACATGAAAATCGCCAACTTCAACTGCAAATATCTCTGGACAGAGATAAAATATGAAGAGGGTTATCAAAAGGCGCGATTTGGATACAGGATTGCAAATTTAGAAACGGAGGTGAACAATTTTTTGTCTGTCAAGAGATATTGGAAAAGAAATAAGAAATTTTCATGTAGGTGTTGTAATTTTATGATTTTGTTGCATCCACAAAAAAGTTGTGAGAACAAGTGTTTTGGACCCACCCAGGGCAATTTTTGTAAGCCCGGCCGAAGACCGCTAATGCAGTTGTTCTGCGTAAACAAACTGTGGATCCCACTACCAGTTTCGGAGCACTCCGTGGTAATTTTTCGGTTTTTCGTTAATATCATTTGATATACTCTAAATTTTTGTCTTCCGTTTTCGGATTCGCGATCCTGGATCCAAAACCCGTCTTTTAAATACACCGGTCGATATTTTTGGACATGTATTAAGAGTGTCATGCCTTCGCATAGAATAACCACAAACAGTACTTACATGATCCATAAGACGTTATATTTTTTAAAAAATAGTTTGACAGTTGCATAGTTATCATTTGAGTAAAAATGATTTTCAGTAACTGATCATAAAACGTAAAACGGGTACTGAATTGCTTTCATTTGGAGCATATAGTACACACCACCACTTATGCTCGTGGTCACTTACATATCTATTAGCTATCGAAGCTCTCCTTTTCTGCGTTCGTGAAAATGTTGTATATGAAAGACTGTTATCCTTAAGATAAGTTCTAACTTGACTATTGATTAGCGGTACTTTGAAAGATATGTAAGACACTTCACCATAATATTAGAAAATGTTTCATAAGCAAAACTTTGAAAAGTCGAAGAACTGCGAAAAAGCTTAATAAAAGCATTAAGCTTATGAAGCGTAAAAATGTATGATCAGTAATTTGACGTAAAGTCGAAAGAAATTAAAATAGGTAACCCCATGGTTCTGTTTTGATAGTCAATGGGTAACTTGGAAGTTTCTTCGCAAATATTGCTTGCAACTTTCGCTGGTATTTTAACGGATTTGCAAGCATCCCTTGACCATAATAAAAAGGAAAAATATTGTGCCACCGGTTTTTGTATGTGTTAGCTCCTTAGGCACCTCTAAAGGTTGCAAGCATATTACCCTTATACGTTTGTTAAGCTGGCGCTATAACTAGAGGCAATCTTAAGCTGCAGACATTGGTGCTTTATCGGTAACCGTATCGGTAACCTTATAACAGCTGATTCGACCAACCTTATGGGAATCAATGCAATCGATTATTGTTGCCGCTAAGGTCGTAACCGTATCGTAGCCAACCAATTGGTTTTTGGTTAACCGTCGTAACGATAAACAGATGATTACGTTAGGGATACGACTACAGCGATACGACATACGGCACCAATGACTCCCGCTTAAGTCCTATTGCCACCAAATGGAATTGGAAGATTCAGTTCCCAAAACCGAAAAAAAATATTGCTGGCTATTTCCTACAGGCAATAAGTAAAAGGGCCAATTAATGGTGACTTATCCATAACCAGATAAAACAGCTGATCGAACCAACCTTACGGAAATATAATCGATTAATGGTGCCATAACCATATCATAGCCAACCAATTGGTTTTTGGTTATTCGCCATATCCATTACCAAAAAATATTTGAGTTGGTGAATTTAGTAACTTTTTGTAGATTTTATCCATTGTTTTGGATACGTTATGACTGAGAGACTTATTTTTCGTGGAATATGTTCGCAATTTTTTGCGTTTTCTTCCTTTTTATGAAATTTTCACGATTTTAGGTAAAGGGTCATTAATCGACCACATTGGAGATGGTTATGGATATGGTTACGACCCTTAAGGAAGTTTAACTGGCCCTTAATAAATATTGTGAGCGGCTCATATGCCACCCTGCAAGAAAAATTAGGCCAGTGCTAAATATTCCGAGGAAGGTATGCCTGTCGTAAAAGGCGACTAAAATACCCAAATGATCTAAGGGGTTGTGTAGCGCAACTCTTTAAGAGGTTGCCAGCCAAATTTTCAGCCTTAGCTAACCATTTTTTAGAAGTTCCTCATGGAACTAGTGGGTAGGGGGCGGGATGTCTAAAAGTCAGTGTGGTCGCATTAAACAGATCCCGAGATGTCCGGTCTTATACCCTAATGGTGCTTTTAACCGAAACGTACCGGATCTATATCCGGCAAAGGAACCATAAAAACCGATAACACTAAAGCTTTGGGAGAGTGTCTTTATCGTGGTTGTTTTTTTTCATCCAAGCAAATAAAATATTTTAGTTTGTTAATGTTGTTATGTTATGTGAACCAAACTTTCCCAACCTTCAATGAATGCTAGTAAACTGTCGTTCTAGGGCAGATGTGATGCCGTGTCTTTCCGGACCCCATATACCATTACCTTGGGAGTCACAAAGTTTGAGTAACTCATACAATACCTTTGGGTTTAGTTATAATGCATGAAACTATGTGCTTTGAATCGTGCGGGTATTTTCAATAGGTGCGTCGATCATGATAGCGTGATTGAGTTTTGCAGCTATTGTATGCCTTTCTATTTCGTGTGGGATAAGTAACAAGTTTGCTCTAGACTATACATTTGTATTGAAAATAAAAGTTATACATTTTTACTTTTTATTAGTTACAATTAAAATAAATACTTGTTATTGATTTAAATAAATTTTCGACAGCATTATATACTAAAAACTTGTTGTAGCCTAAATTTATATTAATATCTAAATATAAATACGTATATATATTTACTAAGTATTTGTGGGTGATTGTTTAGATCAACTTACGTATACATACTTAGAGCGATTTTGTTTTAGTCTGACATAATCAAAACATTTAATATTTTATAAATAAAATGCCGTCAACTTCTAATACATATAAAATTTTGTATGCGCTGTAAAGAAATACATTTCTTAACTTAAATTATTCTGTACTTTAAAAATTAGTATTGAAATGTTTTAATAGGTCATTTATATCTACAACTTAATTGTCAATAACAAATGCAACAGTCAAACGCTCATGAACAACTTAATGGTTTGAGGCCCCAAATAATCGCCAATTATTAAATTAATCAATAATTAGTTAAGTTGAACAGCCTTGGCCCCGAAAATTTCTTAAATGCGTCACCAAAAGTTATTTGTTAATGAATTTGGAAATCTAGTTGCACGACAACGTGACAGCTTGTTTGCATACAAGATGTGGGTGTGGGCGCATCTGTGATTTATATGAAACATTGTCTAGTGGTTAATTACTCATTGTTTTAAATATAATAGAGGCGTACAACCGATTTGGTAATAAGTGTATCGTTGTCATAGAAACTCGTTTGAATTGTCACATTTCCATTTAACACCTTAGCTGGCATCATTTGTGATTCCGGTGCTGCTTCAATAGTTGATTGCCATGTATTTGTGGTGTTCGCACCAACCCAACCCATTTCGAAAAACCATTCCTCCATAATGCGTCCTTTGAATAGTACCTTTTGATCTAATCGGAAGTTTTCCATCGGTTCAATGGTACTAAAGTTAATTTCACGGGACACCGCACGCAAATCCAATATTTGTATTGGCACACGCGCTTCATGCTCTACATCTGCGGAGGAGAAATCCTTGTTTTCTTGCCAAATTACCTTGCCCGAATCGGCGTCACGCAAGATCATATAGTTAATTTGAAAGCCCTTCTGTATTCTTTCTCCAACACTAGTCTCTTTATCTTCGGAACCCATTTTGTATGTAGTTTTTAGCAGATCACTTTACAAATGGTTTTATTAATTAGACTTTTTTTGGTATTTCACTCACAGCCAATGTAAAAATTCGATTGACATCTGCGATCATAGTGTACCTATACCAAGTGTGTTCACTAAGCGATAAACGTCAAAACTACAAACAGCCTCGCTCACCTGATGGAAATCTCAGGTCTAGAGTCGCATTTTTGGTCTCAACGACAACATTTTTGACTACCAATCGTATCGACTTTTTCAATTTTTCAATCATTCGGAGCATTCGGTAATGGTATCCATTTTGAATTCGCTGTCATTCCGAATCCAGCGAGTGCCTGTCAGATCGCTTGACAGATAAGTCAACACACTTGTACTTATACACTATGTCTGCGATTTTTTGTAACTAGCTTCTTCTTTTGCAAGAACGTGTTTACAATATACTTATGCCAGTCACAATGGAATCAGATACAGGATGTCGATCGTGTTTTGAAATTATAAGGCCTGCTTATGTACAGCAGAACGCATCAAAAGGGATAGCATTTCTTCAGATAGCTTCACATGAAATTTCCTTTTTAACAAACACAGGGTGACTACCATCAATGATTGTGAATACTTTGTAGAACAAATCGGAAAAATCTACTGCGAATATACGAAAGCTAACACAACAGCAAATTTTTCCTAACACTTAAACTTCCTTAACCCTAACGCCAAAGTCGTAACCATACCCATATGCATAACCATCTCCAATGTGAATGATTAATAGTGCCGTAACCTAAAAATCCTGAAAATTTCATAAAAATAAAAAAAACAAAAAATCACAAACATAAAAAAATAAGTTTCTTTGTCATAAAGTATCCAAAACAATGAATAAAATCTACAAAAAGTTATTAAATCCACCAACTCAAATATTTTTAGGTTATGGATATGGCGAGAAACCAAAAACCAATTGATTGGCTATGGTATGGTTATGGCGTTAGCGGTATGGTATGGCACCATTAATCGATTACATTGATTTCCATAAGGTAGGTTCGATGAGCTGTTTTATCTGATTATGGTTTTATGGTTATAAGTCACCATTAATTGGCCCTTGAATGGCATTTGATGATTCAGTCAAAGAGGATAAATATAATAAGAGACGTCACTCGTTACTTTGCATAATGTTTTTGGTTAGGATAATAGCAGTTTTTTTTTTTTTGGGCGAGATGTGCATAAATGTCTTAATACATTTTCCTGGGGTATTTGTGTTTATTTTTCCGGCTGTATTTAATTAATTAATTAATTCTCTTTCCGAAAATCACATTTGCATAAGGTGCCTACACGACATGGATAAATGCGAAACAATTGAAAATATCCCTCATAGAAAACATTAGGCATTATTTTTTTAATTTCCAGCGAGTTACTCGCCAGTCGTAGCAGACTGGTGGCTTTTATTAGATTTATCCTCTTTGCTTCAGTTAGCATTTTTTCTTATGCTTTTCGTGTTAGAGTTGTCACCATCTTTAGTTAAGTAAGATTTTAAATGGAGGAAAGTAATCTACCAGATAGCTTTATCCGATATTTTTGTTTTCTCCAGCACAAGGAGACCAACCTCTGGTTAAATCGATAATTGTGAATATTTTGTAGAAGAAATAAGAAAAATCTATTATGAAAACCAGCCAAACAGCTGACTTTTGTTTACACTTTTAGAGCATAAAGAAAACGAAAATTTCGATATTTTGTTGTTAGGCTATTTGACCGATTGTGGGTTCCAGTGGGAAATAACTTATAGCGCTAACTTACAGATAAGTGACTGGCTCAAGATGGTAAAAACGGCCCCTATTAGTGTAAAAAACTTACTTTGCTCATAGGTCAATTACGTTTGATTCCTTTGTATCTGGGGATAGACTCAATAACGACGCTTAGAGTTGAACGTCTATAAATCGACTACATCAGTTCGGCATTTCGAAACTCACCTTATCGCATCAAGACCCTGCCCTCGAAATAGGCTTTTAACAAGTTTTTAGTGGTCGGGGCCAAAACTAAGATCAACTCTTATTTCACCCGCGCCGGGCCCTTAACTTAAATATGAGTGATTACTTTTTTAAATTTATTAAAGGGTGAAAAATAATTTATTTATTATAGTAAAGTATAGAAAAAAAATTTATGGGTATTTTTTATTAAAAAGTAATTATTCAATTTGGCATTTTGCTCAACTACCGTTCAGGAAACACAATTTGCTTTCGTTCAACTGACGAAAACATGTTTGCAACGTTTCAAAAAAATATTTTTTTCGCTAAAAGCGTTATTCGAGTCACCCTGCCCATAGCATTAGAAAGACATTCACAGCAACTGCATTATTCAGTTATAGCGGAATATATGTTTTTGTGCAAAGATAATTAGCGCTAATTTTTTAAAAATAATTAATATAAGCAAAAGTAAAGAGCCTAACAATACACAGTATCAAAAACAAAACAATGGATCAAATGCTGAGTCCTGGATTCTCGATTCCCAGTATTGGTGCAACACCTTTGCACCAGATGGACGCTGATCAACAGATAGTCCCGAATCCGGTTTATCACCCCGCAGCAGATACGCATGATCTTAACCACATGGGAATGCCATCATTACTAAATAGTGGTACATCACCAGCAACAGCGGGGAATAATATTAATATGAGTGGAAATACGCATAATCCGTCATTGCCAATGGCGCACAAACAAATGCATCAATCATACCAAAGTTCCAACGCATCAGCAATGACAAATGGCGTGGCGCCACAAAATCAAATGCAACCCCAAACACCTGTAAGTTTAGACTTAATTACAAAATATAGGTCACAGCGACTGCTTAAACACATAAAAACATATTGGGAAGCAATAGTCTTTCGCTGCCTCTTCGTCGACCACCGAAGCAAAGCTCGAATAGTTCCTTCACAATTTTTTTTTTTTACAGCAAAGTCTTATGTCGCCAATGGTGCCAATGAGCGAACGTACAGATAACCTAAGTAATATACATCAAACAATGGGTCCTGCCACACCAATGACGCCAATGACACCAGGCTCAGCGGATCCCGGTATAGTGCCACAATTACAGTAAGTTTTCTGCAATATTTTAATTTGAATTTTAAAATTGTGTGGATAAATAATTAAACAACTTAACTTTTTAGGAATATTGTATCAACAGTTAATTTATGCTGTAAATTAGATTTAAAGAAAATAGCACTACACGCACGTAATGCTGAATATAATCCTAAACGTTTTGCTGCTGTGATTATGAGAATTCGTGAGCCTCGAACAACAGCATTGATATTCTCTTCTGGTAAAATGGTTTGTACTGGTGCAAAAAGTGAGGATGACTCGCGATTGGCAGCGCGTAAATATGCGCGCATTATACAAAAGTTAGGATTTCAGGTAGGTATTTGGTTGCAAACCGTATAAAATAAAATGGACAACTTTCCAAATTTGTTTCCAGGCAAAATTTCGTGATTTTAAAATACAAAATATGGTTGGCTCTTGCGATGTAAAATTTCCCATTCGTCTCGAAGGCCTAGTACTTACACATTGTAATTTCAGTTCTTATGAACCAGAACTTTTTCCTGGTCTTATTTATCGTATGGTGCGTCCACGTATTGTCCTGCTTATTTTCGTGTCTGGTAAAGTGGTGCTGACAGGTGCAAAGGTGCGTCAGGAAATATATGAAGCTTTTGATAAAATATTTCCTATACTTAAAAAGTTTAAGAAGCAATCTTAACGTCACTATGATTCATATCGTGACAAGCTTTACTTGCTGTAGTGTTATTTTTATTAAAAACTTTAAAAATGCACACTGAAATTGAATGTTCTTTAGTATAATACATCCCGCAAGAAATTGTTTTCTACATATCCACAGCTTACTGCTTTTTGCGCAATTTGGTAGCTATTTCAGAGAATCTAAAGGTGTTTCTATGTGTGTGAAGGAGTATGTGTTTAACTGTTAGTTTACTTTTAAATATAAGTTGTTAAATTCAATAGATGTACGCTTTATGCCTAAGGTGTATACACATATGTTTTGTATAATAGTTTTGTACGACATCTAATAAATTGTATTTAGGAATTATAAATTATGCGAATCAATATGCTTGATTTATCATAAATTCTTAATAATTGGAGTAATTTAATATATATGGTAGTTTTTGTGTATTTTCAAAAATTACCATCATCATTTATTGACCTTGCGTTACACGACGTATGGTATTAGGGACTCTGCTTAAGGACACGAGCTAGGCGCTGAATTCTATCTGGCTTCATCCGTGTATTTTATGAAGATTAAAAATTATTGATAGCAGAATAGTTTAGCTTAGTCCTATATGGAAGAATTACGAGCTTGTAATGAATGCGGAGATTCACTCCGAAACCTGAGGAAATTGCAATATAAAAAACTGTGAGCAGAGCGACAACTTGGCCTTATTATGAAAGTCGTTACAAAAGAAATTTTTTTTCGGATGTAAAAAAGCAAATATATAAATTTATGTATTTTCACAGCTTTCGAATCGAAAGAGCCTCCTTTTTTGTATGCAAAATCCCTTTACAAGCGGAATACAATACTTATAGTTCAATTGTATATCAATAATTTAACATACAGAAATGTTTAAAAAAAATTTCTTCAACTTTTTATTTGTAAAGTTTTATCAGTAGATGCAAGGAAAATAAACTTCTTAAGTTAAATTACAAGCATTGTGCCATCAAACCACCCAAGTTGTCGAACTCAATTTTCTCAGTAATATTTTTTGTTTTAATCTTCTCATCTTGTACAGCAATAATAACGAGTTTGCCCTGATGTTTCCAGCCATATTTTCTCATCCACTGTTCAAGCGTTGAATCTGAAAATATCAAATCGAAGATTATTATTAATAAATGTACAAACAATAGGTTTAGTTACAACTGCATACCTTCAATACCACCCAAAAGATCTTTCAACAAATCTTTTCTAATTGTTTGGAAAGTAATACCCACAACATGACACACAAACTTGCGTATGGAATCATGAAAGCCTGAAATATGGCGAAACATGCTACGATTCACTTCAGCACGTGCCCAAAATAATGTGAAATCCGTGCGCTCTAAAATATCAGCCAAATCAATAATAGTTTGAACATTCTCATCTTTCATTTGTTGTGGCAGCAATAAACACTTGGCCATAACAAAATCTGTATGCGGCAAATTTGTTAAACATTTCAGCAATATTGTGTAGGTAATATCAAAGTTGAGCATATGTGGATTGAATTGATACAGTTTTAGCACAGCCAAATTTGCTTCCAAGTCGTAGGTGTTACTTTTGGCTTGATCCTCCACGTATGCTTCCAAAGTCTTTAAATGGTCGGGATTGTACCTGTTTTTGGAATACCATTAGAAAACGTTTATAGGTTATGTACGCCCGCACAAGTGTAAACATTTCGCTTTCTTACCGTTCAATGCAGCCCAACATTTCTTGTATGGTTTGGCTTTGCCCATTCTCCATTTTTACCATATGTGACATTTTGTTTAATTTTTAGATTATTTAATTGCAAAAACTAAGAAATTCTGTATTTGCAAAACAATTCACAAGCTGACGTTGGAGAAAAGAACAAGAGAGTCATAAACCGCTGTAAGTTGAAATGTAGGCAATACAGTCGCCTGAGAGTAATGCAGTGCATTAAGGCGCTTTCAGTACACACAACTGTTTATCAGCAATTAACTGATCACTTACTGAACGCACAGTTTAGGATTTTTGAACTGCTTTATAGATCCGCCACATAAGCAGTTTTTCATATAGATGAGTTTAACACATGCTTATGCATTATGAGTAGATTGCACGTATTTTTATGTAGAATGGTAGAATGAGTGACACTGGCGCCATCTGATATTAAAAAGTAGCCAACTCCCCAATTTTGTTCCAAGCAAATCATAAGAAGAAGAATTTGACATTTGCTTTGGCGAGTGTTGGCACATTTTGCAAGTGAAATTATTTTTCCCACTGGTTGGTAAATTTTCTAGATGTTTGGATTTCAGGTTATTCAGTTGGTCGGCTGTAGTAGGCTACTGTATTCTCCTTCTAATTGACAACCGGCGTAAAACGGCTTATTTAGCGTATCCACTGTTGTTGTTGTGTTAACAGTGCATATCCAGTCGCATATGTATCCAGAATAAATTCAGATCATGGAGTAGAATATGCCGAGGGGACCGAGCACAAAAGCTCTTTCAAGGTTTATTTTTCCTAGGAAGCTCATGAACGTTATTGGCTTCGTTGGCGGTGCAGATGTCCTCCGTGGTTGCTTTATGACCTAAAAACTTACTTCGTTTTTAAGCAGTGAACACTTTTCGGAACTTTATTTCTCATAGCAACAACTATTCTCTCGAGAACTTCCTCGAGTTCTTGGAAACCTCCGTAAGGCATGTGGAAAACCATTTCGTACCAAATAGTGAGTAGAGAGTGTGGTCAATTCGTTCTTTTTCGTTACGTCGCTCAACTTTCGATAGTCCACACAAAAACTTATTTTTTACGAGTACTTCCGATGAGCTCCATGCATTAGCCGATGGTCTGATTACGCTGTTATCACTCATTTCCTCTATGGTTTGGCTCACAACTTCCCGCTTTGGCATGTTCCAGCATTGCTGCTTTGATCTGTTAAGCACTCCCATTACGATTTCATCGACAATCCTGTCACCAGATAATTTTGTAGTGCCGTGACACTACCAGTTGGGACTTCACATGCTAGGACTAGGGATGTATTCCACAGGTGCATCCGCTTTATTAGATAGGCTTACCTTTCCATTTCTCTTGGAAATTTTTGCAAAAGTCTTATTATGTTTTTGGTAGCGGTTCTATAACTCTATTTGGTATATCTGCTTCCTATGCTCGCTACAATGTCTCCCTAAAGCGGGCATCAATGTTTCATAGTTTTTCCGTTCTTCTTCGGGGATTCGACTTTTTCGCCTACGTTCCTGTTACTAACAGCTTCGGTCTCCTCAAACTATAGCTTAAAGACCTCCAAATTAACAGAACCATCAAAGAAAGGAGCTTTTACCTTCGGATTGTAACCGTGTGATATCGTGCGTAAAATAGCCAAGGCACGAGCTTGTTAGTCACGTGCACTAGAGAATTCTGACAATACAATTACAATAAAGTGTCTGACGTGTATATGGGTTCATTTTCACGGTGCCAAATTTCAAGTGAGCATGGCTTGGCCAGAAAGGCGGCTTCCACACGACCTATAGAGCCTGAGCCCATCATGACGAAGAGGCCTTCCCTATAAGGGAATAATTCAGGCCTCCATCCTGCCTCAAGGAACGGCACTAACGTGAAATTCCAGGACTCCGACCGGCAAAGGCACTGATAGGATATAAATCTATGACTTACCGCCAAAAAATTAGCCTTAAAATTTTGACAGGCATGCTCACAGGTCACTGCAGACAAAATAGTTACATGCACAAAATAGGTATATGGTCTAAAAATCTCTGTCGGTTCTGCGAAAACGAGTATGAGACGGTGGAACACAACTTCCTTGCATGTGATGCCGTCGCTAGTAGAAGACTAAGTATCCTTGGCTCGCTAAAACTGGAAAAGAAGCATACACACTCTCTAAAGCCCAGCCCCATCTTCGATTTCCTCAGGCAGCTTGGCTTGAATGAGGTGATATGAAGAGAATGAGAGCGTAATGGACCTATAGGTTGCAGTGCATTACCTCACAACAATCAATCTATCAAGTAAGTACTTAAGGAATATTACCTTTCCAAGAAACGGAAGCAATTTATTTGCTATATGGATTTACAAAATAAAGCTTATGCCAATTATACGAAATTGTATCTGAATACATTGGCCTAGGGCAATATTAAACCGGATACTTTTGAACGTTAGACTTTGCCTTATTTGTGTAAGCCTTCCTTGGCCATTGCCAAAGGATGATAATGCAAAAAAGAAACAAAAAATACAAATAATACAAAATAAATCGCGTAAAAATTCACGCAGGACAAATTGAATATTATCCTTCAGCAGTTTCATTATTTCAGTTCAGATATAAGCAATCACATGCACATATATACGGCCTAGTCACGTGTATTATGTCAGATGAAAGGGCAAACAATCCCGAGCCAGTTTGTTAGCCCTGACTGTCGGGACCCATCTGCGTCCTCGTAGATACTTATATCAAAGAGGATAAATTATAATAAGAGCCAGTTTGCTTCGAGTGGCGAGTATATCGCTGGAAATCAAAAAATTGATGCCGAATGTTTTCTATGAGGGAGTTTTTTGAATTGTCTCCCATTTATCCATGCGGTGTAGGCACCTTGTGCAACTATGATTTTTGGAAAGAGAATTAATTAATTAATTAAATACAGTCGGAACAAGTAAAGGTGTCTAAGTTCGGGTGTAACCGAACATTATATACTCAGCGTGACCTTCAATTGTACATTTCATTTCAGACGTGGCACCGCCCGTTAAAAAAAATGTCTCCCCATTTCCTCTTACAATAAAACTTGATAAGTGAAATATCATTGATTTAAAACTATTTTTTGCTAAGTTATAGCTTATTATTCTAGTCTACGACCCTTTTAAACTTGTTTTACATCTAAGTTACCGTGGTCTTTAACCGACCCCGTCCATTTTATAAACGGCTTTATTTAGGTTGACTTTACAGGCTGCACGGCCGGCCGCTTTGAACGAATTTTGTAATTAAAATTTAAGTAACTTCCCGATAAGCTACAAGCTTGAAACTTTGAATATAGTTCAGAACCCGATGACAATGCAATAAAACAAAAAAAAAAATCATCGCTAGGTGGCGCAAGGATCGAGATATTCACAAAAATCGTATTTGTGATCCGATTTGGTCCGTATTTGGAAGAAATATTACATACAGTCCGGTAGAAGTGACATCAAAATATTTTGGAGTTGGAGGAGGGACAAGCATACGTGGCGCAGAGTCGAACAAAGTCTTTGGAAGGATTATGTGTTGAAGACTTAGATTGTAACAAATTGTCAGGAAAGAGTCCTTGTAATAATGAGTCACTAAATGAACTAAATATAATGAGAAATAATTGGCAATTAAATAAAGACTAAAAACTTCAGAATAAAATAATTTAAAAAAAATTTTTAAGTTAAACGGTTTTATTGAAAACAATACTTACATGAAGTAATAATAATACTAAAAGCTAGAAAATAATTAGGTAGGTCCTAGGTAATCACAAACCTCGTCAATCACGCACCCAACGCTTTTATTTAATTGTCTGATCAACGTCCTAGATTGATGAGGAGTGTGATGACTACTACCTAGGACCTACCTAATTATTTTCAAGCTTTTAGTATTATTATTATTTCATGTAAGTATTATTTTCAATAAAACGGTTTAACTTAAAAAAATTTTTTAAATTATTTTATTACTAGAAATATTTTGTTCTATAGGGAAAATTTGTGTACCCAATTTTATTACGATTCGTTAATTTTTCTTCGAGTTATGGCTCCCGAAACATAGAAAATTGCTAAGTCATGAAAGGAGGGTTTTCCAATTTATGTTATAATTCAATTTAGAAAGTAAAATTCTATTGATACAAAGCTCCTTTTCGCTAAGATATAGCGTATTATTTTCGTCCACGACCCTTTTAAAAATCTTTTATATAAAAGTGGGCGTGGTCCTTAACCGATTTCGTTAATTTTTGTTCAACGCATTCCTTATATTAAAGGCAACCTCTGCCGAATTTTTTTTACGATAGGTTTAACGATTTTTGAATTATGTTTAATAATATTTGTAAAATTTGATTTTATCACAAGTGGGCGGTACCACGCCCATTTAAAATTTTATTTTTTTATTTTTATCAAGAGTCTCAATATCAGTCTACACGTCGAATTTTAATATTCTAGGTGTATTATTTACTAAATAATCAGGTTTTTGTGTTTTCCAAAATGTTATATATATAAAAAGTGGATGTGGTTATCATCCGATTTCGCTCATTTTCAATACCTATCTATTCTGCGTCCAGATAAGCTCGTGTACCAAATTTGGTGAAGATATCTCAATATTTACTCAATTTATCGTGTTAACGGGCAGACGGACAGAAGGGCAGACGGATGGACGGACGGACATGGCTCAATCAAATTTTTTTTCGATACTGATGATTTTGATATATGGAAGTCTATATCTATCTCGATTCCTTTATACCTGTACAACCAACCGTTATCCAATCAAAGTTAATATACTTTGTGAGTATAAAAATAAACACAAATACCTCACGAAAATGTATAGAAGACATTTTATGCACATCTCGCAAAAAAAAACCAGCGACTACTTCATAGAAAAGCGGAAAGTATTACAACGTTGAAGTGAAGTTTGGGTGTCGTTGAACGAAAAGTATGGCAGCATTCGGAAATCTTGGTACTAGGAAATCATGGAATATCTCATGCGCTAGATGACCAAAGTATCCCTTCTACATATGATACAGTCATATTTATATATAAGTATATGCATATGTGTATAAAAATAAAGATACAGTTATTGTCTAACTTGATTGGTTGTTATATGACAAAGTGTCCTGCTTTGTATAGTCCTCTTAGACGAGCATATATGTATGCTTACATCCCAGTAGGACATGCGATTAGTGAAGAGGTGGATAATACTCAACCAAATTTCAGTTTATTACTAAAGCCTTCTAAGCGAAATCGAAGTAGTCCAAAGGAAACGAGACTAGTAACATCCACAAATTCAAAGTTTTGTGGGATGCTCCTATCTTGAGTCTGTATAGAGTTTGTTTGATTGATCTACTCGTCTACACGTTTCAGCATGCCTCCAAGGAAATTCACCACCGAAAACACTCACAGCAATGTTTTTGGAAAAGTATTGTAACGAATTTAGGGAAATCCTGGTTATTATGCACCTTCTGCTAACGTTCGCATCGCTGAACTGTCGAATAAATAACTCCAATATTCAGTATTGCAAATGGGCTTTATTAGACTACTTTGAGAGTAGAACAATTATACTTCACTTCACAATAGCGTGTTTTAAATCAAACTGATTAGCCATTCCCCAGCTTGCGCTGCTTTTATACTCTCTGCTGCCTCGTCCGCATATATGCGTGTGTATGTGTGAGTAAGAACTTCGGCTGATGACTACATGTGTGTGTGTGTGAGATATCTCTTCACTTCGAGCTGCTGGTTATGTGTGTGCATATACTTCTCGTCGCTTGCCATGTATGTGTGTAAATAATGATTAAATTGATGTGTTCATGTACACAAGAGTGGCAGCTTGCTTAATGTTTTTGTTGTTGTGCCTTTATTTACTAACAGCTTCGTGATGCTAAAGTTCGCCACAGTATATTTAGAACTAAAACTGCCTTATTATGTACTACATCGTCGGCTAAGTAGAAGGTCACCTTATCTCAGCTGCAGGTTCGAAAACGATCTAACTTACTTACTTACGATCTAACTATATCTTAGATTTATTTTAAAACCACCCTGTATTCCGAATTTTACTGAGGAGAGGGGTTCTGTCTGTGATAGCGGAATAATGTCAGATTGAGCGTTAAATCAGTATTATATAAAGCATAGTTCCCGGCTCTCATTAATGCTTACATGGAACCTAATCGATTTTAATTGTCTTATTTTGGCTTCAATTCGACTTGCGCTCCGATATCGGGTGTGGATACAGTTTCGGTTTCGATTTTGGATGGGCTGCTTCGATTTCCGTCCTGTTAGTTTTGTGCTTATATTTATTTATTTAGTTTAATTTAATTTATTTGAATATAATTTAATTTAATTTTATTTTCGTTAGATGATGCAGCGGTATGAATAGTACGGACAGAAAAATTAAAAAAAAAAATTTTTTTGTTTGTGTTTCGTGGAAGGAGAAAATGCTTTATGTTGACCGAGATATGAAAGCCTCACTGTGAGATTCTCCGAGTGTGGGGATTTCTTCTTCCATGAAGGGCTACCCACTAAAACCTAAGCTCCCACGACCCGTGCAATCCTCGTACCTGGGACCGAGTTTGGAATTATTTTGGGTACGGGTGCGTGTTCCATGAGCACCACGGCTACTCTCACGCTAATAGTCGAGGCGTATCCCATCTGTCGCTTCAGCAGGTCATCTTATTGATGACACTTTTATTGCCAGCGTCAAATCAATTCTTCTCGTGACTGAATGGTAACAGCAGCACTACCCGTTTCCTTTTATTTCCTCAGGGAGAAGATATATCGGTATGGCTCCCACAACGACCAAGATAGCTTCAGCAGAGACCGGGTAAACCGAAACTATTAGCAGCGCCTCTTTGCGTTGGACCGCGGTGAGGGAAGTTCAGTTCTTACGTGTTTTCATTGCATCCGCTCAGAAAGATTAATTTACTCAGAACTGACATAGTTCAGCGAATCTAGGGAGACCGGCTGCTTTAGCGAGGTCATGGATGAAGATGCCCTGGCCATAAGCTATTCTTATTGAAATCCGCCTCTGAAAGCAGCGGAAGTGGGAGGCTCCACTTCATTGGAAAGACCAAGTTCAGAATAGGAAGCAAGAGTGGTGACAGAAGGCAAAAAAAAAAAATAGAACACATTTTTAGATGGCCAACCACGTTTAAACGGTGTAAGTGATCTTTCAACCCAGCTATGTGGTTGTTAACAACTATTTGATTTCACTACAGGTAAGATTATTTAGCATTGTGTGGTAAAAGAAGTGTTTACTTTGGAGCGGCTGCACAAGAGCGCTAGAAGCGCTTAGTGATTCGCGTTAATATGACAGAGAGCTTGTGCGCATTTGTGAGTGTGTTATGTGTATTTTGTGTAAAAGGTTTTTCTAATGTATTAGCATGGAAAAATAACCACAGGTAAGGATTTTCTTCTATTTAAGTACTAAGCTTTATTTTGATAATATGGAAATTTTAATATAAATTTGATATTTTTTTTGCAAATTTTTTAAAAAGGTGGCACATTATCCCTATTGAGGATAAATTGAAACATGCATATGTAGGAAATGATAAGGATATAGGTACGAAATTGCTGCTGACGAGTTTTTCATTAGCAAGCACAAGTCCGACTTTGGTGGGAAAGAAGTTGAAAGATATCCATAAGCACCAACAAGCTGAGCAGTACATTCTAATGACAGTAAGGTTATAATTTCTGGACAATCTGATTGATATCAGAGTCAACTCGGATAAGGTAGAGCTTTCTCTACGCCAGGGGACTCCAAAAATTTAAAAGGCAGAGCAATGTGAGCAAAATTGTGCTATGGAATACAAATCCTTGCTCTACACAATTAAATATCGGTGTATGCATAAGAAACCGGTACTGGCATCTAGCGGCCAGTAGGCACAAGTGTTTGAACAGTCAAAATGCTTTGCACACAGACAGGACCGTTGAGATAAAATCCGGGCCCGGGACTAAACAATTAACGGGCCCCCTATAAAAAAACCACTAATACATTTGATTAATTTGAATTAATGACGTCTCATTCATGAATCAATATTGATGGATTACATCAAAAAAAAAAGTTTGCCACATAAATTAAATGATTTTTGGACTAAGAGCTGAAAATAAAATTAACACAGAATATTTACAATTTATACTGTTTTATTGTAACGTAGAAATAAAATTCTATTTTAACAACGACATACTGTTTCAAATAAACTTTTCTAGTTATGTATTTGGTATTATTTTAGAACATTTCTGATAAATATAATGATGATTATAAATTTTAATTATTCAATATAGAAGGTTCGGATATCAAAGAGTGGCTTTACTTGCTTTTTTCGCTGCAAAATTTGTATAATAATATCAAAATTTAACTGTCTGGCCAAAACGGATTCAACACAAAGCGTGGGAAGTCCTGAAACTCGCTCTTGAGATGAACACGATACATGAAAGTTTTTGATTCTTGCAAGGACACTGAAAGAACGTTCTGCACTAGCTACAGTGACAGGTATTGTGCAAAAGATACGTAAAGCAACACAAATGTTGGGGAAAATTGTATACAGATTTTGAACATAGGTGCATTTAGCAATTACAATGGTGACAGACTTTTATCAAAATTTGCTTCGTAATTGACTTCCAAGTGAATTATTTTGCATTTTAAGCTTTGAGAAATGTCCGACTTGTGTCATCCATGTCTTCAAATTGCCACAAAAAGCAACACGTCTCGCTCAAATTTCTCATAGCTGCAAATCGTTCAGTAATGCCAGTGATTACCGAATCAACGATCACCAGGAATGTACTGTTTTTGAAATCAGACTCTGGATCATCCGTAATCATCTCATTTTCATTATCTTCAAATCGTCTTTTGGGGTTTCTCTTACCGTCCGGAAACTTTGTCGAGATGTTCAATTTAATAGCAACTGTTTTGCATTCGTTTGTCTCCAATTGCTTCCTGATCAACTTCAAATCAGCTTATAAGGCATCTAGATGTCGCGGTGCCCCCCATAAAATCAGAAAACAAAAATTCAGAAACACATTCTTTCAGAAAACATTAGTCAGAACCCATTTTCAGAAAGACAAAATTCAGAAGTCAAAACATAGAAGTCAAATTTCAGAAGTCAAATTTCAGAAGTGAAAAATTCAGAAAGTAATCAGACGACAGAAAAAACATTAAATTTTTCTCAAAATTCAGAAACGTTTATTTATTTGGAAGGAATTAGGTACATATAAAAAAATCGGAAAATCTTATATTGTGTGCAATAGCAAGCATGTAATTAATTAAATCTTTTCGCGTTTATCTTTTTCAAATCAATTTACAATATTATAAAAAGCGAAGTCCTTATATTTTATCTTGCGTTTCCGATATGGCTCGCCTCCAGCTGAAAATTGTTGCAGTTTTGATTCTGTTATTGCATGTTCGTTTTTTATTTAATTTATGAAATTAAATATGTTAGGGTGTCTCCCAAACGCACTTCTAATGACGTTGTGCCACCTTTAGATAGCATTCGATTGGATATGACGCCTTGTTGTTGTTGTTGTTGTTGTAGCGATAAGGTTGCTCCCCGAAGGCTTTGGGGAGTGTTATCGATGTGATGGTCCTTTGCCGGATACAGATCCGGTACGCTCCGGTACCACAGCACCATTAAGGTGCTGGCCCGACCATCTCGGGAACGATTTATGTGGCCACATTAAACCTTCAGGCCATCCCCTCCCTCCCCAACCCCAAGTTCCATAAGGAGCTTAGGGTCGCCAGAGCCTCGTCTGTTAGTGAAACAGGATTCGCCGCTGATAGGTGAGGTTGACAATTGGGTTTGGAGAAGCTATATGTTGCGCTGGCAACCTGCAGGGTTGCGCTACACAGCCCCTTGAATCTGGTATTTTAGTCGCCTCTTACGACAGGCATACCTACCGCGGGTATATTCTGACCCCCCCTAACCCGCTGGGGGAGATATGACGCCTTCTTTCGACGTTGCTGTGTTCCAGGCTGAAAAAAATTTCAGAAGTCAAAATTCTGAAAGAAATCAGACAGCAAAAAAAAATGTTTGTAATGGATCCCTCCTGTGCAGCTTGGAAAGCTCCTCTACAGACATCCACCTTCTCAGTGTTACCCCACCGTGTGCACCTTGCTCGTTGTTCAGCCCGGAGTTTCAGCCATTGCCGTGGGATTCAAGAAAGAAGGGTAACACCAGTGAGTCTACACAAGTAGGCCATACAAAAAAAAATTGTGCACACTAACGAACTGACTAATTCAATTACCAAAAAAAAAATGAACTACATCATCTTAATTTTGACTTATGAAATTTGACTTCTGAATATTGATGTCTAAATTTTTGTTTCCAGATTTTTGACTTCTGAATTTTGGCTTTCTGAAAAAAGGGTTCTGACTAATGTTTTCTGAAAAAATGTGTTTCCGAATTTTTGTTTTCTGAATTTATGGGGGGAACCAGATGTCGGACCTCAACATCTATGGTGGCGTCTCTAGCTTGGAGTACGACGTTTCTTTCATTAATGGTAGTCAGTATTTTGAACAAAATTGAGGATAGCAAGATACATTCGAACTTGTTGATGTACTTGAGAATGCCGGTAATAACTCCGTATTCTTGTGCAGTCAAATTTAGCTTAAATAATGCGTTTAGTGCTTGTTTTAATCTTGGAACATGGTTTGCGAATGGTCTAATTGCCTCAATTCTAGCCGACCTAGACCTAGTGTCTGAAAGACTGGGAAGAGAGCTCGGTACATTTTTTTGAGGATGTCCTGTCGTTGTGGACTGCTGCTGAAAATAGTAAAACATTTTATCGTACCCTTGTGCACGACAATCTTTTAATGGGATTTCATGTTTACCTAAAGTATGGCAAATTAAATCAGCGATTTCCTGACCAGTTTTTTGGATACAATCCACTAAAGCCAAAACCCGTTCTTGAATTGTAAAATTTGTTGCTTTCGAACTGAAATGAAGGTAGCGCAAAATCAACGTAGGCTGTTCAACGTGACCAGGATCGGGCGTAGCATCAACGATATTAGCAAAATTCTTGGCTTTCTTGCGTTGATCTAATATAGTTTCCTTCACGTGTGTTGCACAAATTTCTATAAACTCGTTCTAAATGTCTGGGGAAAGATAGTGAACTTGTAAACATTTGTGCTGCTGTTGTGAAATCCTAACTTTCTCCAAATGATCTCTAAGTATCGGATCATAATGGCTTATGAGTTCTAAGATGCCCAAAAAATTTCCATTGTTTCGTTCACCAAGATATATACTTTCGCCTCTGAAAGCTAGGCCTCTTTCACCAAAAAAAAAAAAGCGTCCAAAATTCTATATAAAATTTTTTTCCACTTTTGAGTTTCAGTGATTAGCTGGTGCCTCCTCCTTTTGAATTAAATTTTGTAAAGATCGCCAATGAATATAACATTTAATGTGATCTTGGGTATTTTCTTGTGCTGGCAGTTTATCGTATAGCTTCTTCCACACCTGCAATTTCGAATATCCGACAGGACAACAAATTTTAGGTCGATTTAAAGTATTGGCGCTTAACAGACGGCATGGTAAGCAATAAAAAGTATTGCTCTGGCACGTGGACAAATAACAGGACACTTTTGATGACCTCGACGAATTATTTCGTTGACATCTTCAGATCGCAAAAACTCGTTATTCACGGTACCGATGTCGAAGTCTTTTAAATAATCTGGACTTTGATACAGAGTTGGTGGTATTGTTGGAAGACCTTTTGAAGTGTCATCAGTGTCACCACGAAACTTTACGATTTCGGATTCATGTAAACATACATTTTTGTTTGATGTTTTTATTGTCTCCTCACTGTTCGAAGGCCCAGGCAAAAAATCATTATCAATAGTCGAATCGGATGCGGAACCTGAATGGTTTTGAGCCAGCTGCCAAATGAAATATTTGTTCTTAAATTTTAAGGAAAAGGACTTTTCAAATTACACTACTCGACAAAAAAAATTTCCAAAAATAAAATAGGCCTTTCTTAAAGTAAAATTTTCTCCTGATTCCGAATTTGGCTTCCATTTTCCTGTGGCAGATCTAGTTTCCGAGATATCGGCCCATTTCCCATTTTTGCAGAGCACTACTTTATATAGGCAGGGCAAAAATTTGTAGTTTTCATTTTTTCGTTTTAAGCTGTTGAATTATACATTATACTAATTCCCATAAACATTTCTTGCCTTCACCTCCTTTCAGTTCTTCAGTCACTATGCCAAAAAACGTTGATAAAATTTTGAGAAAAAAAAGAAATTTTTTACAAAATTTCAGATTTAACCACTTTAAAATCGGAAAAATTCTATGGACGAAAAAAAGCTAACCCTCCTATGTTCTAGGTAATTTAACGCGAACATTTTAAGCATACCAGTACAACAATCAGACGTACCGTTGAGACTATAGCCCCGTCAACTTGCAAGCGTCTATCCTAAAATTTTAGTATTACTTTGATAAAATTGGCGAGACATTTCATTTGGTCACTCTACCTTAGGGTCTAATAAATTTAAAAAGATATCAAGTATTTAATTGTCACTACCGTTTGTTGTGAATTTTGTTTTGCAAATTGTAGTGCAAATTTATACATACTATATCGGTAGATTTGTTTACGAAATGGCTTGTTGCAAAAGAGATTTTAAATGTAAAAATAATCCGGATGATTTTTGCTTTATTTGCGGACATTATATCTTCGGAAACTCAGCTCGGGAAATAACTAATTCTGTCCAAGATGCATACTTTCATAATTTCGGTTTCCGTGTAAAAAATCTCGATAAATCTTGGACACCTCATTTTATTTGCGCCTCCTGTAGATTAACTTTAATGAGATGGGTATCGGGTAAAGGTCATAAAATGAAGTTTAGTGTTCCAATGATGTGGACTGAACCCTTTGACAACGACCAATGCTATTTTTGCGTAATAGACCTTAAAGGTAAAAGGAGAAAAAAGAGGAAATTAATAAGTTATCCAAATGTGGCATCAGCTAAAAAACCAAAACTACATGACCATACCTTACCCATACCTAGGCCGCCTATAAGTTTTGAAGCCTCAAGCGAAAGTGACTCCGAAGCAGATAATTCAGACAGTGAACAAGAAGGAGAGATCCCACATCGAGTCTCACAAGCCGAACTTAATGACTTGGCCAGGGATTTGAAATTATCGAAATTTGATAGCGAAGTTCTAGGATCTCGTTTGCAGCAATGGGGCAGCCTGGGCCCTTCGGCAAGTACTTCCAAATTTCTAAATAGACACAAGACTTTCTCTTATTTTTTTACTAAAAGTGAAAATATTAGCTACTGTAATGATGTTTAAGGTTTATTTGAAGCACTAAAATTAGAAAATAAAGTGGATGATTGGCGCTTGTTTATTGACAGTTCAAAGCATAGTTTAAAAGCAGCATTACTCCATAAAGGAAATTCGTTACCGTCAATACCAGTGGCACATTCTGAGAATACTAAAGAAACTTATTTAAGCATATCCAATTTACTTCAGCTCATTCAATATAAACAATTTAATTGGAAAATTTGTGCGGACTTAAAGGTAAGCAGTTTTGGTGGTACAATTTAAAATAAATAGTATATGAAATACATCCCAGGTTGTAGCTATAATTCTCGGACTTCAAGGAGGTTTCACTAATTATTGCTGTTTTCTCTATCTTTGGGACAGCCGTGCTAGAGAAACCCCTTATATTCGGGAAAACTGGCCACCAAGAGCTGAGTACGAACCAGGCGCCTTCAATATCGCAAACCCGCCTTTAGTAAATCCCGAACGAGTTATTTTGCCAGCACTTCACATCAAATTAGGATTAATGAAAAATTTTGTAAAGGCTTTAAATAAGGACGCGCCATCCTTCCAGTATCTAACGAAATTTTTCCCCAAACTAACTTAAGCCAAATTAAAAGAAGGTATATTTGTTGGTCCACAAATTAGAAAGTTGCTGAAAGACGAAAATTTTGCGAATCATTTATCATCAGTAGAAGCAGCAGCTTGGGACAGCTTTAAGCAATTCGTTAGTGGATTTCTTGGCAACAACAAATATCCCAACTATAGAGAGATGGTCAAGGCCTTGTTGAAAAACTACAGTGCTATGAAATGCAACATGTCCCTAAAAATGCATTTTTTGCATTCACATTTGGATAATTTTCCCGCAAACCTAGGTGCTGAAAGTGATGAATAAGGTGAAAGGTTTCACCAAGACCTCATGATTTTTGAAAAGCGTTACCAGGGTTTTTGGAATGAAGAAATTATGGGAGATTATTGCTAGACAATAATACGGGAGACAAACCCAGAAAATTATAAACGGGTAGTTAAAAGTACCCACGTCCCTCACTATTGACCACCATGGTAAAATCGCTCAATTTGACTTTTTATATCTAGATGTATGTATTTAATGTTGTTGTCGTTGTTGTTTTTTACTGAATTGCTGATTTATACTCATATTACTCAATTGAATACAGTTTAACGTGCAAACATATGTCTATAATAAAACGTTATAAAAAAATAAAAACGTAGTTTGATTAAAAATTGTCTCTACAAAAAATTGTAGGACAGACGCTTGCAAGTTAACGGGGCTATAGTCTCAACGGCACGTCTGATTGTTGTACTGGTATGCTTAAAATTTGTATACTCAGTTGAGCAGAGCTCACAGAGTATATTAACTTTGATTGGATAACGGTTGGTTATACAGGTATAAAGGAATCGAGATAGATATAGACTTCCATATATCAAAATCATCAGGATCGAAAAAACATTTGATTGAGCCATGTCCGTCCGTCCGTCCGCCCGTTAACACGATAACTTGAGTAAATTTTGAGGTATCTTGATAAAATTTGGTATGTAGGTTCCTGAGCACTTATCTGAGATCGCTATTTAAAATGAACAATATCGGACTATAACCACGCCCACTTTTTCGATATCGAAAATTTCGAAAAACCGAAAAGTGCGATAATTCATTACGAAAGACGGATAAAGCGATGAAACTTGCTAGGTGCGTTGAACTTATGACGCAGAATAGAAAATCAGTAAAATTTTGGACAATGGGCGTGGCACCGCCCACTTTTAAAAGAAGGTAATTTAAAAGTTTTGCAAGCTGTAATTTGGCAGACGTTGAAGACATCATTATGAAATTTGGCAGGAACGTTACTCCTATTACTATATATATGCTTAAAAAAAATTATCAAAATCGGGGAACGACCACGCCCACTTTAAAAAAAATTTTTTTTTTTAAGTCAAATTTTAACAAAAAATTTAATATCTTTACAGTATATAAGTAAATTATGTCAACATTCAACTCCAGTAATGATATGGTGCAACAAAATGCAAAAATAAAAGAAATTTTCAAAATGGGCGTGGCTCCGTCCTTTTTCATTTAATTTGTCTAGGATACTTTTAATGCCATAAGTCGAACAAAAATTTAGCAATCCTTGGGAAATTTGGTAGGGGTTAGTTTCTGGGACGATAACTTATTCCTGTGAAAAAGGGCGAAATCGGTTGAAGCCACGCCCAGTTTTTATACACAGTCGACCGCCTGTCCTTCCGCTCGGCCGTTAACACGATAACTTGAGCAAAAATCGATATATCTTTACTAAACTCAGTTCACGTACTTATCTGAACTCACTTTGTATTGGTATACAAAATAGCCGAAATCCGACTATGACCACTCCCACTTTTTCGATATCGAAAATTACCAAATACGAAAAAAGGGATGAAACATGGTATTTGGATTGGTTTACTGATGCAAAATATAACTTTAGAAAAAATTAATTAAGTAGAATGGAATGAAAAAGTTCTGCAAGGCGAAATAAAAAACCCTTGAAATTTTGGCAGGAATACTGTTCGTGGTATTATGTATATAAATAAATTAGTGGTATCGAACAGATGATGTTCTGGGTCACCCTGGTCCACATTTTGGTCAATACCTGGAAAATGCCTTCACATATACAACTACCAACACTCCCTTTTAAAAGCCTCATTGATAACTTTAATTTGATACCCATATCGTACAAACACATTCTAGAGTCATCCCTGGTCCACCTTTATGGCGATATATCGAAAAGGCGTCCACCTATAGAACTAAGCCTCACGCCCTTTTAAAATACTCATTAACGCCTCTCGTTTGATACCCATATCGTACAAACACATTCTAGAGTCACCCCTGGTCCACCTTTATGGCGATATCTCGAAAAGGCGTCCACTTATAGAACTAAACCCCACGCCCTTTTGAAATACTCATTAACACATTTCGTTTGATACCCATATTGTACAAACGCATTCTAAGGTCACCCCTGGTCCACCTTTATGGCGATATCTCGAAACGGCGTTCACCTATGGAACTAAGGATCACTCCCTTTTAAAACAAATTCTAGAGTCAACCCTAATCCACCTTTATGGCGATATCCCTAAATGGCGTCCACCTATAGAACTAGGGCCCACTTCCTCATGAAATACTCTTTAAATTCATTTGATACACATGTCATACAAACACATTCCAGGGTTACCCTCGGTTCATTTTCCTACATGGTTATTTTCCCTTATGTTGTCACCATAGCTCTCAACTGAGTATGTAATGTTCGGTTACACCCGAACTTAGCCTTTCTTACTTGTTTTTATTAAATTACCTACAACATAGGAGGGCTACCTTTTTTTCGTCAATAGAATTTTTCCGATTTTAAAGTGCTTAAATCTGAAATTTTGTAAAAAATTTAATTTTTTTTCAACATTTTTTGAACATTTTTTGGCATAGTGGCCAAACTGGCCAAACTACTGAAGATACTGAAGGGAGGTGAAGGCAAGAAATTTTTATGCGAATTAGTATAATGCATAATTCAACAGCTTGAAACGAAAAAATGAAAAATACAAATTTTTGCCCTACCTATATGAAGTAGTGTTCTGCAAAAATGGGAATTTTCATATTTTCGCCGATATCTCGGAAACTAGATCTGCCACAGGAAAACGGAAGTCATAGTCGGAATCAGGAGAAAATTTCACTTTAGGAAAGGCCTATTTTATTCTTGGAGACTAAGGTTGTTCAAAATTTGTTGAGTAGTGTTATTTTTCACACTTCACTATAATACAAAAACAAAATGCAGATATTCGTTGCTTTTGAAATTCGGCTTAAAAATTGCACATGGAACAGCTAAAGACTCTCCTGAATTAAAGAAAAATGTTTTAGTACCTCTAAATCGCGGGCCCCCTCAGAAACCCCGGGCCTGGGGGGAATGCCCCATTCCCCCTCCCCTGTCGCACAGAGTATATTAACTTTGATTGGATAACGGTTGGTTGTACAGGTATAAAGGAATCGAGATAGATATAGACTTCCATATATCAAAATCATCTGTATCGAAAAAAAAATTGATTGAGCCATGTCCGTCCGTCCGTACGTCCGTCTGTCCGTTAACACGATAACTTCAGTAAATATTAAGATATCTTCACCAAATTTGGTACACGAGCTTATCTGGACCCAGAATAGATTGGTATTGAAAAAGAGCGAAATCGGATGATGTCCACGCCCACTTTTTATATATATAACATTTTGGAAAACACCAAAAACCTGATTATTTAGAATGTTGAAATTTGACGTGTAGACTGATATTGAGACTCTTGATAAAAATTTGAAAAAAATTTTTAAAATGGGCGTGACACCAACTTGTGATAAAATCAATTTTTAAATCGTTAAACCTATCGTAACAAAATTCGGCAGAGAGGTTGCCTTTACTATAAGGAATGCTGTGAAGAAAAATTAACGAAATCGGTTAAGGACCACGCCCACTTTTATATAAAAGGTTTTTAAAAGGGTCGTTGACGAATAAAATAAATAAATATCTTTGCAAAAAAGAGCTTTATATCAATGGTATTTCATTTCCCAAATGGATTTATAACAATGAATAGGAAAAACTTCAAATTTAAAAAAATGGGCTTGGCACCGCCCCTTTTATGACTGAGCAATTTTCTACGTTTCGGGAGCCATAACTTGAAGAAAAATTAACGGATCGTAATAAAATTGAGCACAAAACTTTTCCCTATAGCAGAAAATATTTCTAGAAAAAATGGACGAGAACGGTTAAAGATCACGCCCACTTTTATATAAAATATCTTTAAAAGGGTCGTAGACGACAATAATAAGCTATACCTTAGCGAAAAAGAGCTTTGTATCAATAGAATTTTACTTTCTAAATTGAATTAAAACATGAAATTGGAAACACTAAAATTTTTGAAAATGGGTGCGGCACCGCCTCTTTTACGACTAAGTAATTTTCTATGTTTCGGAGCCATAACTCGAGGAAAAATTAACGGATCGTAATGAAATTGTGTACACATATTTTCGTTATAGCAGAAAATATTTCCAGTAAAAATGGACGGGATCGGTTAAAGACCACGGCATCATAGATATAAAACAAGTTTAAAAGGGTCGTAGACTAGAATAATAAGCTATAACTTATCGAAAAATAGTTCTGAATCAATGATATTTCACTTATCAAGTTTTACTGTAAGAGGAAATGTGAATAAATTTTTTTTTAAACGGGCGGTGCCACGTGTTATGTAGAAAATTAATTTATCTGAAAAGAAATGTACAATTAAAGTTCACGCTGAGTATATAATGTTTGGTTACGCCCGAACTTAGACACCTTTACTTGTTTTTTTAATAAAAATACTGGTGTCATATGCATACACCGATACAACTCGGAAATTTTTGAAATTTCGAAATGAATCTAACATCATACCGTAAGTACAATTGTTTAGAAATTGCTTAAGCAGGCTTTGCACTTCTGTATATAAATCATCTTCAAGCAATTTTTGGAGGTGGGGCCATGCTTATATAATAGGCAGATGTCGCCGCTGTTTTTCATTTAACTCATACGGCGAAAGGCTAAGCAGCGACATCTATTTTTGAAAAGGCAGTGTTGCCAAACTAAAGACAAGTAATTAACAAATTATCTGGCTCACAAATTGAACCAGACTTCTATCTGAATTTATCTGGCTCAAATCGTTGTTTTTGCATTTACATGCAAAATTATTTATCTGGCTCAGGCTCTTTGCCACCGGATGATGGCTATAGTGTATCTGCTTAGGCCATTACAGAGTTCGGAGTGTAATGATATTTCACCCACTTTCGATATATGGACACTAAAACGCCTACTTCTCTGAATTTTAAAATGGTATTGTTTCTGACTCCAAACTGTCAAAAACGAGAAAACAAACAATGACGTATCGATTTGCATCCCAAATGGAGCGATATATCACAAGCAAATTTTAAGCAACAACTTAATTGAAAGGACGGCGCACAGTGTTTCGTGTAGAACAAGCTAGCTGGACAAAAACAAAGTTCTTATTCCAAGAAAAGTGTAATCAGAAATGAAAGAAAACAAACAAAATAACGGGATTTGTCTTTTTTTTTTGATATTTTTGCTCATATATATTGAGTAATTGAAGTAAGAAGGCAGGAGTGGCCGTAAAAAGCATTGATTAATTTGCAAAATTCTTGTTGAATATTGAGCTTCATATTTCTTTTAAGTGAACACTTTTATATAATTTTTTTTATGGATTCTAAGCATGAAGGTAAGCAAAATTTTTTAATAGTAATTCTTTCGCAATTAGAGTATTTTCAATATATTTAACATTCCGTTATTAAGAAGAAAAGGGACAAAAAAGTTACATACATCCGCGGACATCCGGGCTAAATTTTACATATGTTATAGTCGCAAGTATTCCCTAATAGTCGAATGAAAAACCATTGCGAATTCTTTGCACATCTATTTTTAAATTTTTTTTTTGTAGATTTAGTTATCTCTACATATAAAATAGGATGTATGTACGTACCAGCCCCGACGAGATATTTGAACCTTTAAAGCTGATCTACAAACAGCAAAACCAATTCCCAGGTACAGGGAACAAACACGTAGCCATAAAACACACAAAAATAAACGCGCAAGGTCAACAAGAGCACACCAAAAGCAAAAAGGCGACCTCCCACAACCTACCGCACCAGTCAATAAGGCATAAAACAGGTACATACAAAGCAATCCTAATGCAGATATAACCACACAGGAACGCTACACAAAACAACCCCATTTGGTAGCATCTACGACAATACCTGAATGTAATATAAATACTGCACAACTAATAACAAATCAGAACGATCAACGACACATAAGATGGCAGCACAGCAATCATCACCTATTCACCCTGTCGGAAAATCAACAACACAAAGCAGTTTAGTTATAACCGTACCAAGAACGGAGTTTTTTGACATTTGGGTTCAACATTCGAAGGAAACCAGATATTTTTATTTTATTTTTTTATTTAAAGTTTAAGCTTACAAATATCGGCATATTCGTCGAAGCTGGATCAAAAGTGGATCACTTCTGGAAGACATAAGGAGCGATTTTTGAATAAAAACTCGGAGTGGCTTTCGGGTCCAGACTTCACATTTACAATAACGGTGGATTCAAACTTGCCACCAGACCAACCAACCACTTTTTCAGATAACCCCGGCCCCGGAAGACGAGAGAAGGACTTTGTTAGCTGCAGTGAAAAAACCAAACGGCGTCGAGTGGATGACCTCTTGCAATCTAGAAGTCCTGTTGAGTTACTTTATGCGGCAGAAGTATCAACGCGTATGTTCGGCAACAGAAATGTTGCTAACATTATAAAAATATCACAGGAAACCACTCAAATATCCGGCGAAAAGATGACATGTTAGCCAGATGCACGATGCTTGAGCAATGTAGAAGCTTTAGCATACTACGTAGATAGCAAGTCGACGACTCATGGGTACAAAACGACTCGGAAGTGGAGCATGAAGGCAGGCCATAAGGTTTATCCATCATTTTATTTATGACTGGTACTATAAAATAATTTTGTAAAAATTGTAGTGCCAGGATAAATACTCAAATAAATACAAAATATGTATGCACATATGTACAGTCACTCACATAAATAAGTAGACACCCTTTTTGGACAATTCTTACAATTTTCGCTTTCGCAAATTTATTTTAACTAATTTCCCATAAGAAAATTTGTCACGATCTATAACAAAAACTAAATTATATTTAAAAAATGCTTGAAAAATTCGACGAATTTTCATAAAAAATTTAAATCTTTTTTCCGAATTTTTAGAATTTTTAAGAGTATTGAGATTTGTAGTCCATTCAGTTTAAGTACAATAAAGTAATATTCTTAAGTCCTTTAAATTTTTTTTGGATATATGTCACTTATTCACACGAGTTACTGTATAAGAAATAAGCAAATGTATGCATATGAAGTAAAATTTTGGAAAAAAATAAAAAAACAAGAACATATGGCTGAAAAAAATGACGTAGTTGTAATAAATGACTGCATATGAAACGGAAAATCTCATAAAATAATTTGGTCCAGCTACCTTGTTCTACACGAAACACTGTGCGGCGGTGGGAAAAAATTATTTATGGTACAGAAAATCGTTAAAGAGTTATATGGAGTTTTGGAAGTGAGAGTGGGAGTGTGATTTTTAGTATGATTAGTAGTAGGAGAAGGAGGGAGAGGGGAGTGTTAAAATTTTTAAATCCATTAAAACGAAAGTTTGGGCAGGTCAAAGTAGATGAGCTATCGGTTTGTTATCGGTGTGTTATAAACGGTGTACATACGCTTTGTTATCGAGGTGTTATAAATTTGCTATCGATAACAAAGGTTATCGGTTTGTACTCGAAAATTTATCGAGTATTCATCAAAAAGTTATTCATATATTATGAAAAAATGATCGAATAGTTATCAACTTGTTATGAAAAAGTTATCGATTTTTTGTCGAAAATTTATTCATAATTTATTAAAAAAGCTATCGATATTATTTCAAAAAATATGTAGTTCTTTTTGGAGTTTTACAAATTTGTTATAGGTATGTTATTGATGCTATATGGTACATGAAATCATCAGATACGCAACCCTGGGAGTGAAGCTTCGGCCAAGAAAGTATTTTTATCGGAATCCGCCGATGGAAGCAGAGGAAGAGGGTGGCCTTCACTCTGCTGAAAGGACCAGGTGGAAAACGATTTGAATTGCGTTTGCGTGAGCAATTTACGTCAGTTAACCCAATGAAGAAGCGACTGGCAATAATTGTTTAAACGGTTAAGCGCCAATTAAGTTAGAGTTATAAATTTGTTATAGAAAATGTATTGATTTGTTATCAAAAAGTTATAGATTTGTTATAGAAAAATTATCGATTTGCTATCAAAAAATTCGATTCTTTTTTATAGTCAGTTGAGCAGAGCTCACAGAGTATATTAACTTTGATTGGATAACGGTTGGTTGTACAGGTATAAAGGAATCGAGATAGATATAGACTTCCATATATCAAAATCATCTGTATCGAAAAAAAAATTGATTGAGCCATGCCCGTCCGTTAACACGATAACTTGAGTAAATTTTGTGGTATCTAGATGAAATTTGGTATATAGGTTCCTGAGCACTCATCTCAGATTGCTATTTAAAATGGACGATATCGGACTATAACCACGCCCCCTTTTTAGATATCGAAAATTTCGAAAAACCGAAAAAGTGCGATAATTCATTACCAAAGACGGATAAAGCGATGAAACTTGGTAGGTGAGTTCAACATATGACGCAGATTAGAAAATTAGTAAAATTTTGGACAGTGGGCGTGGCACCGCCCACTTTTAAAAGAAGGTAATTTAAAAGTTTTGCAAGCTGTAATGTGGAAGACGTTGAAGACATCATTATGAAATTTGGCAGGAACGTTACTCCTATTACTATATATATGCCTATTAAAAATTGGAAAAATCGGAGAACGACCTCGCCCACTTTTAAAAAAGATTATTTTTAAAGTAAAATTTTAACAAAAAATTTTATATCTTTACAGTATATAAGAAAATTTTCAATTCCAGTATTGATATGGTGCAACAAAATACAAAAATAAAAAAAAATTTAAAATGGGCGTGGCTCCGCCCTTTTTCATTTAATTTGTCTAGGATCTTTTAATGCCATAAGTCGAACAAAAATTTAACAATCCTTGTGAAATTCGGTAGGGGCTTAGATTCTAGGACGGTAACTTATTTCTGTGAAAAAGGGCGAATTCGGTTGAAGCCACGCCCAGTTTTTATACACAGTCGACCGTCTGTCCTTCCGCTCGGCGGATAACACAATAACTTGAGCAAAAATCGATATATCTTTACTAAACTCAGTTTACGTACTTATCCGAACTCATTTGGAATTGGTATAAATAATGGCCGAGGTCCGACTATGACCACGCCCACTTTTTCGATATCGAAAATTACGAAAAATGAAAAAAATGCCATAATTCTATACCAAATACGAAAAAAGGGATGAAACATGGTAATTGGATTGGTTTATTTCTCATTCTATTTAGTTCATTTAGTGACTCATTATTACACGGACTCTTTCCTGACAATTTGTTACAATCTAAGTCCTCAGTTCATAATCCTTTCAAAGACTTTACTCGACTCTGTGGCACATATGCTTGTCCCTCCTCGAACTCCAAAATATTTTGATGTCACTTCTACTGGACTGTATGCAATATTTGTTCCAAATATGAGCCAAATCGGACATCATAGTTCGCTTTCTATTCATGTATGTATTGTGTGTTCCAAATATGGACCAAATCGAACCACAAATACAATTTTTTGAATATCTCGATCCTTACGCCATCTAGCGGCTATTTTTTTATAGGTCGCTTTCTATTCATGTATGTATTATGTGTTCCAAATTTGAACCAAAGTGGACCACAAATACGATTTTTTTTAAATATTTCGATCCATGCGCCACCTATCGGGCTTTTTTCTTATTATTGCACTGTCATCGTGTTCTAAACTATATTCCAAGTTTCAAGCTTGCAGCTTATCGGGAAGTTACTTAAATTTCAGTAACAAAATTCGTGGCGGCCGGCCGTCCACCCTGTCAAGTCAAGCTAAATCAAACCGTTTAAAAACATAATACTTCTTGTAGGCATCCTCAACATAAGCTAAGGGCGGTCTTTTGGAATTTTATTTTGGAGCCCATCTACTTATCTAATGAACGCAAAGCGCTTATAAGCCGTAGAAAACTAAAGTGGTCGAGATATACGCGCTTACTCACAAACGTCCACATTTATAATGGTTATAAAGAAAGATAAGATATTTGTATGTATGTATGTATGTACGCATTTAAGTAAGCCAGCTGTGCGCTACTTAAGATACCACATCTTAGACCCCGACTAATACCTTGTAAACGAACTATCTGCTTTTAAAGGAATATTCTCTTTATTTCTTGAATGTTATCAATTGTGTGGTAAGGTGGGCGTTTACCATTATTATTAAGAAGGATTTCAATTAGTTAATAAATTGATCGCAAAACAAATACGTCATGCTGTGATTTCTTAAAACGAATGTATTTTTAAGTATTAAGAATGCTCCAAATACTAATTCTTAGGATGCAGAGGAAGAGACATGACTCAAAGGGATGCAGTCCCGTACACACGCACACACACATGCATATTTAGTATTTGCATATGACCCTCAAGCAAAATAGTATTTAGTTGCCATTTCGCTTTTGGCATTAACTCCTAACCACAGCTCATACAATGCACATCCAGAAACAAATATCACATGTACATATGTATGTGTGCAGGTGAGCGTGTTGATCCTAAAAGGATCATAAATGGCATGTAGGACTAGCGACAGATTAAAATTTGTATGCAGCTTAGTTTAAATACTTTTTTTTCTTCTTTCAACTAATACCTTAGCCAAAGCAAACGCTAAGAAGGCATATGAAAGGGGTTTGGTTTTTGTGTGTATAAGTAGCGGGAGGATCCCATTACTTTTAAAAGGATTTCAATTAAGTTACAAATTGATCTTCAAACAATCAGGACATGCTGTGTATATATTTAAATACACTGAGCGTAGGCTAAATAATTTGTAGAGCGCATGAATGTAGTAGTAGGTATTAATTTTTGTAGATGCAAATGAAGAGGAAGTGGGACAGTTAAAGGTTATAATAAGATTTCTTGTATAAAACTTTTCTTTAAACTAGATGAACTATATGACGGTGCAATGTGTATGGTAGTGGAATCACCTTGGCTTATAAATTGATTGATTAAGATGGCTTATACAAATGTTTATGCTCTCAGCGTTAGGTTAGGTTAGGATGAACTGGCCGGTCCATGAGGACCTCACATAGACTGAATGAGTCCGTAGTTTTACCAGAAATTTGTTTTAACGAACAAACTGAAAAACCCCATCAAAAACCAGGACCTATGTTATAAAATAACTCCGTCCTCTTGGCAAATACTAGAAGTTTCCTAGAACTTTAGCCACTTGCTGCTTCTAGATCTGACAGCTGTATCACTCCTAATAGCTGGAGTCTTAGCCTGGCAGGCGCAAGGCACGAGCATAGAACGTGCTCGATCGTTTCCTCCTCCAGCCCGCACTTCCTACATCTGCTTTCACTGACCAAGCCTAATTTAAAGGCATGTGACGCCAGAAGGCAGTGTCCAGTCAGAATACCCGTCATGAGTATACAGTCCTCTCTTTTTAATGATAGAAGCAACTTTTTTAGTCTAAGGTTGTAAGACCTACACATAATCTTCGACACTTTACAGCTGCGCTCTTGAACCTACGCCTTTCCTGATTGGTCGATCATGTGCACCTCTCGCCTTCGCTTAATCTCACCCAGTCTAATTGGGACATCTACGGAATAAGCTTCAAGGGATGCGCCCTTTTTAGCTAGTTCACCCGCTTTTTCATTCCCATCTATTCCTATATGGCCTGGTATGCTTCTTCCTGTCCCGATTCTCTCCAAGGACTGCTTACACTCTAACACGCATTTAGATGCTATGCTATGCGAGATTATTGCCTTAATTGCTGCTTGATTGTCAATATAAAAGTTAACACGGTTGCAGCTTAACTCTCAGCGTACTAAGACATAAATTTTACTTCAGCTTTGTATTCACTAACTCAGCATGTGAGCTTAGTACGGACATGTAACCTAGCATTCTTTTAAGCTACAAGTCAGTCGATAGTTGCTGATAGCTTTTGGTCTTACAAAAGTTCGGTATTATTATCAAACCAAGTTCCCGTTCCATAGCATAACGAAATTTTGGCAGGTATTCGCTACTTATTATTAGTACGTCGGCTCCTTATTGGTAACAACCGATCCCGAAAAGTTATTGTTTGCTATCGTAATCGGTTTCTTATTTATTTCTTTATATTATCATCGGATTACGGTTATGTCATTGATTTTATATTGAAGTTTTATCGGCAGCGGTTTTATAACAAACCTACGGGTCGTCCTTCGTTGACAAATCGATAGCACGCCGATAACAAATTGGAAAACTACAATAAGACACTGGGAAGTTAACAAATCTATATATTTTATTTGATTTTTGATAGCGTTGCGATAACCTTTCAATAAATAATCGATAATAAATCGATTCGTTTTTTGGCAGTATATCAATAACTTTTTGATAGCAAGTCATACATTTTCTATAAGAAATCGAAAATATTTCGATAATAAATCGATAATTCTTCGATAAAAAACGATAACTCATCGGCAAACTTTATTATCGATAGCAAATTAATACTACTTCGATAAAAAATCGATAAATATCTCCTTAATAACACATCTATTAAAAAGCTTTCTTTCCTTTCCTTGCCCTTTCTTTACTGACTCGACTTCATTTGACTTGACTTGATAGGACTCGACTTGATTTGACTTGACTTCAACTGCCTCAACTTGGGTTCACTCGACTTGAACTAACTTGACTTGGCTTGAGTTAACTTGACTTAATTTATAGCAAAGGGTCTTAGAAGTGGAGCCGCATAATTTTTCATTCCCACAGCTATTGGTTTTTCCTAACGACTTGTTTCGAACGAGGGCGATATTCAGTTCTAATATTACTCTTATTGAATCAAACTTTCCAGTTGGATTTCTAATTATTCTCCTGTTCCTGGTTTATTTCTGTCTGACGACACTGGCGCAGCAAGGTCTCCCTGCTGATAAGAATGCACATAGCAGCAGCAAGGTAAGATGACCTTATACAGGGTTGGTGTCGAAATTCTGTATGTACAAAATTCTAAAAACAAAATTCTGCTTTTTAAAATTTTGCTTTTTTAAAATTCTGCTTTCTAAACTTCTGCTTTCAAAATTCTGTATTACAAAATTCTGTATTAAAATATAATGTTAACAATGTTAAAGAGGTTATGTAATTATTTTGAAAATGTGCGCCATACACAGTAATTCTGCGTAGAACACCTTTCTGCATAGGCGGCCTTCGGCCGCGCTTATAAAAAATAAGCTTGGGCTACGCCATGCCAAGTCCGCGTGTGTGGTATAACCGTGGCTACCACCACGGTGATGTCCTTCTGCGTAGTATACCCTTCTGCGGAGGCGGCCTTCGGCCGCACTTTAAAAAAATAACCCTTAACCGATCCAACACCGGCTACGCCATGTCATGATTCCGGAATTTTGACTTCCAGAATTAAACATGCAGAATTTTAAAAAAGCAGAATTTTGTTCAAGCAGACTTTTTTTGCAATTTACAGAATTTTGTCACCCAGAATTTTGTAATACAGAATAATGACACGCTCCCGCTTATACGTGAGTCCCCTCACGATGCCAGCATCCGGCAAAGGACCATCAACATCGATAACATTCCCCAAAATCGTCGGAGAGTGTCTTTATTGCTGCAAGAACAACAAGAACAAGTATACTTCGCGGTCACAATTTAGGAGTGTGATCAACTTTTTCTTTGACCTTACGTAGAAGGATCTTTGAAAAATTTATGCTTAGGTTAGAAAAGGTAAAGAGGCTATTTTACTCTTGGTAGTGGACCAAGGGAAAGCTTTATTGCCAACGTTCCAACGAAGAAGACCGCATTACTCCGAAGAGAATGCTTTATTGCCAACTTCAGCTGAGAAGTATTCGCAAGCTTTGTTAAGTATGCTTTATTGTCAACTTCCCCAAAAGTCAACTCTCTCGCATGTAGGGAAAAAACCAACCATGGGAGATTAAATCACAGCGTACCGTAAGTCTCTCAAGAGGGGGTCGATCCCTATGAAGGGAGATGTGACATGTATACAAGTATTAAGCGATACAGTTATTTCCGACCATGAAAGGGTCGCGCAAGCGATTTACGTACCCGAATTGCTCGCTTTCGAGTTACCACACTCTGGATTGCGTAGCCTATATTGCTCGCCTTTTACGACCAGCATTCGGGTGTCTTCTAAACTCCTTACCCATGATCAGCGGTGGGCACCACTACATTTACACGGTTACTAAATTGAGAATGCTATAGTAAACACGAACGCGTAGCGAGCACGAAAGCAAAATCAATTATTTATTTTGTTTGATTTAAATGCTTGAACGGTGAAAACGTGTCACACGCATTCTTTGGTACTCCGTTTTAAGCGCGCGTGCGACACTTCCTCACTGCACGACCATCGAAATCAAACTTAAAGAGCTGTCGTTGATTTTGACGAAGTAGCCATTGTGCTCTCGCTTATCGTATACATATATGGTCGCTTAGCAGGTGCTAAGCTCACGCCCACCCCGGCCTATGATTATCAAAAACTTATGCTTAATTTAATTGTGAACTGGTGTCGTTCAAGACCTGTGCCGCCGATTGTGAAAGGCATCCCTTAACCTCAAATTAAACAAACCATTTTAATTAATATGTCGCTTATGTCGTAATATACTCATTCTCTGCCTCTCTACAACGAAAAGCGCATTCCCGTGATAAACATCTTTATCTGAGATACCCTCTAGCGTTGTGCAATTTACATAGATACACACATATGCATATATATGTAAAAAGTGCTTGTGGATTTCATGAATTCTACATCAAACGCTTGCAACTGACATCATAACGAGATTCTTGAGTGGTTGACGCATTCAAGTGCAACGCTGCTGAAGTGTTAATTGGAAAGCAATTCACACCCCTTTGCATCCGTCATAGCTCACGTTCGAATATGTTTTCATGGATTGAAGGTGATGATGATGTTGATAAAGGATATTGGGACTAACACGCCTTTTCATGGCACGAAATCAGATATGAACGATTGAAGGAATCAATTTTTGGATTTTAATTGTACGAATAGTTGGCAAAAGTAAATCATAGTAGTAAACAATAAACAGAGAGGGAGGGGGTGTAAAGCAAGCATTTAGGACAAATCAAAAAAGAAAGGAATTTAAGTGGACGTACAACTGCACAGCTGAGAAAATAGAAGCCAAACAATATGAATGAAGAAAATATATATATATGTATATACGTATATATGTGGTGTTTTGTGTGCTTATTTGTACATCTGGCTATTCATAGTTGAAATGAAAGAAACAAATTTTGAAAACAAAATGCATGAAAATCAGGCCGATTTTATGCTTAAATTCTTTATTGTTAGTGCGTGAGTAATTATTTGATAGTTAAATCCAACGTTGATACTTTTATATTTTAATCTGGGTGAATAATAAATTCAGGTATGTTAAGAAGTGTATGTGCTTGGATGGACGTCGAATGGTGGGGGGGGGGGGGGGGTTGAGGAGGGGCCAGATATGTGGGGCTGCTGACCCCCGAACAGGGACAAATCTAATAATTTTAACTAATTTTTTGCTGTTGTTTTGCGTCTTTCCGAAGAATAGAGCTGCAAATACCCTTGATGGACTTCGTAAAACAACAGCATCCAGTTTAATGTTTAGAGAAGCCATAATATGATATGCGTACAGAGGCAGATGAACACCTTACATACATACATAAATAACTGTTAGTCGTAATATCGTTTACTCCAATGACATGGTTTTAAGGCAACTTAGCAAATATCTTCAAACTCTATACCAGTTACTTTAGACCGCATCGGAACTCGTGGAAGACTGTTCATGTGAAAGCAATCTCAAAATGAATTCTCTCAAAATCGGATCATCAGACAATACGAAATACCATATTTTTGTACTGAACTGTCTTTGAAATTCTAGTAGCAAGATCCAGCCTATTCTACCATTTACAAAGCTCAGAACAAAGGTATTTTCTTCCAAACCCACAGAAGCTTTGAAGATTCTGCTGAGCCTTCTTCCTACATACTTGTGTAGTTGTAATTCACTGAGACTGAATTCAGTTCTGTCTTTGACTTTGATGCCAGTAAATTAGTAAGTTTCCGATCCTTGCGAAATTGGAACAACACTCACAGTTCATATCCACATTATGGATGGTTCTAAGAAGAATGGCAATGTTAGTAGGAATTGTACTGGTATTATTGTGGTTATGGAGACGATAAAGATAATATTTAAGACAATAGCCCGACTCTTTTTGATGTGTCTATATTGAGCCCTCTAGGTCATCCCACCTTCGCCTTCGTTCGAAAGCGGCAATGTGCCGACGACCTGCAGTCGGAAACGTATGTGACTAACCTAGTTCTTTTGTTCTTAATGTTTCTTTTATTTTCGTTATAAATACACTGAGAGCGCTAAAACATCCCGTTAAGGAGTACACCAGTCTTCGAGGCGTTGACCTGGTAGTCATTTTACACACCGAACGCGTTCCTAAGAGAGTACTGAGTCTATGTCGTGCGAGTGCCATTAAGATGCCTTCCGTCAAAAATTATTAAAGTCACTAGAAGCAGATGTAGGAAGTGCAGAAAGAAATGATGAAGCATGTTTTGTGTTCGCATCCTGCGCTTGCGAAGTCAAAGCACCAGCTACTAGAGGCGGCAGAGCTGCTAGATCTCGAAGCAGCCATTAAGCTAGGTTACAGAAAACTTCTAATGTTGGCCAAGACGACGGCGCTGCTTTTTAACATAAGCCCTGGTACCTAATTTGGGTTTTAAGTTTGGTTGTCAAACAAATTCTGGTAACGCTATGGACACATCTACATATGTGACGTTTTTATTGATCCGCCAGTTTAACCTAATCTAACATAATCTTTAATAAAGAGGATATTCGTTGTAATTAAATGATTTCTCGATCACGGCACCGATATCGTGAGCCTGCTTTCTTGGTGATTTATCTATAGGCATCCCAATCTTCTTCAAGTCGGCGGTACTTAGCTTCATTGGAGATTTTTCTCGTTGTGGATCTAAGTTACATTTGGTAATGGATATAAGCCCTTGAACAAATCCTGGCTGCAGAAATATCTCCATACGCCACTGGTATACTAGTATTTGGCTTAAATTCCCAAGCAGGAAATTACAAAACTCAAGCTTGCGAAAATCCTTAGCTCAAACGATCAAATGCACATCAACGTCATTTTTTATTTCATTGTTTGTACCTTCTTTTCTACTTTCGCTATTTGGTATGAAAACAAAAAATAGCGTATATTATTCGAAACAACAACAAAAAAGATATTTAAACAAAAGACAGCAATATTTTGCTACACCAGCTTATCCTAGTTGAGCCATGTTTTACAAAGTGGCACCGGCTTGGCATGCGATCCCATTTTTGGTGAGAATGTTTTTTTTTGTTTTTTTGTTAAGAGTAAAGGTGAAAGAAAAGTTGTAAAGCAATCAAGTTGTTGGTAGCGCTGACAAAACAAAGAAACAAAAAAAAAAAAAAAAAAACAAAAAACAAATCAAACAAGAATATAAACCAAAGAACTCCTTTTAACGGTCAATTGAAAACAATTTCCACCAATATAGATCAAGCGTAAAATTTTTCTCTCATTTCTATTTGTTCACATAAATTTTGTTTGAGAATTTTACTGCTCTGCATACAACAAAAGCAAAAATGGAATGACCAGTAGCAATTGTACGAGATCATTATCAGCTGGCAAACGGTAGCACAGCAATATGTGGGATAACAGAGGATTTCGATAATTGCACTTTTCCACTTCAGATTGCTTTGTAAAAGTTAGGCTGTGAAAGGCCGCGTAAGTTCGGTTTCGTATAAATTGGTCAGCAATTATGGATATGTACGTACAAGTACGTATATATGTATGTAGGTACTAGGAATGTTGCGAATATTTGCCGTGTACTACAGTTATAGTTAAAGTTTAATTATATTTTATTAATTTTCACAATACATAATAGCAAGGGCAACCCCCAAGCCAAATTTCAACATAATGGCCCGTAATCATAGTCGCTGACTAAAATACTCTTTAGTTAAAATCTTGCCTAAATTAAGAATGGGATTTAAAATTTTGGTCTATTAAACACAGTTTTCAGCTAAAACAAGCATGGACAGGGTATCCGCATGAAAAAAAAAACGCATTGATTGGCGCTATGAAGATATTTTTAGAAGTTTTAAAAGTTCACCCTTTTCCTACAACCATGGTTACTTGAAACCAAGTATAAAAAATGGTAATTTTTTACTTGACAGAAACTTACAATACCACAAAAATTGGCAAAAGAGTACTTGAAAACGAAAAACTGAAAAAGTTATTAGCAAACGTTTTGTAAAAATTCGATGTTTTTTTATCAGCCGTCAATTTAAAATTGAGTGCAAAATCTATTAATTGAACATGAACATACTTATTTTAAGAAAATTTACTTAATTTTGTTCTTAAAAAAATATTTAAATCTCGCAACATAAACGAACTGGTAGTTAAAGCGGATTTGGGCTCCTTAAAGCAAAGGACGCAACAAGGCGATTCACTCATACACTCGTATTCATGTTAAATAGTTTACATGGTTTCTAAGAATGTTGTAAAAATGTTTGCATTAAGACAGATGTGACGGCCAAAATGATGCACACCTTAAATGTTAGGTGGCTCTAGCCGTTAAAGCCGTTTAATTTAATAGACCCGAAACCGAACAGGGATATGTCTAACCTCGATACTAATAAGTATGCAGGACATTCAATGATAATCAGTTTAAATCAAATTTAGGTTTGCCTTCGCAAAGTCAGCATAAATAAAGGGAGTTTAGTATAGTTTTCTATAGGAAAGAAGTGACCTAGAATGTTGAGCGATTGTACATGGACCTGCAAAGTGTAAGTCCCTTTTACATCAGAAATTCATTGAACTCAAGTCGATCATAACATAGACTAAGATGGTGATAAAGGAGGGAAGTAGTACAACAGCGCCCGTACCAGGCAGTTCTTAAAATTTTTATTGCTAATTCTTGTTTTATTCCGTGTTTTATTTTATGCTTTCTTTTAAGACGAAGTGGCAAATGTAAAGGAGAATAGAAGACACTAAAGGAAATGCCAGCAGAATTGAATTCAAGAATTCTGTCATGTAATTCAATAATTAGAAGTCGGAAATAAGAAATTGTTCTTTTGTTAATAAATATTCACAAAAACCAAATAATTACCCTCAAACGGCTGCGAAACTGGTGGTAATTGTATCAGCGCAAAACGCCTTTTTAGTTAATTCTTTTCTGTGTACAACAATATCACCAAAATTACATCAACCACATGAAAGTCTTAAAATTTTTTTTTGCAAAAATATCTTGACAGAGTACAAGTATTACTTTTCCACCTTCCGATTATAGCTTCCGAAATTAAAACGCGTCATTTGACACCTCTACCAAAATTTTTTGACATGTATTAAAAATCGACGTCTGTGGTAAATAATTCCTTCCATTGAATATTTATTTCTAAATTTAATACGATGCTACTTTTTCCTCAATAGATACTAAGATATCAAAACTCACAAATATCTTTGAACGCGGAATAGTTTTAATTAAAGATTTCGCATATGTGGAGCCAAGTAACCATCGCACATTTTAAAATTGTGTAATTTTCGTCACAAACATATTAATACGCATTCTAGGTATAATAAATTAGCTCTTGACGTATATTTGCTTGTCGGGGAAGTCTTTTTTTACTTCCATTTAAGTTCATCGTGTTTAAATAGCAAATTGTTTAATTTCTCGCAACTTTTGACAGCAGACCACCAACTTAAAGCCTATTTTAAAAAATTGAAATCGCGCTCATGTCATTTTAAATTTAAAATACTTTTTTTTAGAGATAAAATAGTGTTTAGGTGGACTATAACAGACTTAAAATGATATTTAATATAGAACCATGTTCAAACCAAATAAACTCTTTTTTATTTCGACTATGACTACGGGCCAATATCTTTAACGGCTTGAAAAACTTTAAATTTTCTTCTTCTAAATGTGGACGGTGTTACGCTTATTTTCCAAAATTTTTCCAAATTTATATTTTCCGCCAAAAAGTCAACATATCAAGTGTCATTTCGGTAATGAATTATCGTGGCTACCCTTAGATTTCGAACATTTTGAAAACCAATCAATTCTGGATCCAGATAGGCCAGTATGCAAAATTTCGTATTGATATCTAAATTTGTGCTCAAGTTATCGTGTTTATGGACGGACGAACATCTCTTTATCAAAATCATTTTCGCAGCTGATAATTTTGACATTAGGATGTCTATAGAGTGAGTTTATCGTAACCTGAGTCAATCGTAAACGAAATCGGAAGAGTAAATCAATTAGAGCTGCCGGCGTTTCGGAACCGAAATAGAAGCTCTGTTACAACCCTAGTCCTATATATTTCTCGATTCCTTTATAGCGTAAAACCGTTACCCAATCAAAGTTATAATACCCTTGAGCTCAAGTATGGGCTGGATATAATAGAAAAACAGCACACTTAGGTATATTCCGGTTTTAAAAGTCAAATGTACGTTATTTATTAACCGATAATCAAGTTCGATAGCGAAGGGAAAAAAATGTGCCAAGCCAAAAATTCGATTGAACACCAAATATTTACAAAGGTAAACAAATAGGTTGGCTACCAGCTTCAGGACGAAAACAATTACATACATAACGGTATAGTAATGTGCAAGCAAACAAATGCTTTTAATTTTTTTGAATGTCAACAATCTTGAAAGTTACTTAAAAGAATGTAGCAAAGTAAGGGACCCATTTTAAAGGTTATTTAATTTTTTATTTTTAAAACTCTGGCCCTAAAATTTTTTGATGTTGCTTTAACACACAGAACATACCTAATACCTACTTTTTGTTGTTCTTTAAATAAACTCGATCAATTAATTTTAAATAACTTCTATAGAGACTTGAAACTTGGAGGATAGATCTAAGCCCGGTGCAAAGACAATACGAAGGAAAATATGTTCAGCTATGTGGAGCACGGTCCAAATACAAGCGTTGCCTTAATTGCCCTATTAATTTAATTATGAAGTCGCGACTTATATTAAGTATTACGTTCTTTCAATTCATTCGTCTATACATTTACCATATTTTTTAATTCGTATATATTCTTCAAAGGTATAATGAAAATAAGGTACGGGAGACAAACAGTTTATTATAATCTGAAGTTTAAGAGTCGAAACTCTTAGAAGGTGAGACTATGCTCTTGCACAAGCTGGAAGGCAAATATATGTACATACAACCCCATGATACAGTTTATCGACTGAAGTTTTCTGAAGTTTTTGTTATCAGTTAAGTACCGAGTGGCCACATCATACATAACGAAACAAATAAAATAAAATTTCGGCGCACATAAAACACTTCACAAATTTCACAATACATATTGCCGAAATAGATTTGGAGCCAAAAAGGGGCAAACATTTAAAGAGGGCCAAGAAAAGAGCTAGGGGCTAAACCGGAATTTTTGGAACTAAAAGCAAAAAAAAGGGCTACATCTGGCTCAAAAAGCACCAAAATGGCAACACTGTTTATAAATCAAGAACGAATGAACCGATTTGGCTGAAAATAGGTGGAGAGGCAGCTTAGAACCACGAGATGGACATAGGATACTTTTAATCCCGTTCTGGCTAGGGTAATTAGATCAAAACAGGACCTGGGTAACGCTGTTGATGAGTGCTTTAGTAGAGGGTAATTTTCATACCCCTGGGTGACTAGGGTCTCGATATACGCCAAAACGTGGCCTCCGGTACCCCTAGACTGTGTTTACATAATATCTATAGCAAATGACAGCTGTTGATGAATCCTTTAGTACAGGGTAGTTTTCATACCTATTTGTAACTAGTGTCTCGAGATAAAATTTGCTATATTAGTATTTACGATCCTTTTTTCCGGGAAGTAGACCAGAGACGCACTGGGACTGGGATTAGGAATAGGACTGGGACTGAGATTCGGAGTGGGACTCGAACAAAATACATACCACCTTCTGGGACTGGAAATAAGTGATGAAGAAGATTGAGAGAAGACGAAAGAGGGAAGGAGAAGGAGACTGAAAAAGAGATAGAGTGAGACGAAGATAGAGATAGCGATGTCGATGAACCTCTTATCTGAACAATTGGTTGCATGAGAAAGATGTGTTATAGTGGTTCAACCCGAGGGGTTGAGACAAATGCTTAATCGAAGATCAAAATATTCCCGCTTACCATATTCCACTCAGATAAGACAGATTGGCATGGGCTAAATCAACTAAGCTCGTCATCCTAATAATTTCTCTTTACTTATTGGTGGGTCTATCTTTACTCCTAAAAGAACTTATAATTTTAAAGAATCGCTACAAAAATACTGAAATAGGGTTTTTCCGAAACGGCCGCCGAGATATCGTGATGTTCCACTGAGCCATAGATTTGTAAAACATCAAAATATTCATTTTCATTTCATTTCATTTCATTTCATTTTTTATTCATTTTCTTTCAAAACAGCATATATGTTACAATAGCGACTTAAATTAAATTAACCATAATTACAGAAAGAAAAGTAAGGCATTCTGTAAAAATATATGTATTTTAGTATCGAATGCCATCTCCGAATAAAATTGAATTCAAAAACATGTAAAATAGTGCGTGGGGTGAAGTTTGATTAAAAATAATGAGTAATAAAATATATTAATACAATATGTACATATACTTTTTTAAGTGCTATGGTTCAGCAAAATTTTGATGTCTTCGTGTGATTTCTCTAGTAGAAAAGATTTAACCTTTCCCAAAAACTCATTCAGATTTCTAGTGACACGTATACATGCAGGCAACGCATTAAAAGCTTTACAAGAAACGATAGTAAAGAAGTTGTTGAAGCTGGTTGTTCGAGAGGTCGGGACATACACAAGTCCATATGAGTTTTGCCTCAAGTTATAACTATCCGATACCAGGCTATGTAAATACCCACAGCGAATGAAAAATATCTTTAACGTTTTATAGTAGTACATATGCTTAACAGGAAGAACTTTCAGATCCCTAAACAACTCCATAGAGTGGTGAAAACGATCAACATTACATATTTTTCTTATGACCCATTTTTGAATAGTTAGAAGCTGCTGGATTTTATTACCTGCAGCGCCACCCCAACAGGTTATACCATATTGGAGCTTGGAGTGGACTAAAGCGTAGTAAATAGTTTTAAGTGTTTCGTTTGAACAAACTTTTCTTAAATTGTAAAAATAACGAACGGAAGATCGCAAGTAGGACTTCAAACGAGAAATATGCGTAGACCAACTCAAGTTTTGGTCAACAATAACACCAAGATATTGGAAGTCGCTTACTTTTTCAATAGTGAAGCACTTATCGGAACAATTTACTTCAGCTTTAAACGATGCACAGAACAGAAAATTATTTAGTACAAAACGTTTGCAGTCAGTAGCATGGAATACAATGGCTATGTCAGGTGAGGATTTTGGATGCAAATTGAAATACATCAACTTCGTTTTCTTGCTGACACAGAGCTTATGTGCTGCAAACCACACTCTTAGCAAATGCACATCGTTATTGATTCCTGCTACTAAATCCAGATAGGTCGATGAGCCATAGGCGATAGCAAGGTCGTCAGCGAAGGCTGTTACTTTTCCATACAATGGCAGCGAGAATATTGAATTAAGGTAAATCAAAAATAAAATAGGACCTAAGACAGATCCTTGAGGTACACCTAAGCTAATTGTAACTGGGTTACTTATACTACTTCCAACTTTTACTTTTTGAATTCTTCCTGACAAATAAGATTTAAACCAATTATATATAAAACCACGGAAGCCCGCAAAATACAATTTGTCTAATAAAATTTGATGATCAACCATGTCAAATGCTTTAGTGATATCAACGAACAGTCCAGCACAATTCTTTTTATTGTCTAGTTCCCTATATATGTGAGAACAAAAGTCCAGCAGGGCATCTTCTGTTGACCGCCCATATCTGAACCCGAATTGCATTGAGCTGAAATAGTTATTATTGTCAAGAAATGATAGGATTCGACCTTTAACCAGTTTTTCAAAAATTTTTGAAATTGAAGACAGCAATGAAATAGGCCTGTAGTTATTTATATCCGTTTTGTCACCCTTTTTAAATAAAGGAATGGCAATAGCGCATTTTAAGTCTAAAGGAAATGATCCACCTAAAATACTCATATTAAACAAATGCGTTAGGATATCAACTAAATTTAGTGCCACATATTTAAGAGTCTGATTCGAAATTCCATCACAACCACATGATCTAGAGTTATTCAGAGAATTAATTGTTTTTAAAACTTCAATGCCAGTAAATGGCTCGAAAAAAAAACTATTTCCCGAATTCGAGAACTCAGGTATCAGAGCGGAGGATTCGAAAACAGGTGATTGCCCTATTGATAGAAAGTGATCATTGAAATTACGACATTTCCTTTTTTGGAAAAAAATGCTACACTTATGTTGCTCTCTTAGATTTCAACTTTTGAAAATGGCAACCCAGCGCTATGCGAAATGGCTCTATTTGTGAGTATTGCTATCGCTTTTCTTACCCAAGCTCACACACACAAGCTCACGAGAGAGCTGAGAAAAACCAACAGGGCGACATTATTTGCAGAAAAGAAAACTTTATTAAAAATTTCTCAATTTTCTGTGTTTATTTGCAATACATTTTTTATATACCCAGTTGTACCTGTACACAGGGTATTATAACTTTGATTGAATAACAGTGCAGGTATAAAATAATCGAGATAGATATAGACTTCCATTAGAGAGGGTCAAATTGTTTGGCCATCAGGAGTATAGCAAAAACGTAATCTACAGATAATTCTAAGAAACATTGCTGAATACACCATAGCTCTAAGTCCGATTTCGAGGTCCCCACTTTTGCAAAATATATATTTTGCATTTGAATGTAGGGTTTGGCCAAACAATCTTCATAGCTTCTAATAGAATTATAGGAAAAATATCATATTGGGCTTACTTTAAAGGTATTTTACAAACATTTCATAATCTGTATTAATATCTATAGTGTTCTTGAATTTTAGTAGATATATCAGGCTTAAATTATGATAAATTAGCCTAAAGTGAACTTTTAACTACTATATTATAATTTTTAACAAATTTCTTATGGATTTTTTTATTCTTTACAGCTAAAATAAGTTCAGAAAATTTCCAATAACTTTCATTCAGACAGTTTTTCTTTTTTCGAATTCGTTTTAGTAGAAAAAAGTTTTTGCTTATTACATGAAAATATTGTTTTTTTTTTGAAAATTTTTTTCTACTAAAACGAATTCGAAAAAAGAATAACTGTCTGAAGGAAAGTTGTTGGAAATGTTCTGAACTTATTTTAGCTGCAAAGAAAAAAAATGTTCCATAAGAAATTTGTTACAAATGATAATATAGTAGTTAAAAGTTCACTTTAGGCTAATTTATCATAATTTAAGCCTGATATCTCTACTAAAATTCAAGAACACTATAGATATTAATACAGATTCTGAAATGTATGTAAAATACCTTTGAAGTAAGCCCAATATGGTATTTTTCCTATAATTCTTTCAGAAGCTATGAAGATTTTTTGGCCAAACCCTACATTCATATGGCAAAATATCTATTTTGCAAAAGTGGGGGACTCGAAATCGGACTTAGAGCTATAGTGTCTCAGCAATTTTTCTTAGAATCATTGTAGATTACGTTTTTGCTATACTCCTACTGGCGTAAAATCCATCCATACAATTTGACCCGCTCCAAGTTCCATATATCAAAATCATCAGTATCGAAAAAAAATTTGATTGAGCCATGTCCGGCCGTTCGTCCGTCCGTCCGTCCGTCTGTCCGTTAACACGATAAAATAAGCTATATCTTTGCCAAAAAGAGCTTTCTTTTTCCAAGTGGATTTATAACAATAAATAGGAAAAACTTCAAAAAATGGGCGTGGCACCGCTCCTTTTATGACTAAGCAATTTTCTATGTTTCGGGAATAGAACCATATGTATATGTATTATTGCGCAGCATTGTAACACTCTTAAGCACACAAAACAAAGAACAACAGCATTTCAAATGTACAGCTGGGTATGTAATGTTCGGTTTCACCCGAACTTAGACTTCCTTACTTGTTTATTAATACCTTCTACACTTTTTGTTTTGTGATCGTGTTCGCTTGCTGTTTAATGCATTTGAAATCCTTTCAGGCCTAAGGCGAAATGCATATGCAACGTACCTAAATAAATGAGATGAAAATTGTTCACAGAGTTATTTTCACATTGTTCCCCAATAATCGTTTGTTATTATTTGGTGCTGGAATAGTTGTGTGCAAAGAGTTAAAATAAACAAATATTTGATTTACAACCAAAACAATTTGTTTATTGTCAGCAGACGTGAATATGAGAATCCATACAATATTTTGGATTGTGTAGGTTGTATATGCTATGTACATATACGTGATTCATGCCTAATGCCACTGTATGACAATTGCAGAATGAGAAGTCGTAGTCTGTTGTACAAGAACTTAGCTCAAATGTGTATATAACTGAATGGGGTTTGCGAGTTTATCACAGTAACAATGTGGAATAACTAGCTTACTGTTTTTTGTGTCCCACTTTTAATTGAATTCATCTTCACAGTGAGAGCAGAAATAGCTCAGTGAGTTGAAGGATATGAAACTTTAGTACACCCGCGAGTTTCAACTAAACGCTTGACTTCAAAATGTTCCCATCCCGTTTAGCTTATATTCGAATCAAGTTCACTTAGGGACTACTCTATCGAAAATTTGATGAGGAGAGTATCTGTAGCTTCTTTATAACTTATTTATTTAGTAATTTCAATGACAGATGCATTGTTGGAAAGGAATTTACTGAGGAAGCACATTTCAACTTTTTTTTTTACTCCATACATCATGATACACTTTAATATACATTCATATATTAGACACACTCCAAAATATTTTTTAAGGTTTCTTCACATTCATTGCTGGTAACAATGAGCAAATTGTTTTGGTTGTAAATCAAATATTTGTTTATTTTAACTCTTTTCACACAACTATTTCTATTCCAAATAATAACAAACGATTAATTAGGAACAATTTGAAACTGATTTTGACGTAGGTGCAGTTACGGGGTGCATATGGATATGTATGCTGTGCATGAACTTGGCCTTAGGCTTGATTTATTTTTCAAAATCGAACAGCTATCAAAACTATAAAGAGATTTTGTACTGAATATATGTACAAGCGAACACATTCTGAAAGCAAAAGTGCTATAAGTGCCAATCCAAAAGCATTTCTGTGCAATCCAGTAAAGGTTTATTGTTGTTTGAGGGAAAATACAGGAATACATTCAAAGAAATAATTACATAGAATGGAAAAGTTTTAAGATGGGAATTTCATGTACGTCGATGTAGATCATGATGTTGCTGAAAAAGCCTTCTTTAAATACTCGCGATGAAGCCAGGATAGACAAATGCTCGAGCCAAGAGTCGGACAAATCATCGAACGCTTGCCAGAAGAATGAATGTGCCAAAATGAAAATGTTGGGAGATCGAGTTTCAAAGTTTATTGCTCCCGCAAAATTAGAAGAATTAATTTCTAATGTAAAAATTTATCTATATATTATATTTACACTATGCTATTTCAACTGAGATAATTGCTCTGCTCGCATCCCTTCTATTTTCCGAGATTTAACACATTCATTTTTTGGCACAACAAAAATTGTAAAAACCGATTTAATTTTTTGTTAATACAGCTATACAAAAAAATTAAAAAGTCAGATCAGGTAATGCGACTCATGTTTTCTATGCACTTAGATGCGCTGAATCCAAATACGCTATAAGAATGGGCTCAAGTGGTCATGGTATGGCCTTAACCTCAAAACACGTAAATTGCAGATGGATTTTTAAATAATGTTAGGGCCGAGCCAAGACCTGCTATGCCAATTCTGTTGGCGGATTGGGATTCGAAGCATCACAGTACTTGGGAGGGTGCCGAGGAAACGGTTACTCTTTTCCTCTGCGAGTGCCCAGCGCTCGCGAATTTTCGGTTCCGAACTCTAGGCTATTATGTGTTGCCGGACTTAAGGGCGGTGTCGAAGGGCGGCATCAAGGTCATCAGTAAGTATATTGTTTTAACCAAGTGGTTTGAGTAAAACAATATGCAGGGTACATCAGCCTAAAAATATAATTGGTTCCAGGATAGAGTGCATCAAAATGGCGCCTAGAGCGCTATTTTGGGCCCGGCTGCAGTTACAGCTTTTTTACATAATTTTCTATGAGCTATCTGTCAAAAAAGATGCAACTAAATATAAAATCTATTTTATTTTGACTATGACTATGGGCCATTCAATTCAATTTCAATTATTGCAAACTTAGAACTAGTTCTTATTTTCATAAGAATTTGAATCTTCTGAAATGTTGGGTTCGGGTAAAGCGTTACCCTCTGGATATTTATAATAAGAACGATATTCTTGGTATAACCAGTTTTTTATACATATATGTTGTCTATTAGTTTTGAGGAAAGAGGCAACGGCTGCGAATAAACCGGGTTACCTTCAATTAAACAACGACTTTTTCTCGGATATTCAGCTATTAAAAATTCTCCATCGGTATAATTTTTTTTGAGGAATACATTATACAGCTCATCTTTTGCGTATCTCAACTAGCATATATATCGCATGGGTAGTTTAATAGCTCCTTGGGTAAAATAATTATAAATAAAAAAATCGTCATACAATTGTATGCGAACCTCGAAAAGTTTTGGGGAGTTACGAGCTCCTCTAATAATTTGTGCCCAACCTTCAGGCACGTATACCGGAACATTCGAACATTCGAACATACGAATGTGTGCTGTTCTTACTTTTTTTCAAAAATTGTTGAGCCAAATCAACGAATGTGTGATACAGCCAGATGTGCTACATTCATTTTTCTGGCTCAACTGTGTGTGATTGAATTGTACATTCGTGAAAATGGCACTGCAAATTATTGGGGTTTCCATGTACGTAGGAAGCTTTAGATTTAAGTTGAACCTAGAGAATATAAAGGGTAATATAACGAGGCCTATAATACAAAATCGGAAAAATTGCACATTCATGCTTCTGGTTAGTTGGTGACGAAATGCACGTCTATAATCTTGTAACAGAAATAAGGCAACAAATCAACAACTTTCTGGAAACCACCCCCAAAGCAAAAAAAAAAAAAAAAAACGGCACATAGGCGCTGGAAAACAGAAGACTCTTGAAAAATGAAAGCTTGTGGAAAACATGGTTGCTTCAACAGTGACATTCACGGTATATCAGGAATTTTATTAGTCCCATGCGGCAAAAAATGGTCATGTCAGACGCGAGTTCAACTAATAGCGGCATAAGGTTGAATTATTTGCTGCCAACTGAAATTTTGTCAAATATGAGTTTGTAATAGTCTACGATATTATGAAATAATAGCCGTTTGTTTAACATGTATATACATCTACATTTGTGGCTAAAAAAACGCTTATCAGCTTAGATAATGTTTAGGAGACCCATCTAGCGGTAATTATTGAAGACTCGCGGCAGTGGTTTAATAACTAACTACAATATTGGTTGTGCTTTATAGCGGATATACGCACTTCTGTTGGTCATAGTTAATAACCTATAGCTGAATCGGTGGCGATGAATTGTGGACACACACACTTTTCGGTCAAAGAAGTGGAAAAATAGTGTAGAGATAAAATGGGAGACACAGTACTAATTGTCATTAGTGCAGATAAAGCTATGCACTTAGTAATCCATATAGAGCTGAAGTGCATATGTATATACATGTAAAAAACACAGCTAATTTATCAGCGCTAGTGACTTAACCCTCGGTATCAACGCAAGTCCCCCCACATAAGATTTTTAATGCAGCGTCGTGCAGAGTTACAAATAGCGCATCACCAGCACCACCTGTCATGAAAATCTAGGCAACTTCCAACTTTTCTTGTAAGCAAAGCATAACAACAAGAACTTGACAAGTGTTTTGGCTATGAGCGCTTTCAGACTTTGCAAGTGTTATTATTTTTACCACTTGTTAGAGCTTTTCTAACATATTTCACAATTAAAAATTGCATTTTAAACAATGAACAGGAGACAAAATACGTTCGCAAATATGTTTCTAGTATAGTGGGAATGTTTATAACAGTGCTTCGAGAAATTTTAATGCATATTTATAAACGCACTATCTTACGCGATTGTGATGATATTGCTTCAAAACTCATGAACATGAAACATTTCATTGTGACGCGGCCATTAGAACTTTCTAAATATTTTGACTCTGGCTATGTGCCACATTGTGCATTCTCATTTTGATATCTGTACTATGTTTCGAACTGCAAGTCTCAATCTCGCAACCAAGTTGCTTCAATATCGATCGATATAGTTCAACGGCAAGTCGTCTTACAAACGTCGAAAAACTAACCTTGTTTTAGAATTTTCTAAATGTTTGTACCGTGCTCCACATAGCTGAACATATTTTCTTTCTTATTATCTTTGCACCGGGCTTAGATCTATCCTCCAAGTTTCAAGTCTCTATAGAAGTTATTTAAAATTCATTGATCGAGTTTATTTAAAGAACAACAAAAAGCAGGTATTAGATATGTTCTGTGTGTTAAATTAACATTAAAAAATTTGCCTAAGCACAATTTTAGGGCCAGAGTTTTTAAAATAAAAAATTAAATAACCTTTAAAATGGGTCCCTTACTTTTAAGTAAATTTCAAGATTGTTAACATACAAAAAAATTAAAAGCATTTGTGTGCTATATTTTGTTACTATACCGTTATATATGTAATTGTTTTCGTCCTGTAGTAGCCAACCTATTTGGATCGATCGAAGGTTTGGCTTGGCACATTTTTTTTCCTTCGCTATCGAACTTGGTTATCGGTTAAGTGTGCTGCACCGAAAAAGATTTTGATAAAGCCATGTTTGTCCGTCCATAAACACGAGAACTTGAGGAAAAATTTAGATATCTATACGAAATTTTGTATACTGGCTTATCTGGATTCAAAATGGATTGGTTTTAAAAATGGCGAAATCTAAGGATAACCACGCCCACTTTTTCGATATCGAAAATTTCCAAAAAGGAAAAAATTGCGATAATTCATTACCCAAATGACACTTGATATGTATCAACATATGGCGAAAAATATAAATTTGGTTTTTAGAAGAAGAAAATTTAAAGTTTTTAAAGCCGTAAATCAAAAGCCGTTAAAATATTATGTTGAAATTTGGCTTGGAGGTTGCCGTTGCTATTATTTATTGTGAAAATTAATATAATATAATTAAAGACCAACTTAAGCCCGACAAGAGAAGAACTCACTATCACATGGAACATTTGCTTTCACCAAATGACCCCTTTCAGACGTATTCGAAACAAATTAATAAGCAATCAATTCAATTTTCTCCAAAGAAACTTTTCTCATTTTATCTGTAAATAGAGTGAGAGTAGGAAAAAGTGGTTTATGTAGTTTCTTTCGTAAATTTTTCAAATCGTTTATTCAACTCGTTTCAATCTTACCAACTTTTTAAAAATTGGCATTAGCCTTAGAGGAATAAAGCTGCAAAAAAACGTTCAATGCTGATTCTGATTAATGGCAATGAATCAAAAAAAAAAAACGATAAAAACAGTGAATCGCGTATCACAAATCGTCAAGTAGAAAAACCTTTTATTCCACAATGTTTACTTAACATTGCCAACAGAAGGGGAAAAAGAGCCATGCGCCAAATCACAGCTATAAAACGTGGGAGGAACTAAAGAAATATGCAATGTGCATAAAAACCTTAAGTAGAATACGGATGAAAAACGAAATGATATTGTATACCCAGATGCGCTTAAAGGAAATAACGCACGAAGAAGCATCCTAGTACGGGTATATAGGATTCCGGAGCATAAAATAACTTTTATCGATAAAGGAAAAGTCGAAAAGACAAATCGGCAAAAAAAAAATATGTCAATAGACGAATCGAAGGACAGTTTAACGGTCACATGAGCTGGCTAACAGGCAGGCGATCAAATGATTAACGAAAAGAGAACGGATGCGAAGGATCAGACAATTGAAACAGCGAACGGACGAGTAAACTATGTGGTGAGCTATCGAAGGCAAAGTCAAATCGTCGATTAAATATAAACTTTTCCTAATGAACAAAGTGAGAACGATGAAATGCAGATAAAGTAACGAACTAGTAAAGCAAACTGTGATTAGAAATATTAGCGGATGGCTGCAATTATAGAGGAAGACGAACAGTTGGCAAAATATCAGAAATACGGATAGCTATACGCAGGATACGTAGTGGGAAAATATGCTCATACTGACCAACGAACACAGATTAAAAACAAGTAAGGAAGTCTAAGTTCGGGTGAAACCGAACATTACATACCCAGCTGTACACTTGAAATGCTGTTGTTGTTTGTTTTGTGTGCTTAATAGTGTTACAAGGCTGCGCAATAATACATATACATACATATGGTTCTATTCTAAACTAATTTTTCTTCTAGTTATGGCTACCGAAACATAGAAAATTTCTTAGTCATAACAGGGGCGGTGCAACGTCCATTTTTTAAATTTTGAAGTTTTTCCTATTTATTGTTATAAATCCACTTGGGAAATGAAATACCATTGATATAAAACTCTTTTTTGCAAAGATATAGTTTATTTTATGTAAAAGTTTCGTTAATTTTTCTTCAAAGCATTCCTTATAGTAAGGGCAACCTCTCTGCCGAATTTTGTTACGATAGGTTGAACGATTTTTAATTAATGATTAATAATATTTGTAATATTGATTTTATCAAAAGTGACCGGTGCCAAGCCCATTAAAAAATTGTTTTCTAATTTTTATCAAGGGCCTCAATATCAGTCCACACGTCAAATTTCAACATTCTAGGTGAACTATTTACTAAATCATCAGGTTGTTTGTGTTTTCCAAAATTTTATATATATAAAAAGTGGGCGTGGTTATCATCCGATTTCGCTTATTTTCAATACCGATCTATTATGGGTCCAGATAAGCTCGTGTTCCAAATTTGGTGAAGATATCTCAATATTTACTCAAGTTATCGTGTTAACGGACAGACGGACGGATCAAATTTTTTTCGATACTGATGATTTTGATATATGGAAGCCTATATCTATCTCGATTCCTTTATACTTGTACAACCAAACGTTATCCAATCAAAGTTATAATACCCTGTGTACAAGTACAGCTGGGTATAGTAAGCGCTAACAATATGAACAAAAGAAAGAGGAGGTGACATATGAAAAGAAAACTGTCACACAAAGCACTGAATGGACGATTAAATTGATTGAAATAAGAAAGTGAATAACTTAACTGACGCCTAACCAATTAAACAGTCATTTTCTAACAGAAGTGACCAGTTTCGATAAAGTAATAGATTCGATAAAAGTAACATGTGCCAAGAAAACAAACGGTCCGGTCAACAAAAAAAGAAACCGGGCTAAAAAAATTAACGCGAACCGAAGAGTACCTGGTTCAAAAAAATGTATGAGGTACAAAAAAAAAAAAGAACTGTTAAAAAAAATTTACGGGTCTTAAAAACATATTTTTTTCAAAAAAGTTACCGAAGTGACTTTTTTCAAAAAAATTTTTTAAAAAGTGACCTGTTCCAAAGAAGGTTTTCAAAAGTGACCTATTCAAAACAAGTGATCAGCCCCTTATAGTGGCCTATTCAATAAAATGACCGGTTTCTAAGAGCGGCCTTTTCCAAAAGTCGCCCGGTTTCCAAAAGTGACTTTTTATTACAAAAACTGGCCGGTTCCTAAAAGTGGTCTGTTCCGAACATGTGACTTGTTCCAAACCGTTGACCGGTTCCTTAAAGTATCCTGTTGCAAAAACGTGACTTGGTACAAACAAGTGATCAATTTCTAAAGTGATCTGTTCCGAATAAGTGATCGCTTTCTTAAGTGACCTGCAGCAAATAAGTGTCCGTTTCCTAAAGCGACGTGTTCCAAACAAGTGACTTATTCCAAACCAGTTCCCGGTTCCTTAAAGTAATCTATTCCAAACAAGTGACTTGCTACCAACAAGTTACCGGTTTCTAAACTGATCTTTTCCAAACAAGTGAATTGTTCCAAACAAGTGATCGTTTCCGACAGTGACCTGTTACAAAAAAGTGACTTGTTCCAAACAAATTTCCAAAAAACTACCACAATATGGGTTCCACAAAAAAACAAAAAAAAAAACTGGTTCCTAAAACTACCGGTTTTAAACAACCAACTTTGCAAATAATGCGATTTCAGAAAACTAAACACTTGGAAAAAAAACAGATAAGAAAAATAATCGGTCTTTAAAACAATAAAAAACAGGATCCAAAAATATGACAGGCTGGAAGCAGTTAAACGAATCAAAAAACAAGTAAGGAAGGTTAAGTTCGGGTGTAACCAAACATTGCATACTCAGTTGAGAGCTATGGTGACAACATAAGGGAAAATAACCATGTAGGAAAATGAACCGAGGGAAACCCTGGAATGTGTTTGTATGACATGTGTATCAAATGAAAGGCATTAAAGAGTATTTTATAAGGGAGTGGGCCATAGTTCTATAGGTGGACGCCATTTAGGGATATCGCCATAAAGGTGGATCAGGGTTGACTCTAGAATTTGTTTGCACGATATGGGTATCAAATGAAAGGTGTTAATGAGTATTTTAAAAGGGAGTAATCCTTAGATCCATAGGTGGACGCCGTTTCGAGATATCTCCATAAAGGTGGACCAGGGTGACCCTAGAATTTTTTGGTACAATATGGGTATCAAACGAAAGGTGTTAATGAGTATTTTAAAAGGGAGTGGGCCTCAGTTCTATAGGTGGACGCCGTCTCGAAATATCGCCATAAAGGTGGACCAGGGGTGACTCTAGAATGTGTTTGTACGATATGGATATCAAATTTAAGGTATTAATGAGGGGTTTAAAAGTGAGTGGTGGTAGTTGTATATGTGAAGGCGTTTTACAGATATCGAACAAAATGTGGACCAGGGTGACCCAGAACATCATCTGTTGGATACCGCTAATTTATTTATATATGTAATACCTGCCAAGATTTTAAGGGTTTTTTATTTCTCCCTGCAGAACTTTTTCATTTTCTTCTACTTAATATGGTAGATGTCACAACCATTTTACAAAGTTTTTTCTAAAGTTATATTTTGCGGCAATAAACCAGTCCAATTACCATGTTTCATCCCTCTTTTCGTATTTGGTATGGATTTATGGCATTTTTTTCATTTTTCGTAATTTTCGATATCGAAAAAGGGGCCGTGGTCATAGTCGGATTTCGTTTATTTTTTATACCAAGATAAAGTGAGTTCAGATAAGTACGTGAACTAAGTTCAGTAAAGATATGTCGATTTTTGCTCAAGTTATCATGTTAACGGCCATGCGGAAGGACAGACGGACGATTGTGTATAAAAACTGGGCGTGGCTTCAACCGATTTAGCCCATTTTCACAGAAAACAGTTAACGTCATAATATCTATGCCCCTACCAAATTTCAAAAGGATTGGTTAATTTTTGTTCGACTTATGGCATTAAAAGTATCCTAGACAAATTAAATGAAAAAGGGCGAAGCCACGCCCATTTTGAAATTTTCTTTTATTTTTGTATTTTGTTGCACCATATCATTACTGGAGTTGAATGTTGACATAATTTACTTATATACTGTAAAGATATTAAATTTTTTGTTAAAATTTTAATTAAAAAAAATTTTTTTTTAAAAGTGGGCGTGGTCCTTCTCCGATTTTGCTAGTTTTTATTAAGCGTACATACAGTAATAGGAGTAACGTTCCTGCCAAATTTCATCATGATATCTTCAACGACAGCCAAATTACAGCTTGCAAATTTTTAAATTACCTTCTTTTAAAAGTGGGCGGTGCCACGCCCATTGTCCAAAATTTTACTAGTTTTCTATTCTGTATCATAAGGTCAACCCATTTACCAAGTTTTATCGTTTTAGATTTCTTTGGTAATGAATTATCGCACTTTTTTGGTTTTTCGAAATATTCGATATCGAAAAAGTGGGCGTGGTTATAGTCCGATTTCGTTCATTTTAAATACCGATCTGAGATGAGTGCTCAGGAACCTACATACCAAATTTCATCAATTTACCTCAAAATTTACTCAAGTTATCGTGTTAACGGACGGACGGACGGACGGACGGAGATGGCTCAATCAAATTTTTTTTCGATCCTGATTATTTTGATATATGGAAGTCTATATCTATCTCGATTCCTTTATACCTGTACAACCAACCGTTATCCAATCAAACTTAATATACTCTGTGAGCTCTGCTCAACTGAGTATAAAAATTGTTAAGTACTCGCTTCTAAATAAATGACAGGCTAGGAATAAGCAACCGGTTTCGAATAAGTTCATTGTTCTAAATAAATAACCTATTCGGAATTAATAACTAGGTCCGCATAAGGACTCAGTCGAAAAAAAAAATCGATTTCATAAAAAACTGGCTGAAACAAAATTTTCCGATTTCGAAAAAGTAACCGTTGGGTCGTTCCGTCAAAAAAGGCATCACGGATAGAAAACTGGAGTTAAATGATTATTTCTTAAGGCATGAAAAGCGTCAAGCAGATAAACCAATCCTCTAGGAATCCTATTTGGTTAAGCTTTTTTTGTTTATCAAATAAATATAAATATTTTTTGTTTTCGATATTGGAGTATAATTACAAACCTTGCACACAGCGATGGTTTCTAGGACAAGTTTCTGAATTTCATTTCTTTATCAGCTAGTTTTTCGGGAGCTGAGCTTTGAACTCGAAATCCCTAACATTCGTACTTCCTACTGCTATAAAGGCAGATGCCTCTATCCACTCAGCATTCAGCCCCATTGCAATCTTTCCAAATTAAGAAAATATTACATCTTTTGGTAAACGCAACTGGGTATAAATAGAAGAAATGCGAAAACGACGCACATATTCCCACTCTTCTTATCCTAGAGCTCAACGATGATGGAAAAAGTTAGTGAAAAATCCAATTACAAATACCCAAGTTAATTTCATTTTTATTTAAAATTCAATCTACCAACTAAAACAAAAAGTACAATTCGCACAAAAGTGGGCAGCATTGCGCTACATTCATTGGTGCATTTCACACAACAAAAAAAAAAAAAAATGGAAAGTTAAAAAATAATACGAAAAACTCAATAAATAAAGAGTACTTAGAAAAATCGCCTTTGGTAGGAAAACAAAAGCTAAAATCAAAAAAAAAAAAAAAATATATATAAAAAATGAACAAAAGGAAAAGCAAAAAAACTGAAAGCCCGTGATCAACAGAATAAATAAAAAAAGCAAACATAAACATACTAAAATCGATAAAACTTTTAAGCTTATCGTAGAATATCCACAAGCAAGCATGCAAAAGCATTGTCTCGACCCACTTGAGTGCTGTGGAGATTTGGTCACAAATGTCCAAAGTTTTTGTGTTACCACAGAATATTTTATTTGATAAAAGTCGCAGCATATGACCACATATGTACACACATACATACATATGTATATAAACTCCCATGCAAAAAATGCGATTAGTCTAGGATGAATCCGAGATGAGTCGCAAAGGAATATGCGACCAATGCCAGTCTTGATCTGTTTGTACGGGTTGAACTGTTGGCTTTTGTTTGAGCATGCCCTATGACGCGACTAATTGTACCCATTTAAACCCGAAAGCGATCGATAGGAGCAATCCTCTTTGTATCCATATGGGAACATATGAAGATAAGCCCTTTTCGGTTCAATAAGGACTCAAATAGGGGCCAGTCCCATTTTTCATGGCAGTAACACAATCGAAGGGTTTGGCAAACCACCAAATCTATACGATGTAAGTTGTTTGCACGCTTTTCATAAAGGAATAAAAAATATTCTCCGAAAATGTAACCCTAACTCCGGGGTAGTCGTTAAGTCCTAGTAATTTAGGTACGGTATAGGGCTCCGCATTTTTCTTAAATAATTCGATTCAATCATCTGTAATCTTTTTTCTTTTACTCATTTCATTGCCGCTTTTTTATACTCAGCTGGCTTTGCACACAGAGTATATTAACTTTGATTGGATAACGGTTGGTTGTACAGGTATAAAGGACTCGAGATAGATATAGACTTCCATATATCAAAATCATCAGTGGTGAAAAAAAATTTGATTGAGCCATATCCGTCCGTCCGTCCGTCCGCCTGTGCGTTAACACGATAACTTGAGTAAATATAGATATATCTTCACCAAGTTTGGTACACGAGCTTATCTGGACCCAGAATAGATTGGTACTGAAAATGAGCGAAATCGGATGATAACCACGCCCACTTTTTATATATATAACATTTTGGAAAACACAAAAAAACCTGATTATTTAGTATATTGATAAAAATTTCAAAATTTTTTTCTAAATAGGCGTGGCACCGCCCACTTATGATAAAATCAATTTTACAAATATTATTAATCATAAATCAAAAATCGTTAAACCTATCGTAACAAAATTCGGCAGAGAGGTTGCCTTTACTATAAGGAATGCTTTGAAGAAAAATTAGCGAAATCGGTTAAGGACCACGCCCACTTTTATATAAAAGATTTTTAAAAAGGCCGTGGACGAATAAAATAAGCTATATCCTTGCAAAAAAGAGCTTTATATCAATGGTATTCCATTTCCCAAGTGGATTTATAACAATAAATAGAAAAAACTTCAAATTAAAAAAAATGGGCGTGGCGCCGCCCCTTTTAATACTAAGCAATTTTGTATGTTTCGGGAGCCATAACTCGAAGAAAAATTAACGGATCATAATAAAATTGGGTACACATATTTTCCTTATAGCAGAAAATGTTTCTAGTAAAAATGGACGTCATCGCATGGATCGCAACTTAGATATAAAACAAATTTAAAAGGATCGTAGACTAGAATAATAAGTTATAACTTAGCAAAAAATAGTTTTGAATCAATAATATTTCACTTATCAAGTTTTATTGTAAGAGGAAATGAGGATGCATATTTTTTTAAAACGGGCGGTGCCACGTGTTATGTAGAAAAGTAGTTTATCTGAAATGAAATGTGCAATGAAGCTCACGCTGAGTATATATTGTTCGGTTACACCCGAACTTAGACACCTTTACTTGTTTTTTTATATCTCTTAAAATGGGCTACATAGATTTCAAACTAACTAATCGCAACTGTACCCGAAAGGGGATAAACGGGATCAATTATGCCCAAATGCAGACAAAAGAGATCAATCGGGAACCAATCTCTTTAGGGATTAATCCCACAATTTTTTGCAGGGTCGCAATACACATACATGTTGCTAAAACACACACATGCATACTAGTGGGTTAAGGGAATTACGAAAGGTCAACATACGTACACAAACGTCGCACATACGACCAAAGCTAACTATGCAAGTTATTTCATTAGTAAGAGTTTGGGGTTTTTTGGGAATAGGTCTGCTGCCACAGCAATGGGGCTGAGAAAGTTCCTAGTTATAACAAATCACTTTTTATTAGCTATAAATCGATTTCGTTGAGGTCCAATGTTTTTATACTCAGTTGAGCAGAGCTCACAGAGTATATTAACTTTGATTGAATAACGGTTGGTTGTACAAGTATAAAGGAATCGAGATAGATATAGACTTCCATATATCAAAATCATCAGTATCGAAAAAAAAATTTGATTGAGCCATGTCCATCCGTCCGTCCGTCCGTTAGCACGATAATTTGAGTAAATTTTGAGGTATCTTGATGAAATTTGGTATGTAGGTTCCTGAGCACTCATCTCAGATCGCTATTTAAAATGAACAATATCGGACTATAACCACGCCCATATTTTCGATATCGAAAATTTCGAAAAATCGTAAAAGTGCTATAATTCATTACCAAAGACGGATAAAGCGATGAAACTTAGTAGGTGAGTTGAACTTATGACGCGGAACTTATGACGCTCACTTTTAAAAGAAGGTAATTTAGAAGTTTTGCAAGCTGTAATTTGGCAGTCGTTGAAGATATCATGATGAAATTTGGCAGGAACGTTACTCCTATTACTATATGTATGCTTAATAAAAATTAGAAAAATCGGAGAACGACCACGCCCACTTAAAAAAAAATTTTTTTTGAAGTCAAATTTAAAAAAAAATTAACATCTTTACATTATATAAGTAAATTATGTCAACATTCAACTCCAGTAATGATATGGTGCAAATAAATACAAAAATAAAAGAAAATTTCAAAATGGGCGTGGCTCCGCCCTTTTTCATTTAATTTGTCTAGAATACTTTTAATGCCATAAGTCGAACAAAAATTTACCAATCCTTTTGAAATTTGGTAGGGGCTTAGATTCTAGGACGATAACTGTTTTCTGTGAAAAAGGACGAAATCGGTTTAAGCCACGCCCAGTTTTTATACACAGGACCGTCTGTCCTTCCGCTCGGCCGTTAAGATGATAACTTGAGCAAAAATCGATATATCTTTACTAAACTCAGTTCACGTAATTATCTGAACTCACTTTGTATTGGTATAAAAAATGGCCGAAATCGGACTATGACCACGCCCACTTTTTCGATATCGAAAATTACGAAAAATGAAAAAAATGCCATAATTTTATACCACATACGAAAAAAGGGATGAAACATGGTAATTGGATTGGTTGATTGACGCAAAATATAACTTTAGAAAAAAACTTTGTAAAATGGGTGTGACATCTACCATATTAAGTAGAAGAAAATGAAAAAGTTCTGAAGGGCGAAATCAAAAGCCCTTGGAATCTTGGCAGGAATACTGTTCGTGGTATTACATATATACATATACATATATAAATAAATTAGCGGTACCCGACAAATGATGTTCTGGGTCACCCTGGTCCACATTTTGGTCGATATCTCGACAACGTCTTCACATAACCAACTAACAAACCCTCATTAATACCTTTAATTTGATACCCATATCGTAAAAACACATTATGGAGTCACCCCTGGTTCACCTTTATAACGATATCCCAAAAAGGCGTCCACCTATAGAACTAAGGCCCACTCCGTTTTAAAATACTCATTAACACCTTTCATTTGATACCCATATCGTACAAACAAATTCTAGAGTCATCCCTGGTCCACCTTTATGGCGATATCCCTAAATGGCGTCCACCTATAGAACTATGGCCCTCTTAAAATACTTTTTAATACCTTTCATTTGATACATATGTCATACAAACACATTCCAGGGTTACCCTAGGTTCATTTTCCTACATGGTAATTTTTGCTTACTTTGTCTCCATAGCTCTCAACTGAGTATGTAATGTTCGGTTACACCCGAACTTAGCCTTCCTTACTTGTTTCTCTTCTGTTTTTTTTTGCAATTTTTATTTTTGTTTGCATTTAACGAGAATTGCTTTTAATGCCTTTGGCGCTCTTGGCACTCCAATCAGCTTGAATGGCAATTGTACTTCTTTGCAACCCCAGCTCCAAATTCAGCTAGCCCACTCAGCTAGAACACATGCTTCTAAGTCAGTTCATATGTATGTAAGTTTAAACCCTTCTGTATTTGTAGATATATGAACACATAAGTATATGTTTGAATGTATGTGAACATGTCCTGGCGACATGCAGCCAAAACTGAAAATTCTATTAGCGACTTTAGCCGTCTACTGTAAACTTGTTTAATTATTAAGTAATTCCTGGTAGTCGGTTACAGATTTGCCACAAGCTGGTTGGTGTATGCAATACATGTAAGTAATGCTTGGAAACGAGAGCACTGTATCCAAGTACATAGTATGTGTGTTGGGTACGTATTTAATTCTCATGGGAGAGAAGATTGCGAGCTCATCATTAGAGTAACTTCAGCTATTTTTACTAGTATGTGGGTAAAATATAAATTTTGCCGTGAAATTTCACTACAACTTTAAAGAATACCTATCTAGACTTGCATATTGAAAAAAAGCGATTAATTGCTAGTTTTTTAATATCTCGTTCATCTGCGCTTATGCACCGAAGAAGGAGAAGGACGACGAGGTGACCACGCATTCTACCAGCGCTGCCCATGCTACGATATATATAAAAGCAATGCTTGCTAATGCTAATAGTAGGGCTCGGTAAAGTTATCTTGTCCCGGAATATGGACGAACTGAGAGAGAAGATCCCAACCTCTCAACTCCCGAGGAATGATATCCTCAGGCAGGTGGATTTTGAGTAAATGTATAAAGTGGAATTGGGAGACAAGATGACATGGAATGAATTGAGACTGGAGAGCATCCAACGTCTACACAAGGTCGTATGGTACACAGATGTTTCGAAGACGCCAGAGGCGATTGGAGTCGGAGTCTTCTTCCAGTTAAACACCACCATACTCAGCGACGGTCAGGCCGCACTCAAGGCTATTTCGGCGTTCGATATAAAGCCAGCACTGGTCCTTGAGTGCGTAGAAAAGCTGAACCAATTAGCAGCACACAACGTAGTATTGTTGGCCTGGGTCCTAGGCCACAGGGGATTAGAGGGTAAAGAGCCGGCGGACAACCTGGCCAGAGAGGTATCAAGTGCACTACTCATCGGTCGCAAATCGTTCCTGCCAGTTAGTCCACAGGAAATTAGGGGGCAATTATTAGTAGAAGAGAGGGAAAAGATATAAGAATACTGGCGAAATACGCTAGATTTGGGATAATCTAAGCTACTGTTAGGAGGTTATAGCACAAATCGGTATAGGGCAATAATAGGCCTCACGAAAGGCAACCTAAAAATCCTAACAACTATTCTTACCGAACATTGTAGACTGAACAGCGATATGCAGAAACTATGCATACTATCGAATAACACATGCAGATTTTGTAATCGATCAGCGGAGACGGCAGACCCTATCCTCCTGGAATGCGACGCAATCTCAAGGCGCAGGGCTAAGTTTATGGGCTCACCATGGCCAGAGCTTTCCTACATTCAATCCCTCAAGCCAAGAGAACTGCTGGGGTTCATCAAAGATACGCGAGAAGAGGAATGAATAAAAGTGTAAAGAAAATGGGGAGAGGGGCGGAGAGAGAGCAAGAGGTAAAAGCTTATTAGCAGTTATGTAGATAGATCAAAGTTAAGGCGGAGCAACGTCTACCGCGTATGATAGGTTAGGTTATGTGGCAGCTGCCCTGATAAGGAAAATTCACTTGGACATCACGAAGGTCCGTTGTGATACCACATATAACAAAAATAACGGTGATAGTTGGGTAGCAACGATAAAGTTCCGAACGATATCTATCTCAACCTTGTATAAATCCTCGCGAGATCCAAGTGAATCGCGACCGAAGTACTTTCGCCTAGTTCTGGCAAAAGCTGGGCAATCAAGTATAAAGTGATTTGGTGATTCCACATACAGCTACAGCAGGATGGATGTTTCCAGTATATTGAGACGTACCGCATGGATACCCATGGGACAGTGCCCTGTCAAAACCCCAATGACCATTGATAGGTGAGCCTTAGTGAACCCGGATAATCTTAATTATAAAATAGTTCGATGTAATCGCAAGCGAGATCAGGCACTCCTAGACCACCCTCGATCGCACTCTAGTTGAACTCAAGGCCTTGATAGCCGCTTCGCTATCAGAGAAGATGTTGAATTCCCTAAACGTAGTAGCACTGGTCAGCATTTCATTCACCGCATCCTTAATCGCAGTAACTTCCGCTTGGAATACACTGCAGTGATCAGCCAACTTAAATTTGCGACTTACATTTAGCTCTTGACAAAAGTCCCCCCTAAACTTTCCGTCCCACTTCGACTCATGCGTGAACAAGTTAACCGATCCTCTGCCCCAGATAATTCCTCTTCCCCACTCCAGTTATAGGCATACAATAGTCCGCCCTGTCCGGGATAAAGTCGAAACTGGTAAGAAGGCTAGAGTGTCCGAAGTCAGAAACCCCATAGCCCATATCACGAAGCCTAACCAATGACCAGGCCGCGGCTGCCTTTCCCGCAATATCTACTGCCATGCCATTCAGTGCCAAGGTAGGTGTTGTTCTGAGAGGAGAGGAAGATTCCGGCGCAACTGGGACATCGGGAGAATGATTGTCCAGTAAAAGCTTTAGGAACTACTCGCTACTCATCGATCAGTCCCCACCATCATCTCTCAGATACCCCAGAGGGGCGGGATTCCTAGAGAGAGGTTTTCTAAGCCTCGCCAATTCATTGCAGCCTTCTACGTTTTCGCAGAAGCTTCGCCATGAATCTCGCTGGGCTATCAGCTTATGCTAGTAAATAATAAAAACAAATAATATAACAAATCGCGTATAGTTCATTATGTATGTTGCAGCGTGTTCACATACATACAGTTTTGTCTGAAGCGCTACCACCGTTATTATAGATGATTTTATACAAACGACCCACGAGGATTTTTGTTTTGTGATTACGCATTATAGTCGTAGGAAACAAAAGTATAGGATGGAATTGATATGAACACACATAAACATGTCCTACCTACATACATACCTATATATGTTTGATTGAATTGTTTAAATATAATTTCGTGTTTGTAATGTGCAGGGATCAACGGATCAAGGTAATCTGCAGCAGGCACGTCCTTAATACCTCCTGACATATTATATATGTACGTAGTACATGTTACATATTCACATACACACATGCATACATATATGGGTAAAACGCTTTATACCGCGTGAAGCCTTCTTTCTTATAAAGAAAACTATATGTAAACCGGTATGGGTGCATCACATCGGTTGCTTTGGTGGTAGTGCACATGTTTACATATTTATAACTCTAGATTGTATGTGTATGTGAATCTGAATAATATAAATAAAAGCGCCCCGATTATTGCATATTTACCATGTGGTGAGGCGTAAATTTAGCGGTAAACAAGCGTTGATCTGGGCTTGACATTAATCCAATGGCGTTTCGTTTAGAATGCGGAAATCGTTGGCAGTTTGGATGCAACCGCGCCATTAAGTTATTATAAAGCATATAATAGTTCCAATATTAACGGTATTAAGCGTGAACAGTACTATGTACATATATATACATATGTATCTATGTGTATGTGTTAGATGAGGGTAAAATTAGGGTACATACATGAATAACTACATAAATAAATAAATATCCGACATTTCATCAAAAAATTAAGAGCGGATAATTATTGAATCTTTCTTTTATATCATTTAATTTGCACTAAATACTGTCGTGATTTATGCGTTAATGTTTGACAGCTGCCTGATAAATGAAATCGGAAATTAATTTTTTTATTTCGTGCATATGTAAAAACAAAATGGAGGCATTAGATAATTATGAGGGAATGATGCATGTCGGAATATCATGCGACAAGAGGTAATCAGTTTTAATAACGGGATTATATACCGTACACAAGGAGGTGTGCGCTTCCCTCTCCTGTGGACCCTGGTCATAGATGACCTCCTTCAGTTAATGAAAACCAAGGGATTTAACATACAAGGATATGCATATGACCTAGTCATTTGTATCACAGGGATGCACGAAGATACAATATCAGATCGCATGCAACAAGCCCTTTGCATCAAAGAGACGTGGTGCGATAACAAAGTATTGTCTATAAATCCTAACAACACTGTTATAGTGCCTTTCACCCCGAGAAGGAAAGTATACATCCCATAACCATCCCGGGGTGGTACAAAAATACAATTCTCAATGGAGGCTAAATATCCAGGGGTCACACTGGATAGAACCCTCACATGGAATGCTCATTTGGATGCTATCCTAAACAAGGCAACAAGAGCTTTCTTCGCCTGTACTCGTCTCTACGGCAAAATATGGGGGATTTGTCCAAATATGGTATATTGGACATTTAATACTGTTGTAAGGCCAACAGTCACTTATGCTTCCTTAGTTTGGTGGGAGAAGGACACGCAAAGAATGGCAACGACTAAACTAAGCAAACTGCATCGATTAGTTTGCGTTGGCATAACGGGTTCGATGAGAACCGCCCCTGCTGACGCATTTAGTGCTTTAGTAGGAATACCTCCCTTCCCTATTCTGATAGAGAAAGAGGCAACACTAGGTGCACTAAGACTTCCAAATAATTCTGAGTTGAAGGAAGGAAATATGGTAGGGCATATGAAAGTAATAAGAAAATTCATAGGAAATCCCTCCCTGCGTGACATAATGTCCCCTAAGCTCAGAATTTCACGGAACTTTGAATTGTCCATTGTGGACAGGATCCACTGGGAAATAGGGAATCCTTAAACGACCCTGACTCCGAGGTCTGGTACACAGATGGGAACGGGAGCTGGCATATATGGGCCAAACTTCAAAAAATCGATATCAATGGGATGCTACCCCACCACATTTCAGGCAGAAATTCATGCAATAGAGGTCTATGGTAGAGAATGTCTGCGGAGAGGCTCAACATCAAAGACAGCCAGGCGGCACTGCGTGCCTTGCAATCCTACACAGTTACATCTAAGCTAGTGGATGAATGCACTGAAATCCTTAATGCCCTGGGAGCCAAAAACAAGCTTTTGTTGGGATGGGTTCACGGACATCAGGGACATGAAGGTAGTGAACATGCAGATTACCTTGCAAAGCAGGGTGCTACATCAGCATTCTATGGTCCAGAGCCCTTTTGTGGACTCACAAAAGCACACACCAGCGGATCTATAAGTAACTGGGAAACTAAAAAAATCAGACGCCAATGGATTGATTTCCCAGGGTAAAGGCAGGCCAAACTGTTTATACTTCCGGCAACGTAAGTATCAGCCAAACTCATTAACATAAGCAGGGAAGACCTAAGAACCCTTACTGGGTACTACACGGGACACTGCGGTCTACGATATCACCTAAATAAATTAAATCTATCTGATACCCAGATTTGTCGTTTCTGTGAGCTGGATGATGAAACGCCGGTTCACATTCTCTGCGAATGCGTCGCTCTAGCTAGGCAGAGACTATCCCATCTAGGTGGTGGGACTCTTAATCCCTATGTGATATGGAGTAAAAAGCCTAAAAAGGTACTTAGATACATCAAGAGCCTCCAGATACAAAATTAGGCTGAAAGATCTTGCACAATAGATCTGCACAAAGGTCGCAGTGCTTCCAGACCTATCAATAATAATATTATACCGTATCTTAAGAAGACATGTTTTAAATCAGAAAAAACCATTTTCTAAGCGTAGTCGCTCTTCGATAGTGGCTTGGCAAACACTCCCAGTGTATTTCTGCTTTTCAGCGATAACTCATCAGCTTGCAGATGCCATTCGGATTCGCATAAAAGCATGTACCTACGTCCAGTCCCGCCATTTTTTATTTATTTCATTGTCGAAAACCTCGATTCTAAAAAGCTGCATAAAAAAATTTGTTGAAGAATGCCCCTCAGTCGCACTCTCAATCAATCTTCCAAACTCAGCTAGTAAATTTAAAGCAGAGCTACCAGGAATAGAAAAGGCCTGTTGCTTTCTGTTGGAGAACCCTGTAAACATTCGAGAGGTAAACATATTGTGGCCAATGTTGATATCACTAGGCTGTTAGTAAATAATCACGCAACAACAAAAACATGAAGCAGCCACTCTTATATACATGTCCACATTAAAGCTAGCAACACATACATACAAAATAACAAAGAGCTACTCACAAACACACGTAATCATCAGCAGAAGGAGTTACTTACACATACACGTGCATATGGCTACAAGATAAACGTAAACTACAAATATACATGTAAATTTGGGGTAACCAAGCAGAAGATACAAAAGTTCTAGAAGGCGAAACGTCTAGATCTTAGGACAAATATGCGAAAGAAGCAACGGAGAGCATAAATGCAGCGCAAGCTGAGTAATCAGTTTTGATTTAAACACGCTATTGGTTGTGAAGTATAATTGTGAAGTACTATTCTCAAAGTAATCTAAATAAAGACCAGTTTGCAATACTGAATATTGGAGTGATTTTCGCAGCAGTTTAGCGGTACGAACATTAGCAGAAAGTGCATAAATATCAGAAATCCCAAGAATTCGTTAGAATATTCTCAGACAGCCAAGCAGCGCTTATGGTGTTGGGCTCACCACTTACGTCTTCTAACGCTGTCGATAACTGTAAGAAGGCAGCAAACTCAGCGACCATTACTCTAACATGGGTAACGGCTCATGGGAATATAGACTGCAATGAAAAAGCGGATTTACTAAAATTGTATAGGAAATATGTATTTAGGATGACAGTCATAGTCACAGAACACTGGCCATTAGGCCCACACGTAGAAAGAATGGTATTCATCTTGAACGAATTGTGCAGCAAATGCAGCCAAGAATGTCCTCTGCGAATGTCCAACCCTGGCTAATATCAGATACCAAGCTCTGGGTAGTTTCGTGCTGTCCGATTTAAGAGCTTTCGTTTTTCCAAATCTTTGTAGCATCTGCCAGACAGAGGTGTCTTTTTTGTAGCAAAAATATGGATTGGAAGGTATCGTAGACTCGGTGGTAAAAGCTTCTAACTCCACTTTTAACTAAAAAGTACTTTTCGCCACTGACGGAGAGGGGGAAAGATCTGCAAATGGTGCTGGATAAAAAAGCAAGTATATAATATTAAAGATTGCTAAAAACTGTTAGAAATAAAAACTTCTTTGTCCAAAAATATAAATTACTAGCAGACACGGCAGACGTTGCTTTGCCCTAGCTTTGGTCTATTTGCATAACTTTTCAGCAGTTCTTACTCTCCCTTCCTCTTTTTTCTTATTCTTTTATGCACTCTTCCCTCTGCCTTTCTCTTTTTCTGCGTCTGTCTCTCCCTCTCCGTCTTTTCCCACACTTCTTTTCCGCTCCATCTATCAATATCTCTCTATCTCCATCTAACTCTATCTCTTCCTCCTTCCATCTTTTCTCTTCTCTCTAGTTCTTCTTGTTTTTCTCCATCCCTTTTTCCCAGTCCCAGTCCCAGCAGCAGTCTAAGTCCCAGTCCCAATGCCGCTCCCACTTCAAGTCCTAGTCCCAGTTCCAGTCGGTTCCTGCTCCATTTCCCAAAAAAAGTGTTATAAATACTAATCTAGGCAAAGGGCTAACTACATATGTATATGCCCAATTTTGGGTAAATCGAACCAAGAATAGAATTTGTTCGAAAAGATCGGCCCCTGGACCTCTTTCCCGTAAAAAATAGATAGTGTATATACTAACCAAGGCAAATGGCTAACTACATATGTAACAAATTTCAGGCAAATCGAACCTTGAATAGAGCGGTCCCTATCCTATCTTTCAAGTTGGATCAAACTGCACACGGTGTGCAAATTTGATTGAAATCGGTTAAGTATCTTAAGAATCCATCGCGAACAAACTACCTGGCACATTTATTTTCCATATCTCCATTATGAGACTTCGAACTTGAGTTTTTTCTACATAGGATCTTTTGGCCGGATATGTACCTGTTGACATCTGTCCCACAACACAAAAACAACATAGATTATTTAAAATGGCACAAATTATGTTTGTTGTCGGCAAGGCTGATTAGTTTAGATTTGTTTGTCTCAAATATGGCTTTGTGTCAATTGTGAAACAATGTCAATATACACACTAACATAAATATGATATTCAAATTTATTGTTTACCATTTTGTTGCTGACAATGAGGATGCTACCCGTTCGATTCATTAAATATGCAAATGAAAACCATTTATCACAAAAAAATTATGGGTGAAAAGGATACTTTAGAAATGAAGCCCTCTAGATATTTAACGGCATATACATACATATGTACATATAAAAGTAATTAAAATAATATGTAATTTTAACTGTCCCTTTGCTTTGCACCAACCTTCCAGATCATCTAAGAATACCATTAGTTATTACAATAAATAAACACAATTTCTAAATTAACTTACTTCGCAAACTTTTTTAACCTTAAAAAAATATTAGATGAACCTTATGGCCATTTCCACGGGGAGAATTAAGTTCAGGGCCGTATTAACAACTAGGCAGATTAGGCAGTTGCCTGGGGCTCCCGATTTTAGGGGCCCCCCAAAAATGAAAAAGACTTCTAAAATTTCTTACAAACATAAAATTCTAGAGAGTGAAATAAAAATATAATCAGAGCTGAAAATAAATTTTACTCAAATAACTCAATTAACCGCATTCAAAAGGCGACGACGGACAAACTAGACAAGGTTCCTAAAAAGGACATTTCCGACTCATTTGAAAACTGTATGAGAGTGCAAAGAAGTGTATCGAAGTGAAAGCAGAGTATATTGAATAATAAACAAGTAAGGAAGGCTAAGTTCGGGTGTAACCGAACATTACACACTCAGCTGAGAGCTTTGGAGACAAAATAAAGGAAAATCACCATGTAGGAAAATGAATCTGGAATGTGTTTGTATGACATGGGTATCAAATGGAAGGTATTAAAGAGTATTTTAAAAGGGAGTGGGCCATAGTTCTATAGGTGGGCGCCATTTCGGGATGCCGCCATAAAGGGGGACCTGGGGTGACTCTAGAATGGGCTTGTACGATATGGGTATCAAATGAAAGGTGTCCCTATTGTATATGTGAAGGCGTTTTCGAGATATCGACCAAAATGTGGACCATGGTGACCCAGAACATCATCTGTCGGGTACCGCTAATCTATATACCTATATAAAAGAAAGTGGTGTTAGTTGCACTACGCATAACTCAAGAACGGATGAACCCATTTGGCTGAAAATTTGTGGAGAGGTAGCTTGGAACCAGGGAACGGACATAGAATACTTTTTATCCCGCTCTGGCTAGGGTATTGAGATCAAAACATGGACCTGGGTAATCCTGGGATGTGCTTGTACAATATGGGTATCAAATGGAAGCTGTTTATGAATAATTTGATACTGGGTATTTTTCATACCTATTGGTGACTAGGGTCTCGAGATATAGGCCAAATCGTGGACCCGGGCACCCCTAAAATGTGTTTATGCAATATGGATATCAAATGAAAGCTGTTGATGAGTGCTTTAGTACATGGTAGTTTTTATACCTATTGGTGACTAGGGTCTCGAGATATAGGCCAAATCGTGGACCCGGGCACCCCTAGAATGTGTTTATACAATATGGATATCAAATGAAAGCTGTTGTTGAGTGATTTAGTACAGGGTGGTTTTCATACCTATTGGTGACTAGGGTCTCGAGATATAGGCCAAAACGTGGATCAGGGTAACAATAGGGTGTGTTTTTACATTATGGGTATAAAATTGAAGCTGTTGATGTGTGCTTTACTACAGATTGCATTTTATACCGCTGGGTGACTTGGGTCTCGATATATAGACCAAAACGTGGATCCGGATACTCCGAGACAATGTTTATACAATATGGATATCAAATGAAAGCTGTTGATAAGTGCTTTAGAGGAGGGTAATCTTCATACCTCTGGGTGGCTAGGGTCTCGAGATATAGGCCAAAACGTGGGCACGTGAACGCCTAGATATTGTTTTTATATTATGGGTACCAAATTGAAGCTGTTGATGAGTGCTTTAGTATAGGGTAGTTTTCGTACCTATTGGTGACTAAGGTCTCGAGATATAGGCCAAAACGTGCATCAGGGTAACCCTAGAATGTGTGTGTATTATGGATATCAAATGAAAGCTGCTGCTAAGATCTTTAAAGTAATTTTCATTGTGATATTCGATTTAGTCGCATCAACCTGGCAAAACTGATAAATATGCATACGAAGCCGAAATAAAGACATGAATTAATAATACCCACATACCTATTTACATACGTCCTATTTGATTTGCCTGAAATTTGGTATATAAATTTGCCTATATTAATATTTACGATGCTTTTTCCCTGGAAGTAGACCAGAGACGGACTGGGACTGTGATTAGGACTATGACTGGGACTGAGAATGAGACTCGGAGTGGGACTGGGACTGAGACTCTGAATGGGACTGGAACAAAATACATACCACCCTCTGGGACTGGCAATAAGATATGAAGAAGAATGAGAAAAACATGAGAGAAGAGAAAAGAGAGAAGGAGACTGAGAAAGAGATAGAATGAGACGAAGATGGAGATAGATGAAGCAAAAATACGGAGGGAGGAGTGAATACAAAGATTACGAAAAAGTGTAGAGGGGCGAGGGCAGAGTTAGATGGGAAAATCTTATTAAAATGTATGCAGATAGACCAAATTTAGGGCAGAACACCGTCTCCCGGGTCTGCTAATTTTTTTTATATGTAATACCACGAATAGTATCCTGCCAAGATTTCAAGGGCTTTTGATTTCGCCCTGCAGAACTTTTTCATTTTCTTCTACTTAATATGGTAGGTGTCACACCCATTTTACAAAGTTTTTTCTAAAGTTATATTTTGGGTCAAAAAGCCAATCCAATCACCATGCTTCATCCCTTTTTTCGTATTTGGTATAGAATTATGACATCTTTTCATTTCTCGTAATTTTCGATATCGACAAAGTGGGCGTGGTCATAGTCGGATTTCGTCCATTTTTTACACCAATTCAAAGTGAGTTCAGATAAGTACGTGAACTGAGTTTAGTAAAGATATATCGATTTTTGCTCAAGTTATCGTGTTAACGGCCGAGCGGACGGTCGACTGTGTATACAAACTGGGCGTGGCTTCAACCGATTTCGCCCATTTTCACAGAAAACAGTTACCGTCATAGGGTGTATGCCCGTACCTTTCATAAGGATTGGTAAATTTTTGTTCGACTTATGGCTTTAAAAGTATTATAGACAAATTGAATGAAAAAGGGCGGAGCCACGCCCATTTTGCAATTTTCTTTTATTTTTGTATTTTGTTGCACCGTTGCTGGCATTGAATGTTGACATATTTTACTTATATACTGTAAAAATATAAAATTTTTTGTTAAAATTTGATTTTTAAAATTATTTTTTTTTTTAAAAGTGGGCGTGTTCGTTATCCGATTTTGCTAATTTTTATTGAGCACTGATATAGTAATAGGAGCAACGTTCCTGCCAAACTTCATCATGATATCCTCAACGATTGCCAAATTACAGCTTGCAACACTTTTAAATTACCCCGTCCATTGTCCAAAATTTTACTAATTTTCTATTCTGCGTCATATGTTCAACTCACCTACCAAGTTTCATCACTTTTTCCGTCTTTGCTAATGAATTATCGCTTTTTTTCGGTTTTTCGAAATTTTCGATATCGAAAAAGTGGGCGTGGTTATAGTCCGATATCGTTCACTTAAATAGCGATCTGAGATGAGTGCCCAGGAACCTACATACAAAATTTCATCAAAATACCTCAAAATTTACTCAAGTTATCTTTTTAACGGACAGACGGACGGACGAGCATGACTCAATACAATTTTTTTTCGATACTGATGATTTCGATATATGGAAGTCTATGTCTATCTCGATTCCTTTATACCTGTACAACCAACCGTTATCCAATCAAAGTTAATATACTCTGTGTGCAAAGCAAAGAATTTTCGCAAAATGTATACTGCTTGTTTTTATTTTGAAAAATATCGGTTATTTTCGGAACAGAATGATGAATGAGTGAATGTTTAATGATGGATGACAAGTACACTCAGAGAAAAAATCGTTCTAACGCGAACGAAACAAGTTCAAAATTAAGAACATTCGTTGACATAAGTCTGTCAAGTACGTTTTTTCTTGACTCGTGACCGATGGGGCTTGTTTTAAGCGGGAGTCATTGGTGCCGTATATCGTATCGCTGTAGTCGTATCCCTAACGTAATCAGCTGTTTATCGTTACGACGGTAAACCAAAAACCAATTGGTTGGCTACGATACGGTTACGACCTTAGCGGCACCAATAATCGTTTGCATTGATTCCCATAAGGTTGGTCGAATCAGCTGTTATAAGGATACCGATACGGTTACCGATAAAGAACCAATGTCTGCAGCTTTAAGAACAGTTTTTCCAAGCACACCGTTCGTATTTTATGACCAGTTTGGTATTGATGTGTGAATCTTCTTGGCTCATTTTAAACACTACTTGGACTTTATTTAAGATTTTTCGTTCTCACGCTTCGAGAACGATTTGGGGTCGATTTAACATTTTTCAGTCTCAATTCAAGAACGGGTCGTGCTTGTTTTTTTGTGGGAGGGGAAAGTATTTTTTTTCAACAGGTACCCATTTATTTTTCCTTAATAATAATTTTTTGTCTTAAATAAAAAATATTTATAACAAACATTTTTTATTAAAATTCCAAAAGATTAGAAAAAACGCAAAATATGCATTTTTTCATATATTTCTCTTATTGAGAAATTCTTCTTATTTGATGATGCAATCTGTATATAATTTAAAACATTTCATAACAAGTTTGAGAACTACCTGTACATATATGAATGGAACTCAACGAAAAATAAGAGTTAAAAAAAAATTTATTATTTAGTCTACTTTGTGACTAATACAATTATACTTCAATATCGCGTACACACAGAGAAAAAATCGTTCTAAAACGAACGAAACAAGTTCAAAATTAAGAACATTCGTTGACAAAAGTCTGTTAAGTACGTTTTTTCTTAACTCGTGACCGATGGGCTTGTTTTAAGAACAGTTTTTCCAAGCACACCGTTCTTATTTTATAACCGTTTTGGTTGATGTGTGAACCTTCTGTGCTCATTTCAAGCATTATTTGGGCTTGATTTAAGATTTTTCGTGCTCACGCTTCGAGAACGATTTGTGGTCGATTTAACAATTCTCGGTCTCAATTCAAGAACGGCTTGTGCTTCATCATTGGTAGAATTAGGAAGGTATCATTTCTTTATTTTATTTTATAATAAATAATTTTTTTGTCATTAATAAAAAATATTAATAACAAAAAAACTATTTTTATAACCCAAAATATTAGAAAAAAATGCATAATATTTCTCTTATTGAGAAATTGTTATTATTTGATGATGCAATCTGAATATCTATTTAAAACATTTCATAACAAGTTTGAGAATTACCTGCGCATATGTGAATGGAACTGAACGAAAAATAAGAGTTAAAAAAAGAGAATATAAAAAGATTGTTTTAAAAAACTTCAGAGTTCGACGGTGATCGAACTCGCGCCACATGATCGCAACCGCAACATCATAGCCGCTGGGCCACTACAACTGCTTGATAGCTTGTGCTAAGCGTTGTATTTAACATTGTAGTGCAAAAGAATGATACTGTTTCTTTTTTCTTGAACTTAATTTAAGAACATTGTTCTTAATCTAAGAACATTGTTCTCATTAATAGAACATTTGTTCATATTTTAAGATCAGCCGTTCTCTTTTCAAGAAAATGGGTGTCAGTTCAAGAACAAGGTTATTGTTTTAAGAACAGGTAACTCGTTTTTCAAGAACAAAAAAGTAAGAACATGAAAAGCTTGATTTGAGTCCGGTGGTGCTGTGTTTTAGAACGGAATTCTTCTCTGAGTGTCGTTCATAAATGTTAAATTTATAATTAATCAATAATTTTATATTTATTTAATAAAAAATAACTTGATAATGGATTTGGCTTTTTTTTATAATTTTTTAGATTTATGTGTGATCTCCATTTATAAATAAACATTCTTGATCTAACAGTAACATCATTTGGAAAAACATCATTATTTGATAAAACTATTACAGGAGTTCTCATAATTACAGCATCATTTGCATATTTTACTTTTGCAGCAACTGTATCTCCACCAAATAACATTTTTAAAGTTTCAGTTGCTGATGCTTCTAATAAAGGTTCATTCCATAATATAATTCTTTTATTTACACATTCCATTAAAGGAAACGAACAATATATATTAAAATTACCTACTTGACCAAAATTTAAGCAATAATGTATAAAAGCATCAAAAAAAAAATTTTTCCTGCATTTGGTGGAGACAATATAAACATGGTATTTTTCTTTGGAATATTTTTATCTATAACATTATATAAATCTTGTAAAAATTTTATAATTTTATATTCATCATTTTAAAATTGAAGTTTTAACAAATCTTCTAAAATTTCTATTGATTCATTTACAGTATAATAATAATCATATAGATTTCCAATAGGAGCATTAAATATTAAATTTTGAAGTTTTTAAAATTTAAAGTATTTAATTTTTTTAATTTATTTGGATTAAAGTCGACACAGACACAATGCGGTCGACTACTAAGATATATAAAACATAAAATTAATGTTAGATTTAAAAATATTTAAATTCAACCATACATAGGAAAGAAAGTACAAAATATCAGGCCAGACGTGAAAGTATTGAATTATGCAACTCGGAAAACGAACATTCAAAACTGACGCAGTTATACAAGTTGTTGTAGTGCGAACACCAACTTCGCAGTGGATTATTTTTGGCAAAATTTTGCCGGCAAAGTGGTAAATAAAAAGGCACAAAGTGCCTGGACGTTCTACCAGGAACAGCAAAATTTAGTCGACTAACAAGATCAGATGAGTCGATCTCGCCCATAATGAGCTTGTGAATGAACATTACCCCGAGTAAAGTTCTTCGATTTTCTAAAGTTGGCAGATTTATAAGGAGAAGCCTATTTCTATATGGTGGCAAATGCACACTAGAATCCCAGTTAAGACCACGTAGTGCAAATATAATGAATTGCTTCTGTACTGACTCAATACGCTTTATAAAGTTTTGATACCCTGGGCACCAGACACACGAACAATACTCTAGGACTGGTCGTACCAACGATGTGTAGAGGGTCTTAGTCAGATACGGATCAATAAACTCCTTAGCACATCGCTTCACAAAACCGAGTATAGCCGTTGCTTTGCTTACCATTGATGAAATATGCGTATTAAAAGTCAGTTTAGGATCAAAAAGAACGCCTAGATCACTTACGACAGATATACGCTCCAAAGGCGTGCTGTTTAACGTATACGATGTCAAACTTGGCTTCACTCGGTGAAATGTCATTAGTTTGCACTTCGAGCAATTCAAAACTAGTAAATTTGCAGTACACCAACATTGAAATGAGTCCAAGTCTGCCTGAAGAAACTCCACACGGGAAGACTCCGAAGGCAAGTATGAGTAACAAAGTTTAACATCATCCGCATACATAAGAGTTCGGGAATGTATGAGAGTTTGTGGTAAGTCATTTATAAACAAGGTAAAAAGTAACGGACCCAAATGACTACCCTGAGGCACACCAGACGTTACATCAAACAACCTAGAAAGACTGTTTTTAAACAAAACTTGTTGAGTCCGATTCGTGAGATAGCTTTCGAGCCATGCAAGTAAATGCTTCGGAAATCCAAGTAAATCAAGTTTGTAAACTAAAAGCTCATATTATATCACTATTTACAATTTTTAAACAATTTTTAACTAATGTGGATTCAGTATTCCAAAATTTAAATTCGGATGATAACCAAACAGATGTATTTAAAATATGATGTATCGGAGCTGTAGGATGCTGTTTTAAAAACTCTATCACTTTGTCTCCCTTTCCTCTCTTTTTGTTCCCGGAATTTGATTGATCTGATTGGTCGCAGATAGCAATAACTTCATCACCAATTTATGCTTCGGATCCAGTGGAAAATGTATTAAAAATGTCGAACGATAATTGGCTTCCTTCCACCATTCCGTCTTCGGCTTTTTTGAGATCTTCGAAAAATCGTAAACATCTAGTTTCACCACTTGGTAGCCACGTTCTCCCGGCGATGTTATAGTATAAGTACTCCCTGGAATCCTTCTGGAGATAGACTGATAAATTGATCCAATGCTGGAGCGAGAATTGCCAGCTTGGAACGACTCTTCTAGCATATCTTCTATTGATTTGTTTACGCAATTGATTTGAAAAGGAACATCTACATGAGTTGTTTGAGTAGGAACAATCATGGACGATGTGGATGTGGTTGCCGTGATGCGCGATGATGACCACGGCCCCTGAAAATTTTCTGCATAATTGTTCGTTATCCAATTTGATGTTTCCATGCTCATCGTTTGTTCCATATATGTCGTGGACCACTCGCTGTTTAACAGGATGCTTACCAAACTCCTCATTGAACACTTTCCTAATTATAAAAATAAATCTATAAATATTAATAAAACTACAATATTTTATTCTTACCTAATTTTTTCTTCTGGGCTAACAATGTTTTCTGCACAAATGCTAATGACTCCATTAGGGTATGAAGGTACCTCTTCGCCTCGTATTGCTTCTCCTTCAAGGACAGTGAGATCAAAATCTCCAATGTCATAGTTATATCCAGCAAAAATTCTTTGGTCCAAATTACCAACAGAACCGATAGAAGCGAAATATTCATCGAGTCCTTCAATGTTGATGCTCTTCATATTTCCTCCTCTATGTCTATTTTCATCTTCTTGTTCGTCGGTTCCTGATTGACTTCCATGTTCCTTTTCTGTTTTTTCTCTTTCCTTACAGTCATCTCCACTAATTGAGTATTCGGAAATTGATTCTTCTGAGTAGTTGCAAGAGATTGATCTTCGTCTTTTTTCGACATCTCTTCTAATATCACTTCCTCTTCGTTTTCTGTCAGCACGGGCGACACATCGTCTATGACAACCGGTTCCCGATTCATCTTCACTATTTTCTTTATCATTATATTCGGGTGAATAACTATAACTGCACAGACTATTCTCACTGTCACTGTTACAAAACATTTAACATTAAATTAAAAATTTCAGCTTTTATATACGATTTTCATGTCTAAAAATATTTGTTCTACACCCGCACTATGCGCTGTAAAAATAATAAAACATTATAACGACGACGACGACGACAACAAGAACGACAAGAACGACAAGAACGCTGGCAGAGGCGGAGACAACGCCGGCAGAGGAAACAATTTTCCCAGATCATGACATTAGCATTATGGCCTACGGCCGATGTAGGTTATACAGAAATCGTAAAACGCACTCGTCGTTGAAAAAAACAACCTAATGATGGAAATGCTCCAAAAGTAGAATTTTCGCCTCGTGATAATTTTAGGACAAAAGGTTTCCTCGAAATCATCCACAATCTTCACAGTGAAAGTATATGTAAGTTTCAGAGAGATTTGCATTTCTCATCAACAATTCTCTAAGTGATGGAGACCTCCACGAAGCTATAAATAACTTAGTTATTTTTTATTCTAGAGATTTGTAAGAATTTTTCATTGAAATGAAACAATTCCATAGTTACGTGAACTCCAAATACGCTGATGCACAAAAAAACTCATTGCATAAGATTCTAATGGAAGATCAATTAGCCGATGTATTTCCTAACACAGAAATATCTCTTCGGATTTTTTTTACATTAATGATCACAAATTGTTCAGCCGAACGATCCTTCTTGCAATTAAAAATAAACAAAGCTGCTGAAAGAGCTACAACGCGACAAGAGCGACTCGAGATGTTAGGTATACTTTGCATTGAGTCAGATTTATTGAACAAAATCGATATTGATGATATTGTAACGAATTTTGGGAAATTCCGCTTATTTGCAACCTTCTGCTAACGTTAGAATCACTAAACTGTTGAATAAATAACTCCAATATTCAATAATGCAAAATGGTCTTTATTAGACTACTTTCACAATAACACTTCTACTTCTCAACAGATAGCGTGCTTAAATCACACTGATCCCATGATTACTCAGATACGCTATTTTATACTCTTAGATTTCCTCGTTCGCATACTTCTAGGCGTTTCTAGAATAGAACTACAGATGCACGTTATAGCTTCTCATATGCGCGTGTATATGTGAGTGATACTTGCACAAATGATTGCCTTCTTTTGTGAGCATCTCAGATAAGATATATGCATGTGTTTGTGTGTTTCTCTCCGCTGCGTGTACGTACATTTGTGTAGACATATTGATTGATTCGTTTATGTAGATACAAGTGACTGCTTAGTATCGGTTTAGAGATGATAGTATCCCTCAGTGTTGCTAATATTCGTCACAATATTATTACATTGTGACAATAAAATTTTTATGAAAGATATAAGTTTTGTATTTTTTAATCGAAGACAGAAGAGAACGGACGTGAAAAAAGATCCCCAAATTGATGGTTGCCTAGGGCCCCGTTGAGGGTTAATCCGGCTTTTTATACATACGAGTATATATGTGGCGCTTTATATGCACATTAGAACTTAATAACTTCTTTACAAAAGCAGACAAGCGATACAAAACGTAGATATCTAAAGTTTATTATTCAGTTGAATCAACAAATAATATTGTTTATGTAGATATTTGGCAAAAAACATGAAAGCATTAATTTAGTCATTATCTACTTAAAGCGTGTGGAGTAACGTACGTAAGATCTGACTGCCATTATATGTTTGCTTTATACTTAGGCACCTACATACATACATATATATGAGTGTATGTACAGAAAACGTGTCCATATGAGACGGACACGTTGTCTTGAATTAAAGAGCGAATAAGGGAATGCGATATGATAAAACAAATGTGCATGCATATATACATAAGATAAGATATAAAAGATGCTCAGTCTCGTATGTAAATATTATATATACATTAGGCCGGGTCCATTTGTGGGGAGGCAAAAAAATAGCCCATTGCTCTGAAAAAATCATATTCTAGGGATCAAAATAAGAAACTTTGCCGAAGGAACCATACCTCTAAAACGAATTCTGATGCCCTCCCCCCCCCCCCCCCCTTTGGGTCGTAGGGGCAAATTTTGAAAAATCCCACTTTGAAATGCCTATGTTTTTTCTTTTTGGAGTTTATTTTTCTCTTTAGAAATTTATTTAGTCAGAACATATGTAAATGAAAAAATGAATTTATCTTAGTAATAGAAAAGAAATTAAAAAAAAATTATTAGAAATTAGCGTTTTTACAACCCCATTTTAAAACCAAGGTATCACTGTGACACAATTTCAGATCGTAAAATTGCTTGGGTTGTTTTTTTTAAGCCACCACAAGACACAGCAGGTAGAATTGAAATTGCTCCTACCCAAAAGTTCGACCCAAAGGGGGGGGGGGGGGGGGCATCAGAATTCGTTTTAGAGGTATGGTTCCTTCGGCAAAGTTTCTTATTTTGATCCCTAGAATACGATTTTAACAGAGCAATGAGCGATTTTTAAATCGACCCTAATATATATACCACCGATCTCTATAATTTTTTCAGACAATAATATATGCTATATACGTAAGGATTCGGTGAAATTTGAAGCTTCTAGCTATTATAATGGGGCAGAAATTGCGCAAAGTTTCTTATCTGAACAATCGGTTGTATGAGATATATAAAAAAATAAATCTAAGGCGCGATAACCTCCGAAGAGATCTAAGGCCGAGCTTCTCTTCCAATTTGCGTCGTGCTCCTCTTGATTTTCCCTACAAATTGGCCGGACGGGACCTACATGTTTTATGCCGACTCCGAACGGCATCTCCAAGGCGTGTGAGTTTTCACTGAGAGCTTTTCATGGCAGAAATACACTCGGAGTGCTTGCCGAACACTGCCGAGGGGCGATCGCGCTTAGACAAATTTTCTTCTAATTGAAAAACTTTATTTCTAAAATTTTGATGTTGCTTTCCCCGGGGTGTGAACCCAGGGCATACGGTGTGGTAGGCGGAGCACGCCACCATCACACCATGGTGGCCGCCGCCATGAGATATATACTATATATTCCACCGATCTCAATGATTTTTTCAGACAACAATATATGCTATATACGTAAGCATTCGTTGAAATTTGAAGCCTCTAGCACTTAATATAGGGCAGTAATTACGAAAAGTTTCTTATCTGAACAATCGGTTGTGGGGGATATATACTATATATACGGCCGATCTCATCAATTTTTTCAGGCAACAATATGTGCAATATACGAAATTATATGGTGAGGTTTGAAGTTTCAATCTGTTAAATTGAGTAAGATATGACAAAAATCCTCTTTCTGAAAAATCGGTTGTATGGAGGATATATGCTATAGTGGTCCGATCCGGCTGGTTCCGACAGATGTCTAATCTTACTTACTTACTTACTTAATTGGCGCTTAACCGTCTAAACGGTTATGGCCGTCCAACAAGGCGCGCCAGTCGCTCCTTCGCTCCGCCAACCGGCGCCAATTGGTCACACCAAGGGAGTTTAAATCGTTTTCCACCTGGTCCTTCCAACGGAGTGGGGGCCGCCCTCTACCTCTGCTTCCATAGGCGGGTTCCGATAGAAACACTTTCTTGGCCGGAGCATCATCTTTCATTCGCATAACATGGCCTAGCCAGCGCAGCCGCTGCGTTTTAATTCGCTGGACTATGTTGATGTCTGCGTATAGCTCGTACAGCTCATCATTAAATCTTCTTCGGTACTCGCCATCGCCAACGCGTAGAGGTCCATAAATCTTTCGAAGAACTTTTCTCTCGAACACTCCCAAAGCCGCTTCATCTGCTGTTGTCATGGTCCATGCTTCTGCCCCATATAGCAGGACGGGTACGATAAGTGACTTGTAGAGTATGATTTTCGTTCGCCGAGAGAGGACTTTACTTTTCAATTGCCTACCTAGTCCAAAGTAGCATTTATTGGCAAGATTGATTCTTCGCTGGATTTCAGTGCTGATGTTGTTGCTAGTGTTGATGCTGGTTCCCAAATAAACGAAGTCTTTTACTATTTCGAAATTATGGCTGCCAACAGTAGCGTGGTTGCCAAGGCGCATATGCGCTGACTCTTTGCTCGATGACAGCAGGTACTTCGTTTTGTCCTCATTCACCATCAAACCCATCTTTACCGCTTCTTTTTCCAGCTTGGAGTAAGCAGAACTAACAGCGCGGGTGTTTAGGCCGATGATATCAATGTCATCAGCATATGCCAGTAATTGCACGCTTTTATAGTATATTGTTCCAGTGCGGTTAAGTTCTGCAGCTAGTATAATTTTCTCCAGCATCAAATTAAAGAAATCGCACGATAGGGGGTCACCCTGTCTGAAACCTCGTTTAGTTTCGAACGGCTCGGAGAGGTCCTTCCCAATTCTGACTGAGCTGATGGTGTTGCTCAACGTCATTTTGCACAGACGTATAAGTTTTGCGGGGAAACCAAATTCAGACATAGCGGCATATAGGCAGCTCCTTTTCGTGCTGTCGAAGGCGGCTTTAAAGTCGACGAAGAGGTGATGTGTGTCGATTCTCTTTTCACGGGTTTTTTCCAAGACTTGGCGCATTGTGAAAATCTGGTCGATGGTAGATTTACCAGGTCTGAAGCCGCACTGATAAGGTCCAATCAGCCGGTTCACGGTGGGCTTCAATCTTTCGCACAATACACTTGAAAGGACCTTATATGCGATATTAAGAAGGCTGATTCCACGATAGTTGGTGCATTTTGCAGTATCCCCCTTCTTGTGGACTGGGCAAAGAACACTTAGATTCCAACCGTCGGGCATGCTTTCGTCCGCCCATATTTTGCTAAGAAGCTGCTGCATGCGCCTTACCAACTCCTCGCCGCCGAACTTGAATAGCTCCGCAGGCAATCCATCAGCGCCCACGGCCTTGTTGTTTTCCAATCTGGTTATTGCTATTCTAACTTCGTCATAATCGGGCGGGGGGACATATATTCCATCATCATCGATTGCGGGATCGGGTTCTTCATCTCTGCGCGGTGAATTGCTGCCTCCATTTAGGAGAGCAGAGGAGTGTTCCCTCCCGAATCTAAGCACTCTCTGGACATCAGTTACAAGGTCGCCGTTTTCATTCCTACAGGAGTTTGCCCCGGTCTTAAAACCTTCCGTCTGTCGCCGTATTTTTTGGTAGAATTTTCGGGCGTTATTCCTGGTGGCTAGCAGCTCAAGCTCCTCGCACTCACGCCTTTCTGCTTCTGCTTTTTTCTTCCTGAAAAGGCGTCTCGCTTCCCTTTTCAACTCACGATAGCGTTCACACACTCCTCTTGTCGCGCTCGCTTTTAACGTAGCCCTGTAGGCAGCGTCTTTTCTTTCGGTTGCAACGCGGCATTCTTCATCATACCAGTTGTTTTTTCGTGGCCGCCGGTAACCAATTTTTTCCTCGGCGGCAGTATGAAGTGCTTTGGAGATATGCTCCCACTGCTCCTGTATTCCTTCAGGATGAGTTGTGCCCTCAGAGAGCAGGTGTGAGAGTCGAGTTGCGAAATCACTGGCAGTCTGTTGTGATTGAAGCTTTTCGACGTCTAGCTTTCTTTGTGTTTTTTGTTCCTTGTTTTTAGCCGCGTTGAGGCGGGTGCGTATTTTGGCTGCAACGAGATAATGGTCCGAATCGATGTTAGGTCCTCGGATCGTTCGCACATCTAAAACACTGGAGGCATGCCGTCCGTCTATCACAACGTGATCGATCTGATTGCGAGTATTTCGATCAGGAGACAGCCATGTAGCTTGATGTATCTTTTTATGCATGAACCTCGTGCTTGATATGACCATGTTTCGAGCACCGGCAAAGTCAATCAGCCTCAGTCCGTTAGGAGAAGTTTCATTGTCTAGGCTGAACTTTCCGACTGTAGGGCCAAAAACACCTTCTTTGCCCACCCTGGCGTTAAAGTCGCCAAGCACGACTTTTATATCATGACGGGGGCAGCGCTCGTATGTGCGTTCTAATTGTTCATAAAAAGTGTCTTTCACCTCATCGTCTTTCTCCTCTGTCGCATGGGCGCAGATGAATGATATATTAAAAAATTTTGCTTTTATTCGAATAGCGGCGAGACGCTCGTCCACAGGCGTGAACGCCAGCACTTGGCGACAAAGTCTCTCTCCCACCACGAATCCGACGCCGAAACTGCGCTTATTCGCATGGCCACTCCAATATATGTCACAATTTTTGATCTTCTTTCTTCCTTGCTTCGTCCAACGCATTGCTTGGATGGCGGTAATGTCAGATTTTGCTTTGACGAGGACATCAACCAGCCGGGCATCTGCACCAATCCCATTCAGGGAGCGGACGTTCCAGGTGCATGCCCTCAATTCATTGTCCTTCAAACGTTTGCCATGGTCGTCATCAATAGAGAGTGTATTTATCCGAGGCTTGTTGTTATATTTCATTGGAGTATGGTTTTACGTGGCGGGTCCCAAGCCCAGCGCACAACCCGCTCAGCGGGGGTGAAAATATTACTTGGCACGTTTATATAGCGAGCCGCTTGCTCCAAGACAGACGCCCGCTTGCAGCCGCACCTAGAGGTGTACAGACGCTGCCGATGAAATCTCCCCCGGCTAGCCCTTAAACCGATTATGACAGAGTGGCCTAGCCAGGTTGTCGCCTTCTCACATTAGCTCACCGCTAAACGGGTGTTTAGCGGCTACCCAGAGGATACTTGGCCGCAAGCGACCGGCAGTAGTGAGCTGCTTGAACCGCATGCAAAAGAATCGCTCTGGCCATTCCCAGGTGAATGGCGGTCAGAAGCTTTCCCCACTTTCGTGGACTTCTACACACGGCCCCACCCGTCAGATGTCTAATCGGACACTCAAATACACTAGCTCACCAAATTTTATCAAGATATCTCAAAAATTGAGGAACTAGTTTGCATACAAACAGACAGACGGACAGACGGACATGGCTAAATCAACTCAGCTCTTCATCCTGATTATTTCGGTATACTTAATGGTGGCTCTATCTATTTTCCCATAAGGACAATTACAATTTTGGGTTTCGTGATGAAATTAATATACCATTTCATTTTCATGAAAGGTATAAAAATATGAAAAAAAACACATAACTGTTTTCGTTGGCGCAGCGACGATATGTTCATATGTACATTATATTTCGATACTTCATATTCTTTTTATACTTGTATTGACGCACCGCAACGCCCAATCTTCGAATGCTGTAATGGTGTTACGAGGGTGGTTAGGTTGATTGTGTGGCTTGGCGTTATGCCAAGAGTATTATTGATATGTGATATTATTTTCGTGCTCAAAAAGTGGGCATTGCCCACATAACAACCCCAATTAAATTTGTTACACATATCGCGCACGCTTAAGAAGATTTGATATCTGTGGTGTAAGTTTGAAATATTTGGCTAGTATTTTTTTTAAATGGATGTGTTGGCAACATAAGTAAGCTGGTTTTAATATAATTTCAAAATGACATCGAATGGGAATTTAATTTTTTACAATTCCTGTGACTGCAGCTAGTGCTAAACGATCATCTTCAAAACTAAAATTGATAAAAACCTACTTAAGAAACTCTATGAGACAAGACAGATCTTTAAACTTTGATGATGTTATAGACACTTTTGTAGTAACGCCACTGCACACATGGGCTGCTGTTGCTAGGGGATTACCTATAAGGTACACCGAGTAGCTAGCCTAAATAAATCACTTCCAAATGTTAAAGGGATCTGAGAAAGAGGGTTCTGATACGTACTTTACTATGTAGTGAAGTTCAAAAATGAGGGGTATACAAACTATATAATATAAATATAATCGTACACAAAAATTTTCAAACACAGTCACACCTTAGTTAACTTGTGTCACTCAGCCCGTGAAAACTGTTAGAAAATTACAGTGGTAAAAGAGTCGAGAATGATAAGAGAGATTGAAATAGGTGTTCCGTATAGACTGAATGAGTCCACAATGCTTTGTCCATTAGTGGCTAGAGAAATAATGCAAATTTAATTCACACTAAAATCAAATTAGAGAAGTACATTGCTGACCGATTGGATGGCTCCAATTCTTTTCGATTTGGTAATTAGGGCTTGTTTTGTTAAAGAGTGCAATGATTCCCCAGTGCTTCTGAAGTCGTTTCCACCGTTAGAGACTTTAGGTTAGTTATTTAATCTCCCTCTAATCTATATCTAACTTCAGTGCTTGTTGGGTTAATAAATGTACATATATGTAATTAGCCTAATTTACAGCGTACTTCGGGTTAAATATTCTGAAGTGAGGCAACATTTTTCGATGTTGCATTTTTTTTTTTTTGGTCCGATTTTTTTATCTTCGAAGTTATAACACTTTTAGTATTCCTGAACAGGTTGAACTTTTCTTTATAACTCGTGATGGCGTCGGCCGATTTTTCTTATTTTTAGTACACTTGTTAGTGAATCTACCAAATCATTAACTCACCTACTTAGCTAAAAGATATCAAATTAAAAATAATATCTCCAAAATGTGATATGTGATGTTTTATACGGTTAATGATTAGTCAAGTTTACCCTACTTATTTTGTAATTTTCTTTTTTTCATGTTCTATTCTTTAATGAGGGAACTTTAAAGCTATGATTAAAATTTGATCTCACAACCTGAGGCATTTGCATGCGTCACACTTTAATTGCATACAATCAAATTTTTTTTTTTAAATCGTATTTATTTGTAGATAACCGTTCCACTCTGCACACCCTGCAGTTAATTTCATTACACTGAATTCAAAAAATGTTGAATATCTGCATTATTTATTGATATATATACAGTCGGAAAAAAGCAGTTATAAGGGGTTACCACACATGATACCACAGCACAAAGTTGGTCATTCACAACACCCGGGGCACCAGAATCTCCCCTACACGTACCAGCTGCTGGAGTTCCAGTACAAATCATATATTCTGTTAAAACGCTCCCTGTAATCGCATATCGAGCCGCACATTCGTCCTGATCTAATATATACAAGACAGCCGATTGGAGTTTATAAGAAAGGTCCCCATTTTCTGGAGTTGCCCAACCCCATCCACTAACTCGCATTGCTGTGCGCGGATATAATGGAGTCTCGCAAAGTTTTATTGTGTTTATTGTATTAGACTCGAAAAATGGCATAAGCAATATAATCACAGCTATATCGACATACAGTAATTGGGGATGTAATTCATATGGATAACGTATACGCTGTGCCTTGCGAGTTTGTTCATTATTGCATAAATGGCGTAGATCGGATACACCAGCTCCAACAGTGATTTGATTCGCGCTTAAACCCGTCAAGCAGTGCGCAGCTGTGACCACCCGCTGCATAGTGATTAAAGAACCAGTGCATACATAATGGCGTGTATTATTTATGGACACCAAATATGGGCTACGCTGTATATTCCAATCAGTGCCACCAAAAACGCGATATTGCGAATTCGTAAAAAGGAAGCTAATGAAGAAAATCAGGATCACGAAAAAACTGCGTAATTTCATTTTGGTTTAAGTATTTCCGGCGATTGTTAAGTTTAAAGTGAAGCAAGTTAAATTTTCTGAGCCCATTTATACAAAATTTTGTTGTGTGAATAAAAAACAGCCAAAGGCTTTTTTCTCTAAATCTGAGGAATACCAATATTTTTTAATCAAGGCTAAATAAATTGACGTAAATGCTAATTAGTTTATTCAGTCGGCCAATTATACACAGCTTGAGGAAGTTTTTTGACAAATTACACTGAAAGAAAAAGAAATACGGGCCAATTCAACCGAAATTTTTGTCAATTTTTATCCATCCCAACAAGATGTTGAATCAATTGCGGACAAATCGTTGATTCGTAATTGACCGTTTTAGTATTCAAATGAACAAAAAAAGTGGTACGAAAGTACCTATGTTGCCATATGCATACATACGTAAATATGTGAATACATTAATATGCATGCTTGTTACATATACATACATATGTACGCACTTACTAGCCGAACTTCATTTGTGCGTACATCAAATATGCTGGCACACATTAAACATTATTTTGATTTATTAAACGCACTTTCACCAAATTTTATATTTTATAATTTCTTTAGTTCATAGTTTTGAACTTCGCTTTTCGCATAGAAATGAAAATAGTAGTCACAAAACTGATTCTCAATTCTTTCAGTTGCAGCTCAGCTCATTCCCAATTTCTTCTCTCGCATGTAGAGTTGCGACATTTTATTGTTTCGAACAAAATTTGTAGTATAAATATTTGACATAACATTTAAATAGAGAACTTGTAAGTTATAGAAAAGTAAAGAATCAAATCGCAGGAAGGTAACTTGCCACTGGAGTAACTTTACATGTAATTCGGCAAGTTTAATTTTCGCAACACTTTAAGTTGAAATAATTCCAAAACAACTCAAACTTTTATGTTGTCGGAAACATCAACATTAAAAAATGATGTTTTTCATTATGTATATTAGAACGATTTTCCCTCATCCCTTGTCAAATTTGGTTTCGAGACAAACCGTTCGAACGAAAATCGACACTGATGATGGCACAACCCCGAAACCGGTTTGTCTCGAAACCAAATTTGACAAGGGATTATGGAAAATCGTTCCAATATACTTCATTTATCCACCCTGTCGGAAAATCAAGAAATCAAAATAAGTTTTTTATTATCTTATTAGATTCGTTCGCGTGAGTGAAAATTCGTAAAAAATTGAACAAAATGTTACTAACTTTAGAAAAATCTTGTTCATGCAAACAGAACTTTTGCAACAAGAGGGCGCAATTCTGTATTTCGCTTAGAGGAGAAGTTGCAAAATTGTACCCGATATATAGGTGTCCCGGTATCTCATAAATTTTTGCACAGTAAATTCAAAAAAGGGATTTTTCGTTTTTATTGATAACTGAAAAATTAGCTTTTTCTTCTTTTCCCATTTTGTGTGTTTTTCGATTTGGTGGTTTTCCTATTTTGGTGTTTTTTTTAACAAGTGGCACCGTCATAAGTACAAATTAGATAGCTCAGTGATCGTAAAATTCTCTTTGAAATTTGCTCATGTATTGACTGTTTATCGCTGTTGGAATGACCAGTGAGATCAGCTGTATTAACAGAAAATTCAGTTAGATTGATTAGGAATCTGTTAATTTTACAGAATTTTGTTAACTTAAGAGCGACAATTTCTCTTCTGAAATGACTAAACTAATTTGTTCGCTTGACAAAGAACTCTGTCGAATTAACCATAAAAAAAAATAAATAAATGTAAGGCGCGATAACCTCCGAAGAGATCTAAGGCCGAGCTTCTCTTCCAATTTGCGTCGTGCTCCTCTTAATTTTCCCTACAAATTGGCCGGACGGGACCTACATGTTTTATGCCGAGTCCGAACGGCATCTTCAAGGCAGATGAGTTTTCACTGAGAGCTTTTCATGGCAGAAATACACTCGGAGCGCTTGCCAGACACTGCCGAGGGGCGACCCCGCTTAGAAAAAATTTCTTCTAATTGAAAAACCTTATTTCTAAAATTTTGGTGTTGCTTTGCCCGGGGGTTGAACCCGGCGCATGCGGTATGGTTGGCGGAGCACGCTACCATCACACCACGGTGGCCGCCATTAACCATAATTCGATCAATTTCACCGAATCTCCGTTAAGTCAAGAACAACAGAACCGATTTGGTGATTTTACTAGCACCATTTATTTCAGCGTACCTGATAAAATTTCAAGTATAATAAAAATTGAACAAACAGCGTCTGTTCTATGAAACTAATTAGAGAAAATTTCCTTGTAGTTGTTTATTTTTATATACGTAAGCATTTGCAAAACTGAATAGATTTGTTAATTTGAGAACGATCATGTGATATGTGTAAAATAACTGTATTTTTAATGAATAAATAGAAAAAAGTTCAAAGGCACACTTAATTAGTTGTATCTGTTTTCAAACTGCTAATATATTCCATTGTTTCTCCCGCCACAAAACCATAGTTGGGGGCAGTGCACTAACTTTTTGAGCAACAACACTGCTGGAAGCTAAGTGGCTTGACATAATCAAGATCAATATCTTGTATTAAGTGTTAATGAACAAAAAACAAACAACAGCTTTTTTCACTAAATCTGAGGAATGAGAATACTTTTTAGTCAAGGTTAAATGAATTGAAGTAGATGCTCATTAGTTTATTCAGTGGCCAATTATACACGGCTTGAGGAAGGTTTTTTGACAAAGTACCTGATAAAATTTCAAGTATAATAAAAATTGAACAAACACCTTCTATTCTATGAAACTAATTAGAGAAAATTTCCTTGTAGTTGTTTATTTTTATAAACGTAAGCATTTGCAAAACTGAATAGATTTGTTAATTTGAGAACGATCATGTGATATGTGTACAATAACTGTATTTTTAATGAATAAATAGAAAAAAGTTCAAAGGCACACTTAATTAGTTGTATCTGTTTTCAAACTGCTAATATATTCCATTGTTTCTCCCGCCACAAAACCATAGTTGGGGGCAGTGCACTAACTTTTTGAGCAACAACACTGCTCGAAGCTAAGTGGCTTGACATAATCAAGATCAATATCTTGTATTAAGTGTTAATGAACAAAAAACAAACAACAGCTTTTTTCACTAAATCTGAGGAATGAGAATACTTTTTAGTCAAGGTTAAATGAATTGAAGTAAATGCTCATTAGTTTATTCAGTGGCCAATTATACACGGCTTGAGGAAGGTTTTTTGACAAAGTACCTGATAAAATTTCAAGTATAATAAAAATTGAACAAACACCTTCTATTCTATGAAACTAATTAGAGAAAATTTACTTGTAGTTATTTACCTTTATATACGTAAGCATTTGCACAACTGAATAGATTTGTTAATTTGAGAACGATCATGTGATATGTGTACAATAACTGTATTTTTAATGAATAAATAGAAAAAAGTTCAAAGGCACACTTAATTAGTTGTATCTGTTTTCAAACTGCTAATATATTCCATTGTTTCTCCCGCCACAAAACCATAGTTGGGGGCAGTGCACTAACTTTTTGAGCAACAACACTGCTCGAAGCTAAGTGGCTTGACATAATCAAGATCAATATCTTGTATTAAGTGTTAATGAACAAAAAACAAACAACAGCTTTTTTCACTAAATCTGAGGAATGAGAATACTTTTTAGTCAAGGTTAAATGAATTGAAGTAAATGCTCATTAGTTTATTCAGTGGCCAATTATACACGGCTTGAGGAAGGTTTTTTGACAAAGTACCTGATAAAATTTCAAGTATAATAAAAATTGAACAAACACCTTCTATTCTATGAAACTAATTAGAGAAAATTTCTTTGTAGTTATTTACTTTTATATACGTAAGCATTTGCACAATTGAATAGATTTGTTAATTTGAGAACGATCATGTGATATGTGTACAATAACTGTATTTTTAATGAATAAATAGAAAAAAGTTCAAAGGCACACTTAATTAGTTGTATCTGTTTTCAAACTGCTAATATATTCCATTGTTTCTCCCGCCACAAAACCATAGTTGGGGGCAGTGCACTAACTTTTTGAGCAACAACACTGCTCGAAGCTAAGTGGCTTGACATAATCAAGATCAATATCTTGTATTAAGTGTTAATGAACAAAAAACAAACAACAGCTTTTTTCTCTAAATCTGAGGAATGAGAATACTTTTTAGTCAAGGTTAAATGAATTGAAGTAAATGCTCATTAGTTTATTCAGTGGCCAATTATACACGGCTTGAGGAAGGTTTTTTGACAAAGTACCTGATAAAATTTCAAGTATAATAAAAATTGAACAAACACCTTCTATTCTATGAAACTAATTAGAGAAAATTTCTTTATAGTTATTTACTTTTATATACGTAAGCATTTGCACAATTGAATAGATTTGTTAATTTGAGAACGATCATGTGATATGTGTACAATAACTGTATTTTTAATGAATAAATAGAAAAAAGTTCAAAGGCACACTTAATTAGTTGTATCTGTTTTCAAACTGCTAATATATTCCATTGTTTCTCCCGCCACAAAACCATAGTTGGGGGCAGTGCACTAACTTTTTGAGCAACAACACTGCTCGAAGCTAAGTGGCTTGACATAATCAAGATCAATATCTTGTATTAAGTGTTAATGAACAAAAAACAAACAACAGCTTTTTTCTCTAAATCTGAGGAATGAGAATACTTTTTAGTCAAGGTTAAATGAATTGAAGTAAATGCTCATTAGTTTATTCAGTGGCCAATTATACACGGCTTGAGGAAGGTTTTTTGACAAAGTACCTGATAAAATTTCAAGTATAATAAAAATTGAACAAACACCTTCTATTCTATGAAACTAATTAGAGAAAATTTCTTTGTAGTTATTTACTTTTATATACGTAAGCATTTGCACAATTGAATAGATTTGTTAATTTGAGAACGATCATGTGATATGTGTACAATAACTGTATTTTTAATGAATAAATAGAAAAAAGTTCAAAGGCACACTTAATTAGTTGTATCTGTTTTCAAACTGCTAATATATTCCATTATTTCTCCCGCCACAAAACCATAGTTGGGGGCAGTGCACTAACTTTTTGAGCAACAACACTGCTCGAAGCTAAGTGGCTTGACATAATCAAGATCAATATCTTGTATTAAGTGTTAATGAACAAAAAACAAACAACAGCTTTTTTCACTAAATCTGAGGAATGAGAATACTTTTTAGTCAAGGTTAAATGAATTAAAGTAAATGCTCATTAGTTTATTCAGTGGCCAATTATACACGGCTAGAGGAAGGTTTTTTGACAAAGTACCTGATAAAATTTCAAGTATAATAAAAATTGAACAAACACCTTCTATTCTATGAAACTAATTAGAGAAAATTTACTTGTAGTTATTTACTTTTATATACGTAAGCATTTGCACAACTGAATATATTTGTTAATTTGAGAACGATCATGTGATATGTGTACAATAACTGTATTTTTAATGAATAAATAGAAAAAAGTTCAAAGGCACACTTAATTAGTTGTATCTGTTTTCAAACTGCTAATATATTCCATTGTTTCTCCCGCCACAAAACCATAGTTGGGGGCAGTGCACTAACTTTTTGAGCAACAACACTGCTCGAAGCTAAGTGGCTTGACAAAATCAAGATCAATATCTTGTATTAAGTGTTAATGAACAAAAAACAAACAACAGCTTTTTTCTCTAAATCTGAGGAATGAGAATACTTTTTAGTCAAGGTTAAATGAATTGAAGTAAATGCTCATTAGTTTATTCAGTGGCCAATTATACACGGCTTGAGGAAGGTTTTTTGACAAAGTACCTGATAAAATTTCAAGTATAATAAAAATTGAACAAACACCTTCTATTCTATGAAACTAATTAGAGAAAATTTCTTTGTAGTTATTTACTTTTATATACGTAAGCATTTGCACAATTGAATAGATTTGTTAATTTGAGAACGATCATGTGATATGTGTACAATAACTGTATTTTTAATGAATAAATAGAAAAAAGTTCAAAGGCACACTTAATTAGTTGTATCTGTTTTCAAACTGCTAATATATTCCATTATTTCTCCCGCCACAAAACCATAGTTGGGGGCAGTGCACTAACTTTTTGAGCAACAACACTGCTCGAAGCTAAGTGGCTTGACATAATCAAGATCAATATCTTGTATTAAGTGTTAATGAACAAAAAACAAACAACAGCTTTTTTCACTAAATCTGAGGAATGAGAATACTTTTTAGTCAAGGTTAAATGAATTGAAGTAAATGCTCATTAGTTTATTCAGTGGCCAATTATACACGGCTTGAGGAAGGTTTTTTGAAAAAGTACCTGATAAAATTTCAAGTATAATAAAAATTGAACAAACACCTTCTATTCTATGAAACTAATTAGAGAAAATTTCTTTGTAGTTATTTACTTTTATATACGTAAGCATTTGCACAATTGAATAGATTTGTTAATTTGAGAACGATCATGTGATATGTGTACAATAACTGTATTTTTAATGAATAAATAGAAAAAAGTTCAAAGGCACACTTAATTAGTTGTATCTGTTTTCAAACTGCTAATATATTCCATTGTTTCTCCCGCCACAAAACCATAGTTGGGGGCAGTGCACTAACTTTTTGAGCAACAACACTGCTCGAAGCTAAGTGGCTTGACATAATCAAGATCAATATCTTGTATTAAGTGTTAATGAACAAAAAACAAACAACAGCTTTTTTCACTAAATCTGAGGAATGAGAATACTTTTTAGTCAAGGTTAAATGAATTGAAGTAAATGCTCATTAGTTTATTCAGTGGCCAATTATACACGGCTTGAGGAAGTTTTTTTGACAAAGTACCTGATAAAATTTCAAGTATAATAAAAATTGAACAAACACCTTCTATTCTATGAAACTAATTAGAGAAAATTTCTTTGTAGTTATTTACTTTTATATACGTAAGCATTTGCACAATTGAATAGATTTGTTAATTTGAGAACGATCATGTGATATGTGTACAATAACTGTATTTTTAATGAATAAATAGAAAAAAGTTCAAAGGCACACTTAATTAGTTGTATCTGTTTTCAAACTGCTAATATATTCCATTGTTTCTCCCGCCACAAAACCATAGTTGGGGGCAGTGCACTAACTTTTTGAGCAACAACACTGCTCGAAGCTAAGTGGCTTGACATAATCAAGATCAATATCTTGTATTAAGTGTTAATGAACAAAAAACAAACAACAGCTTTTTTCACTAAATCTGAGGAATGAGAATACTTTTTAGTCAAGGTTAAATGAATTGAAGTAAATGCTCATTAGTTTATTCAGTCGGCCAATTATACACGGCTTGAGGAAGGTTTTTTGACAAATTACCTGATAAAATTTCAAGTATAATAAAAATTGAACAAACACCTTCTATTCTATGAAACTAATTAGAGAAAATTTCTTTGTAGTTATTTACTTTTATATACGTAAGCATTTGCACAACTGAATAGATTTGTTAATTTGAGAACGATCATGTGATATGTGTACAATAACTGTATTTTTAATGAATAAATAGAAAAAAGTTCAAAGGCACACTTAATTAGTTGTATCTGTTTTCAAACTGCTAATATATTCCATTGTTTCTCCCGCCACAAAACCATAGTTGGGGGCAGTGCACTAACTTTTTGAGCAACAACACTGCTCGAAGCTAATTGGCTTGACATAATCAAGATCAATATCTTGTATTAAGTGTTAATGAACAAAAAACAAACAACAGCTTTTTTCACTAAATCTGAGGAATGAGAATACTTTTTAGTCAAGGTTAAATGAATTGAAGTAAATGCTCATTAGTTTATTCAGTGGCCAATTATACACGGCTTGAGGAAGGTTTTTTGACAAATTACCTGATAAAATTTCAAGTATAATAAAAATTGAACAAACACCTTCTATTCTATGAAACTAATTAGAGAAAATTTCTTTGTAGTTATTTACTTTTATATACGTAAGCATTTGCACAACTGAATAGATTTGTTAATTTGAGAACGATCATGTGATATGTGTACAATAACTGTATTTTTAATGAATAAATAGAAAAAAGTTCAAAGGCACACTTAATTAGTTGTATCTGTTTTCAAACTGCTAATATATTCCATTGTTTCTCCCGCCACAAAACCATAGTTGGGGGCAGTGCACTAACTTTTTGAGCAACAACACTGCTCGAAGCTAAGTGGCTTGACATAATCAAGATCAATATCTTGTATTAAGTGTTAATGAACAAAAAACAAACAACAGCTTTTTTCACTAAATCTGAGGAATGAGAATACTTTTTAGTCAAGGTTAAATGAATTGAAGTAAATGCTCATTAGTTTATTCAGTGGCCAATTATACACGGCTTGAGGAAGGTTTTTTGACAAATTACCTGATAAAATTTCAAGTATAATAAAAATTGAACAAACACCTTCTATTCTATGAAACTAATTAGAGAAAATTTCTTTGTAGTTATTTACTTTTATATACGTAAGCATTTGCACAACTGAATAGATTTGTTAATTTGAGAACGATCATGTGATATGTGTACAATAACTGTATTTTTAATGAATAAATAGAAAAAAGTTCAAAGGCACACTTAATTAGTTGTATCTGTTTTCAAACTGCTAATATATTCCATTGTTTCTCCCGCCACAAAACCATAGTTGGGGGCAGTGCACTAACTTTTTGAGCAACAACACAGCCCGAAGCTAAGTGGCTTGACATAATCAAGATCAATATCTTGTATTAAGTGTTAATGAACAAAAAACAAACAACAGCTTTTTTCACTAAATCTGAGGAATGAGAATACTTTTTAGTCAAGGTTAAATGAATTGAAGTAAATGCTCATTAGTTTATTCAGTGGCCAATTATACACGGCTTGAGGAAGGTTTTTTGACAAATTACCTGTTAAAATTTCAAGTATAATAAAAGTTGAACAAACACCTTCTATTCTATGAAACTAATTAGAGAAAATTTCTTTGTAATTATTTACTTTTATATACGTAAGCATTTGCACAACTGAATAGATTTGTTAATTTGAGAACGATCATGTGATATGTGTACAATAACTGTATTTTTAATGAATAAATAGAAAAAAGTTCAAAGGCACACTTAATTAGTTGTACCTGTTTTCAAACTGCAAATATATTCCATTGTTTCTCCCGCCACAAAACCATAGTTGGGGGCAGTGCACTAACTTTTTGAGCAACAACACTGCTCGAAGCTAAGTGGCTTGACATAATCAAGATCAATATCTTGTATTAAGTGTTAATGAACAAAAAACAAACAACAGCTTTTTTCACTAAATCTGAGGAATGAGAATACTTTTTAGTCACGGTTAAATGAATTGAAGTAAATGCTAATTAGCTTATTCAGTCGGCCAATTATACACGGCTTGAGGAAGGTTTTTTGACAAATTACCTGATAAAATTTCAAGTATAATAAAAATTGAACAAACACCTTCTATTCTATGAAACTAATTAGAGAAAATTTACTTGTAGTTATTTACTTTTATATACGTAAGCATTTGCACAACTGAATAGATTTGTTAATTTGAGAACGATCATGTCATATGTGTACAATAACTGTATTTTTAATGAATAAATAGAAAAAAGTTCAAATGCACACTTAATTAGTTGTATCTGTTTTCAAACTGCTAATATATTCCATTGTTTCTCCCGCCACAAAACCATAGTTGGGGGCAGTGCACTAACTTTTTGAGCAACAACACTGCTCGAAGCTAAGTGGCTTGACATAATCAAGATCAATATCTTGTATTAAGTGTTAATGAACAAAAAACAAACAACAGCTTTTTTCACTAAATCTGAGGAATGAGAATACTTTTTAGTCAAGGTTAAATGAATTGAAGTAAATGCTCATTAGTTTATTCAGTGGCCAATTATACACGGCTTGAGGAAGGTTTTTTGACAAATTACCTGATAAAATTTCAAGTATAATAAAAATTGAACAAACACCTTCTATTCTATGAAACTAATTAGAGAAAATTTCTTTGTAGTTATTTACTTTTATATACGTAAGCATTTGCACAATTGAATAGATTTGTTAATTTGAGAACGATCATGTGATATGTGTACAATAACTGTATTTTTAATGAATAAATAGAAAAAAGTTCAAAGGCACACTTAATTAGTTGTATCTGTTTTCAAACTGCTAATATATTCCATTGTTTCTCCCGCCACAAAACCATAGTTGGGGGCAGTGCACTAACTTTTTGAGCAACAACACTGCTCGAAGCTAAGTGGCTTGACATAATCAAGATCAATATCTTGTATTAAGTGTTAATGAACAAAAAACAAACAACAGCTTTTTTCTCTAAATCTGAGGAATGAGAATACTTTTTAGTCAAGGTTAAATGAATTGAAGTAAATGCTCATTAGTTTATTCAGTGGCCAATTATACACGGCTTGAGGAAGGTTTTTTGACAAAGTACCTGATAAAATTTCAAGTATAATAAAAATTGAACAAACACCTTCTATTCTATGAAACTAATTAGAGAAAATTTCTTTATAGTTATTTACTTTTATATACGTAAGCATTTGCACAATTGAATAGATTTGTTAATTTGAGAACGATCATGTGATATGTGTACAATAACTGTATTTTTAATGAATAAATAGAAAAAAGTTCAAAGGCACACTTAATTAGTTGTATCTGTTTTCAAACTGCTAATATATTCTATTGTTTCTCCCGCCACAAAACCAAAGTTGGGGGCAGTGCACTAACTTTTTAAGCAACAACACTGCTCGAAGCTAAGCGGCTTGACATAATCAAAATCAATATCTTGTATAAAGTGTTAATGAATAAAAAAAAAACAACAACTTTTTTCTCTAAATCTGAGGAATAAGAATACTTTTTAGTCACGGTTAAATGAATTGAAGTAAATGCTAATTAGCTTATTCAGTTTGCCAATTATACACGGCTTGAGGAAGTTTTTTGACAAATTACCTGATAAAATTTCAAGTATAATAAAAATTGAACAAACACCTTCTATTCTATGAAACTAATTAGAGAAAATTTCCTTGTAGTTATTTACTTTTATATACTTAAGCATTTGCACAACTGAATAGATTTGTTAATTTGAGAACGATCATGTGATATGTGTACAATAACTGTATTTTTAATGAATAAATGGAAAAAAGTTCAAAGGCACACTTAATTAGTTGTATCTGTTTTCAAACTGCTAATATATTCTATTGTTTCTCCCGCCACAAAACCAAAGTTGGGGGCAGTGCACTAACTTTTTAAGCAACAACACTGCTCGAAGCTAAGCGGCTTGACATAATCAAAATCAATATCTTGTATAAAGTGTTAATGAATAAAAAAAAAACAACAACTTTTTTCTCTAAATCTGAGGAATAAGAATACTTTTTAGTCACGGTTAAATGAATTGAAGTAAATGCTAATTAGCTTATTCAGTCTGCCAATTATACACGGCTTGAGGAAGTTTTTTGACAAATTACCTGATAAAATTTCAAGTATAATAAAAATTGAACAAACACCTTCTATTCTATGAAACTAATTAGAGAAAATTTCCTTGTAGTTATTTACTTTTATATACTTAAGCATTTGCACAACTGAATAGATTTGTTAATTTGAGAACGATCATGTGATATGTGTACAATAACTGTATTTTTAATGAATAAATGGAAAAAAGTTCAAAGGCACACTTAATTAGTTGTATCTGTTTTCAAACTGCTAATATATTCTATTGTTTCTCCCGCCACAAAACCAAAGTTGGGGGCAGTGCACTAACTTTTTAAGCAACAACACTGCTCGAAGCTAAGCGGCTTGACATAATCAAAATCAATATCTTGTATAAAGTGTTAATGAATAAAAAAAAAACAACAACTTTTTTCTCTAAATCTGAGGAATAAGAATACTTTTTAGTCACGGTTAAATGAATTGAAGTAAATGCTAATTAGCTTATTCAGTCTGCCAATTATACACGGCTTGAGGAAGTTTTTTGACAAATTACCTGATAAAATTTCAAGTATAATAAAAATTGAACAAACACCTTCTATTCTATGAAACTAATTAAAGAAAATTTCCTTGTAGTTATTTACTTTTATATACTTAAGCATTTGCACAACTGAATAGATTTGTTAATTTGAGAACGATCATGTGATATGTGTACAATAACTGTATTTTTAATGAATAAATGGAAAAAAGTTCAAAGGCACACTTAATTAGTTGTATCTGTTTTCAAACTGCTAATATATTCCATTGTTTCTCCCGCCACAAAACCATAGTTGGGGGCAGTGCACTAACTTTTTGAGCAACAACACTGCTCGAAGCTAAGTGGCTTGACATAATAAAGATCAATATCTTGCATTAAGTGTTAATGAACAAAAAACAAACAACAGCTTTTTTCTCTAAATCTGAGGAATGAGAATACTTTTTAGTCAAGGTTAAATGAATTGAAGTAAATGCTAATTAGCTTATTCAGTCGGCCAATTATACACGGCTTGAGGAAGGTTTTTTGACAAATTACCTGATAAAATTTCAAGTATAATAAAAATTGAACAAACAGCTTCTGTTCTATGAAACTAATTAGTGAAAATATCCTTGTAGTTGTTTAATTTTATATACGTAAGCATTTGCACAACAGAATAGATTTATTAATTTGAGAACTATAACACGACTCTACACAAAAATTTTGTTTTTTGTCCAAAAGTTTATGTCATGATTTTCTGGTTTATTATAAACAAAAACGAAAATACCTGTTTTCGGTATAAAGCTTGCTTTCGTAATTGTTATAGTAACAATAGTAATTTTTAAATTTTTATATGTATTTTAATTATTTTTAATACACTAAAAAATTCCACTCGATTAGAGTGGGGTTTTAACGTTTAAACAGTGCTAGATGGCGCTAGAGTGATAAACAACGATCAAGTGTCTTGTACAAATCTAGAATAACATAAAACGTCGTCGCGAAAGTATAATATGGAGCTGATGCTTTTTGTTATATATGTGAGCAATTTATTAAAGTTCGAGATATAAAATATGAATTAAATACATCTCTCATCCTCTGTGAAGCCTACGAAACATATTGTTACGAATATTAGCAACACTAAGGGGTGACAGTACCCTAGTATCTCTAAGTCGATGCCAAGAGTGACTTGTATGCACATCCATAAATCAATCATTATTTATCTACATAAACGAATCAATCATTATGTCTACACATATGTACGTACACGCAGCGGAGAAGCAACGCACAAACACATGCAAATATCTTATCTAAGATGCTCCCAAAAGTATGCAATTATATTTGGGGAAGTGTCGCACACAAATACACGCGCATATGAGAGCTACACACGAGCATCTGTAGTTATAATTATATACCAGTAACTAAGTAAATTCTGGAAGCGCCTAGAAGATGCAATGAGGAAATCACACAGTATAAAAGCAGCAACAGTAGAGGCGCGAAAGTCAGTTTGAGTTAAGCATTCCATCTGTCGAGCAGTAGCAGTGTTATTATTGTGAAGAACTTTAATAAAGGCCATTTGGCATTATCGAATAGTGGTGTTATTTATTCAACAGTTTAGTGAATCGAACGTTAGTAGAAGATTGCAAATAAGAGGATTTGCAGTAAATTCGTTACAATATTTTGACTGTCCTGTTTGGAATGAAGACAAGATATGGGCTCCACATGTTGCTTGAAGTTATTGTAAAAGAGGTTTGCAAGGTAAGCAAATTTTATTTAAATAGTAAATTAAACAAAGTAGACATATTGATTTCTCTTTCTATATTTTGGTTGGTAAAAATGTAAAACCTCTCGAATATCTTGATTTTGAATCTTCTTCTGCTCCAGTCGCCCACGATCTGACACGACCAGTATACTGGTATACCAGAGCCACCGAATAAATTATCGCAGAGGAGTGGTACATCTCTTAGTTCTTATAAAAGTAATGCCGATAAGAAGTTTTTACCGAAACCAGAACAACCAAAACATCAGTACATCACTCCTGAAGATCTCAATGATTTGACTAGAGATTTAAATTTACTATAAAGTAAAGCAGAGCTTTAGGCTCTTCTTCGAACAACGTTATCAAGACCAACATAATGAAGACATGATGGGAGACTAAATTTTAGGGTTATTGAGGGATAATACCTATGAACATAAAAGAAAAAGTGAAAGTGTATACTTTTAAATCATTTTCCACTTCTTCGTAAGTTATTTCGATATTAAAACTTAATAAAAATATTTATTTAAATTGTTAAATTTTCAAGTAAAATTAAAATCATAGATTTTGAATAATTTCGTTCAAGCGGTTTCCTAAATGGGAAAGTAAACTTTTTCATGCCATAAATTTTTTTTCGTCAAATTACGACCTAGAGAATTCAAATTTAATGCTTTGAAGTGAAAGTCAAATTTTGTGCAGTGCCCTAAATTTTGAGCAACAATACTGCTCGCAGCTAAGTGGGTTGACATAATCAAGATCAAGACCTCGTATTAATTGTTAATGTGACGTTAGTTTGTTACCGATTTAAACGGCTGACATATTCGTTAAATTTAATGAGCTTAAGACGGCATCTATAGGAATATAGAAATTGAGTTTACATCGCTACAGATAAATAAAATAATTAAAAAAAAAATTTTAAATTAAACGGTTTTATTGAAAACAATACTTACATGAAGTAATAATAATACGAAAAGCTAGAAAATTATTAGGTAGGTCCTAGGTACTAGTCATCACACTCCTTATCAATCTAGGGCGTTGATCAGACAATTAAATAAAAGCGCTGGGCGCGTGAAATTTCTAAAAATGTGAGGCGTAGCATAACCTGATTAAAGTTCAGTTGGTTTTACTTATGACTATCAATAGAAATATGATACGTCCAACGCTTTTATTTAATTGTCTGATCAACGCCCTACATTGATGAGGAGTGTGATGACTAGTACCTAGGACCTACCTAATTATTTTCTAGCTTTTCGTATTATTATTACTTCATGTAAGTATTGTTTTCAATAAAACCGTTTAATTTAAAATTTTTTGTTTAATTACTTTATTTTCAAGTTTCTGGTCTTTATTTAATTGCCTATTATTTCTCTTTCTATTTAGTTCATTTAGTGACCCATTATTACAAGGACTATTTCCTGACAATTTGTTACAACCTAAGTTCTCAATACATAATCCTTCCAAAGACTTTCTTCGACTCTGCACCACGTATGCTTGTTCCTCCTCCAACTCCAAAATATTTTGATGTCACTTCTACCGGACTGTATGCAATATTTGTCCCAAATATGAGCCAAATCGGGCATCATAGGTCGCCTTCTATTCATGTATGTATTATGTGTTCCAAACATGAGCCAAATCGGACCACAAATACGATTTTTGTGAATATCTCGATCCATGCGCCACCCAGCGGCGATTTTTTTCTTATTATTGCCTTGTCATTGGGTTCTGAACTATAGTCAAAGTTTCGAGCTTGTAGCTTATCGGGAAACTACTTAAATTTTAATTATAAAATTCGTTCACAACGGCCGTGCAGCCGTGCAGCCGGCCTGTGAAGTCACGCTAAATAAAACCGTTAAAAAAGAGGCGTGCATGTACTTATGTATATACGCGCATGAGAAGTTGTATTTCTTTATCATTATTAAAAAATAGCTTGCATGCAATTAGCAAATAATTAATTTCAATAAAACAATAAGAGGGCTGCAAAAAGTTGATCAACAAAGGCAATAAAGTTCAGTTTAAATTTGAAAAATTAAATAAATAAATATTTATTTCCTTACATGAATTGCAGCATAAATTCGCGAAGTGATCAAATGTTATTATTTTTAAATTTTGTCCACTGCCGTAGCATCTTCCAGTACTGACTGAATACTTCAGTTTTCTACCAGTGCGCAGTGGTCGGTTCCATAGGCCAAAAATAAAAAAATCAAAGTGAAAAGTTTGTCACCAAATGTGTCGTTAGTACCTCTTATTAGAACAGCCTTTTAAAAGGTATATTTGTTTTTTTTTGTATTCGAACTGTACTCTTTAATAGCTTCAAAAGTGAGGTTATGGTGTTAGTTCGTTTTTGCAGTATGAGCAAGTTAAAAATAAAGCGCAAGTTTACGTTATTAAAAATTCATAAAGTATCATTGTATTGAAATAAATAAAATTGAATATTGAAGTCAGAGGCATTTACTTCGTTTTGATATAATTTAGTGTTTTTAACTTATTGTGTTTTGTTTTGTTATTTAAAATTTCACCAGTGCCTTTATTAGTGTTTATTTGCACAAATATTTCAAATTTACCTAAAGTTTTAGTTGGGTTCATCACCGATCCTCACATTGGAACTTATATCTTGTTATTAGTCATAGTTTTAAGATTCTAAAGTGTTAATATCAGCTGCCAGTTTCTGCCACTAATTATGTTTTGCCACAGTTTTCTGATAGCGTCAACCTGATAAATTATTGTCGTATGTCATATGTACTTACATGTAACATACGACATTATTTTATCCAGTCGACGATATGCAAATGTAAATTTTGTGGGTGTTTGTTGTATTGTTATTGTTATGTATGCAAGATCTTTTAATAACTTTAATTTCTTTATTTAATCCTATTAAACATTGTATTTGCGAAAGACACATCTTACCACTTTTGTTACCACACCTACTTACTTTTTGTATGCATGCGGTGAAAGTGGGTGGTTGTGGGTCGGTATGAAGATATCACCCGCACCAATTTTACGAAAAAATAATTCTCACATATTTCTATATTTTTTCGTCTTTGTGACTGAAACACGCCAGAATGGTTACACGGATTTTGATGAAATTCAGTACACAGATAGACAATAGTCTACTGGCTAAATATTTTTCGAAAATGGAAAAGGGGAGAGGTTCCACGACCCCTTCGATTAATTTTTAATAATTTTTACACATTATAACGTTAAGTATACTGACCTTCACCAATATTACAAACTCAATGGGTCGAATAAGTCGAGGGCCTACAAAGTGAGCAGTGAAACCCTCTGCCTCCACCCCCCTCTCACCATCTGGTGCAAAATATATAAATTGTTATAACTCGAAATACATTTTATCCTAAATTAATAATATTTTTGATCTGGCTTATACAGATCGAGATCTAAACAGTTTTCGGAATACCGATCAGTGGTGCTCCCCTTCTCCTTCCGCCATCCGCCCTCCTTCAATTGTTTTTATTAACACGCTTTTATTAGCTTAATCCTGTATGTTTGTTTGTAACTCTTCATTCGCTTCAAAGCGCCTGCTGCCTTATTAACATGCTTTTATAATTTGCTTCACCTTATTTGTAATTCCGTCGGGGTCATTTCGGGATGCTTCCGGTATCATTTCTGGATGATTTTCGGGACGTGTCCGGAATCCCGTCGGGGTAATTCCGGGAATTTTTCTGGACTATGTCAGGCTCATTACGGGACTTTTACGAGATCATATCTAGATGGTTTTCGGGATGTCGTCATGGTAATTTCGGGACGTTGTCGGGATCATTTTGGAACCCTTCCGGGATAATTTCTGTATCCGTCCCCGATCCTGTCTGGTTCATTTCTGCATAGTTTTCGAGTTCCGTCCGCGATACCGTCAGTGTCATTTCGTGACTTTCGATCATTTGGGGACCCTATCAGGTTATCAGCTCCTTTAGTTAATTTTTACTCTACAAAAATAAAATACTTATGATGGGGAGAGGGGTGTGGAAGGCTGAGGTAGCACTCAGTCAATCCAGGGTCGGGTAATGTTCCCTGTTGAGTTCGAATTTGCAAACATAAAACATTATATGAAATCTAGTATTAGGGTTAATGCACAACCATGTCAATCTTGTATGTTCTGACATTTGTATTATCACTATTCTCTTTGTCACTATAATTCTTTTCATAGGTCTTCTGCACAGTCCATTATTATTACTGCTCGCTTTGCAATAATTTTTTGCAGTATTTTGAATATATTAGTTTATTGCAATAAAGTCATTTGTTAATAAGAAGGAAAGTACTTCCGCGTATTCATCAATTTGGTATCACCGCATCTCGATAGCAGAACCATTTCTTGTCGCAAAAGCAATAATTCGCATCATTTGGTCCTTACGATCCAGATTCATCGAAACGTTTGCAAGTATAACCTCTTAATAAATGGATCATATATATAGCTGAAAGCCTTCCGCTGTAATAAACATAATACATTTAAATATACGAATTGCATTGGAAATTGCAACAATTTTCAGCGACTTTCATTTGTCCGATGCAAATCGCCTACATTTTTTCCTCGCCCTTTCCACCATTCGTACATTTTATCTGCCCTTTGCAACAAACTTTAAAGGCAAATTAACCTACAAACAATAGTAGATCCTGCAACTACAAAAAACAATTATTTTAACATTTCTGAAAACTCGCGATTATGCCCTTAACGCAATCAAAAGGTACATAACAAAAAGCATGGCCGAGGCATTTGTTATGGACGTGGATAATGTCGCAAGTTATATGCAACTTTTGAATGAGCAATGGGTGCGTTTCAATACTGCCCATGATACCGTCGAAAATTCGTGTGGAGCTGACAATGCTGCAGTAGAAGAAAGTGTTCGAGAGCAGTGTGAACAGTGCAGGATTAACAAGTAGGCAGAAAAGGCAGTTGCCTGGGGCCCCCGAAAAATTAAAAAGACTTCTAAAATTTTCTTACAAACATAAAATTCTAGAAAGTGAAAGAATAATACAATCAGAACTGAAAATAAAATTTACTCAAATAATTAAACTCAATTGACCGCATTCAAAAGGCGACGACCGATGAACTAGACAAGGTTCCTAAAAAGGACATTTGCGACTCATTTGACAAATTGTATTGGCGTGCAAAGAAGTGTTTCGAAGTGAAAGGAGAGTATATTGAATAATAAAAAAAATTATCTCAAAATGTACACTGGTTGTTTTTATTTTGAAAAATTTCGGTTATTTTTGGAATAGAGGGTGTAGAAGCCTTCAACCCTATTTTAACTGCTATCCGTTCAGTGATTAATCATTGCAAAGTGAAAAAGTAGATTTGAAAACGTGTGCTTTTTTGAACGGATCGTTAGAAGAGAGTTTAGATTCATTCCGTGAAAAGTTCAATGAATTCGAGGAAAAAACAAAACAATTATTACCTGGTGTAGGTTATGCAGAAATCGTAAAACGTACTCGTCTTAGAACAAAACAACCTAATGACGGAAATGCTCCAGAAGTAGAATTTTCGCCTCGCGATGATTTTAGAACAAAAGGTTTGCTCGAAATCATCGACAATGTTCACAGTGAAAGTGTATGGAAGTTTCAGAGAGATTTGCATTTCTCATCAACTTTTCTGTAAGTGATGCAGACCTCGACGAAGCTATAAATAACTTAGTTCATTTTTATTCTAGAGATCTGGAAGAATTTTTCATTGAAATGAAACAATTTCAGAGTTACGTGAAGTCCAAATACACTGATTCACAAAACACTCATAATCATTTGTATACGATTCTAATGGCAGATCAGTTAGACGATGTATTTCCTAGCACAGGAATAGCTCTTCGGATTTTTTTTTACATTAATGATCACAAATTGTTCTGCCGAACGATCCTTCTCGCAATTAAGATGAATCAAAACTGCTGAAAGAGCTACAAAGCGACAAGAGCGACTCGAGATGTTAGTTATACTTTGCATTGAGTCATATTTATTGAACAAAATCGATATTGATGATATTGTAACGAATTTTGGGAAGTTCCGCTTATTTGTAACCTTTTGCTAACGTTAGAATCACTAAACTGTTGAATAAATAACTCCAATATTCAATAATGCAAAATGATATTTATTAGACTACTTTCACAATAACACTTCTACTTCTCAACAGATAGCGTGCTTAAATCAAACTGATTCCATGATTGCTCAGATGCGCTCTTGTATACTCTTCGATTTCCTCGTTCGCAACCTTCTAGGCGTTTCTAGAATTTAACTTAGTTACCAGCTATAAAATTACCAGCTAGAACTACAGATGCACGTTACGCTTCTCATATGCGCGTGTATATGTGAGTGATACTAGCACAAATGATTGCCTACTTTTGTGAGCATCTCAGATAAGATATATGCATGTGTTTGTGTGTTTCTCTCCGCTGCGTGTACGTACATTTGTGTAGACATATTGATTGATTCGTTTATGTAGATAAAATTGACTGCTTAGTATCGGTTTAGAGATGATAGTATCCCTCAGTGTTGCTAATATTCGTCACAATATTATTACATTGTGACAATAAAATTTTTATGAAATATATAAGTTTTGTATTTTTTAATCGAAAACAGAAGGGAACGGACGTGAAAAAAGGTCCCCAAATTGATGGTTGCCTAGGGCCCCGTTGAGGGTTAATCCGGATTTTTATCATCATCATATCATCATCATCCTCCTCAACTCCTATTGGAGCATAGGGCCTCGACCACCGAATTAAATCTTATTCTGTTAGGTGCAGTTCTTGTGATGTCATTCCCCGTATATCCTGCGTCTTCGAGTTCTTTATCCACAGTTCTGCCCCAAGTTTTCGCAGGTGCACCAGGTCGTCGGCTTCCTTGTGGATTCCATCGCAATGCTTGTCTGGCTATATTTACTGGAGGTCTTCTTAGAGTGTGACCAATCCACAACCATTTACGCTTGGTTATTTCTGTGGCAGCCTTAGGTTGATTTGTTCTAGACCATAAGTCGTCATTTGAAATTCTTTCCGGCCATCGAATTTTCAGGATTCGGCGCAGAAATTTATTAATAAAAACTTGTAGACGTTTCTGAATTGAAGTTGAGCTTTTCCACGTCTCGTAAGCATAAAACAGTACTGATTTAACATTCGAATTAAACAGTCGAAGCTTCGTTTATAAAGATATTTGGCTGGACCTCCACACGTTTGCCAGTTGCCCAAAAACCATTCTTGCTTTGTTTATGCGAGACTGAACGTCCTCATCTGCACCGCTCTTATTTGAGACAATACTACCAAGATAAACAACGGACTCTACATCTTCGATTTCATTTTCGTCAACCGTAAGCATCAATGGCCTTGATGAAATACTATAGCCGCATCTTATGACTTTGGTTTTCGCTGTATTGATGCTTAGTTCGGCCTCCTTTGCATGTGTGTTGAGAGCTTCTAAATTGTGTTGAAGGTCAGTACTTCTGTGGCTTAGCAGACAGACATCGTCTGCATATTCTAAGTCCCATAGCTGAGTGAAAGGCGTCCACTGTACACCGTGTCCACCATTTTCTGCATTCCTCATAATCTCGTCTAATGGCAAGATAAACAAGAGCAGCGAGAGTATGCATCCCTGTCGCACCCCGCTTTTAACTTCGAAGGGTTCTGAGAGGCACCCATCGTGACTGACCCGGCACTTAAATTCGGCATAAATTGCCTTTATAATGTTGATTATTTTATTGGGCATCCCTCGTTTTCGTAATATTTCCCAAATATATTTCCTTTTGAGAATATCAAAAGCCTTTTTAAAGTCGATAAAAAGTAAATAAGCTGATGTTCTGTATTCACAGCATTGTTCAACAATGATTCGGACGGTATTTATTAGATCAACACAGGATCGGTTTTGTCTAAAGCCAAACTAATTTTCTCTTAGAGTTCCGTGCACCGCCTCTTGAATTCGGGACAGCAAGATCGTGGAGAACACTTTGCTAGGAATCGAGAGTAAGGTGATACCTCTGTAGTTGTTACAATCAGAGGTATCTCCCTTTTTTGCGACTTTTACAAGTATGCCTTCATTCCACTGACGAGGGTAGGATTCTTCTTCCCATACCTGACGGAAGATTGGAACTAAGGTTTCAGCTGCGGTATCTGGATCTGTTATGAGGTATTCAGCATATATGCCATCAGTTCCTGGGGCCTTGCCCTTTTTTAAGAACTTGATTGCTGAAATTATTTCATTTTTCGTAGGGGGCGCGCTGTTTACCCCATTGAAGTGGGGTTGGTTGTTGAAGTTTGCAGCAATAGTGTTGGAATTTAAAGTCACTTCACCTACAGGATTATTTAATACTTTCTTGAAGTGTTCCACCCATACACTCATTTGTTGTTCGCTTTCAGTAATAAGATTTCTGTTTAAGTCTTTTACTGATTTTTGACCACTCCTGTATTTTCCGGTGAGTTCCCTAATAATCTCATAGAGTTCCCTCATATTATTTAATCTGGCTGCCGCTTCAGCTCTACTTGCTAATGTGTCAGCCCATTACCTCTTGTCTTTTCTAGCAGACTTCTCAATTAGCTTGCATTTTTCTTTATACCTTGCGGATAACTGCCTTGCTTCCTCCGTGTCATTGTTGTTCGTCCGTCTGAGAAGCGATTCTTTAATTTTCCGCCGCTGTTCAATAAGTGTCCACGTATTATTTGTTAGCCATACTTTCTTTGCTTTGTTTTTGTGTCCAAGGATACTGCTACCAAGTTCTTTGTAGATATTATTAACGGAGTCTAGCCTGTCACCTGTACTACCACTCATGTTTACCTGTTCAACACGTTCGCGTACTGCGGCATTAAAGGCATTTTGATATTCTTCATGCTTTAGTTTCTCAATATCAATTTTCTTGCTCATTTTTTGAAGGTTTTTCTGTACTGCGGCTACCTTAAATCTGAAACTACCAGCTACAAGGTAGTGATCGCTACCAATATCTGCTCCTCTTTTAACGCGCACATCTAGCAAGGATGACCTCCATCTGCTGTTTATTAGTACGTGATCAATTTGGTTATTAGTGCGTTGATCCGGAGACGTCCATGTTGTTTTGTGGACTAATTTATGTGGGAATAAGCTTCCACCGAACACCAGACCGTTTTCACAACAAAATTCTATAAGCCTACTACCATTGTCATTTCCGGGTACCAGGGCTGTGTTTACCCATGTATATATCTAGACCATCATTGTCAAATCCAACTTTAGCATTAAAGTCGCCCAGAATAACACATATGTCCCCTTGATTAACGTGTGAATTTACGCAGCTGTTGAGCGTATCGAAAAATTCGTTTTTGATTTCGTCATTTTGGCTTTCTGTTGGTCCATAAACATTGCATAGCATAGTAACATAGTTTCCTTGCTCTAGTGCGGAGTTTAAGTATAATAATTCTGGGGCTTATCGGCACCCATTCAATGATACTTTTCGCTATTGTACTTGTTATTAAAAAACCTACGCCGCTGGTGTGACTCTCTCCTTCATTTCGGCCAGAGTATAGGAACGTTGTTCCTTGGTCATTTATTCGGCCATATCCTGTCCATCTGCACTCTTATATGGCTAATATGTCTATTTTCCGGCTTTTATACATACGAGTATCTATGTGGCGGTTTATATGCACATTAGAACTTAATAACTTCTTTACAAAATCAGTCAAGCAAAACAAAACGTAGATACCTAAAGTTTATTATTCAGTTGAATCAACAAATAATATTGTTTATGTAGATATTTGGCAAAAAACATGAAAGCATTAATTTAGTCTTCATCTACTTAAAGCGTGTGGAGTAACGTACGTAAGATCCGACTGTCATTATTTGTTTGATTTATACTTAAGCACCTACATACATACATGTATATGAGTGTATGTACAGAAAACGTGTCCATATGAGACGGACACGTTGTCTTGAATTAAAGAGCGAATAAGGAGAATGCGATATGATAAAACAAATGTGCATGCATATATACATAAGATAAGATATAAAAGATGCTCAGTCTCGTATGTAAATATTATATACATATATACCTACATATATATATATGTACATATAGGTGCGAACAAACACATCGTCATTAGTTTGAATAAATAACCTCTGAGAAATTACAACAAAAGTGGCGAGTATGCAACCCACACACGGTAGTTATCATTTCAGCAAAGAGGCCAGAGATTATAGGAAGAAGATCAATATTGATATATGAATGCGCATGTGCTGTTAAGTAATTTCGGTAGAGTAAAGCTTCAAATCCTTAATTTCTTATGTACATGACTATCTCAATACATACATGTTATGTATGCACATGCATATGTTCATATGTACATTATATTTCGATACTTCATAATCTTTTTATACTTGTATTGACGCATCGCAACGCCCAATCTTCGAATGCTGTAATAGTGTTACGAGGGTGGTTAGGTTATTTGTGTGGCTTGGCGTTATGCCAAGAGTATTATTGATAAGTGATATTATTTTCGTGCTCAAAAAGTGGGCATTGTCCACATAACAACCCCAATTAAATTTGTTACACATATCGCGCACGCTTAAGAAGATTTGATATCTGTGGTGTAAGTTTGAAATATTTGGCTAGTATTTTTTTTAAATGGATGTGTTGGCAACATAAATAAGCTGGTTTTAATATAATTTCAAAATGACATCGAATGGGAATTTAAAATCAGCACTACTGTACTGTTATTTTTTACAATTCCTGTGACTGCAGCTAGTGCTAAACGATCATTTTCAAAACTAAAATAGATAAAAAACTACTTAAGAAACTCTATGAGACAAGACAGATCTTTAAACTTTGATGATGTTATAGACACTTTTGTAGTAACGCCACTGCACACATGGGCTGCTGTTGCTAGGGGATTACCTATAAGGTACACCGAGTAGCTAGCCTAAATAAATCACTTCCAAATGTTAAAGGGATCTGAGAAAGAGGGTTCTGATACGTACTTTACTATTTAGTGAAGTTCAAAAATGAGGGGGATACATACTATATAATATAAATATAATCGTAAACACAAATTTTCAAACACAGTCACACCTTAGTTAACTTGTGTACACTCAGCCCGTGAAAACTGTTAGACAATTACAGTGGTAAAAGAGTCGAGAATGCTTAGAGAGATTGAAATGGGTGTTCCGTATAGACTGAATGAGTCCATAATGCTTCGTCCATTAGTGGATAGAGAAATTATGCAAATTTAATTCACACTAAAATCCAATTAGAGAAGTACATTGCTGACCGAATGGATGATTCCAATTCTTTTCGATTTGGTAATTAGGGCTTGTTTTGTTAAAGAGCGCAATGATTCTCCAGTGCTTCTGAAGTCGTACTCCACCGACCGTTAGAGACTTTAGGTTAGTTATTTAATCTCCCTCTAATCTATATCTAACTTCAGTGCTTGTTGGGTTAATAAATGTACATATATGTAATTAGCCTAATTTACAGCGTACTTCGGGTTAAATATTCTGAAGTGAGGCAACATTTTTCGATGTTGCATTTTTTTTTTGGTCCCATGTTTTTTATCTTCGAAGTTATAACACTTTTAGTATTCCTGAACAGGTTAAACTTTATAACTCGTGATGGTGTCGACCGATTTTTCTAATTTTTAGTACATTTGTTAGTGAAGCTACAACATCATTAGCTCACATACTTAGCTAAAATATTTCAAATTAAAAATAATATTTTCAAAATGTGAATAAATTAGCGAAAGCAAAAATTGATAGATGATTGTAGGTATGGCGGAAAACCAAAAACTAATTAATTGACTATATGGTAGGGTTATGGCAAAGGCGGTATGCTATCAATAACAACTAAATTGAGGTTCGTTGGATCAGCTGTTTTATACGGTTAATGATTAGTCAAGTTTGCCCTACTTATTTTGATCTCACAACCTAAGGCATTTGCATGCGTCACACTTAAATTGCATACAACCAATTTTTTTTTTTTAATCGCATTTATTTGTAGATAACATTTCCACTCTGCACACCCTGCAGTTAATTTCATTACACTGAATTCAAAAAATCTAGAATATCTGCATTATTTATTGATGTATATATAGTCGGAAAAAAGCAGTTATATGGGGTTACCGCACCTGATACCACAGCACAAAGTTGGTCATTCACAACGCCCGGGGCACCAGAATCTCCCGAACACGTACCAGCTGCTGGAGTTCCAGTACAAATCATATATTCTGTTAAAACGATCCCCATAATCGCAGCTCGAGCCGCACATTCGTCCTGATCTAATATATACAAGACAGCCGATTGGAGTTTATACGAAAGCACCCCACTATCTGGAGTTGCCCAACCCCATCCACTAACTCGCATTGCTGTGCGCGGATATAATGGAGTCTCGCAAAGTTTTATTGTGTTTATTGTATTAGACTCGAAAAATGGCATAAGCAATATAATCACAGCTATATCGACATACAGTAATTGGGGATTTAATTCATATGGATAACGTATACACTGTGCCTTGCGAGTTTGTTCATTATTGCATAAATGGCGTAGATCGGATACACCAGCTCCAACAGTGATTTGATTCGCGCTTAAACCCGTCAAGCAGTGCGCAGCTGTGACCACCCGCTGCATAATGATTAAAGAACCAACACATACATAATGGCGTGTATTATTTATGGACACCAAATATGAGCTACGCTGTATATTCCAATCAGTGCCACCAAAAACGCGATATTGCGAATTCGTAAAAAGGAAGCTAAGGAAGAAAATCAGGATCACGAAAAAACTGCGTAATTTCATTTTGGTTTAAGTATTTCCGGCGATTGTTAAGTTTAAAGTGAATCAAGTTAAATTTTCTGAGCCTATTTATACAAAATTTTGTTGTGTGAATAAAAAACAGCCAAAGGCGTTTTTCTCTAAATCTGAGGAATACCAATATTTTTTAATCAAAGTTAAATAAATTTACGTAAATGCTAATTAGTTTATTCAGTCGGCCAATTATACACAGCTTGAGTAAGTTTTCTGACAAATTACACTGAAAGAAAAAGACTGGTAAAATCAACCGACATACGGGCCAATTCAACCGAAATTTTTGTCAATTTGTATCCATCGCAACAAGATGTTGAATCAACTGCGGACAAATCGTTGATTCGTAATTGACCATTTTAGTAGTCAAATGAACAAAAAAAGTTGTTGCGACAGCTTTGTACGAAAGTACCTATGTTGCCATATACATACATACGTAAATATGTGAATACATTAATATGCATGCTTGCTACATATACATACATATGTACGCACTTACTAGCCGAACTTCATTTGTGCGTACATCAAATATGCTGGCACACATTAAACATTATACACTTTATTATTTTGATTTATTAAACGCACTTTCACCAAATTTTATATTTTAAAATTTCTTTAGTTCATAGTTTTGAACTTCGCTTTTCGCATAGAAATGAAAATAGTAGTCAAAAACTGATTCTCAATTCTTTCAGTTGCAGCTCAGCTCATTCCCCATTTTTTCTCTCGCATGTAGAGTTGCGACATTTGATTGTTTCGAACAAAATTTGTAATATAAATATTTGACATAACATTTTAAATAGATAACTTGTAAGTTATAGAAAAGTAAAGAATCAAATCGCAGGAAGGCAACTTGCCACTGGAGTAACTTTACATGTAATTCGGCAAGTTTAATTTTCGCAACACTTTAAGTTGAAATAATTCCAAAACAACTCAAACTTTTATGTTGTCGGAAACATCAACATTAAAAAAGGATGTTTTTTATAATGTGTATTAGAATGATTTTCCGTCATCCCTTGTCGAAACCGATTTGTCTCGAAACCAAATTTGACAAGGGATGACGGAAAATCGTTCCAATATACTTCATTTATCCACCCTGTCGGAAAATCAAGAAATCAAAATAAGTTTTTTATTATCTTATTAGATTCGTTCGCGTGAGTGAAAATTCGTAAAAAATTGAACAAAATGTTACTAACTTTGGTAAAATCCTGTTCATTGAAACAAAACTTTTGCAACAAGAGGGTGCAATTCTGTATTTCGTTTGGAGGAGAAGTTGCAAAATTGTGCCGGATAAATAGGTGTCCCGGTATCTCATAAATTTTTGCACAGTAAATTCAAAAAAGGGATTTTTCGTTTTTATTGATAACTGAAAAATTTGCTTTTTGTTCTTTTCCCATTTTGTGTGTTTTTCGATTTGGTGATTTTCTTATTTTGGTGTTTTTTAACAAGTGGCACCGTCATAAGTACAAATTAGATAGCTCAGTGACCGTAAAATTCTCTTTGAAATTTGCTCATGTATTGACTGTTTATCGCTGTTGGAATGACCAGTGGGATCAGTTTTATTAACAGAAAAATCAGTTAGATTGATTAGGAATCTGTCAATTTTACAGAATTTTGTTAGCTTAAGAGCGACAATTTCTCTTCTGTTGAAATGACTAAACTAATTTGTTCGTTTGACAAAGAACTCGGTCGAATTAACCATAATTCGATCAATTTCACCGAATTTCCGTTAGGTCAAGAACAACAGAACCGATTTGGTGATTTTATTAGCACCATTTCTTTCAGCGTACCTGATAAAATTTCAAGTATAATAAAAATTGAACAAACAGCTTCTGTTCTATGAAACTAATTAGAGAAAATTTCCTTGTAGTTATTTACTTTTATATACGTAAGCATTTGCACAACTGAATAGATTTGTTAATTAGAGAACGATCAAGTGATATGTGTACAATAACTGTATTTTTAATGAATAAATGGAAAAAAGTTCAAAGGCACACTTAATTAGTTGTATCTGTTTTCAAACTGCTAATATATTCTATTGTTTCTCCCGCCACAAAACCATAGTTGGGGGCAGTGCACTAACTTTTTAAGCAACAACACTGCTCGAAGCTAAGCGGCTTGACATAATCAAAATCAATATCTTGTATTAAGTGTTAATGAATAAAAAAAAAACAACAACTTTTTTCTCTAAATCTGAGGAATAAGAATACTTTTTAGTCACGGTTAAATGAATTGGAGTAAATGCTAATTAGCTTATTCAGTCGGCCAATTATACACGGCTTGAGGAAGTTTTTTGACAAATTACCTGATAAAATTTCAAGTATAATAAAAATTGAACAAACAGCTTCTGTTCTATGAAACTAATTAGAGAAAATTTCCTTGTAGTTATTTACTTTTATATACGTAAGCATTTGCACAACTGAATAGATTTGTTAATTAGAGAACGATCAAGTGATATGTGTACAATAACTGTATTTTTAATGAATAAATGGAAAAAAGTTCAAAGGCACACTTAATTAGTTGTATCTGTTTTCAAACTGCTAATATATTCTATTGTTTCTACCGCCACAAAACCATAGTTGGGGGCAGTGCACTAACTTTTTAAGCAACAACACTGCTCGAAGCTAAGCGGCTTGACATAATCAAAATCAATATCTTGTATTAAGTGTTAATGAATAAAAAAAAAAACAACAACTTTTTTCTCTAAATCTGAGGAATAAGAATACTTTTTAGTCACGGTTAAATGAATTGAAGTAAATGCTAATTAGCTTATTCAGTCGGCCAATTATACACGGCTTGAGGAAGTTTTTTGACAAATTACCTGATAAAATTTCAAGTATAATAAAAATTGAACAAACAGCTTCTGTTCTATGAAACTAATTAGAGAAAATTTCCTTGTAGTTATTTACTTTTATATACTTAAGCATTTGCACAACTGAATAGATTTGTTAATTTGAGAACGCTCATGTGATATGTGTACAATAACTGTATTTTTAATGAATAAATGGAAAAAAGTTCAAAGGCACACTTAATTAGTTGTATCTGTTTTCAAACTGCTAATATATTCTATTGTTTCTCCCGCCACAAAACCATAGTTGGGGGCAGTGCACTAACTTTTTAAGCAACAACACTGCTCGAAGCTAAGCGGCTTGACATAATCAAAATCAATATCTTGTATTAAGTGTTAATGAATAAAAAAAAAACAACAACTTTTTTCTCTAAATCTGAGGAATAAGAATACTTTTTAGTCACGGTTAAATGAATTGAAGTAAATGCTAATTAGCTTATTCAGTCGGCCAATTATACACGGCTTGAGGAAGTTTTTTGACAAATTACCTGATAAAATTTCAAGTATAATAAAAATTGAACAAACAGCTTCTGTTCTATGAAACTAATTAGAGAAAATTTCCTTGTAGTTATTTACTTTTATATACTTAAGCATTTGCACAACTGAATAGATTTGTTAATTTGAGAACGCTCATGTGATATGTGTACAATAACTGTATTTTTAATGAATAAATGGAAAAAAGTTCAAAGGCACACTTAATTAGTTGTATCTGTTTTCAAACTGCTAATATATTCTATTGTTTCTCCCGCCACAAAACCATAGTTGGGGGCAGTGCACTAACTTTTTAAGCAACAACACTGCTCGAAGCTAAGCGGCTTGACATAATCAAAATCAATATCTTGTATTAAGTGTTAATGAATAAAAAAAAAACAACAACTTTTTTCTCTAAATCTGAGGAATAAGAATACTTTTTAGTCACGGTTAAATGAATTGAAGTAAATGCTAATTAGCTTATTCAGTCGGCCAATTATACACGGCTTGAGGAAGTTTTTTGACAAATTACCTGATAAAATTTCAAGTATAATAAAAATTGAACAAACAGCTTCTGTTCTATGAAACTAATTAGAGAAAATTTCCTTGTAGTTATTTACTTTTATATACTTAAGCATTTGCACAACTGAATAGATTTGTTAATTTGAGAACGCTCATGTGATATGTGTACAATAACTGTATTTTTAATGAATAAATAGAAAAAAGTTCAAAGGCACACTTAATTAGTTGTATCTGTTTTCAAACTGCTAATATATTCTATTGTTTCTCCCGCCAAAACCATAGTTGGGGGCAGTGCACTAACTTTTTAAGCAACAACACTGCTCGAAGCTAAGCGGCTTGACATAATCAAAATCAATATCTTGTATTAAGTGTTAATGAATAAAAAAAAAAACAACAACTTTTTTCTCTAAATCTGAGGAATAAGAATACTTTTTAGTCACGGTTAAATGAATTGAAGTAAATGCTAATTAGCTTATTCAGTCGGCCAATTATACACGGCTTGAGGAAGTTTTTTGACAAATTACCTGATAAAATTTCAAGTATAATAAAAATTGAACAAACACCTTCTATTCTATGAAACTAATTAGAGAAAATTTCCTTGTAGTTATTTACTTTTATATACTTAAGCATTTGCACAACTGAATAGATTTGTTAATTTGAGAACGATCAAGTGATATGTGTACAATAACTGTATTTTTAATGAATAAATGGAAAAAAGTTCAAAGGCACACTTAATTAGTTGTATCTGTTTTCAAACTGCTAATATATTCTATTGTTTCTCCCGCCACAAAACCATAGTTGGGGGCAGTGCACTAACTTTTTAAGCAACAACACTGCTCGAAGCTAAGCGGCTTGACATAATCAAAATCAATATCTTGTATTAAGTGTTAATGAATAAAAAAAAAACAACAACTTTTTTCTCTAAATCTGAGGAATAAGAATACTTTTTAGTCACGGTTAAATGAATTGAAGTAAATGCTAATTAGCTTATTCAGTCGGCCAATTATACACGGCTTGAGGAAGTTTTTTGACAAATTACCTGATAAAATTTCAAGTATAATAAAAATTGAACAAACAGCTTCTGTTCTATGAAACTAATTAGAGAAAATTTCCTTGTAGTTATTTACTTTTATATACTTAAGCATTTGCACAACTGAATAGATTTGTTAATTTGAGAACGCTCATGTGATATGTGTACAATAACTGTATTTTTAATGAATAAATGGAAAAAAGTTCAAAGGCACACTTAATTAGTTGTATCTGTTTTCAAACTGCTAATATATTCTATTGTTTCTCCCGCCACAAAACCATAGTTGGGGGCAGTGCACTAACTTTTTAAGCAACAACACTGCTCGAAGCTAAGCGGCTTGACATAATCAAAATCAATATCTTGTATTAAGTGTTAATGAATAAAAAAAAAACAACAACTTTTTTCTCTAAATCTGAGGAATAAGAATACTTTTTAGTCACGGTTAAATGAATTGAAGTAAATGCTAATTAGCTTATTCAGTCGGCCAATTATACACGGCTTGAGGAAGTTTTTTGACAAATTACCTGATAAAATTTCAAGTATAATAAAAATTGAACAAACAGCTTCTGTTCTATGAAACTAATTAGAGAAAATTTCCTTGTAGTTATTTACTTTTATATACTTAAGCATTTGCACAACTGAATAGATTTGTTAATTTGAGAACGCTCATGTGATATGTGTACAATAACTGTATTTTTAATGAATAAATGGAAAAAAGTTCAAAGGCACACTTAATTAGTTGTATCTGTTTTCAAACTGCTAATATATTCTATTGTTTCTCCCGCCACAAAACCATAGTTGGGGGCAGTGCACTAACTTTTTAAGCAACAACACTGCTCGAAGCTAAGCGGCTTGACATAATCAAAATCAATATCTTGTATTAAGTGTTAATGAATAAAAAAAAAACAACAACTTTTTTCTCTAAATCTGAGGAATAAGAATACTTTTTAGTCACGGTTAAATGAATTGAAGTAAATGCTAATTAGCTTATTCAGTCGGCCAATTATACACGGCTTGAGGAAGTTTTTTGACAAATTACCTGATAAAATTTCAAGTATAATAAAAATTGAACAAACAGCTTCTGTTCTATGAAACTAATTAGAGAAAATTTCCTTGTAGTTATTTACTTTTATATACTTAAGCATTTGCACAACTGAATAGATTTGTTAATTTGAGAACGCTCATGTGATATGTGTACAATAACTGTATTTTTAATGAATAAATGGAAAAAAGTTCAAAGGCACACTTAATTAGTTGTATCTGTTTTCAAACTGCTAATATATTCTATTGTTTCTCCCGCCACAAAACCATAGTTGGGGGCAGTGCACTAACTTTTTAAGCAACAACACTGCTCGAAGCTAAGCGGCTTGACATAATCAAAATCAATATCTTGTATTAAGTGTTAATGAATAAAAAAAAAACAACAACTTTTTTCTCTAAATCTGAGGAATAAGAATACTTTTTAGTCACGGTTAAATGAATTGAAGTAAATGCTAATTAGCTTATTCAGTCGGCCAATTATACACGGCTTGAGGAAGTTTTTTGACAAATTACCTGATAAAATTTCAAGTATAATAAAAATTGAACAAACAGCTTCTGTTCTATGAAACTAATTAGAGAAAATTTCCTTGTAGTTATTTACTTTTATATACTTAAGCATTTGCACAACTGAATAGATTTGTTAATTTGAGAACGCTCATGTGATATGTGTACAATAACTGTATTTTTAATGAATAAATGGAAAAAAGTTCAAAGGCACACTTAATTAGTTGTATCTGTTTTCAAACTGCTAATATATTCTATTGTTTCTCCCGCCACAAAACCATAGTTGGGGGCAGTGCACTAACTTTTTAAGCAACAACACTGCTCGAAGCTAAGCGGCTTGACATAATCAAAATCAATATCTTGTATTAAGTGTTAATGAATAAAAAAAAACAACAACTTTTTTCTCTAAATCTGAGGAATAAGAATACTTTTTAGTCACGGTTAAATGAATTGAAGTAAATGCTAATTAGCTTATTCAGTCGGCCAATTATACACGGCTTGAGGAAGTTTTTTGACAAATTACCTGATAAAATTTCAAGTATAATAAAAATTGAACAAACAGCTTCTGTTCTATGAAACTAATTAGAGAAATTTTCCTTGTAGTTATTTACTTTTATATACTTAAGCATTTGCACAACTGAATAGATTTGTTAATTTGAGAACGCTCATGTGATATGTGTACAATAACTGTATTTTTAATGAATAAATGGAAAAAAGTTCAAAGGCACACTTAATTAGTTGTATCTGTTTTCAAACTGCTAATATATTCTATTGTTTCTCCCGCCACAAAACCATAGTTGGGGGCAGTGCACTAACTTTTTAAGCAACAACACTGCTCGAAGCTAAGCGGCTTGACATAATCAAAATCAATATCTTGTATTAAGTGTTAATGAATAAAAAAAAAACAACAACTTTTTTCTCTAAATCTGAGGAATAAGAATACTTTTTAGTCACGGTTAAATGAATTGAAGTAAATGCTAATTAGCTTATTCAGTCGGCCAATTATACACGGCTTGAGGAAGTTTTTTGACAAATTACCTGATAAAATTTCAAGTATAATAAAAATTGAACAAACAGCTTCTGTTCTATGAAACTAATTAGAGAAAATTTCCTTGTAGTTATTTACTTTTATATACTTAAGCATTTGCACAACTGAATAGATTTGTTAATTTGAGAACGCTCATGTGATATGTGTACAATAACTGTATTTTTAATGAATAAATGGAAAAAAGTTCAAAGGCACACTTAATTAGTTGTATCTGTTTTCAAACTGCTAATATATTCTATTGTTTCTCCCGCCACAAAACCATAGTTGGGGGCAGTGCACTAACTTTTTAAGCAACAACACTGCTCGAAGCTAAGCGGCTTGACATAATCAAAATCAATATCTTGTATTAAGTGTTAATGAATAAAAAAAAAACAACAACTTTTTTCTCTAAATCTGAGGAATAAGAATACTTTTTAGTCACGGTTAAATGAATTGAAGTAAATGCTAATTAGCTTATTCAGTCGGCCAATTATACACGGCTTGAGGAAGTTTTTTGACAAATTACCTGATAAAATTTCAAGTATAATAAAAATTGAACAAACACCTTCTATTCTATGAAACTAATTAGAGAAAATTTCCTTGTAGTTATTTACTTTTATATACTTAAGCATTTGCACAACTGAATAGATTTGTTAATTTGAGAACGATCATGTGATATGTGTACAATAACTGTATTTTTAATGAATAAATGGAAAAAAGTTCAAAGGCACACTTAATTAGTTGTATCTGTTTTCAAACTGCTAATATATTCTATTGTTTCTCCCGCCACAAAACCATAGTTGGGGGCAGAGCACTAACTTTTTAAGCAACAACACTGATCGAAGCTAAGCGGCTTGACATAATCAAAATCAATAACTTGTATTAAGTGTTAATGAATAAAAAAAAAACAACAACTTTTTTCTCTAAATCTGATTAATAAGAATACTTTTTAGTCACGGTTAAATGAATTGAAGTAAATGCTAATTAGCTTATTCAGTCGGCCAATTATACACAGCTTGAGGAAGTTTTTTGACAAATTACCTGATAAAATTTCAAGTATAATAAAAATTGAACAAACACCTTCTATTCTATGAAAATAATTAGAGAAAATTTCCTTGTAGTTATTTACTTTTATATACTTAAGCATTTGCACAACTGAATAGATTTGTTAATTTGAGAACGATCATGTGATATGTGTACAATAACTGTATTTTTAATGAATAAATGGAAAAAAGTTCAAAGGCACACTTAATTAGTTGTATCTGTTTTCAAACTGCTAATATATTCTATTGTTTCTCCCGCCACAAAACCATAGTTGGGGGCAGAGCACTAACTTTTTAAGCAACACCACTGCTCGAAGCTAAGCGGCTTGACATAATCAAAATCAATAACTTGTATTAAGTGTTAATGAATAAAAAAAAAACAACAACTTTTTTCTCTAAATCTGAGGAATAAGAATACTTTTTAGTCACGGTTAAATGAATTGAAGTAAATGCTAATTAGCTTATTCAGTCGGCCAATTATACACAGCTTGAGGAAGTTTTTTGACAAATTACCTGATAAAATTTCAAGTATAATAAAAATTGAACAAACACCTTCTATTCTATGAAACTAATTAGAGAAAATTTCCTTGTAGTTATTTACTTTTATATACTTAAGCATTTGCACAACTGAATAGATTTGTTAATTTGAGAACGATCATGTGATATGTGTACAATAACTGTATTTTTAATGAATAAATGGAAAAAAGTTCAAAGGTACACTTAATTAGTTGTATCTGTTTTCAAACTGCTAATATATTCTATTGTTTCTCCCGCCACAAAACCATAGTTGGGGGCAGTGCACTAACTTTTTGAGCAACAACACTGCTCGAAGCTAAGCGGCTTGACATAATCAAAATCAATATCTTGTATTAAGTGTTAATGAATAAAAAAAACAACAACTTTTTTCTCTAAATCTGATTAATAAGAATACTTTTTAGTCACGGTTAAATGAATTGAAGTAAATGCTAATTAGCTTATTCAGTCGGCCAATTATACACGGCTTGAGGAAGTTTTTTGACAAATTACCTGATAAAATTTCAAGTATAATAAAAATTGAACAAACACCTTCTATTCTATGAAACTAATTAGAGAAAATTTCCTTGTAGTTATTTACTTTTATATACTTAAGCATTTGCACAACTGAATAGATTTGTTAATTTGAGAACGATCATGTGATATGTGTACAATAACTGTATTTTTAATGAATAAATGGAAAAAAGTTCAAAGGTACACTTAATTAGTTGTATCTGTTTTCAAACTGCTAATATATTCTATTGTTTCTCCCGCCACAAAACCATAGTTGGGGGCAGTGCACTAACTTTTTGAGCAACAACACTGCTCGAAGCTAAGCGGCTTGACATAATCAAAATCAATATCTTGTATTAAGTGTTAATGAATAAAAAAAACAACAACTTTTTTCTCTAAATCTGATTAATAAGAATACTTTTTAGTCACGGTTAAATGAATTGAAGTAAATGCTAATTAGCTTATTCAGTCGGCCAATTATACACGGCTTGAGGAAGTTTTTTGACAAATTACCTGATAAAATTTCAAGTATAATAAAAATTGAACAAACACCTTCTATTCTATGAAACTAATTAGAGAAAATTTCCTTGTAGTTATTTACTTTTATATACTTAAGCATTTGCACAACTGAATAGATTTGTTAATTTGAGAACGATCATGTGATATGTGTACAATAACTGTATTTTTAATGAATAAATGGAAAAAAGTTCAAAGGCACACTTAATTAGTTGTATCTGTTTTCAAACTGCTAATATATTCTATTGTTTCTCCCGCCACAAAACCATAGTTGGGGGCAGAGCACTAACTTTTTAAGCAACACCACTGCTCGAAGCTAAGCGGCTTGACATAATCAAAATCAATAACTTGTATTAAGTGTTAATGAATAAAAAAAAAACAACAACTTTTTTCTCTAAATCTGAGGAATAAGAATACTTTTTAGTCACGGTTAAATGAATTGAAGTAAATGCTAATTAGCTTATTCAGTCGGCCAATTATACACAGCTTGAGGAAGTTTTTTGACAAATTACCTGATAAAATTTCAAGTATAATAAAAATTGAACAAACACCTTCTATTCTATGAAACTAATTAGAGAAAATTTCCTTGTAGTTATTTACTTTTATATACTTAAGCATTTGCACAACTGAATAGATTTGTTATTTTGAGAACGATCATGTGATATGTGTACAATAACTGTATTTTTAATGAATAAATGGAAAAAAGTTCAAAGGCACACTTAATTAGTTGTATCTGTTTTCAAACTGCTAATATATTCTATTGTTTCTCCCGCCATAAGACCATAGTTGGGGGCAGTGCACTAACTTTTAAGCAACAACACTGCTCGAAGCTAAGCGGCTTGACATAATCAAAATCAATATCTTGTATAAAGTGTTAATGAATAAAAAAAAAACAACAACTTTTTTCTCTAAATCTGAGGAATAAGAATACTTTTTAGTCACGGTTAAATGAATTGAAGTAAATGCTAATTAGCTTATTCAGTCTGCCAATTATACACGGCTTGAGGAAGTTTTTTGACAAATTACCTGATAAAATTTCAAGTATAATAAAAATTGAACAAACACCTTCTATTCTATGAAACTAATTAGAGAAAATTTCCTTGTAGTTATTTACTTTTATATACTTAAGCATTTGCACAACTGAATAGATTTGTTAATTTGAGAACGATCATGTGATATGTGTACAATAACTGTATTTTTAATGAATAAATGTAAAACAGTTCAAAGGCACACTTAATTAGTTGTATCTGTTTTCAAACTGCTAATATATTCTATTGTTTCTCCCGCCACAAAACCATAGTTGAGCAACAACACTGCTCGAAGCTAAGTAGCTAGTCGTGTTATCGTTCTCAACTGAATAAATCTATTCAGTTGGTTTTTTGCACAACTGAATAGATTTATTAATTTGAGAACTATAACACGACTCTACAAAAAAATTTGGTTTTTTGTCCAAAAGTTTATGTCATGATTTTCTGTTTTATTATAAACAAAAACGAAAATACCTGTTTTCGGTATAAAGCTTGCTTTCGTAATTGTTATAGTAGCAATAGTAATTTTTAAATTTTTATATGTATTTTAATTATTTTTAATACACTAAAAAATTCCACTCGATCAGAGTGGGGTTTTAACGTTTAAACAGTGATAGATGGCGCTAGAGTGATAAACAACGATCAGGTGTTTTGTACAAATCTAGAATAACATAAAACGTCGTCGCAAAAGTATAATATGGAGCTGATGCTTTTTGTTATATATGTGAGCAATTTATTAAAGTTCGAGATATAAAATATGAATTAAATACATCTCTCATCCTCTGTGAAGCCTACGAAAAATATTGTTACGAATATTAGCAACACTAAGGGGTACTGCATCTCTAAGCCGATGCTAAGAGTGACTTGTATGCACATCCATAAATCAATCATTATTTATCTACATAGACGAATCAATCATTATGTCTACACATATGTACGTACACGCAGCGGAGAAGCAACGCACAAACACATGCAAATATCTTATCTAAGATGCTCCCAAAAGTATGCAATTATAATTGGGGAAGTGTCGCACACAAATACACGCGCATATATGAGCTACACACGTGCATCTGTAGTTATAATTATATACCAGTAACTAAGTAAATTCTGGAAGCGCCTAGAAGATGCAATGAGGAAATCACACAGTATAAAAGCAGCAACAGTAGAGGCGCGAAAGTCAGTTTGATTTAAGCATTCCATCTGTTGAGCAGTAGCAGTGTTATTATTGTGAAGAACTTTAATAAAGGCCATTTGGCATTATCGAATAGTGGTGTTATTTATTCAACAGTTTAGTGAATCGAACGTTAGTAGAAGATTGCAAATAAGAGGATTTGCAGTAAATTCGTTACAATATTTTGACTGTCCTGTTTGGAATGAAGACAAGATATGGGCTCCACATGTTGCTTGAAGTTATTGTAAAAGAGGTTTGCAAGGTAAGCAAATTTTATTTAAATAGTAAATTAAACAAAGTAGACATATTGATTTCTCTTTCTATATTTTGGTTGGTAAAAATGTAAAACCTTTCGAATATCTTGATTTTGAATCTTCTTCTGCTCCAGTCGCCCACGATCTGACACGACCAGTATACTGGTATACCAGAGCCACCGAATAAATTATCGCAGAGGAGTGGTACATCTCTTAGTTCTTATAAAAGTAATGCCGATAAGAAGTTTTTACCGACACCAGAACAACCAAAACATCAGTACATCACTCCTGAAGATTTCAATGATTTGACTAAAGATTTAAATTTACCAAAAAGTAAAGCAGAGCTTTAGGCTCTTCTTCGAACAACGTTATCAAGACCAACATAATGAAGACATGATGGGAGAATAAATTTGAGCTTTATTGAGGGATAATACCTATGAACATAAGAAACATAAGAAAAAGTAAAAGTGTATACTTCTAAATCATTTTCCACTTTTTCGTAAGTTATTTCGATATTAAAACTTAATAAAAATATTGTAACGAATTTACTTGCAAATCCACTTATTTGCAATCCTCTGCTAAGTTCGAATCACTAAACTGTTGAATAAATAACTCCAATATTGAATGATGGAAAAATGGCCTTTATTAAGTACTTCACAATAACACTTATACTTTGCTACTCGCTGGCTTAATAACCAAACTGATAGATAACTCAAATGAAACTCTACTATTGGCCGCCAGATCGCGTGCTTAATCAAACTGATTGATAGCTCAACTCAAACTGAATTACTTCTTACTCGCCTGCCCTGCTTTTATAGTTTACGCTGCATACTTCTAGGCTCTTCGATTTCCAGAAGTTACTAGTTAGTTTCGGCTACAAAATCGCCAGCCACAACTACGTGCACAAATTATTGCTCTCTCTTGTGACAACTCAGATAAGATATATGCATGTGTTTGTGCATTGCCGCTCCGCTGCTCGTATACGTACATATGTGTAGACGCAATTATTTATTCGTTTATGTAGATATATAATGATTGAATTATTTATGTGAATGTTTGTAGTTTACAGTCTCTCGCGCATACATAGGCGTATAAGTAAATGCATCTGTGTGTGACATCTTTCGGCTGCCTTATATATGTGTATACATGATTTGATTATTGACGTAAATACTGCTTATCGGGGCCTTGGCATCGCCTTAGTGATGGTATAACTTAGTGATGTTAATATCCGTGACACTGCCCTCCACCTAAGTCTGATCGACCCGGTCAGACAAATCTCTCGATCTAAACGCTGCTAGCATCGCCAAATGTACCACTCTTCTACTCCGTGGTTTCTCAATGCTTTGTATGCGGTAGATGATATCACTGATCTTCTTCACAACCTTGTACGGGCCTTCCCAACTGCACCGAAATTTGGATGGAACACCTTTCCGCCGGTGAGGGTTGTATAACAGTATCAAATCTCCCTCCCGGAAACCTTCCGAATTATTTTCCTTGTCGTACCTGTGTTTCATCTTACTACTCATTATGCTGGATCGTTCCTTCGCACTCTGTTGATCGGCCAATGAAGAACTACTTCGCAGAGCTTGCGCTGGACGGATTTGCTTTGCATAATCAGTATCGTTCCGACGCTTCACAACAGTAGTGTGCCTTGGCTTGAAACCACCCTTGCATTCTTTCTTCGTTTTATTACGTCCGTTAGGGCTTTTCAATGCCAGTGTTTCTCTCACAGGTACCTTCGGTTTTGATTTGTTTGGCCCATTTGTTCCATCAATCTTTACCTTTGAATTTCGTGGCCTTCGTCGAGTCTTCTCCACCAGTACCCGATTACTGCGGAACCCTTTTTCCAAACTAAAGTTAAGTGGCACATCTTGGTTCTCATAACGCATCACCCTTCTCTGCATATCGATCTTGATGTCATGGTCAACCAAGAAATCCACTCCCAATATAACTTCATCAACAATCTCCGCCACAACAAATTTGTGTAGAACCATGACCTTCCCAATCAATACTTCACATATCACTTCTCCCTGAACTTGGTTATACTCGCCGTAGTGACCGTAGGCAACTTTGCTCCAGGTAACGGTTTTACTCTCCTGTTGACCAAGTCAGATCGGATCAAGGAATGAGATGCGTCCGTATCTAGAGTCAGTATTCGTTCTTTGCCATCCACATTCCCTCTGACGGTAAGACTGCTCGATTTTCTACCAATTTGCGACACAGATATCACAGGGCATTCAATAGCTGGATCTAGCTCTCTACCTCTTACTCTCTCTTGCTCATCTCCTCCAGCTTTGCGTTTATGGCCACCCACATTGTTGGAACTATTAGGACCAAGATCGCAATGACGTGCAATGTGACCTGGGTTGCCGCACTTGAAACATTTAATAACTCCGGCATTCTTCTGTTGAGATCCCTTCAGTGCTTCCAAAATTGTGTCTTTCCACTCTGGCCTTTCTAATTCCACACGGCGTGCTTTGAAAACTGGCTTACACAGAAGCGACGCTGTTTCCTGAATCAGAGCTTGTGATACCGTTTCAGCAAATGTTAGTTTTGGATTCGCATATGTAGCCCGCTTCGTTTCGACGTCCCGTATGCCATTTATAAAGCTCTGAATCTTCACTCTTTCCGTGTATTCCACGGGTGCATCCGCATTTGCAAGATGAGCCAATCTTTCAATGTCCGAAGCAAACTCCTGCAAAGTCTCGTTAACTTTTTGGTAGCGGTTTTGCAATTCTATTTGAAATATCTGTTTCCTGTGTTCACTTCCGTATCGCCGTTCTACAGCAGCCATCAATGCGTCATAACTGTTCCGTTCGTACTCTGGAATAGTCTGTAAGATTTCGGCAGCTGGTCCTTTCAATGCTACGAAGAGTGCGGCAACTTTATCTTCCACATTCCAGTTGTTCACTGCTGCGGTCTTCCCAAACTGTAGCTTAAAGACCTGGAAAGGAACAGAACCGTCAAAGGATGGTGTTTTTACCTTTGAATTACTAGTTGAAACTGCTGGGCGATTTCGTTGCAACTGCTCGATACGTCCTCTCAAAGCATCCACCTCGGCCTCGATTTTTTCTTCAAACTGTAAATTGTTTGTATCTTGCGCCTCCAACTTTGAGGAAATACGTCCTTCTTGCTCTTCCAGTTGAGCAGAGATCTGCGATGATATCTGTGCTGAAATTTGAGCCGACATTTCGGATATCCGTGCCTCTTGTGCTTCAATCTTCGCTGTTATACGGTTCTCCTGCGATTCCAGCTGAGATGACATTTGCGACGACATTTCGGATATACGCGTTTCTTGTGCTTCCATCTTCGATGTAATCTGTGTCGACATTTCTGACATACGCGTTTCTTGTGCTTCAATCTTTGATGTTATACGTGTCTCTTGAGATTCCATCTGTGATGGCATTGTCGATGTTTGAGCAGATATTGCAGCCAATATCATGTTCAGGTCTGTGTTCGCCATTGTCTGCGGTGTTTCTTCCATTTTTGTTATTTCCTCGCCATCAAGACGAAAGTCATACTCTTCCACATCAATTCCTTCTGCTTCCATTGCCTCTCGTAGCCGTGCCTGAAGTTGAAGTTTAACGCCGCTTGTGTTCAATCCACGGCTCTCCAACTCCTTCTTTAGTTGCTGGATCTTCAATTCACTGAACTTTGCCATATCCTTGTTGTCCTCTGGAATTTATTCAACAATTCCTCTTCTGACACCAATTGTAACGATTTTACTTGCAAATCCTCTTATTTGCAATCCTCTGCTAAGTTCGAATCACTGAACTGTTGAATAAATAACTCCAATATTGAATGATGGAAAAATGGCCTTTATTAAGTACATCACAATAACACTTATACTTTGCTACTCGCTGGCTTAATAACCAAACTGATAGATAACTCAAATGAAACTCTACTATTGGCCGCCAGATCGCGTGCTTAATCAAACTGATTGATAGCTCAACTCAAACTGAATTACTTCTTACTCGCCTGCCCTGCTTTTATAGTTTACGCTGCATACTTCTAGGCTCTTCGATTTCCAGAAGTTACTAGTTAGTTTCGGCTACAAAATCGCCAGCCACAACTACGTGCACAAATTATTGCTCTCTCTTGTGACAACTCAGATAAGATATATGCATGTGTTTGTGCATTGCCGCTCCACTGCTCGTATACGTACATATGTGTAGACGCAATTATTTATTCGTTTATGTAGATATATAATGATTGAATTATTTATGTGAATGTTTGTAGTTTACAGTCTCTCGCGCATACATAGGCGTATAAGTAAATGCATCTGTGTGTGACATCTTTCGGCTGCCTTATATATGTGTATACATGATTTGATTATTGACGTAAATACTGCTTATCGTGGCCTTGGCATCGCCTTAGTGATGGTATAACTTAGTGATGTTAATATCCGTGACAATATTTATTTAAATTGTTTAATTTTAAAGTAAAATTAAAACGATAGATCTTGAAAAAATTCGTTCAAACGGTTTCCTAAATGGGAAAGTAAACTTTTTCATGCCATATATTTTTTTTCGTCAAATTACGACCTAAAGAATTCAAATTTAGTGCTTTGAAGTCAAAGTCAAATTTTGTGTTGACCCGTGTAATGTGATATGTGTACAATAACACTATTTTTAATGAATAAATAGAAAAAGTTCAAAGGCAAACTTAATATGTTCTATTGTATTCTCCAACCACAAAACCATAGTTGGGGGGGGGGGGGGGGGGGAGGGGGGGCAATGCCCTAAATTTTGAGCAACAATACTGCTCGCAGCTAAGTGGGTTGACATAATCAAGATCAATACCTTGTATTAAGTGTTAATGTGACGTTAGTCTATTACCGATTTAAACGGCTGTCATATTCGTTAAATTTAATGAGCTTAAGACGGCATCTATAGGAATATAGAAATTGAGTTTACATCGCTACAAATAAATAAAACAATTAAAAAAAATTTAATTAAACGGTTTTATTGAAAACAATACTTACATGAAGTAATAATAATACGAAAATCTATAAAATAATTAGGTAGGTCCTAGATACTAGTCATCACACTCCTCATGAATCTAGCGCGTGGATCAGACAATTAAATAAAAGCGTTGGGCGCGTGAAATTTCTAAAAATGTGAGGCGTAGCATAACCTGATTAAAGTTCAGTTGGTTTTACTTATGACTATCAATAGAAATATGATACGTCCAACGCTTTTATTTAATTGTCTGATCAACGCCCTACATTGATGAGGAGTGTGATGACTAGTACCTGGGACCTACCTAATTATTTTCTGGCTTTTTGTATTATTATTACTTCATGTAAGTATTGTTTTCAATAAAACCTTTTAACTTAAAATTTTTTGTTTAATTACTTTATTTTCAAGTTTCTGGTCTTTATTTAATTGCCTACTATTTCTCTTTCTATTTAGTTCATTTAGTGACTCATTATTACAAGGACTCTTTCCTGACAATTTGTTACAACCTAAGTTCTCAATACATAATCCTTCCAAAGACTTTATTCGACTCTGCGCCACGTATGCTTGTTCCTCCTCCAACTCCAAAATATTTTATATATATTTTATATAATTTGTTCCAAATATGAGCCAAATTGGGCATCATAGGTCGCTTTCTATTCTTGTATGTATTATATGTTCCATACATGGAGCCAAATTAGGCCACAAATACCATTTTTGTGAATATCTCGATCAATGCGCCACCCAGCGACGATTTTTGTCTTATTATTGCCTTGTCATCGGGTTCTGAACTAAATTCCAAGTTTCAAGCTTGTAGCTTATCGCGAAGTTATTTAAATTTTAATTACAAAATTCGTTCACAACGGCCGTGCAGCCGGCTTGTCAAGTCACGCTAAATAAAACCGTTAAAAAAAGGCGTGCGTGTACTTATGTGTATACGGGCATGGGAAGTTATACTTCTTTGTCATCATTAAAAAATAGCTTTTAATAGCATGCAAATAATTAATTTCATTAAAATAATAAGGGGGCTGGAATAAAATTATCAACTAAGATAATAAAGTTTACTTCAAATTTGAAAAATTAAATAAATAAATATTTATTTCCTTACATTAATTGCAGCACAAATTCGTGAAGCAGTCAAATGTTATTATTTTTAAATTTTGTCCACTGCCGCAGCATCTTCCAGTAATGACTGAATACTTTAGTTTTCTACCAGTGCGCAGTGGTCGGTTCCATAGGCCAAAAATAAAAAAATCAAAGTGAAAAGTTTGTCACCAAATGTGTCGTTAGTACCTCTTATTAGAACAGCCTTCGAACTGTACTCTTTAATAGCTTCAAAAGTTAGGTTATGGTGTTAGTTCGTTTTTGCAGTATGAGCAAGTTAAAAATAAAGCGCAAGTTTACGTTATTAAAAATTCATAAAGTATCATTGTATTGAAATAAATAAAAAGGACTATTGATCCTATCTTCCTAATGTGCAAATTTTCTGTCAATCATTATTTGCTGAAACTGTGCAAATGTATGTTCTACGCATGCGCGGGCTTTGTTAGTGTTAGTGAATTGTAGTAGCGTGTGTAAAAAAAGTATTAAAGGGGTCAAACGGGTCACTATCCCCTTTACCGGACTTCTGCATACTAATTGTTATAAAATCTCAGTTTAGTCGATTAAACAATGAAAAGGCCAACAAACACAATACAATACTTGATGTATTTATTATTTAAATATGGGCTGCAGCCATACAAAGTACATTATTTACATAACTAGTAAAAAAAAAAACAAGGCGAAGAATTCATATTTTTGAAATGAAAAAAATTCAAATATACATGTATAAAAATATACTTATACATACAGCCGTAGTTGTCAGTTGGCATTATTTGCTTTTTTTGTCGCTTTTTGATCACTAAGGGCTCATTTACATACGTATATCTGCGCACTCGGCAGAAATCGGTAATGGTATTCTGCGGAGTTCTTAAAACAATAAAAATTTTATAATACTAATGGAAAACAAAAGCTTACTTTTTCATTTGGAGAACGAAATATTGTACATTAATATTGATAGAAGCAAGACGGCTTGTTTAAATATACATATATATAAGCGCCATTTTTACAAAAATTTAACGACAGCCTTGAGATTTTGTCTCCTTCTCTCGTTCTATATCTGTACTGTAATGTTTGACAGGCTGCACAGTTCAGTAGTAGTGATATAGAAGTATAACATATATGGTAGATAATGAACTAGCCAACGCAAAATTATCTTTCCCTCCGTTTCTGTTCCACTTTACTCTAGGTTTCTAGGAAAATTTACCCTATGCCAAATCAAATAAATATCTACAGTACAATATAATATGTATATAAAAATAGAAATTAGTGGGTTTTGTTGTTGTTGCCTCTGGTAATTGATGCTACCGTCACAAAAATGTTGCTGTTCCGTTTTGTGGCATAAATGTGGATAGCTGATAGCAATTTAGTGTGTGTTGTTGTTGTTGCTGCTGACAAAATGACCGATGTCGCAGTTGAGACTGTGTGCCGCCAATAAGAAGTTATTCAGACCAATTCTAAATATTCTCGCGGAATTTTGTTCTCGCGGATTTTTTATTCCCGCGGAAAAATTCCTCCAATTCTTTTCTCCTAGGGAGAATAATAATTGGGAAATAGGAATTTCGAATTTTCGAAGTCAGCTGTTTTGTCAATTGAAATTTTTTGCGCATGTCTTATGTTGTTTAAAAAAAAAAAAATAAAACAAGTAAGGAAGGTTAAGTTCGGGTGTAACCGAACATTACATACTCAGTTGAGAGCTATGGTGACAACATAAGGGAAAATAACCATGTAGGAAAATGAACCGAGGGAAACCCTGGAATGTGTTTGTATGACATGTGTATCAAATGAAAGGCATTAAAGAGTATTTTATGAGGGAGTGGGCCATAGTTCTACAGGTGGACGCCATTTAGGGATATAGCCATAAAGGTGGATCAGGGTTGACTCTAGAATGCGTTTGTACGATATGGGTATCAAATGAAAGGTGTTAATGAGTATTTTAAAAGGGAGTAATCCTTAGTTCCATAGGTGGACGCCGTTTCGAGATACCGCCATAAAGGTGGACCAGGGGTGACCCTAGAATTTGTTTGTACAATATGGGTATCAAAAGAAAGGTGTTAATGAGTATTTTAAAAGGGAGTGGGCCTTAGTTCTATAGGTGGACGCCGTTTCGAAATATCGCCATAAAGGTGGACCAGGGTGGTTCTAGAATGTGTTTGTACGATATGGGTATCAAATTAAAGGTATTAATGAGAGTTTTAAAAGGGAGTGGTGGAAGTTGTATATGTGAAGGCGTTTTCCAGATCGCGACCAAAATGTTGACCAGGGTGACACAGAACATCATCTGTTGGATTCCGCTTATTTATTTATATATGTAATACCTGCCAAGATTTTAAGGGTTTTTTATTTCGCCCTGCGGAACTTTTTCATTTTCTTCTACTTAATATGGTAGGTGTCACAACCATTTTATAAAGTTTTTTCTAAAGTTATATTTCGTGTCAATAAACCAATCCAATTATCTCACCATGTTTCATGCCTTTTTTCGTATTTGGTATAGAATTATGGAATTTTTTTCATTTTTCGTAATTTTCGATATCGAAAAAGTGGGCGTGGTTAGTGACGGATTTCGTTCATTTTTCATACCAAAATAAAGTGAGTTCAAGTAAGTAAGTGAACTAAGTTCATTAAAGATATGTCGATTTTTGCTCAAGTTATCGTGTTAACGGCCATGCGGAAGGACAGACGGACGACTGTGTATAAAAGCTGGGCGTGGCATCAACCGATTTCGCCCGTTTTCACAGAAAACAGTTAACATCATAAAATCTATGCCCCTACCAAATTTCAAAAGGATTGGTTAATTTTTGTTCGACTTATGGCGTTAAAAGTATCCTAGACAAATTAAATGAAAAAGGGCGGAGCCACGCCCATTTTGAAATTTTCTTTTATTTTTTGTTGCACCATGTCATTACTGGAGTTGAATGTTGACATAATTTACTTATATACTGTAAAGATATTAAATTTTTTTAAAAGTGGGCGTGGTCCTTCTCCGATTTTGCTAATTTTTATTAGGCGTACATATAGTAATAGGAGTAAATTCCCTGCCAAATTTCATCATGATATCTTCAACGACTGACAAATTACAGCTTGCAAAAATTATAAATTACTTTCTTTTAAAAGTGGGCGGTGCCACGCCCATTGTCCAAAATTTTACTAATTTTCTATTTTGCGTCATAAATTCAACTCATCTACCAAGTTTCGTCGCTTTATCTGTCTTTGGTAATGAATTATCGCATTTTTTCGGTTTTACGAAATTTTCGATATCGAAAAAGTGGGCGTGGTTATAGTCCGATATCGTTCATTTTAAATAGCGATCTGAGATGAGTGCTCAGGAACCTACGTACCAAATTTCATCAAGTTACCTCAAAATTTACTCAAGTAAGTAAGGCCTAGCTTCTCTTCCAATTTGCGTCGTGCTCCTCTTGATTTTCCCTACAAATTGGCCGGACGGGACCTACATGTTTTATGCCGGCTCCGAACGGCATCTGCAAGGCAGATGAGTTTTCACTGAGAGCTTTTCATGGCAGAAATACACCCGGAGCGCTTGCCAAACACTGCCGAGGGGCGACCCCGCTTAGAAAAATTTTCTTCTAATTTAAAAACCTTCTTTCTAAAATTTTGATGTTGCTTTGCCCGGGGTGCGAACCCAGGGCATACGGTGTGGTAGGCGGAGCACGTTGCGAATTTGTTTGAAATTAAGAAATAAGGTATAAACAATGCACATTATTGCATTATGATAATGATGCCAATGGTGCCACAGCAACATCAACAGAGGAGCATAAAAAGAAGACCGGCGGGATAACACAAATCCGCCGGAGTTGCCTGCATTCATTCTGCAAAGCAAATTCATATGCCAAAATCTATTTAAGTCTTCTTAAAAAACCCTTGCGCAATTTCTGGATGGCTGCATCAAATATACGAACAGCTCTTCCATTGCTTATGATATACTTTTCGACTTAAAATAAAGAATATTGTGGTTGTTGTTGTTGTTGTATTAACAGTGAGAATATTGTGGTAGAATGTAAATAAATATTTTAGCACAAATTTGTACAAATAAGTGTTCTTTCTTAAAAGAACCAATTTCCTTTAACTATTTCGATGCATTCCCTTTAATTTAACAAGTGAAAGAACTCCTATGAAATGGCAGAAAAATCTCCCTCTCCCTCACATTCATAATACCTACTTTTCTCCCATAACCGGTTTCCGCTTTTTTGAACATTGTTTAAAATAGGAGGAAAGGGAGAAATGAAAAACTCACAAGGAATTTTTATTTAAAATACGAGGAATGGGAGAAGGGAAAAAACTCGCAAGGAATTTTTGTTTAGAATTGGGCTGATTGTTTTTATTGCTGTTGGCCTAATTCCGCCGATCCGAGTGAGATATTCAAGTTTGTGGAACAAAAATATGTTGGTGTCGTTGATATTAACTTAGCATTGGCAGAAAAAATGCGGGCATAGTTGTTGTAATTCTTACTAGACCTTCCTTGGATTTGGTGTGGTGTTTGTGTCGACGTGCGTGCTTCAAATATCGCTCTGTTGTTAATTTGCGTGTGTCGTTTGTGTGAAAGTGAGTAGTTATTGCCAAAGTGGGATCTGTGGTAGTTGTTGTTGTTGTGCTGATCGTCACCAATTCGGGTCTTTTTGCCGCCAACGATTTCGGGTTTTAGCCACCTATTCTTCGGTGATGGTGCCCAGTGCCCTTTTTCCACACATTTTATTAGTTACATAGAAAACAAATTATTTAAGAACATAGGTTATTCTATAAACGTATGCATACTTGTTTGCCTGCTTTATTTCATCACCGACATACGTATATATATGTATGTATGGGGATGTGAAGCCATGCGTGCAAGTTTATTCTTGGCTTGCTTGGAAACTTGGCTATATAGAAGCCAACTTCCAGTGGGCATGTCAGATTGGGAGAGGGAGGTAAAACACAAAAAGTTAACACGTACCTGGTACTATAAATTTTGATGGCAGGATCCAAATAAAACTAACGGACTAGGGTGTGTAAGCCTCTCAGCCTTGAGGCACTCCACGCACTAAAAACTTTTCGCGAAACTTTCCTGATGTTTTTTTTTTCCGCGCACTAAAAACTTCCCTTTTAAAAAGGTATTCTTAACTTGGCACTTCACTTCACTTGCACTGGGCACTGTTACAAGAAAACGTTTGCCCGTTGCCTAACTTGATGCCGTTTTAAAACCACCGCCGTGGCAAGGAACGTTATCCAGAAACGGACAACTTTCACCTATACATGTTAAACTTTGTTCTCGGCATTCCCGTATTTTCGTTTATACGTCCGTGCAATCATACACCCATACGTTCACGAATAAACGCTTACACAAACTAACACTTACACAGATACATTTAGTTCGTACCTTGACCGCTCACACTGATGCATTCACTCACTCGCATCCTTGTACAAACAAACATCCTCATACATACCAGAACTACACAAAACACATATGTTCATGGCAATCGTCAATGTTGCTAAGCTGGTAATTAGCCTAATTAACGGCGTAATTCGAGTTAAATATTCTGAAGTGAGGCAACATTTTTCTATGGTGGATTTTTTTTTGTTTGGTCCGATGTTTTTACCTTCGAAGTTATAGCACTTTTAGTATACCTGAACAGGTTAAACTTTTCTTTATAACTCACCTACTTAGCTGAAACATTTCAAATTAAAAATAATATCTCCAAAATGTGAATAAATTAGCGAAAGCAAAAATTGATAGATTATCGATATGGCGGAAAACCAAAAACTAATTAGTTGGCTATGGCAATGTTATGACAAAGGCGGTCTACTATCAATAACAACTAAATTGATTTCCACCAGGTTCGTTGGATCGACTGTTTTATACCATTAATGATCAGTTAAAATTGCCCTATTTACTTCGTAATTTTCTCTTTTTTATTTAAACGGTTTTATTTAGCTTGACTTGACAGGCAGGCCACATTGTCGCATGCACGGCCATTGTGAAAGAATTTTGTAATTGAAATTTAAGTAACTTCCCGATAAGCCGTTGACAATGCAATAATAAGAAAAAAAAAATCGCCGCTAGGTGGCACAAGGAGCGAGGTATTCAAAAAAATCGTATTTGTGGTGCGATTTGGCTCATATATGGAACACATAATACATACATGAATAGAAAGTGACCTATGACGTTCGATTTCGCTCATATTTGGAACAAATATTACATACAGTCCAGTAGAAGTGTCATCAAAATATTTTGGAGTTGGAGGAGGGACAAGCATACGTGGCGCAGAGTCGAGTAAAGTCCTTGGAAGGATTATGTATTGAGGACTTAGATTGTAACAAATTGTCAGGAAAGAGCCCTTGTGATAATGAGTTACTAAATGAACTAAATAGAATGAGAAATAATAGGCATTTAAATAAAGACTTAAAACTTGAAAATAAAATAATTAAAAAAAAAATGTTTAAGTTAAACGGTTTTATTGAAAACAATACGTACATGAAGTAATAATAATACTAAAAGGTAGAAAATAATTAGGTAGGCGTTGGACGCGTCAAATTTCTATTGATAGTACAACTGAACCTTAATCAGGTTATGTTACGCCTCACATTTTTAGAAATTTCACGAATCCAATGCTTTTATTTAATTGTCTGATCCACGCGCTAGATTGATGAGGAGTGTGATGACTAGTACCTAGGACCTACCTAATTATTTTCTACCTTTTAGTATTATTATTACTTCATGTACGTATTGTTTTCAATAAAACCGTTTAACTTAAACTTTTTTTAAATTATTTTATTTCATGTTCTATTCATTAACGAGAAACTTTAAATCTATGATTAAAGTTTGATCTCACAATCTAAGGCATTCGCATGCGTCACACTTTAATTGCATACAACCAAATTTTTTTTATATCGCATTTATTTGTAGATAATATTTCTACTCTGCACACCCTGCACTTAATTTCATTGCATTGATTTTAAAAAAGCTAGAACATTTGCATTATTTATTGATGTATAAAAAGTTGGGTAAAAGCAGTTATAAGGGGTTATTCCACCTGATACCACAGCACAAAGACGTTCATTCACAACGCCCGGGGCACCAGAATCTCCCGAACACGTAGCAGCTCCTTGACTTCCAGTACAAATCATTGATTCTGGTAAAACTGCCCCTGTCAGTGCATAACGAGCCGCACACTCCTCCTTTGCTAATATATACACGACAGCAGATTGAAGTTTATACGAAGGGACTCCATTGTCTGGAGTTAGCCAACCCCATCCACTAACTCGCATTGCTGAGCGCGGATATAATCTAGTATCACAAAGTTTTATTGTGTTTATTGTATTAGACTCGAAAAAGGGTATACGCAATATAATCACAGCTATATCGACATATATTAATTGGGGATTTAATTCATATGGATAACGTATACACTGTGCCTTGCGAGTTTGTCCATTATCGTATAAATCACGTAAATCGGATACACCAGCTCCAACAGTGATTTGATTCGCACTTAAACCCGTCAAGCAGTGCGCAGCTGTGACCACTCGCTGCATAGTGATTAAAGAACCAGTGCATATATAATGGAGTGTATTATTTATGGACACCAGATATGGGCTACGCTGTATATTCCAATCAGTGCCACCAAAAACGCGATATTGCGTATTCGTGTTAGTCAAAAGGAAGCTAAAGACGAAAATCACGATCGCGAAAGAACTGATTAATTTCATTTTTTAGTTTAAGTGTTTCCTTCGGTTGTTAAGTTTAAAGTGAAACAAGTTAAATTTTCTTGACCCACTTATACAAAATTTTGCTGTGTGAATAAAAAACAGACAAAGGCATTTTCCTCTAAATCTGAGGAACAAGAATACTTTTTATTCAAGGTTAAATGAATTGACGTAATTGCTAATTAGTTTATTCAGTCGGCCAATTATATATAGCTTGAATAAGTTTTTTGACAAATTACCTGATAAAATTTCAAGTATAATAAAAATTGAACAAACACCTTCTATTCTATGAAACTAATTAGAGAAAATTTCTTTGTAGTTATTTACTTTTATATACTTAAGCATTTGCACAACTGAATAGATTTGTTAATTTGAGAACGATCATGTGATATGTGTACAATAACTGTATTTTTAATGAATAAATGGAAAAAAGTTCAAAGGCACACTTAATTAGTTGTATCTGTTTTCAAACTGCTAATATATTCTATTGTTTCTCCCGCCACAAAACCATAGTTGGGGGCAGTGCACTAACTTTTTGAGCAACAACACTGCTCGAAGCTAAGTGGCTTGACATAATCAAGATCAATATCTTGTATTAAGTGTTAATGAATAAAAAAAAAACAACAACTTTTTTCTCTAAATCTGAGGAATAAGAATACTTTTTAGTCGCGGTTAAATGAATTGAAGTAAATGCTAATTAGCTTATTCAGTCGGCCAATTATACACGGCTTGAGGAAGTTTTTTGACAAATTGCCTGATAAAATTTCAAGTATAATAAAAATTGAACAAACAGCTTCTATTTTATGAAACTAATTAGAGAAAATTTCCTTGTAGTTATTTACTTTTATATACGTAAGCATTTGCACAACTGAATAGATTTGTTAATTTGAGAACGGTCATGTGATATGTGTACAATAACTGTATTTTTAATGAATAAATAGAAAAAAGTTCAAAGGCACACTTAATTAGTTGTATCTGTTTTCAAAATGCTAATATGTTCTATTGTATTCTCCTGCCACAAAACCATAGTTGGGGGCAGTGCACTAAATTTTGAGCAACAATAGCTGTATTTCGTTGCTAACTAGTACAATTAAAACACTAGCTAGCTTACCGAATTGCATGGAAAGCAACAATAAAAAGTAATCGAGTTGAGTTGAAACCGCTTAGGTAATTGTCGACCTGATTTATAGTGTTGTATAATGTTGCATATTCAAAAATAGGGCACTGTTGTGAACCAGCGAATGAAATGAACATACGAATGTGCAGATAAACAAAAACAAAATAACAGCGTGACAGCAGGGTGACATCCATACAAACAAACACACGCATTTCACGTATTTAGTTTTTGTAATTCTCTGGTTGAGTGTCAAAAACATACTGCGCTAGAAGTTGAAATGTCATAGCAGCTAAAAAAAGTAACAATTGATAAACTTCCACCATCTGTAGGGTTTTGCCATAATGAAACTGTGTAGCTAGTTGAAGCGTTTTTTTCAAGTTCACTTGCAAAAAAAAACACAACTTACTGCTCGAAGCTAAGTGGATTGACATAATCAAGATTAAGATCTTATATTAAGTATTAATGGGACGTTAATTTCTGCTGATTTAAACGGCTGTTCATCTTTAACATATTCGTTAAAATTTATGTGCTTAAGATGGCATCTATAGGAATATAGAAATTGAGTTTACATCGCTACGAATAAACAAGTAAGGAAGGCTAATTTCGGATGTAACCGAACTTTACATACTCAGCTAAGAGCTTAGCTGTGTTGATTTCATAGGGTTTCGTAGATGGTTTATAAGTGGTTTTTAATTCCATATCACATACGTTTGGGAAATAACGAACAAATTGTTGAAGGGTGACGTTTAATGGAACGATTTTCCTTCATCCTTTGTCAAATAAGGGGAAATCACCATGTAGGAAAATGAACCTAGGGTAACCATGGAATGTGTTTGTATGACATAGGTATCAAATGAAAGGTGATAATGAGTAGTTTAAAAGAGAGTGGGCTTTTGTTCTATAGGTGGACGCCTTTTCGAGATATCGACATAAAGGTGGACAAGGGGTGACTCTAGAATGTGTTTGTACGATATGGGTATTAAATTAAAGGTATTAATGATGGTTTTAAAAGGGAGTGGCTCTTAGTTGCATATGTGAAGGCGTTTTCGAGATATCGTCCAAAATGTGGACCAGGGTGACCCGAGCATCATCTGTCGGGTACCGCTAATTTATTTATATATGTAATACCACGAACAGTATTCCATGATTCCAAGGGCTTTTGATTTCGCCTTGCAGAACCTTTCTACATGATATGGTAGGTGTCACAATTTTTTTTTACGTTATATTTTGCGTCAAAAAACCAATCCAATCACCATGTTTCATCCCTTTTTTCGTATTTAGTATAGAATTTTGGCGTTTTTTTTTTCATTTTTCGTAATTTTCGATATCGAAAAAGTGGGCGTGGTCATAGTAGGATTTCGGCGATTTTTAATACCAAGATAAAGTGAGTTCAAATAAGTACGTGAACTAAATTTAGTAAAGATATATCGACTTTTGCTCAAGTTATCGTGTTAACGGCCGAGCGGAAGGACTGACAGCATACTGTGTATAAAAACTGGGCGTGCCCTTAACGGATTTCGCCAATTTTCACAGGAAACAGTTATCGTCATAGAAGCTATGCACTCCCAAATGTCACAAGGATTGGTAAATTTTTGTTCGACTTGTGCCATTAAAAATATTCTAGACATATTAAATGAAAACGGCGGAGCCACGCCCATTTTGAAATTTTCCTTTATTTTTGTATTTTGTTGAACTATATCATTACTGTAGTTGAATGTTGACATAATTTACTTTATATACTATAAAGATATTAAATTTTTTGTTAAAATATGACATAAAAAACTTTTTTTTTAAGTGGGCGTGTTCGTCATCCGAGTTTGCTAATTTTTATTTAATATACATATAGTAACAGGAGTAACGTTCCTGCCAAATTGCATCATGTTATCTTCAACGACTGCCAAATTACAGCTTGCAAAACTTTTAAATTACCTTCTTTTAAATGTGGGCGGTGCCGCGCCCATTGCCCAAAATTTTTCTAATTTTCTTTTCTGTGATATATGGTCAACGCACCTACCAAGTCTCATCGCTTTATCCGTCTTTGGTAATGAATTATCCACTTTTTGGTTTTTCGAAATTTTCGATATCGAAAAAGTGGGCGTGGATTTCGTTCATTTTAAATAGCGATCTGAGATGTGTGCCCAGGAACCTACATACCAGATTTCATTAAGATACTTCAAAATTTACTCAATTTATTGTGTTTACGGACGGGCGGACCGACATGGCTAAATGAATCTCTTTTTTCGCCCAGATCATTTCGATATATAGAAGTCTATATATGTATATCTCTCTTAATTTATGCCGTAACGTGGTACCGTCATGTGAACAAAATTAATATACTCGGTGAGCTCTGCTCAGCTGAGTATAAAAAAGGCGTGCGTGTACTTATGTATATACGCACATGAGAAGTTATACTTCTTTGTCATCATTAATAAATAGCTTTTAATTGCATGCAAATAATTAATTTCAATAAAATAATAAGAGGGCTGGAAAAAGTTGATCAACAAAGGCAATAAAGTTCAGTTTAAGGGCTTCATTCTGCATTCCGAACGATAGCTCAGATGAACGATTCGCTCCAAACGATTTCGTCTAGAAATGGTATTTTCTATTATTTTCGTTCAGCCTTTACGTTTCTTACTTTATGTCAAACAGGAAGGCGACATCAAGCGTCAAAATATATGTTGCAATCGTTTAACATAGAGCAAATACACTAGCGATTCGTGTCTGAGGCGAAACGAACGTTCGTTTCGTAATAGAGAATAAGGCCCTAAATTTGAAAAATTAAATAAATAAATAATTATTTCCTTACATTAATTGTAGTATAAATTCGCGAAGTAATCAAACTTTATTATTTATAAATTTTGTGCACTGCCGTAGCATCTTCCAGTAATGAGTGAATACTTCAGTTTTCTACCAGTGGTTTATGGTTTAATTATTTTGTTTCGTCTTTGTGACTGAAACACGCCACAATGGTTACACGGATTTTGATGAAATTTAGTACACAATAGTCACAATAGTCTGCTGGCCAAACGAAAATGGAAAAGGGGAGAGGTTCCAGGACCCCTTCCATTATTTTTTACTAATTTTTACATATTATAACGTTAAGTATACTGACCTTCACCAATATTACAAACTCAATGGGTCAAATAAGTCGAGGGCCTACAAAGTGAACAGTGACACCCTCCGCCTCCGCCTCCACTCTCCTCTCACCATCTGGTGCAAAATTTATGAATTGTTATAACTCGAAATGCATTTTCTCCTAAATCAATAATATTTGGGATCTGGCTTATACAGATCGAGATCTAAACATCCAAATCTAAGGAATAAGAATATTTTTTAATCAAGGTTAAATGAATTGACGTAATTGTTAATTAGTTTATTCAGTTGGCCAATTATACACAGCTTGAGGAAGTTTTTTGACAGATTACCTGATAAAATTTCTAGTATAATAAAAATTGAACAAACAGCTTCTGTTCTATGAAACTAATTAGAGAAAATGTTCTTGTAGTTGTTTATTTTTATTTACGTAAGCAATTGCACAATTGAATATATTTATTGATTAAGAACAATCATGTGATATGTGTACAATAACTGTATTTTTACTTCCTTTATATTAGGTCGCTTTTTATACAAATCTGGCAATCGATTTTTAAATAACTTTAGAACACCGTGACAATGCAACAAAAGGAACAAATCCGTTAGGTGGCGCTTGGACCGAAATAATTGGCAAAGAATTTAAAAAATTTCAAACCAGCTTTTAAGTAACTTCTCCATGAGTTAGAGACTTCAAATTTCAAACTTGATTCAGAGGTTGCTGACAGCCGATGACACGATACAAAAAGATTCGCTAGGGGGCGCATGGGATGAGATATTTAGAAAAATCGTACGAAATGGAGGGAGTTTTGGGATTGATTTTTATGTAAGTTCTCATTGAGCTACAACTGTAAAACTTCATAGATAGGATAAGACGCTAAGAAAATTTAAGAAAAGGAGAGAAATATTCCGTTATGTGGCGCACGGATCGAAATATTTAGATAAGAATTTGGAAATTTGGTGTTTTGAGATCGATGAAAGTAACTTCTCATTGAGCTACAACTGTAAAACTTAACAGATATGTTAAGACACCAAGAAAATTTAAGAAAAGGAGAAAATAAAAAAATTTTAAGCACTTCCTTTATATAAATGGACAAAAATCAGCGAAAAATGTCTCCTTATATAAAGACATATTCTTACTAAACTTTTATTTTTAAATTTTGACATAGAAATTGCAAAAATATTTATGAGAAGTAAAAATATAAAGGTGGAGCGCAATTGATTGACTAATAATATGTCCTTTCCTACCAACTTTCCAATCCAAATAATGTGCGCTCCACTTTTATATTTTTACTTCTCACTAAATTTTGAGCAACAACACTGCTCGAAGCTAAGTGGGTTGACATTATCACGATCAAGATCTTGTACTCGAAATAAGTGTTAATGGAATATAAATTTGTTACCGATTTAAACGTCCCGCTATGGCGCCTTTTGAGTTTTTTCTTTGCAAAAATCATAACTTTTGAACTAATGAAGATATTTTGAAGATTTATACTACACCTGAAAGCCAATTATTTAAGCTTTGGACAATTTAAAACACAGGGTGCTAGAATAGCAGGGTGCTTCACACTAATTCGTCAAAATTGAAAAAAAGTAGAAAAATCCAAAAAAAAAAAAAAAAAAAAAAAAAAAAATTGTTAAAAACTGAAGGACAAACTTTGAAATTTTTTTTAATGAAGATGTATTTGAACATATAATCAGATAAACTTGTGATTTGTATGAAGGAGTGTGGCTCTACCCTCTTATGATTAAAAGTTTTGTCTTACTAGCAAGGTTATCAATCTCCACGAAACTTTATGGACGCATTACTTCTTTTAAGATGTTATCTTAATATATAAAAAACACGTGTCACAACTTTTTTGGGCGCGATGGACTTCTAAACTACCGAACCGATTTTAAATTTGTTTTGCACCCCGTGTGTAGTTTGATCTAACTTGAGAGATAGGATGGGTTATATCTCAGTTTGTAGTCGCAATATTATTTTATTTCAATTTTTATACTCAGTTGAGCAGAGCTTACAGAGTATATTAACTTTGATTGGATAACGGTTGGTTGTAGAGGTATAAAGGAATCGAGATAGATATAGACTTCCATATATCAAAATCATCAGTATCGAAAAAAAAAATTGATTGAGGCATGTCCGCCGTCCGTCCGTCCATCTGTCCGTCCGTCCGTCTGTCCGTTAACACGATAACTTGAGTAAATTTTGAGGTATCTTGATGAAATTTGGTATGTAGCTTCCTGGGCACTCATCTCAGATCGCTAATTAAAATGAACGATATCGGACTATAACCACGCCCACTTTTTCGATATCGAAAATTTCGAAAAACCGAAAAAGTGCAATATTATTATTATTATTATTATTATTATTATTATTAATTGGTTTGGAAGCACTGCGACCTTTGTGCAGATCTATTGTGGAAGACCTTTCAACCTAATTTTGTATCTGGAGGCTCTTGATGTATCTAAGTACCTCTTCAGGCTTTTTACTCCATATCACATAGGGATTAAGAGTCCTACCACCTAGATGGGATAGTCTCTGCCTAGCTAGAGAGACGCATTCGCAGAGAATGTGAACCGGCGTTTCATCATCCAGCTCACAGAAACGACAAATTTGGGTATCAGATAGTTTTAATTTCCTTAGGAGATATCGCAGTGAGACCGCAGGGTCCTGTGTAGTACCCAGTAAGATTTCTTAAGTCCTCCCTGCTTAGGTTAATGAGTTTGGCTGATACTTTCGTTGCCGGAAGTATAAACAGTTTGGCCTACCTTTGCCCTGGGCAATCAATCCAGTGTCGTCTCAATTGTTTAGTTTCCCAGTTACTTATAGTTTCCCTGGTGTGTGCTTCTGTGAGTTCACAAAAGGGTTCTAGACCATAGAATGTTGATGTAGCACCCTGCTTTGCTAGGTAATCTGCATGTTCATTACCTTCATGTCTCTGAGGTCCGGGAACCCATCCCAACAAAACCTTGCTTTTGGTTCCCAGGGAATTAAGGATTTCAGTGCATTCATCCACTGGCTTAGATGTAACTGTGTAGGACTGCACGACACGCAGGGCCGCCTGGCTGTCCGACATAATGTAAATGCTCTTCGATGTTAAGCCTCTCTGCAGACATTCTCTACCACAGACCTCTATTGCATGAATTTCTGTCTGAAATATGGTGGGGTAACATCACATTGGTATCGATTTTTTGAAGTTTGGCCCGTAGATGGCAGCTCCCGTTCTTCCGTCGTCGAATTTCGATCCATCCGTGTACCAGACCTCTGAGTCAGATTTGGTGTGCGACTAAAAAACAAACAAAGGCTTAATCCTCTAAATCTGAGGAATAAGAATACTTTTTAATCAAGGTTAAATGAACTGACGTAAATGCTAATTAGTTTATTCAGCCGGCCAATTATACACAGCTTGAGGAAGTTTTTTGACAAATTACACCAAAAGAAAAAGACCGCAATACGGGCCAGTTCACCCGAAATTTCTGTCAATTTTTATCCATCGCAACAAGATGATGAATCAACTGTGCACAAATCGTTGATTCGTAATTGACCGTTTCTATAGTCAAATGAACAAAAAAAGTTGTTGCGACAGCTTTGTACGAAAGTACATACATACGTAAATATGTGAATACATTAATATGCATGCTTGCTACATATACGTATATATGTACGCACTTACTAACCGAACTTCATTTGTGCGTACATCAAATATGCTGGCGCACATTAAACATTATACACTTTATTATTTTGTTTTATTAAACGCACTTTCACCAAATTTTATATTTTATAATTTATTTAATTTATAGTTTTGAACTTCGCTTTTCGCATAGAAATGAAAATAGTAGTCACAGAACTGATTCTCAATTCTTTCAGTTGCAGCTGAGCTCATTCTCTATTCTTCTCTCGCATGTAGAGTTGCGACATTTGATTGTTTTGAACAAAACTTGTATTATAAATGTTTGACATAAAATTTTAAATAAGTAAGTTATAGAAAAGTAAAGAATCAAATCGCAGGAAGGTAATTCGCCACTGGAGTAACTTTACATGTAATTCATTTTTACACATTAAGTTGAAACATTTAAGTTGAACTTTTTAAGTTGAACACTTTAAGTTGAAACGCTTCCAAAACAACTCAAACTTTTATGTTGTCAACATTAAAAAAGGATGTTTTTTATTATGTATATTAGAACAATTTTCCGTCAACCCTTGTCAAATTTGGTTTCGGGACAAACCGTTCGAACGAAAATCGACACTGGTGATGGCACAACCCCGAAACCGGTTTGTCTCGAAACCCAATTTGACAAGGGATGACGGAAAATCGTTCCAATATATTTCATTTATCCACCCTGTTGGAAAATCAAGAAAACAAAATAAGCTTTTTATTATCTTATTAGATTCGTTCGCGTGAGTGAAAATTCGTAAAAACTTGAACAAAATATTACTAACTTTGGAAAAATCTTGTTCATGCAAACAAAACTATTGCAACAAGAGTGCGCAATTCTATATTTCGCTTAGAGAAGAAGTTGCAGAATTGTACCCGATAAATAGGTGTCCCGGTATCTCATAATTTTTTGCACAGTTAATTCAAAAAGGGGTTTTTTGTTTTGTATTGATAACTGAAAGACTAGTTTTTTATTCTTTTCCCATTTTGTGTGTTTTTTCGATTTGGTGGTTTTCTTATTTTGTTATTTTTTTAACAAGTGGCACCATCGTCATATGTACAAATTAGAGAGCTCAGTGAGCGTAAAATTCTCTTTGAAATTTGCTTATGTATTGACTGTTAATCGCTGTTGGAATGACAAGTGGGATCAGTTGTATTAACAGAAAGAGCAGTTGGATTGATAGGAATCTGTCAATATTACAGAATTTTGTTAACTTAGGAGCGACAATTTCTCTTCTGTTGAAATGACTAAACTAATTTGTTCGCTTGACAAAGAACTCAGTCGAATTAACCATAATTCGATAAATTTTTTAGAGGTTTTCCGGTCAATTTTATATTAATTTAAATTTTTTGAGTTAGGCTCTTTTGACCATTAACTGTGAAGTGCAAATAAAATAATTTATTCCACTTTTCCAACCCAACGTTTCGCTAGACTATGCTAGGAAGTCAGGGGTGATCTATTTATTTAAAAGACAACAAAAAATAAACAACCGTGAAAAACAATAATAAGCCGTATATAAGACACTTATTAACAAATTTACGTACATTTACAGCATTAAAAACAAGAAGAAGCAACACTTACACAATATGTTTAGTTAGGATCTAAAAATTAAAAAATAGTACCATCATCGTTTGGTATCATCGTCATACTAAATTTTATTTATAAACATAAAAGGTAAGCTGCTGCAATGTTTTGCGTGTCTTCTTTTTTGTTTACCGTATTTTCTCTTTTTTCTAGTATTCGCAAACTCTCTAATGTGTATCGCGCTCTCCCATATTTGTTGCGGTCTATTATCTTTGTGTTTGCTTGATCAGCTGCGTGGCCACTTGCCGTGATGTGTTGTGATAAGGCCGTTGCACTTCTCTTTTTGTTTATATCGCTTTCGTGCCCTTTTAGTCTGACTCCGAGGGTTCGTTTCGTGGTTCCAATGTATACCCTGTTGCAGCTTTCATCTTCTTTACCTTGACATGTTACTTCATATATTATATTATGTTGTTCGAGTTTGTCGATCGGGCTTTTTGTTCGCGTAAATATATTCGCTAGTGTGGAGTTGGATTTGTATGCTAGGGCTATGTTTTGGTTATTTTTTGTTACTACTTTGCTGATGTTTTGAGATAGTTTGGGAATATAGGTTACACCCAAATATTGCTTAATTCGATTTTCTTTACGTATTGTTGTTTCGTTTCGTGTTGTGCTTGTTTCTCTTATTCCTTGTTCTGTTGGATTTTTAATTAGGGCATGTGGATAGCTATTGTTTTTTAATATTTCGTGTATTTTTTGCAGGTTTTTGTTCCAGTATTGTTTGTCGCTTATGGTTAATACCTTGTTTATTAAATTTTTCGCCGTATTTATTTTATATTTCATGGGTTGGCAAGTATGAAAATTTATAAGACGACCAGATGCTAGGGGCTTTGTGAACCAATCAAAGGACAGACTTCCATTATTTTGGTTTTTGAATATTCTGACGTCCAGAGAGGGGATGCTGTAATCATTCTCCATCTCAGTAGTGAATTTTATTTTGTTGTGATAACTATTTAAGTTCTCTTGTATTAATTCAACGTCTTTACGTTTTACTATTGCGAGAATATCGTCAACATATTTTATTATAAATTTTACTTCGATATTATGTTTTTGTTTTAGTACATTTAGCGTGTTGTCTAAAATATCGTCTTTCAGCGTACCTGATAAAATTTCAAGTATAATAAAAATTGATCAAACAGCTTCTGTTCTATGAAACTAATTAGAGAAAATTTCCTTGTAGTTGTTTATTTTTATATACGTAAGCATTTGCACAACTGAATAGATTTGTTAATTTGAGAACGATCATGTGATATGTGTACAATAACTGTACTTTTAATGAATAAATAGAAAAAAGTTCAAAGGCACACTTAATTAGTTGTATCTGTTTTCAAACTGCTAATATATTCTATTGTTTCTCCCGCCACAAAACCATAGTTGGGGGCAGTGCACTAACGTTTTGAGCAACAACACTGCAAGAAGCTAAGTGTCTTGACATAATTAAGACCAATATCTTGTATTAAGTGTTAATGAATAAAAAAAAACAACAACTTTTTTCTCTAAATCTGAGGAATTGTTGTTGTAATTAAAACAATTTTATCTTGTTATATTAACAGTTAGAAAAAGTTAGATTTTTCTTTATATTTTGTTGTTTTTTTCTTACCAATAAATATAGTAGAATTAACCAATTCAAAAATTGTTGCTTTCTTCGCTTACTATTTCGTCTGTAAAATTAACCTACGTAAATCGTATTTTTTTCTAATGTTATTTTGTTAGTGTGATTTAACTGATCTTATTTGGTTAATTTTACTATGAAATTGTTCATTTCAAAAAATCGTTAAACCAACCAAAAAACTTTGGTTAATTATACCAGTACCAATCGGTTAAAATATTTCTCCCTGAAATTGTTGTTGAAGCCGACGCTCATTGCAATCAGTTCGTTGAAAACTTTGAGGAAGCCGGTTGTGCGTGAGTATTGTGTGCAAAATTACAAAAATGGAAAAGAATATTATAGAATATTCTGAAAAGGACGGACTAGAATCTTTATTAGAATATTGGTGATTCAGCGACATTTTACAAAACTTGGCAGTTGTCTCAATTTTTTCTTTCTTCTATTCTAATTTAAAATTTTTTTAATTAAGAAAAAAATTTATCATAACAATAATAATGATTAAATAATTATTGTTAGGCCTTGAGCTCGACTCGAAATACTTTTCAAAAATTTCCCATTTCAGGTTTTGTCACAAAAACGCTCTATATCAGAATTAGGTCGAATAACGCCTTATCTCAGAATGATTTTCCTTAAAGGGCTAATTAATGGTGACTTATAACCAGATAAAACAGCTGATCGAACCTACCTTATGGAAATCAATGTAATCGATTAATGGTGCCATACTATAACGCTAACGCCATAACCATACCATAGCCAACCAATTGGTTTTTGGTTTTTCGCCATATCCAGAACCTAAAAATATTTGATTTGGTGAATTTATTAACTGTTTGTATATTTTATTTATAGCTTTGGATACGTTTTGACTAAGAGATTTTATGTGGAATATATTTGTAATTTTTTGCGTTTTCTTATACTTTTTAGTCACGGTTAAATGAATTGAAGTAAATGTTAATTAGCTTATTCAGTCGGCCAATTATACACGGCTTGAGGAAGTTTTGTGACAAATTACCTGATAAAATTTCAAGTATAATAAAAATTGAACAAACAGCTTCTGTTCTATGAAAATAATTAGAGAAAATTTCCTTGTAGTTGTTTATTCTTATATACAAAAAACAAAATTTTTTTTGTAGAGTCGTGTTATCGTTCTCAACGTAATAAATCTATTCAGTTGTGCAAATGAACAACTGAATAGATTTATTAACCATATGTATTTAATTAGCGAGCTTTGCTCATATTGCTTTATACAATGGTTTTTGTAATTGATATTAGAGAAAAATTGTAAGTTTACAAACGGCGATGGTTACTAGGACATGTTTCTGAATTTCACTTCTTCATCAGCTAGCTTTTCGGGAGCTGAGCGTTGAACTCGAATCTCCAACATTCATATCAGTGCAAAGGTAGATGCCTTTAGCTGCTAATTAAGCTTTAGCTGATTTATTAAGTTGAGAACGATAACACCACTCTACAAAAAAATTTTGTTTTTTGTCCAAAAGTTTATGTCATGATTTTCTGTTTTATTATAAACAAAAACGAAAATACCTTTTTTCGGTATAAAGTTTTCTTTAGTAATAATTATAGTAACAATAGTAATTTTTTAATTTTTTATGTATTTTAATTATTTTTAATACATTAAACAAGTAAGAACGGGACTGTCTTCGGCTGTGCCGAAGACTTCATACCTTTCATGAATGGGGCTGAACAATAATCTTTTCCCGTTCGTAATCTCCGAATAATCAGATGTATAAGATAAGAAATATATAGTGAACAGGTGTACATACCTAAACGATTTTTAAGATAAATATAAAATAAAAACCAGGTAGGTACTTTGTGTGAGGATGCAAATTTTCACGTTTTTTGTAGTCTGCGTGTAAACACTATGACTACGAATCACGTATTTCAAAAATATATGACTTAAACGTAACTATTTGGTGAAATTTGATGAATTTTGAAGCTTCTAGCCATAAAAAAGGGGCAAAAATTACAGTTTATATGGGGTATATAATAAATATACCACCGATCTCTATGATTTTTTCAGACAACAATATATGCTATATACGTAAGCATTTGGTGAAATTTGAAGCTTCTAGCTGTGAAAACGGGGCAGAAATTGCATTCGGTGAAATTTGAAGCTTCTAGCTGTTGAAATGGGGAAGAAATTGCCCAAAGTTTCTTATCTGAACAATCGGTTGTATGAGATATATACTATATATACCACCGGTCTCTATGATTTTTTCAGACAACAATATATGCTATACACGTAAGCATTTAGTGAAATTTGAAGCTTCTAGCTGTTAAAATGGGGCCGAAATCGCAAAAAAAAAATATATATATATATACTATATATATATACTATATATACCATCATATATATATTATATATATCACCGATCTCTTTGATTTTTTGACAGAACAATGTATACTATATACGTAAGCATTCGTTGAAATTTGAAGGCTATAGCTCTTAAAATAGGGCAGTAATTACGAAAAGTTTCTTATCTGAACAATCGGTTGTGGGGGATATATACTATATATACGACCGATCTCATCAATTTTTTCAGGCAACAATACGTGCAATATACGAAATTATATGGTGAAGTTTGAAGCTTCAATCTGTTAAATTGAGTAAGATATGACAAAAATCTTCTTTTTCTGAAAAATCGGTTGTATGGAGGATATATGATATAGTGGTCCGATCCGGCCGGTTCCGACAAATGTCTAATCGGACACCCAGAGACACACGCTCACCAAATTTTATCAAGCTATCTCTAAAATTGAGGGACTATTTTGCATACAAACAGACAGACGGACAGACTGACCTGGCTAAATCAACTCAGCTCTTCAACCTGATTATTTCGGTATACTTAATGGTGGATCTATCTATTTTCCTTTAAGGACTTACAATTTTGGGTTTCGTGACGAAATTAATATACCATTTCATTTTCATGAAAGGTATAAAAATTCCACTCGATTAGAGTGGGGTTTTAACATTTACACAGTGCTAGATGGCGCTAGAGTGATAAACAACGATCAGGTGTTTTGTACAAATCTAGAATAACATAAAACGTCGTCGTGAAAGTGTAAATATGGCGCTGATGATTTTTGTTATATATGTGAGCAATTTATTAATGTGCGAGAGATAAAATATGAATTAAATACATCTCTCATCCTCTGTGAAGCCTACGAAGCATATTTTGGCTGTCCTGTTTGGAATCAGGACAAGATTTGGGCTCCACATGTTGCTTGAAGTTATTGTTGTTGTTGTTGTAGCAGTGCTTGTCATCAATATCCTCTAACGGGAGTCCAAGGAAACTTGCTGTTTCAACAGGGGTGGACCATTATGAAAGGGGTGTTAGAGGCGTTGGTTCCACATTACAATTAAAGAGATGGTTGGTGTCGTATGGGGACACATTGCAAGCGGGGCATACATTTTGTATGTCGGGGTTGATTCTGGATATGTAAGAGTTTAACCTGATATCAGTATCCAGAACGAAGTTGAGTCAGAGTGACTCGCGTTTCCCTGGGGAGTATGCGTTCTCTTCTGCAAGTTTTTGGTACTGTTCTTTGAGTACTGGATTCACCGGGCAATTCCTGGCATAAAGGTCCAACGCCTGTTCCTTAAGTCCCTAGGCGGTGTTGGTTCATCAATCAGATGTCTGTTGGGATGCCCAGGTTACTGGGTATTCAACAGGAACTGTTTGGTTAGTATCTCATTTTTCTCCCTGATGGGGAGTATTCTCACATCATTATGTAGATGGTGTTCTGGGCGGTTCTGAGAGCAGTATTTTGTCAGGCCTGTAGCTTCTTCCAGTGGGTGGTTTTTAGGCTTGGCGACCATATAGGGGACGCGTAGCACGCAATCGGCTGGCCAATTGCTTTGTATGTGGTAATGAGCGTTTCTTTGTCTTTTCCCCAAAGTACTGCCAGCAAGGGATTTGAGGATTTTATTACGGCTCTGGATTTTCAGTACAATTGCGGCTACGTGCTCACAAAAATGTAGATCCTGATCAAACGTCACACCCAAGATTTTAGGGTGTAGGCCAGTCGGTAGCGTAGTGCCATCGACGTGGATGTTCAAAATGGTCGACATTTGGAACGTCCATGTTGTAACCAAGGTCGCAGAGGACTTAGTCTTTGATAATGCCAGGTTTCACGAGGCAAAAAAACTGGAGAGATCAGGGAGGTAGCCTGTTGCAAAGTTCATCGATCTTTGGGCCTGGGCCTGTGGCCATTATTGTGCAGTCACCGGCGTAGGAAACGATAGCAACTCCTTCTGGAGGCGAAGGTAGCTTAGATATGTAGAAATTAAACAAAAGTGGGGATAGGAAACCACCCTGTGGCACCCCCTGTTTAATTCTTCTTGGTTTTGATGTTTCGTTTCTAAATTGCACCGATGCCTGCCGACCATCCAGATAATTTGCGGTGCACCTTTTAAGACATGGGGGAAGGGTAGACCCTTTCAGGTCTTGCAGTAACGTGCCATGGTTGACCCTCTCAAAGCTTTTGATAGGTCTAGCGCAACGAGTACTGTTCTATGGTGGGGGTTTTGATTTAAACCGCAATTCATCTGGGTGCTGATGGCATTTAGCACGGTGGTGGGGTGATATGGAGTTTTCTGAAGCCATGCTGATGACAGGCTAGCTGCAAATTTGCTTTGAAGTAGGGGAGTAAAATGGCTTCAAGCGTCTTGGCTACTGGCGATAGGAGAGATATCGGGCGATATGATTCTCCTATGTTAGCTGGTTTCCTAGGCTTTAGCAGCGAGATCACCTTGGCCATTTTCCAATTTTCGGGTATGACAAAGGTGGAAAGAGACAGGTTGAAGACATGTGCTAAGTATTTGAAACCCTCTTTCCCTATGCATTTAAGCATCAGCATGCCTATGCTGTCTGGGCCCACTGCTGCGGATGGTTTAGCATGACCGATGGCATCCTCAAGCTCTTTGACATTCATGGTAATTGGTGACGCGCTGAATTTATGTTTATGTACGTGTCTGTTGGCCCTCCGTCTATCTTTGTCGACCGTAGGATGCATTATATATTGTCGGCAGAAAGCGCTCGCGCATTTTATCGCATCCGACAGCACTTTATCGCCAAAGGCGATGGAAACTTTGTCGTTGTGCCTAGACGGATTCGATAGGGACTTTACGGTGGCCCAAAGTTTACCTACACCGGCAGAGAAGTAACAACCGCTCAGGCGCTCCTCCCATTTCGCCCGCTTGTGTTCATCCACAAGCAATCTGTTGGGTTGGTTTATATCCCTTATTTGGGGGTCGCCGGGATCGAGCTGTCTTATAAGGGCACGTTCCCTCGCTAAACTTGCGGCCTCCGCCGGGTAGTGGAGCCGAATTTCGGGAATTCTACCGGCGGGAATGAAACGAGCCTAGGCGGATTCAATGACTTTGCGGAAAGCACGCTCCCCTTGGCGGGCATTAGTCGGAATAGGGAGGGCAGCAAAGCGGTTGTCTGTAAAGGATTTGTATTGGTCCCACTTTCCTTTGTAAAGTTAACGAAAGTGCGTTTTTCTGTGACGATGAAGTCGGCGGAACGCTCGAGCGAAATAAGTATAGGCAGGTGGTCGGATGCCAATGTTACCATCGGCTGCCAGTTGACGCAGTTTACGAGTTCTGCGCTCACGATTGAAATATCTGGCGAACTGTGACAGCTTCCCACCATACGTGTGGGGGCGTCTACGTTTATTGCGCAGAACGTCGCACTATGGCGCCTTTTGAGTTTTTTTTGCAAAAATCATAACTTTTGAACTAATGAAGATATTTTACAGATTTATACTGCACCTGAAAGCTAATTATTTAAGCTTTCGACAATTTAAAACACAGGGTGCCAGAGTAACAGGGTGCTTTACAATAATTCGCCAAAATTGAAAAATTGTAGAAAAATACCAAACAAATTTTTTTGTTAAAAACTGAAGGATAAACCTTGAAATTTTTTATGAGGATATTTTAACATGAAATCAGATCAACTTATGATTTGTATGAAAGAGTGTGGCTCTACCCACTTATGATTAAAAGTTTTTTCTTAGTAGCAAGGTTATCAATCTCCACCAAACTTTATGGACGAATTACTTCTTTTAAGATGTTATCTTAATATATAAAAAACACGTGTCACAACTTTTTTGGGCGCGATGGACTTCTAAACTACTGAACCGATTTTGAATTTGTTTTGCACCCCGTGTGTAGTTTGATCTAACTTGAGAGATAGGATGGGTTATATCTCAGTTTGTATTCCCAATATTATTTTATTGCAATTTTTTACTCAGTTGAGCAGAGCTCACAGAATATATTAATTTTGATTGGATAACGGTTGGTTGTAGAGGTATAAAGGAATCGAGATAGATATAGACTTCCATATATCAAAGTCATCAGTATCGAAAAAAAATTTGATTGAGCCATGTCCGTCCGCCCGTCTGTCCGTTAACACGATAACTTGAGTAAATTTTGAGGTATCTTGATGAAATTTGATATGTAGGTTCCCGGGCACTCATCTCAGATCGCTGTTTAAAATGAACGATATCGGACTATAACCACGCCCACTTTTTCGATATCGAGAATTTCGAAAAGCCGAAAAAGTGCAATATTATTATTATTATTATTAAATGGTCTGGAAGCACTGCGATCTTTGTGCAGATCTATTGTGGAAGACCTTTCAACCTAATTTTGTATCTGGAGGCTCTTGATGTATCTAAGTACCTCTTCAGGCTTTTTACTCCATATCACATAGGGATTAAGGGTCCCACCACCAAGATAGGATAGTCTCTGCTAGTGCCTAGCTAGAGCGATGCATTCGCAGAGAATGTGAACCGGCGTTTCATCATACAGCTCACAGAAACGACAAATTTGGGTATCAGATAAATTTAATTTACTTAGGTGATATCGTAGACCGCAGTGTCCCGCGTAGTACCCAGTAAGATTTCTTAAGTCCTCCCTGCTTAGGTTAATGAGTTTGGCTGATACTTTCGTTGCCAGAAGTATAAACAGTTTGGCCTGCCTTTGCCCTGGGCAATCAATCAAGTGGCGTCTGATTTGTTTAGTTTCCCAGTTACTTATAGTTCCGCTGGTGTGTGCTTTTGTGAGTCCACAAAAGGGCTCTGGACCATAGAATGCTGATGTAGCACCCTGCTTTGCGAGGTAATCTGCATGTTCATTATCTTCATGTCCCTGAGGTCCGGGAACCCATCCTAACAAAACCTTGATTTTGGCTCCCAGGGCATTAAGGATTTCAGTGCATTCATCCACTGGCTTAGATGTTATTGTGTAGGATTGCACGACACGCAGGGCCGCCTGGCTGTCCGACATAATGTAGATGCTCTTCGATGTTGAGCCTCTCCGCAGACATTCTCTACCACAGACCTATATTGCATGAATTTCTGCCTGAAATATGGTGGGGTAACATCCCATTGGTATCGATTTTTTGAAGTTTGGCTCATAGATGCCAGCTCCCGTTCTTCCGTCATCGAATTTCGATCCATCCGTGTACCAGACCTCTGAGTCAGGGTCATTATATGGAATCCCTATTTCCCAGTGGGTCCTGTCCAAAATGGACACTTCAAAGTTCCGTGAGATTCTGAGCTTAGGGCACATTACGTCACGCAGTTGTAATGAGGGATTTCCTATGAATTTTCGTATTACTTTCATATGCCCTATCATATTTCCTTCCTTCAACTCAGAAATATTTGGAAGTCTTAGTGCACCTAGTGTTGCCTCTTTCTCTATCAGAATTGGGAAGGGAGGTATTCCCACTAAAGCACTAAGTGCGTCAGCAGGGGCGGTTCTCATCGCACCCGTTATGCCAACGCAAACTAATTGATGCAGTTTGCTTAGTTTAGCCGTTGCCTTTCTTTGTGTGGCCTTCTGCCACCATACTAGAGAAGCATAGGTGACTATTGGCCTTACGACAATATTAAATGTCCAATATACCATTTTTGGACAAATCTCCCATGTTTTGCCGTAAAGACGAGTACAGACGAAGAAAGCTCTTGTTGTCTTGTTTAGGATAGCATCTAAATGAGCATTCCACGTGAGGGTTCTATCCAGTGTGACCCCTAGATATTTAGCCTCCACTGGAGGTCATCAATGACCAGGGTCCACAGGAGAGGGGAGAGCACACCTCCTTGTGGGCAGCCTCTTGTCGCCGCAATTGATTCAGTTGTCTCTCCCAGTTCCAAAAGGATTTTTGTACTCTTTAACATAGACAGCATCCATCGTATTATTATAGGGCTTATGTCCTTGTCAATCATAGCTTGTTCGATAGCTTGATGTGTTGTGTTATCGAAAGCCCCTGATTTATCAATAAAAGCGCAGAGAGCTATATTTTTTGACTCTAGAGCCTTTTCGATTTTTACCGTGAGACTACGAATAGCCGTCTCCGTGGATTTCCCTGAATGGTAGGCGAACTGATTCCTACACAGAGGGAGTTTATTTAGATTGACCTCCTTGATATGCTGATGTAAGATTTTCTCCATACCTTTTAAGAGAAACGAGCTCAGGCTTATTGGTCGATACGACGAGGGCAGTTGCTCGGGTTTCCCTGGCTTTGGTAAGAATACTACCTTAACCTCTGCCCACCTGCTCGGGATATGGCCGAGCAGTAGTGATGCCTTATACAAAGTGGAAAGAACTGGGGCTATATGCTTTATCCCTTGCTGTAACAGACAAGTGTAGACCCCATCCGGTCCTGGTGACTTGAATGGGGTGAAATTAGACAGAGCCCATTGCACTCGTTTCACAGTGGTGAGCTTTGTTGCTAGGCTTTTTTCTATACCACTGATCGTTGGCAAATCTGCCATTATAGGTGGTGATTTATAGGCTGCTCTGCAGTCAGGAAAGTGTGTTTCGAGTAATAGTTTGCTCATCCCTTCCGGCCGCGTGGTGTAGCTCCCATCTATTTTTTTTCAACGTGCCAATTACATTTCTGTGATCTCTAGAAAGGGCTTTTTGTAATCGAACCGCTGCTGGAAGATCATTAATCTTTCCACAGTGTTCTCTCCAGGTAGCCCTTTTAGATTTCCTATGTTTTTTATTGTAAGATGTTAGAGCAACTTTGTATGAATCCCAGTCGCCCGTATCTCTCGCTTAGCTGCCCAAGCTTTTTGTTCCACCAAGGCACATTACGTTGTGTACGTATCTTTCCTTGGGGGCAACTCTCAGCTGTTTTAATGTCTGAGTGGAGCTGTTCAGCTTCCTTCTCAAGCTCCTGCACGGTGGTTATAGGTCACTGTAAGCTGTTACCAGCTTCCTCAATAATAAAACGGAAAATCTCCCAGGGATTTCTAAAAGCTGGCATGCATTCCGGAAAGTGACCAATGTCGAATACAATGTGTTTGTGGTCCGACATTGATTCCTCTCCTGAAACATGCCAGTTAGTGACGGTGGCTGCACAGAGTAAGATCTAAAACTTCCCCTCTAATAGCATTTACAAAGGTGGGTTAATTGCCCCGATTGATAATGCTTATATTATTACTACTGATAAACTCAAGGAGGTACTCACCCCTGTTGTTGATGGTCGTACTACCCCATGTTGTATGATGGAAATTTTCGTCACAGCAGAGGATCCATGGTGTGCCACTCTGCTGACAGTATTTGATGAGGGCTATTGTTTAGGTTTTTGGGGCCATTTCTTCCTCCCACGAAAAGTAGGCAGAGACCAAGATTGCCTCTTGTTCGCCTCTTGGGGTTGGAATTTTAGCGCAAACTGCTACGAGATCAGCCCTCATAAACTGTAAAAGTGGAAGAAACATTAGTTTGTTGCTTAAAAGCATCGCCGCTCTTGGGCGAGAATTGACTTACCATCAGTACTGTTCAGGCCTCTTACGGCACCGTGTTGAATCCAGGGCTCCTGGATGAAGGCTATTCCCAGACCTTCTTCTGCAAATTTTTTAATTAGGACGTCTGAGGCTGCCTTGGTATGGTGAAGATTCACCTGAAGGCATTTCAGAGGTCTTTGCTTTTCGGCTTTGAAAGGGAGGGGGGGGGGGGGGGGGGGGGAGACACTATTTATGGTCTTTGCGGCATATGTGTAGCCACCTTCCTTGCCCTATTGTTAAGCGAAATTACGGCTTCTTCAGCCGTTCGTCCTCGTCCTTTTTTGTTCCCTTTCCTGACAGTGGGGCTCCCACGAGGTGTTTGCCTTGTTTCCGGGTTTTGGGGCACAGGCTGGCGGACTGTCGCTGCCTCGTTTGGCCTCTGTGAGCCAACACTAGACTCAGAAGGCCTGGGCTCTTCTTGAGAAGGTTTTTGGGGGGTGTCCGATTGACTGGGAAAATCCTGCTGTTCAGTAGGTAAATGCCTACTGGATACCTTCTAGTTCTTCGAACAGCACGGTTTGTCATCTTCAACCGTATCATTTCCCTCACCCTTATTGTCACTGCCGCATATATTTGTATTTATCAGGGGCAGGGATGGCTTGGTTTTGGGCCTTAACTTGACCCTGTCAAACCCTCGGAACATCAAATAGTTGCGTTGCTTTAATAGCTCGGCAGACAACGGATCGACGGCTATAGTAACTTCCGCCACCGTGGACTTTCGAATCCGGTTGAGGATTCTCCAGTTCCTGGTATTCAAGCCGACATTTCGGGCTTCAGCTAACCTCAAAATGTCGTCGTTTGATGGGCATTCCTCTTCCTTAAAGTACCCCACGAGAATGATGTGACGTGGTATATCCGCATCAGATACCACCTTCAGCTTGGCACCTTGCCATGGAGTTAGCTTTGGGGCGATAGCCCTTATCCACTCCGCGGTGGTTGCATCCCTTCAGGTGATAGAAAGCCAGCCTGGCCGAGGTGTGCAACCGCTAAAGGTGGGCTTTAAAGCACCATCTCTTTGGCTCATCACCTCTCCCAGGATGGCCTTCTGTATGGCCTTCAGTTCCCCTGAAGATCAGACCGTGGCTGGATAGTTCTGAGGTATAATGCCCAGCCTTACCCCACCCAAGACATCCCTGAAAGTTGCCGACTGCTTGGCTGTTGCATCACGATGGGGAGGATTGGTTGCCTCGACATTTGATGCACAGCTTTCCACAGGTTTTGACAATATTTTTGTATTGCCAGCTGTGGGCAGCGACATCTTTTTGGGCTCTCTCTCTGGTGGAGTCGAGCTATCTGAGCGGCCTCTCTTGGCTGACCCCTCACCACGGACCGATCCCAAGGGTTCTTTAGCAAGTCCCCTGGCTTCATTGTAGCTAATCCCCTTGGCCAATAATCGCTTGAGACGTTTTCGGGCGGCACCACTTAGCCGATCTCGCTCTGCATTCTGGCCAGGCTGATCGCTTTTCGCCGGAGAGGCAAGGAGCCCCTCTTCATCCTCAGGCGAGACTGTGGATTGTGACTCTACCTGATTTGCATCCTGTAGAGTCCCCACATCTGCCATATCCCCGTCATGCAGGGGACTATTCGGCCCCGGCAAGTCTGTGGCGACAGCTGATTCGGCTTGCACTGAAAGGTCCCAAACGATCTGATCTATTGGGAGCTGTTCAGCACCATTTTGGTTGTTTTTTATATTATTTTTATCCTTAAAAATACCCACGAGTATGGGGGAAGATAGGTCAGCTGGGACATAGCCCCCAGTATCCCAGCAAGACTAATTACAACCAGAGGGCGTCAGGTATCTGGAGGCCACCGTTATAAGACACACTAACGTAGTGCCATTCATCCCATGAGCACGGTTCGGATGACACTCGGAATTACGGGTTTTATCGAGTTGTCCTCTCTAGATCCGCCATATTTGTTAGTAAAGCTTGGGCACCTTATTCAGGGTGTGACTTTTCGCCACGTATGGCCGGTCTTGAACTAAAAATAGCACCTATTTATAGGAAAACTTGGCCCAGGGGAAACCTGGTGCGGATGGGAGATGGGATAAGAAGGGAAATCTGGTTGAAGGGAGAAGAAACGGGTCGCCGCTCGCATTCGCCGCCGAAGCGTTACCAGGTGTCACCGCGAGGAGGCTCCACCCAATCCCCATCAAAGACACCCAAAAAAAGAAAAAGTGCAATAATTCATTACCAAAGCGATTCATTACCAAAGCGATGAAACTTGGTAGGTGAGTTGAACTTATGACGCAGAATAGAAAATTGGCGTGGCATCGCCCACTTTTAAAAGAAGGTAATTTAAAAGTTTTGCGAGCTGTAATTTGGCAGTCGTTGAAGATATAATGATGGAATTTGGCAGTAACGTTTCTCCTATTACTATATGTTTGCTTAATAAAAACTTGCAAAATCGGAGAACGACCACGCCCACTTTAAAAAAAATGTTTAAGTCAAATTTTAACAAAAGATTTAATATCTTTTCAGTATATAAGTAAATTATGTCAACATTCAATTCCAGTAATGATATGGTGCAATAAAATACAAAAATAAAAGAAATTTTCAAAATGGGCGTGGCTCCGCCCTTTTTCATTTAATTTGTCTAGGATACTTTTAATGCCATAAGTCGAACAAAAATTTACCAATCCTTGTGAAATTTGGTAGAGGCAGAAATTCTGGGACGATAACTGTTTTCTGTGAAAAAGGGCGAAATCGGTTGAAGCCACGCCCAGTTTTTATATACAGTCGACCGTCTGTCCTTCCGCTCGACCGTTAACACGATAACTTGAGCAAAAATCGATATATCTTTACTAAACTCAGTTCACGTACTTATCTGAACTCACTTTATATTTTTCGATATCGAAAATTACTAAAAATGAAAAAATGCCATAATAATATACCAAATATGAAAAAAGGGATGAAACATGGTAATTGGATTGGTCTATTGACAAGAAATATAACTTTAGAAAAAACTTTGTAAAATGGTTATGACACCTACCATATTAAGTAGAAGAAAATGAAAAAGCATTCAAGGTTCGAATCGAGCTCAAGGCCAGAACAATAACTGTTTTCTAATGATAATTATTGTTATTTTTTAATTTTTCTAAATTTGAAAAATTGTATTTTGTTTTTGGAATAGTAAGTAGAAAATTTTTCAGACAACCTGCCATAGCTGCGCAGATAGATCTATTTCGAAGGGTGCTAAGCCTTCATCATCAGTACGCTTTAGGCATCCTGCGCTAACCATTTAGCTACACAGCGGTGGTTTGTTTGACTGGCAAATTTGCTACTTCTATTTCTTTTTAAAAAATAACAATAATTATCATTAGAAAACAATTATTGTTCTGGCCTTGACCTCGATTCGAAACTTGAATGATTTATCAATAGGCCGATAAAAACAAAAACAATTGAAAATGAAAAAGTTTTGCAGGGCGAAATCAAAAGCTCTTGGAATTTTGGAAGGATAACTATTCGTGGTATTACATATATAAATAAATTAGCGGTACCCGACAGATGATATTCTGGGTCACCCTGGTCCACATTTTGGTCGATATCTCGAAAACGCCTTCACATATACAACTAAGGGCCACTCCCTTTTAAAACCCTCCTTAATACCTTTAATTTGATACCCATATCGTACAAACGCATTCTAGAGTCAACCCTGGTCCACCTTTATAACGATATTCCGAAAAGGCGTCCATCTATAGAACTAAGGCCCACTCCCTTTTAAAATACTCATTAACACTTTCATTTGATACCCGTATCGTATAAACAAATTCTAGAGTCAGCCCTGGTCCACCGTTATGGCGATATCCCTAAATGGCATCCATCTATAGAACTATGGCCCACTTCCTCTTAAAATACTCTTTAATACCTTCCATTTGATACACATGTCATACAAACACATTCCAGGGTTACCCTAGGTTCATTTTACTACGAGGTGATTTTCCCTTATTTTGTCTCCATAGCTCTCAACTGAGTATGTTATGTTCGGTTACACCCGAACTTAGCCTTCCTTACTTGTTGTAGTTTGAATTACTGCCAAGTGTCTCATATTCGCTATGTTTATTAAAACTTTATATAGGAAGCGTGCAATCATCCTAAATTTTTTTAATTTTACAACGAATACTTTGTATACCAATAAAATCAAACTAAAATTTTGTTCTTGTTTTGAGATTTGGGCCCTTTTTTTCTATGAATTTTTTTTCCAGAGAATTGGTTATGCCCATTCGCTCATCTGAAGATAGGGCACTTCTTCAATCGCTTTTGAATAACCTAGTTGAATGGTGTGATGTGAACGTCATGTCACTAAACTTACCGAAGTGCAAGTTTATGTGTTTTACGAGGAAATCTTTTAAATCCCATCAGTACTTGATAGGCGATTATATCATTAAGCAAATCACAAATTTTACTGATCTTGGCGTTACAATGGACCATAAACTGGACTTCAAATTACATATTGAATCGTGTGTGAATAGGGCTAGAGGGACTTTGGCTTTCATAAAAAGTTGGCTAAAGGAATTCAATGACCCCTAGGTTTTTTTTTATCGTTAGTAAAACCTATATTGGAAGATGCTTTCATTATCTGGACACCGCGTTATCAGATTCATAGCCAAAAATTGGAATCGGTCCAAAAGCAATTTTTGCTTTTTGCTTTAAATCATATGCCCTGGGATCTAACAAGGAATCTACCGCCCTACTGCACCTGGTTAAAACTTTTACAGCTGCCTTCACTGCAGAGCCGTAGGGAGATGCTTGGCGTTTTATTCATGGTAAAACTATTAAAAGGGATGATAAACAGTTCATTTCTGCTTGGCGAGGTGATGCTTAATGTCCCTTTTAGGCCCTCTCGGTATTTCCAACAGCTATATTTAATTACATGTAGATCGAGTTTTCAAATGCAGGAACCTCTTCGTTGTCCGTGTCAAGATTTCAATAATCACTGCTATAATATTGACACTTTTGACACACTTTACAGTATAGAAAAATATATACTCACTGCCTTGAACTCATAACTGTTTCATTAACAGCCCTTTAAATTATGTAGACCAGGTTGTTTCTGATAGAAATACTCTTTATATTATTCACCAAAATATTCGTAGTCTACGGCGGAACTTCCGCAGCCAGCATTTTTTGAAAATTTTTATCAAAAAATATTTAAATATCGTAGCCCAAGATGATTAAAAACGTTCAAATTTAAAAGCATTTTCTGTTCGAAAATTAACGCATCGTCGAGAGAAAAATGTACCATAAATGTGATTATTCTTGAATAATCATTTATTATTCTTATTTCGAACCGCTTTTTATTCATATTTGATATCATTGTAAAATTGAGCTTTAATACTTTTAGAGTAATATTTGACTGCTTTTCACAGACATTTTCTGATCGTATTCGTGAATATGTTACAATCCTTTTGGTTGAGATTTTTGAATCATTTTTGAATGCCATTATAATGTATTTATTTTTCATACCTCATTCAAAATAGGATACTACATAATAATCTTATTTTATCAGGGGAAGAAAACATGCGAAAGTGAGCTACTCGAACCACAGCTAACTCGCAAACGAACTTGACCGATATATACTGTTTTCACACAGAAACTTAATGATCTCATTTCACCTTCTAATGAAATCTTAAATTTTTTGCTTTCACACAGAAGTAACTGCTCGATTAGTATGAAGGATGAAATGTCAAGCGAATAAAATGACAATGCTATATGACAGACAATCATGGCGGAACGATACAAGGTGGCAGCATGGTTACATACCTACAAACATAAAAAAAATTCCATGTACTTGTAAATTCGATGGACAAATGTCAAAACCGTACTGCGCCGGTAGTTGATGTATCAAATCAAATAAAAAAGGTTATAATCAGCTGTTCGATGTGGCCACCTTGTATCGTTCCGCCATGCAGACAATGACATTTACTTTGACAAATGACATTTTTAAGCACTGAAAACACCAAAAACTAAGAAGCGAAACGCTGCCAACAGAGTTGCATTGTGCTTTTCATTTCATTAGGCATTCGATTAGCTACTAATGAAATAATTATAGATTCGAATTTTGTAGGGAAGATTGAGCTCAATAAGCGTCTTAATGTAGAAAATTGCCTTTATTATTCAATAAGCCGTCTGTGTGAAAACAGTAATACACCTGGGACTACAACATCCAACATCAACATTATCGTCTGCATCTTAAAATACAGATACGATACGGGATGTTGAAGCCGTATCCAGGTATGTACATATGTATATCAAGATAGTTTCACTTACTTGGGGTTCAAATAGCTCATAACCTATGTATGTATTGTCCAAAGGGGGAGAAATGGTTGGGGAAATCTTCTTTCACGAGCAGCATTACATTATTTTTGTCTAAAAGAATATCTTTTGCATAAATAATAAAATTTTTATATATTTTTCTTAGCTTCATGATTGAAAAAATATGTGTATATGAAAAAAGTAAAATTTTTAATGAAAAGTAAAATTTCAACAAGTAACACATTTGATTCAAATATGATTTCAAAATATGATTGAAAAACTATATTCGGTTTCTGATCATCAAATGTAAGCATATTTGATTATTCTGTTTGTTGGTTTTTATGAAATATTAAAATTTAATCATTAAAAGACTTCAAAAGTGATTCCAAAAAATGATCGAAAAATGCTTTTTAGATTTTCAAAATCAAAAGTATTCATATTTGATTATTTCTTTTGTTCAGTTGTATGATAACTCATTATTAATCAGAAAGAGTAATCAAATTGTATTGATATGCAGGGAAATTCAAAATTGAATCACCTAAATGCTGAGTGGGTGTGTAACTTAGAAACATTTCTAGCCTACCCAGATGTAATATTTGTATCAGAAATAAGGATATATTTCCATGAGACGAATTTTTACAATATTCCAATTTGCGATTTATTTGCTAACTATAATGATGAATATTCTGCAGGTGGATTAGGAGTTTTTGTACGCAATTCACTGCATTGCAAATTTTTTAAATATAGTTTAACGAGCGCAGATAACTTGAAATAAATATTAGACTTAAATCTTGGATCACTCGTGATCTCTTAAATAAAATAAAGCTTAAAAATAAATTAAGGAAAAGGTGTGCTAAGCGTCCCGGTAATGCAAGGCTTCGGTGCCGATACAATAAAATTAGTAAACAGACCAAGGAGAAATAAATGCGATAAGCGATAACTTTTTCGTACAAAACTTGAATCAGCACTTGGCAACTCATGAAAAGAATGGGGCGTGGTCAACACTATTCTAAATAAAAACTGCATTAAGTGTGATGAGCCAGTTGTATTGCGTACTGAAAATCAGCTAATTTCAGACGCTGTAGAAGTAGCTGACAAATTTAATCAACACTTAACCACGATTGGTAATCCAAGTTCACGCAGCTGTGATTGTCAGTCTCCACCCTCGTTTAATTGTGCTCAAAATAGCTTCTTTTTTAAAACCATTTCAAGCTTTGAAATTATTAAAATTATTAACACACTGCAAAACTCGTGTTCGTGTCGTGAGGATCGTATTTCAAATATACTACTCAAGAGAATATCTCTTAATATAGTTGATATATTGAAATACTTATTCAATGCCAGTATTACTCAACGGATTTTTTCCTGATATCCTTAAAAGCGCTGTTGTTATTCCGATTTTCAAAAAGGGGGACAAGACGGATGCAAACAACTATAGACCCATATCGCTATTCTCAGCTTTATCGAAAATATTTGAAAAAGCAGTCAAAAAAATAATTTTGAATTTTCTAGACAATTCAAACTTTTTCAGTCCTATGCAGTTCGGATTTCGTTCCGGTTTATCAACAGAAAATGCTCTGCTGAGTTTCTGCACAAATATTTATAGAGCTCTAGTCGGTAAAAGAAACTGCGCCGGCCTATTTGTTGATATAACAAAAGCCTTTGACATGGTCGTTAGAGATATTATCTTGGAAAAATACACCATACAGGCTTCCGAGGCTTTATTCATAACTGGTTTAAATCCTATCTTTCTAACAGAATACAAAGAGTAAAAGTAGATAGCAGTTACAGTAGCCCACTCTTTGTAAATCTGGGAGTACCACAAGATTTTGTTCTTGGTCCAATATTGTTCCTAATATACATCAATTCAATATTTTCGCTGCCATTAAGGGCAAAACCACTGCGTTTGCAGATGATCTGGACGTTGCGTACAGTACAACTAGTGAACTTGAATTAATAAAAAAAAAAAAAAATGTAAGGCGCGATAACCTCCGAAGAGATCTAAGGCCGAGCTTCTCTTCCAATTTGCGTCGTGCTCCTCTGGATTTTCCCTACAAATTGGCCGGACGGGACCTACATGTTTTATGCCGACTCCGAACGGCATCTGCAAGGCAGATGAGTTTTCACTGAGAGCTTTTCATGGCAGAAATACACTCGGAGCGCTTGCCAGTCACTGCCGAGGGGCGACCCCGCTTAGAAAAATTTTCTTCTAATTTAAAAACCTTATTTCTAAAATTTTGATGTTGCTTTGCCCGGGAGTTGAACCCAGGGCATACGGTGTGATAGGCGGAGCACGCTACCATCACACCACGGTGGCCGCCAACTTGAATTAATATGTGACATTAACTTTGATTTGCATTTGCTGAGAGCTTGGTTTGCTTCACACCAACGACTTGTTAGTAATAAAACGAAACTTATGTATTTTAGCCATGTTGCCAAAGAACTACCTAGCTGTGATATTATATTTCATGCCGAAGGATGCCTTCGTTTTAATTTACACAATATGGAGTGCACTCAGAATGTTGCGATAAGTTCTTTTGATTGTAATATTCAATGCAGCGACAACTGTTTCAGAGCTGATGTTGTTGAGAATTTTAAATATCTTGGTATAATAATTGACAATCGTGTGAATTGGTCTGCGCACATCCAAACATTGAACCAGTATTTTCTCTATACTACTAGGCAGTTCTATCGTATCAAAAACTGTTGCACTGTATCTACTTTAAAAACTGTTTACTACGGCATATTCCAATCTAAACTTCAATATGGTATCAGCTGCTGGGGTGGCGCCTCGGCAAATAAACTCTCACCACTTGTAACGATTCAAAAGGGAATTATTAGACGTATCTGTAGTACAAACTATAGATCTCACTCTATGCCGCTATTTAGGAGACTGGATATACTACCGTGCCGTCATTTATATTTATATAAAGTCTTGAGTATTTTTTTTATTCGTTCAGGTTACTTGGAGAGTTTTCCCTCAGAAGTCTATAACTTACGTAGGAATATACTTCCAACTGTACAAATTCCGTATTCTAGAACGTCACACTTTAGACGCTTTTATATCTACACGTCGCGCAAGTTCTTCAACTCCCTTCCTAACACTGTACAGGTTATTAGAAATTTTAACTTCTTTCAAAAAATAGTTAAACTGTATCTGCTTGGGCATAATCATTATGAACTGGAATCGCTGCTGAGGGCGATATTAAAAAAAATAAAAAAATATTATAAAAAATATTATAAAAATAATTTTACCTGAAGTTATTAGTACTATTTTAATTCTTAAAATAATAATTGTCATCTACCTTTCTTAAGCTATGTTATAGTTAATGTGTTGAATACGATATGGAAATTTAAAATATATACATATCATTAAGAAAATGATTAATAAATGAATGAATAAATGAAGTTTCAATAAAATATGGTAATAAGGTTTTAGCCCTGATTTGCGTTTACAGGTTTCACCCTGAATCTAGTCAATCCTTTCTGGAGGAATTCTCTAACATTTTAATTAATGAAAAATCGAGTGCTGCAGTTATACTAGGTGATTTGAATTTAGATATTTTACAATTTAATGCAAGTTCTCAGAACTATCTAACATTAATGGCGAGTAACGGATTTATTTCCTATTTAAACGAACCAACAAGAATTTCTTCTGGCACCTGCTTGAATCATATTTTTTGCCGTTCCAACAGTTTGTGCACCTTCACTGGTATTAATCTGGATCTGAATATTACAGATCACACCATGACTGGTGTCAAGATAGGATTTCCCTTTCAAGAAAAAAGAAGGAGAAACCAAAATTAACAAAAATTAACTAATCGCTACTAAATGAAAAATTAGGTCAAGAGGATTGGGTTGATGTTTATTCAGAGACTGACATATCCAAGGCGTACTCTACATTTATAAATTTGCTTCAAAATTATGTCCAGTTTGCTAGCTTTACCCGCGCTCCACGAAAAAATAAAATTAAACTTAAACCCTGGATAAGTTTTGACCTTATCAAGAAGACAAAGCTTAAGAATAGACTGGTGGGTGCAAAGTGTAGGAAACACCAAAATAATCAAGAGCTCCATTCCAGGTATAAAAAGTTGTGTAAGCAATAACAAAAGAATATTAAGTCGCAGCGAGATATTTATTTTCGTAATAGGTTATTAAAATATAGCGGCAACACAAAGAAGGAATGGAAGATTGTTAATAGTATTATCAACCCAAACGGCATCGGTGGTGAGAAGATTATTGCTCTAAGTGATCATGGCAACATCATTGACGACTCCTCTGCTATATCTAATATATTTAATGATTTCTTTGTTTCAGTCGGTCAATCTAATGCCTCTTCCTGCAATTGTGTGATGTCAGGTAGGGAAGAAAATAGTTCAGGCAATAGTTTTTTGTTTGAACCTTTCTCTGGCTCTGAGATTCTAAAAATAATAAAACAAGCAAATATTTGGCCCAACTCAATCATATAATAATAAAACAACTTAAGAATTCCGGTTCTTGTGGTCATGATGCTATTTCCAACCAATTGCTTAAAAATATAGCCCTTAACCTACTAGACATTCTGAAACATCTCTTCAATGCTAGTGTTTACTCAGGAACTTTTCCAGAAGACGTGACATGCGCGATTATTATTCCTCTATTCAAAAAGGGTAACAGGGAAGATAAAAACAATTATAAGCCAATTTCATTAGTACCTTCCATTTCTAAGGATTCCGAAAAAGCCCTTAAAAGCCGTCCGTATTTTACTATTTCTTGAAAGCAAGAGCTTTTTCAGCCCAAGGCAGTTCGGATTTAGAGCCAACCGGTCAACTGAGGATGCTCTATTAGATATTTGTATATATATTTACCAAGAGTTGGACACTAAAAAACATTGCGCGAGTCTTTTCGTTGACATCACCAAAGCTTTTGATACTGTGGATCATGTAATTCTACTTGAAAAATTATATCATACTGGCTTTGGAGGATTTATACATGAGTGGTTAAAATCGTATCTTACTGGAAGAGTACAACGCGTTAAAGTCTACGGAGCCCTCAGTAGCTCTAATCCAATTAAAGTTGGCGTTCCACAAGATTCTGCCATCGGTGCTATTTTATTTCTGGTTTAAATTCAATTTTCGACATGCCATTCTTGGGGAAGGTCACTGCATTTGCAGATGATCTAGCGATAGCTTATGGCTCATCAAATACGTTCGACTTGATAAGTAGCATAAATCATGATGTACATTAACCTGGGTCGATTTGTATGGACGAAAGTTAACCTATATCGCACCATCGATTTTGCGATAGGATTTGGGCTCAGAAAAAAAAATTTCCACTACGCATACCCAAAAAAAAATTTTTCGACCCTGCAAAAAAAAAAAATGAAATTTTTCGACCAAAACACTCCCCGCAACCCAAAAAATATTTTTTTTTTTCAAAAAACTGTTATCGCCAAAGTTTTAGCAACGGTTTTTTGAAAAAAAAAAAACTATTTTTTGAGTTTTGGGGAGTGTTTTGGTAGAAAAATTTACCCTTTCGCCATTTTTTTTTGCAGGCTCAAAATTATTTTTTTGGGTATGCGTAGTGGAACTTTTTTTCCTGAGCCCAAATCCTATCGAAAAATCAATGGCGCGATATAGGTTAATAAATCGACGTAGTCTAATGTACATATTTTAAGAACGTGGTTCGCTAAACACAAGCTCATTGTTAGCAATAAAACCAAACTAATATTTTTTATTTCGAATGCAAAAATAAGACCAGACGTAGACATTGTTTTCCACTCCTCCAGTTGTGAGCGTCTCGCTCTCCACGAAAATTCGTGCCACATGGCTCAGTATGGTATTTTTAATCCGCTCGCTACTTGTAATAATGAGTGCTTTATAATTGATATTGTTGAAGACTTTCGGTATCTAGGCGTAACTGTAGATGAAAATATGAACTGGGGCATCCACATATCCCGCCTAAAGCATTATCTCCAATATTCTTTACGTTTTTTCTATCATCTCAGAGGCTGCTGCTCTAACTATACCCTTAAAACAGTTTATTATGTGCTTTTTCATTCTAAATTGTTATATGGGTGGGGGCATCCTTCAATAAAATTCAGTCTATCCTAGTTTTACAAAAATTCGTTATTCGTAAAATGTCTAATGTAAATCGACTGCATCCCTTAAGAGAGATTTTTAGAGGTCTAGAAATTCTTCCAAGAGACATTTATTATTTTAAAGTTTTAAAACTATTTTTCATTAGGTGTGGTTATCTGCAGAGTATGAAGTCGGTAACTTTTAACCTTAGGATAAACTTTCATCCTACAGTTTTTGTACCTCCTTCCAGAACCACACGCTCAACAGAGTTTTATACAATTGTATCCATGAAACTCTTCAACATACTACCCTCCGAAATTCGTGCCATGAGAAATATTCTACAATTTACAAAATGTGTGAAATCCTTTCTTCTGAGTTTCTCACATAATGAAATCGAAGTTTTGCTACGACCTATTCAATAGGCAGCTTAATAACAGAGACTAAAAGAAAATAATAGAAGTAACTTTCTTTACTTTATCTTATATACCTACACCATTATTTCTTCTTTCACTTACTTTTAGCTTTTCCAATAGTAGCATCTTGTAATTATGCTAAAAATCATATGTAGGTTTTGAAAAAATTATAACTTAATTTCAATATTTAGCAGTCACCCCACTGCACTAATGTTTCAATATTTTTGATAGATATGATATTTGTCACTATGTTAAGCTTAACATAAAAATTAAAGAAAAAAAAACTTTTTTAAAAATAAGCTTTTATTATTTTGGTTAATAAAATTAACTAAAAAGTAAACAATAAATTGACTCTAAAGAAATATAACACTTTATAAGTTCATTGTAAGCTTTAACGATAATTAGGCTTTTTCGTCTGCGACAAAAAAATTCTATATTGTACATAATTATATATTTTTAACATTAAAACTTTACACCTAAATTATTAAATCTTACAGTTTATATCACAGTCCAAATTGTTCTAGTAAAAAACGTGTTAAATTTTGATGGTATAATTAAGAACATTTAGGATCTCCTTTTCTTGCTATCGCAATGTAACACGCTTTTATTAGAACAATTAGGACTGTGATATAAACTGTAAGATTTAATAATTTAGTTGTAAAGTTTTAATGTTAAAAATATATAATTATGTACAATATAGAATTTTTTTGTCGCAGACGAAAAAGCCTAATTATCGTTTAAGCTTAAAATGAACTTATAAAGTGTTATATTTCTTTAGAGTCAATTTATTGTTTACTTTTTAGTTAATTTTATTAACCAAAATAATAAAAGCTTATTTTTAAAAAAGTTTTTTTTTCTTTAATTTTATTTTTTACTTTTTAGTTCGTTTTATTAACAAGTAATAGAAGCTTGTTCTTATAAAAGCTTTAAATATAAGTATAGGGGGTGAAACAAAAACACATATATCAGTTACATCTGCGTATAATGCGTATTGGAATTTATTAGTACACATTTTATGCGCAGCAACTTCAGAGGTGTATTTAAAGTTTAAAGCATTGTAAATATAAGTATTGAAGTCATGAGCCTGGGCATTCGCGCAATTTTAGTGATGTAAATTGCATGGCGCCAGCTCCAATGCGGTGCCAGCTCAATGGTAGCTCATTGACGAAATTACTCCAAGCGAATTTTTGACGCTTCTTAGTAGTGAGTGCGTAGTACATTTTACTTGCGCTATTGAGTGAAACGACTTTTGTGTGTCAGGCACGAGTTTGGTGTTATTGGCGCTACTGGCAATGATGACACTGAGCTGTTGACGGTAGCGCTGGTAGTTCAGATTTTGAATCAGAGAAAGAATTGATGACCCGTGTGAATTATTATGGATTTGGCCGTGTAAATTATTATGGTGTATTTGTATATTTTAGATTTAATGCACAATTAATATTTGTGTGTTTGAGCGGCCAAATAATAACAGTAGTATTGCTAAAGTGCTGCTTAGTTGATGGAATGTCGCTAATTTCTTAGCGATGATCAGCAGATTGTCAATATTTCGTTCAACGGACGCGCGAAATTGCCACATCTGCTCAAATTTTCCAAAGATTTTCCATTCTTGATTTAACTTAAGCTGTTATGCCAATATTTTTCAGCCAGCTTTTTTCAAATAGGTAATTTTTCCAAAAGCAAAATAAATTACAGAAAAGATTACAGGGTTAAACAGCCTTAAAAATTCAGCTATGTTGGTTATACACAGAAATACAACAGAGGGTTGTGTCTCCGCTTTTCGCAAGCGATGAGATTCACCACGCGTGACACGTGATTCACCACGTCCAAATATCACAATCCACGGATAGGTACCACCGGCGTGTTTGTATGGGACTTAGGCTGTTATGCCAAAGTAAATACAAATCTTTACCGATAACTGTGTTATCGATTAATTTATCGAATTCTAACAAAGTAATATTGCATTGTCATCGGAGTTATACATGTGTGCAAAATTTCAGCTCAATCGGACACCGGGAAGTGTATCAAATTTAACTTTCAAGATTCCATTACAGACAACAAAAGTGAAAGTAAATAAAAGCTTATAAAAAAAATGTCTTACCTTTTTCTTATATCTACACGGTTTCTTACACATATTATGCATTCGTTAGTTTATATTTCATAATGTAAAACATTTTTATACTCAGTTGTGCAGAGCTCACAGAGTATATTAAGTTTGATTGGATAACGGTTGGTTGTACAGGTATAAAGGAATCGAGATAGATATAGACTTCCATATATCAAAATCATTAGGATCGAAAGAAAATTTGATTGAGCCATGTCCGTCCGTCCGTCCGTCCGTCCGTCCGTCCGTTAAAACGATAACTTGAGTAAATTTTTAGGTATCTTGATGAAATTTGGTATGTAGGTTCTTGAGCACTCATCTCAGATCGCTATTTAAAATGAACGATATCGGACTATAACCACGCCCACTTTTTCGATATCGAAAATTTCGAAAAACCGAAAAAGTTCGATAATTCATTACAAAAGACCGATACAGCGACGAAACTTGGTAGATGAGTTGAACTTATGACGCAGAATAGAAAATTACTAAAATTTTGGACAATGGGCGTGGCACCGCCCACTTTTAAAAGAAGGTAATTTAAAACTTTTGCAAGATGTAATTTGGCAGTCGTTGAAGATATCATGATGAAATTTGGTAGGAACGTTACTCCTATTACTATATGTATGCTTAATAAAAATTAGCAAAATCGGAGAACGACCACGCCCACTTTTAAAAAATTTTTTTTTTTTTAAAGTCAAATTTTAACAAAAAATTTAAATCTTTACATTATATAAGTAAATTATATCAACATTCAACTCCAGTAATGATATGGTGCAACAAAATAAAAAAAATTAAAGGAAATTTCAAAATTGGCGTGGCTCCGCCCTTTTTAATTTAATTTTTCTAGGATACTTTTAATGCCATAAGTCGAACAAAAATTTACCAATCCTTGTGAAATTTGGTAGGGGCTTAGATTCTAGGAGCAAAAATCGATATATCTTTACTAAACTCAGTTCACGTACTTATCTGAACTCACTTTGTATTGGTATAAAAAATGGCCGAAGTCCGACTATGGCCACGCCCACTTTTTCGATATCGAAAATTACGAAAAATGAAAATAATGCCATAATTCTATACCAAATACGAAAAAAGGATGAAACATGGTAATTGGATTGGTTTGTTGACGCAAAATATAACTTTAGAAAAAAACTTTGTAAAATGGATTAAGTAGAAGAAAATGAAAAAGTTCTGCAGGGCAAAATAAAAAACCCTTGAAATCTAGGCAGGAATACTGTTCGTGGTGTTACATATATAAATAAATTTGCGGTATCCAACAGATGATGTTCTGGGTCACCCTGGTCCACATGTTGGTCGATATCTGGAAAACGCCTTCACATATACAACTACCACCACTCCCTTTTAAAACCCGCATCAATACTTTAATTTGATACCCATATCGTACCAGGACATTCTAGAGTCACCCCTGGTCCACCTTTATGGCGATATCTCAAAAAGGCGACCACCTATAGAACTAAGCCCCATGACCTTTTAAAATACTCATTAACACCTTTCATTTGATACCCATATTGTGTACAAACGCATTCTTGAGTCACCCCTGGTCCACATTTATAGCGATATCTCGAAAAGGCCACCTATACAACTACCACCACCCCCTTTTAAAACCCTCATTAACACCTTTCATTTGATACCCATATCGTACAAACAAATTCTAGAGTCAGCCCTGGTCCACCTTTATGGCAATATCCCTAAATGGCGTCCATCTATAGAACTTTGGCCCACTCCCTCATAAAATACTTTTTAATGCCTTTCATTTGATACACATGTCATATAAACACATTCCAGGGTTTCCCTCGGTTCATTTTCCTACATGGTTATTTTCCCTTATGTTGTCACCATAGCTCTCAACTGAGTATGTAATGTTCGGTTACACCCGAACTTAAACTTCCTTACATGTTTTTAATTTGCTATTGTAACTTTGCTACATATGTAAATAGATAGGTATAAGAAAAATGCTCAATAGAAATGAAATGAAATTAAAATTAACATGTTAAACTAAACCTGTTACCAGCTCCAGTTACTTTGGGCGGATGACTTGGAATCACGTCCTTTCCAACTTCCCACGCATCGCAGCCCTACTCATTGTGTGTTAAATATATATCGTTCCGTTGCTCGGCATCACATTCCATCCCGACAACTGATTTAATAATATTAATAATACAATTTTATAAAATAATTTTGCTCACTATGTATGTTCTCTGTAATTTATTCTGTAATCCGTAATTATATTTAGTGTGATTAATTGTAAAATTTGTCGACTAATAAATAAATAAATAAATGAAAACATGGTTTGGCCAACCGTGATTGCGATTTTAACGTCTCTACAACTTGAGTGTGGGAAAGAGATTTACCACCCCTAGTACAAATTCCCTAGTACATAATTCCATATTACGCTGTGCGCGCTCTTCGTTCTTACTATTTGGAGAGCTATAATAATTTTCCAATATGGTAGCTAAGCGATTGGGTGTGTCCTAACTGTTTTACTCTCTTTGCGCAAAATAAACATGAATCCAAGGGTAGTCTGATTGGTTATAGGTTTGCCTGATGATTGCCGCTCTGCTTGCCGCTCTGCTTGCCTGCTTGCCAACCAACATGTCATTCTACTTAACTGTTATTGCTTGTGTGTTGGAACTGGTTTTAATATGGAGGGTGGTAGAGTACCAAAAAAAAAAAAAAAGATGTCGTCCGGTGTTAGAAGCAGTCTGACAGCTTCAACATACACGGGTACATGGTGCACGTATGTGTGATTGTATGTGCATGCGTATGACAGGAGGCAGGCTGAGAAGATGCCAGTGTTGGTGTAGCGATGCTAAGGACTAAAACAGTTTCGGATTTCGAGTCAGAAGGGTTGGTTGACAGCATTATTTTGACGCGTATTTTACGGATTAAGTGAAACATTTTTGTTTTCGATAGACAAACGACACAATCGGAATGTACGCCTAGACGGTCAGTGGTCAAGTAGAAAGTGTGCTGTGCCGATTAAATAATTTGTAAAAGATTTGAAAGCGCGTGCCAAGTTTTTCGGACGACCTCGGTGTTAAAGAGATTAATTGATTAGAGGATTTAATGAAATTAATTAGATATAACAAATAAAAAAAATTCAATAATACAAAAAACAATTGTTCTCAGTGTACTATTAAAAATTACAAAAAAAAAAAACTTAAAAACCCTTTTCATAAAATATTAAAATTATTTGGTGCATTATAAACGACAAAAAAAAAATCGTCAAAATTCTGTCCTCATTGTGGAGCGCGCCCACCCAGCTCGGCGGTGGTTTGGACGCCAAAGGCACCAAGCATTCAAAATTCAAAATAACTGTCGTCAGCACCCCAAGTCCATCACCAACCTCACCGCCGCCAACGCCACCGCCATTAACGTTGTCGCTGCCATTAACAACGCATAATTCGCTAAACAATACAACAGCACTTTACATCAACAAGAACAACAATATGGTTGAGTCTACAACACCACCCAGCGGTATAGCTGGGAAACGTTATGCCGTCGGCATGATTGCTGCTGGTAGTACGCTTAGCGAGCACCAACTGCAGCAACAACAACATCACCAACAACAACAGCAGCAGCAGCAACACCAAGAATTGCTAGAACAACAATTTCAACAACAACAACAACAAATGCATCAAATGCGTCAAAGTTCACGTTCACCACCAACGAGCACACCCAGCGCCACATATTTGACAACAGCAATGCTCTTGAATTCGCAACAATGCGGCTATTTGGGACAACGCTTGCAAACGGTATTGCAGCAACAACAACAAAAGCACCAGCTGCAACAGCAACAACAACAACAGCAGCAACAACATACGCTTCATCAACAATCACAATCACAAACTCCCTCCTCAGATGATGGTTCACAATCGGGTATTACCATAATTGATGATCAACGCCCACCATCTTTACGTCCCACTACCCAGACTGCTACAGCTGCAGCGGCTGCCGCATCACTATTTACAATTGATAGTATTTTGGGTGGCTCAAGGTCGGCGGTAAATAATAGTAACAATAATAACAATAGTAATCATCAGAAACGCGCTGATTCGCCTGCCTCACCCAGTTCGAATTCCAGTTCGGCAGCTACAAGTCCCATACGTCCGCAACGTGTTCCAGCTATGCTGCAACATCCTGGTTTACATTTGGGACATTTAGCTGCTGCTGCAGCAAGTGGATTTGCGGCTTCACCGTCTGATTTTTTAGGTGAGTAGTGATTTTGATCTTTTTTGTTGTTCGAAGAAATTTGATACTTGTTTGCATTAGCGACTTAGTTGAGATATCTGAATGAATTACTGCTTTGTCTGTTTGGTGTGAAAGTTGGGAAGTTTATAAGATTAGTCAAACTTTATTTTAGACAAGTTTTGGTAAAACTATAGTTGAAGCAGTATATAACAGTGTTGCAAAAGTGCGCTCTTCATCGAAAAAATTTCCCACCTGGAATCGCAGCTATTTTAAAATACAAGTATACTCATATTAAAAAACCTTCTTTTTTATTTTCGAAACTCAAAGCAAAAACTGCCATGCATTTTGTAACTGAAATTATGCAAACCAATGTCAAATTCGCTTTAGAAAAGCTGTTAAAATTCGTGATAATTTTAAGAAAATTTCGAACTTTTTATTTTGATTTTTTGGGGTACACTCAAAAAAAAGTCGGTATCAGGGCGGTGCTAAATAGTCATCAATATGCAACTTTCGAGTATCAATTATTCTTCATCAACCGTGTTATGCAATTGCTATTTTCGAAATTGGCAATTTTATATTTTCGAACTTTATGATTTGATACTAACAAGTATCAATTTGATATTTTGTATGTGTTATCAACTTGATACTCTCTCTTTTTATTTCTGCCATAACATAGTATCTATTTGATATTTTTTTTTATCCAATTGATACCTTTTTGGTATCAGTTTGAAATGATTTTTTTATTAAATTGATAGATTTTGCGCTCTAATATGATACTTACTTTTTATTAAACTGATGCCAATTTTAGTACCATTTTGATACTTCAATAAGTTCCACCATTTCCCAAAAGGAAAATTCTTTTTTCAGTTTAAACATTTTTTTATTCTTATAAAGCAAATTCCTTTTACATTTTCTTTTATAAACAAGACATCTTTTCTACAAAAATTATCTTTTGCGTAACATTTCATTAAAATATCTTGACAAGCTTGTGTGATGAGACTTTCAAACTTTGAAAATACTTCATCTTTACATATAGTGATATCATTACCATCTTCACTACTATTAGTTGTGGTCTGGAAACAGATTACAGACTCATTACAGGAGTACATTTATTGGAATATTTATGTGTTACACTGGTGTCAATATTAGTTTTCAATAGCTCATATTGCTTACAATTTTAGTATTTTTGCATAATTTTAAATTCATATGCCTTTTTGTGTGTACTTTAAATCTTTTTAAACTTGTACATTCTTGATTACAATTATTGTAAGTACATTTGTAGATATCTACTTCATTTAACCCATGATGTAAATTGAAATATGATTATAAATCTCTGCATTTGCATACATACAATGGCTTAAATTACGAATAGGATTAGTTACACATGGTCTCTTTACATCATAAAATGTTGTAAAAAACTCCATACTCGATGGAATTTATCTGGGTATTTCAAGGAAAATATTTGATAAATTTTAAAGCCAATGTTCAATGAAACTACAAACGAGCTAAATTTAAATTTGTGATATCCAAAGCTCACGTACAAATCTGTTCAAAAGATCAAGACCCACTACAATTATAAATGGCTGTATTGGCGTTTTCGACTCTGTGGAATTTTTAGTACGCAATTCTATTTGGTTACAATACCATCATTTATCGGTGCTATATGTTAAATGGGACTATTAACGGAGTTTTGCATGGTTGCTTTACGATGCACTTTCAAATCTCCTTCTTTTACTATATACCGGTTTGTTGGTTTTAAAATAATGTGAAGTAGCATAAAATAAATGGAGTCTCTTGTACCTAAAGTAAAGATTAATTTAGACGAGTATTTCATTATAAATAGGAGATTATGGGACTTACTTATGTCGATCTCGCCTTTTGCAGATGTCAATAGATTCCTGTAGTATTTGTCCTTTACGTTGTGCTCAAAGTAGCCAGTAAGCTTTGGTAATGCTTCAGACCATTTCGACGTTAATATGAATTGTTTTTCAGGATAAAAAAGTTCTTTAAAATCTTCTTCAATCTGAAAAAATATGTACATATGTGAGTCAGTATTGTGTTGATTCTAATTTTTAACAAAAATGAAATTATCACAAATATTTACACTAGTTTACAAGAAAAACAAGTTATAAATTATTTCCTTATGCCTGAATTTAAATTGCTTAACAATTGTTGCAGCGTACATGCATATGAACTTAGTTTCACAACAAATATATATACATACATACATATTTATGCACTTGTATATCATTTATTTGCAACAAAACTTAATATTACTCACCTTTTCTGGTTTGTTGCAATTCCTGCAGGCAATTTGTAATTTTTTATTTTTGCACCAACCGATGACGACAACACTATTCACGACAACAAACGACAAATAATTACCCCCGAACAACTATCGAGTCACGTACACAGCGAAGTTCGACTTTTCGAACAGTCTGTGATGCGCTTACAGTTTTAATCTGCTACTATTGCTTATTAAAATAATTAGGTGAATATCAATTTGACATTGTTGAGGATAAAATCGAATTAATTAGTTATCAAAATAATAAGCTAATTTGTAATCTAATATCTATGGGCATCAATTTGATGATTTATGCTGCTATATTAATACTGAAGATATTACACTGGTCTCAATTTGACATTTTTGAGGTGTAAAATTAATATTTTTCATCAGCAATTCAATAACCAAGTTATAGATTTAATACTTTTCACTATCATTTTTATATGATTCATCTTTACATTGTTACTAAAAAAATGATACTGGTAAAAATGTCATTTTAACACAACCGATATTAAACTGATAGTGATACATTTTTTTTGAGTGTACATAGTTTTGTAAGCCTATCATATTTAATCTGAAAGAAATCTCAGAATTCGCATTGTTATTTGGCAGTTTTTTTCCGAAGAGTGTTTCATATTTTCTTTCATATACAAATTTAGTCTAAGCACCTTGGAAGAAAATATGAATTTTGAATTTTCGAGAATTTTTTACAAAACTTTCGAACTTTGTATGAGTTTTCTAATTGGTTTTTTCAGAATGCAGTCTTTGTATGGGTGAAAATATAAACTTCGAAAAATATCGAAAATTCGGGAAAATTTTAAAAAAATCGGAGTTTTTTTATTTAGGGTTTTTCTGAATTCTCTTGCAGTTTTTTAGCACAATCAGTTTTATATAACAAGGCACATGCTAAAGGCTCCACAAAATTTGGATTGATTTGTGACAATTTTTTTCGAAGAGATTTTCAGGTTTTCACCCATATGAAAAATAAAGCTATGTGCCCTTCGTATGGAGGAAAATATAATAAAAAAACCCTTTGGAGAAAAGATTTGCGGCATCAATACCAATTTACGGATACCTATAACCTGTAATTTGTTAGAAATAATTTCGCTATACAATTGCATATCCAAAAAAATTCAGAAAAGTAAAAAACTGGAAATTTTGTAAATTTTTTTTCGAATTTTCGAATGTTTTCGAAATGTTTCTGAGACTGGTTTGCATAGTTTCAGTTACAAAATTTATGGAAAAATTTTTTTTTCACGAAATTTTTTAAAAATTTCCACTGTTATTTTCGTGCCCACTGCTGTGCCTAATAAATAAATAATAAAGCAAATTAGTGCGTTGGGCAAATGTTGAATATGGATCTTACAACAATCAAGTTATGAAACTAAACTTGCGAATTGTGAAAAGATAGCTTCTCTCTCCTGTCAAACAATTTTATGCGTTCTGATGTTGTGCCAAATTTTTCTGGCTTGTTTCAACCTACGTGAATTTTGAGTTGCTTGCCGGATCGGAAAATTATTGCTAAAAAGTCGGAACGGTATATCACTATTTATAGGACGAAGGAATATTATAGAAAGCACTTATCGTTCATTAATAAAAAATAGCTCGGTTACTTCTGTTTATTCTCGGTGAGCTGAAACTGTGCTAAATGTCATAACTCTTTACAGGTAAATACCAAGCAGATTTAGGCCATGCTTCTCTGCTTATTTGCATTGTGCTGCTTTTAAATTTTTCATACAAATTGGCTGGATGGCAACCCACATGTTTTATGCGGACTCCGAAAGGCATATGCAAGCAGATAAATATTCAAGAGAAGGTTTTCATGGCGGAAATATACTAAGAGTGGAAAATGCAGTTGATCGCTATGTAAATATTTATAGGAGAATGATAAGCTGTATGACCCCCTGCTGTATGATATGTTTTAGGCTTGCCATGAAATACACATACGCAAAAAAATATTTCAAAAGGCTTCGAACGAGATCATATTGTAACGAATTCTGAGAAATTCCGCTTATATGAAACTTTCTTCTAACGTTCGATTGCTGTAATGTCGAATAAATAACTCCAATATTCTGTATTGTAAACTTGTCTTTATTTAGGTTACTTTGGGAGTAGTACTTCACAATTATACTTCACAACCAATAGCGTGTTTAAAGCAAAACTGAGACTGACTGCTCAGCTCGCGCTACTTTTATACTCTTCGTTGCTTTGTTCGCATGTTTCTCCTAAGGTGTAGACGTTTCACCTTCTAGAACTTTTCTATCTCCTGCTTGGTTACCATCTATATACATGTATATTTGTAGTTTATGTTTTCCACTGCCATATGCGCGTGTATATGTGAGTAACTACGTTGGCTGACTACTACATGTGTGTGTGTGTGATATCTCTTCGCCGCCTTCTATGTATTTGTACGTAAGAGGGGCAGCTTGCTTTATTGTTGTTGTGCCTTTATTTACTAACAGCTTACTTACTTACTTACTTAATTGGCGCTTAACCGTCTTAACGGTTATGGCCGTCCAACAAGGCGCGCCAGTCGCTCCTTCGCTCCGCCAACCGGCGCCAATTGGTCACACCAAGGGAGTATAAAGCGTTTTCCACCCGGTCCTTCCAACGGAGTGGTGGCCGCCCTCTACCTCTGCTTCCATAGGCGGGTTACGGTAGAAACACTTTCTTGGCCGAAGCATCGTCTTTCATTCACATAACATGGCCTAGCCAGCGCAGCCGCTGCGTTTTAATTCGCTGGACTATGTGGATGTCTGCGTATAGCTCGTACAGCTCATCATTAAATTTTCTTCGGTACTCGCCATCGCCAACGCGTAGAGGTCCATAAATCTTTCAAGAACTTTTCTCTCGAACACTCCCAAAGCCGCTTCATCTGCTGTTGTCATGGTCCATGCTTCTGCCCCATATAGCAGGACGGGTACGATAAGTGACTTGTAGAGTATGATTTTCGTTCGCCGAGAAAGGAATTTACTTTTCAATTGCCTACTTAGTCCGAAGTAGCATTTATTGGCAAGATTGATTCTTCGCTGCATTTCAGTGCTGATGTTGTTGCTAGTGTTGATGCTGGTTCCCAAATAAAAGAAGTCTTTTACTATTTCGAAATTATGGCTGCCAACAGTAGCGTGGTTGCCAAGGCGCATATGCGCTGACTCTTTGCTCGATGACAGCAGGTACTTCGTTTTGTGCTCATTCACCATCAAACCACCTTTACCGCTTCTTTTTCCAGTTTGGAGTAACAGCGCGGGTGTTTAGGCTGATGATAGCAATGTCATCAGCATATGCCAGTAATTGCAAGCTTTTATAGAATATTGTTCCAGTGCGGTTATGTTCAGCAGCTAGTATACCTTTCTCCAGCATCAAATTAAAGAAATCGCACGATAGGGGGTCACCCTGTCTGAAACCTCGTTTAGTTTCGAACGGCTCGGAGAGGTCCTTCCCAGTTCTGACTGAGCTGATGGTGTTGCTCAACGCCATTTTGCACAGCCGTATAAGTTTTGCGGGGAAATCAAATTCAGTCAAAGCGGCATATAGGCAGCTCCTTTTCGTGCTGTCGAAGGCGGCTTTAAAATCAACGAAGAGGTGATGTGTGTCGATTCTCTTTTCGCGGGTTTTTTCCAAGATTTGGCGCATTGTGAAAATCTGGTCGATGGTAGATTTACCAGGTCTGAAGCCGCACTGATAAGGTCCAATCAACCGGTTTACGGTGGGCTTCAATCTTTCGCACAATAAACTTGAAAGGACCTTATATTCGATATTAAAAAGACTGATTCCACAATAGTTGGTGCATTTTGCAGTATCCCCCTTCTTGTGGACTTGGCAAAGAACACTTAGATTCCAATCGTCGGGCATGCACACGTCCTCCCATATTTTGTGAAGAAGCTGCTGCATGCGCCTTACCAACTCCTCGCCGCCGTACTTGAATAGCTCCGCAGGCAATCCATCAGCGCCCACAGCCTTGTTAACAGCTTAGTGATGCTAATATTCGCCACAATATCTTAATTAAAACATTTTCTGAAACGCCGAAAATCTTAACAAAAACGGCGTCGTTGCTGGTTGATGTGCTCGAGAACGGATCACATCTCTTCCTTGCAAGAAATGCGAAGAACTGGGAAAGAAAGACAGGCTTCGACAACTCTCCAGCTCTAGTGATATGAAATCTTTAAACCAAATTTATCTGCACGTTATCGACAGAAGGCTCGAATATAAAATAGCTCAGGGTCGTCAATCTCTGTATAATAAAACAACGGGAACCACAAACATTTTGTAACGTATTTAAATATCGGGATAATAGATTCGGGACCAGGAGATTTTTAATGCAATTGTTTGAAAAATTTCCGCTCATTACAAATGCATTCATTGTGAGGCGTTTCAGTTGCACCTGCTGGGACTGCGCTCTGGGGTATCTCTCTTTGGCCCTATGGAGAAATGAATAAATAAGCCGCAGTCAAATGAAGTAAGGCTCTTCAAATACCGCATACCCGAATACCACGAACAATTTTCATTTTAGCAGAAAAAGAGTTTTTAAATCCTACACTAAAAGTAAAGTGCTGACAAAATTAGCCGCATAACTGGTAAATTCAACCGAGATTTCTGTAAACATTTATTCATTACACATGACTTTTATATCAACCTCAAACGAGTTGTTTCAACAATCAAATTAACCAAAAAAAGTTCATCATACGTCAGCCATAGCTCTGTTAACTGAACAATTTTTACAGTCATCTTAAGAATATTGTTACGAATATTAGCAACACTAAGGGGTACTGCCATCTCTAAGCCGATGCTAAGCAGTGATTGTATGCACATCCATAAATCAATCATTATGTATCTACATAAACGAATCAATCATTATATCTACACATATGTATGTACACGCAGCGGAGAAACAACGCACAACCACATGCATATATCTGAGATACTCCCGAAAGTATGCAATGAGAGAAGCTATAAAATCGTGCATCTGTAGTTACAGCTCAGAATTTTGATAGCTGATGGCCAACTAGTAGATTCTGGAAATGGAAGCGCCTAGAAGATGCGAATGAGGAAATCAGAGAGTATGAAAGACAACAACGGCAGAGGCGCAATAAGCAGTTTTGATTAAGACGCTATCTGGCGAGAAATAGCAGTATTAGTTATTGTGAAGTACTTTAATAAAGGCCATTTTTCCAGTATTCAATATTGGAGTTATTTATTCAACAGTTTAGTGATTCGAACCTTAGTAGAAGATTTGAAATAAGCGAAATTGCAAGTAAATTCGTTACGATATCAATGAAAGGTGTTATAATAACAGATTTTTGTCAAGATTTAAATAACAGTTGGGTGTTGATATGACAGATATTTCTGTGGTGCCGTGGTCATAAGAATAAAGAAGTCAGCACCTTGAACGGAAGTTTGTCATAAAAATTAGCAGAACAATTTGCATAATATTGGCGGTTGCTCGATGTTAAAAGAACCAGCGAAGTTATTTCTTTTAACAGAAAAATCCGTTAGATTGGTCGAGAATCTGTAGTTTTTACCAAATATTGTTAACTTGGGATAGACAGTTTCACATCTGTTGAAAGGACTAAGCAAATTTGTTGTCTTAACGAAAAACTCGGCTGAATTAACGAAAATGCGATTAATGTTACCGAATGTCTATTAATTTAGAAACAACAAATCCAGTTTGCTGATGTTATTAGCGTAATACTTTCGGTGTAGCAAATGTATCATCTTCTTTCATGTATGAGCCGAGGCTTGCATTGTAGGCTTAGATAGTGGATAGGTTAGGACCACAAGCGTTAACTAGTTACTCATTACACCTATAAGGTAATATAGAAACCTAGGTAGGCGTTACTTTTTAATACTCCATACCATACTCTGTTCTACTTAGAAGTTGATAAATAAGTTAAAGACCTGTGTCAGTCGGTAGCCTTGGGCATCGTTCTCTAGTGATGTTGGTTTTGGTTGATAATTCAACTTATTTCAGGGCCTGTGGTTGTTGTTGTCGTAGCGATAAAGAAACTCCTCTAAGGTTTTGGCGAGTGTTATTTGATGTTGATGATCACTTGCCGGATGTAGATCTGGTACGTTTAAGCCCGAATATCTCGGGAACAATTTAATATAGCCACATTGAACCTTCTAGGCCATACCGTCCCCCACTTCCTAGTGGCATGAGGCTGCTAAAGAAATATGACTCGCCGTAGGTGGGTGTGGTTAACAATTCGGTTGCAGAAGCTATAAGTTGCGCTGGCATCCCCTTGATAGTTTTGCCCTCAAGTCAATTGGGTAATTAAATCGCCTCTTACTACAGGCACACCTGATGCGGGTATATTCTAAGTCCTCTAACCCGCTTTGTTATTTAAGGTGAGTTTTTTTTTGTGTGGGCTAGAAAATCTTACCATACGGACTATACCAAAGGAAAAAATGAAATAAATTCCATCTTGCCTACCCTAATACTAATTCCGTAGCAATTTTGCAGGAACTCACTATTCTTTTGAGAAATCCATTTAAGTTTTTTAGAGCTCCTGATTAATACTCTCCTACTCTTCTTCCTGCAAGTTCTTCTCCTTTCCCCTTTTTTAACTGAAGCTTTGTACCTCTCTTCCCCTTCTCTGCTACCACTCTCGTTGCTTTGTCGGAACAAGCCTTCCTCACTTCCCAGTTCCATCTTCCCTCCTTCTCCTTCATCAATAACTAGGCTTACTACCCAAATCAGCACCTGTCATGTTCCTGCTCTAGTACATCTTCTTTTTCCTTTACCTCTTGGTCGCTCTGTTTCTGTCTTGCTCCACTAAACCTATGCTCTCTGCCGCGTGCTAGCTCCCGCCCCTATCTCTTTACCTCTTTTCTTCCTTTTACATCAACGAAGAGGACACACACTTTGACAACCAGCTTTATTGAACACCCGGCATATTACAAAAGTTACTGATTAATCTAACTGCACTCGTATTACTTTCAAATAATATGAAAAAAAAAGAAACATGGAATGCTAAAAAACTAGACAGATAAAAAGCTTTAGGTGTAAGAACGGCTGCTAAATCTCTATACCCATTAACAACTGTAATATTCAATTGAAAATGTCCCTGTGTTTGTGTGTGAGTGTGGTTGAGTAGCTGCGACTCGCTAAAAATTTTTTATAAGTAACACGCTTAAGACCTTACACATAAAGCGCTAAGTCACAAATCAACTCAATCAACCCCCCACAGTTCTCTAATCACAACATTTGCTATTGAGTTCTAAGCACAGATGAAAGGTGTAAGTGAATATGACTGTGACGTTGACGGTGATGCTGTGTGACTGCCGCTCAGATGAACTTGATGCGTAAGCTTTATTGCGGCTTCATTGGTTTTGAACAGCTTGAAGGAATTTTGAGCTTATAGAAAGAAGAATGTATGCATTTTCTCTGGTTAATAGAAATATGTTTTATTTTTTATGCGCGCAACACTTGTAAACGAATTTGCGTACCTTTGTTATTATATAAATGTTTTTTTTCCTCTTTATATTACTTATCTACTTTGTCTACGATTTGGTAGAAGAATTTATAGAATGAATGAATTATGCGTAAATACGCAATGAACTGTAAAAGATGAATTTTTTTTATCGCTTATCGTGGGTTGTTGTTGTTGTTGTAGCAGTGCTTATCGTGGGTGAAATGTGTGAGTTGGGTCGCCAAAGATTATGGGTGGTGAATTAAGTGATGATTGTGCTAATGGCAAAAAAATTACTCATTGCTCCGGCAAAGGTATGCCGGTACTGAGGCATTTTTTGTACTCATTCTGTGAAAGTGCAGCGCTGAAGCGCTAAGGTGATTTTCATATTTATTGTATGCAAGCCAGAAGGCAGGTTTTAAAATTATCCCGTCAAGGATTTATGATTTTTCAAGCGTAAATGAAGTGGAATTTTACTTAGCATATTAAATATATGTAAATAGGCACATTATAGTTAAATACATAAGAATGTTTATATATATCAAAGCTGTTACCGAGCTTCAATCGTAACCTTCGAAATATTCGACTTTTTTCCACCGTACAAAAATATCATTATTTTATTTGCATATTTTTATTCTATATCCTACATAAACTTAAATGTTAATGTGTTTGTTCCTTTTACTCTTCGTGGACTGTGCGTTCCAATTTTTACTTCGATTCCGGTTTCAGTAATCTTACTTCTGTAACATCCCTAGTGCTTATGTATGCACGAATAAGAAAAATATACAGTGACTCCCATATTAAATCGTGACGCAGCAAATTTTTCGTTACATAATTTACCCTGTAAAAAATGCAATTAGTGTAGGTTGAATCCGGGATGAGTCGCAAAGAAGTATGCGACAACCAATGCCAGTTTTGATCTTTTTGGGTGAGTTGAACTGTTCCCTTTTGTTTGAGTATGTCCTATGACTAATTGTACCCACATATACCCGAAATGGATCGATAGGACCAATCCTCTTAGTACCCATATGGGAACATATGAAGGTTTTTTTTTTTTTGTTTTTTTGCGGGGAGGCTGAAAAATGCCTAATGCACCATAATTGCTGCCGTCGCAGCAACCGTGTGTCCGTAGACTAAAAAACAGCCCCGTTCTGGAACCGACGCCCACCCCGGCACCACTTTCGCATTACTTCAGGGTGGCGTTCCATATTTCTCATTTTTTAAGAGCTACTGTTGTCCGTGCGTCCAGGTTCCCGCTATTTGCTCTGAGTGTCCATTTAATCGCCACTGCTTCGCATGCGCATTTCTCTGCGCTCCCTCTCAGCATCCATCAGGCGTGTCATTACTATAAATGCCATTTTGCTCACTGCAGTCCAGCACTCTTTCCTGTTGCACATATGTGATATTAAATTTCTCGTGGTAGGTTCCTCCCCAAAGACTCCATGCAAGGTGAGTCTTTCTTCGTGGAAACGGGGGCAGTGGAACATGACGTGTTCTACGTTTTCTAACTCCGTGGTACACATTGGGCAATGAGGATCTTCCTCTATCCTACGCTTCCATAAATATTCTTTGAAACCGCCATGTCCACTCATTATCTGCGTGAGATGGTAGTTTCCATTGAGCTACGTTCCAAACTAGTGTGAAAGTCCAACGCACGTTTACTCGAGGCCTCCCACCGTTCTTGCCACTTAGCTATTGTTTGTGTCCTTGCTCTTTTCTTGTCTTCTTCAGATGGTCGCTCGATATTAGTGTTATACAGATCGGCCATTTCGCTTGCCAGTAAGTGCACTGGGATTTTCCGGGTTAGAACCAGGATCGCGTCGTCGGACACCGTCCGATAAGCACTTGCTATTCTTAAAGAAGCAAGTCGGTACGCTGCTAATATATATTTTTGATGGGTCTGTTTAGATCCATACCACACTGGTGATGCGTATAGTATTATTGAGCTGGTTACTGTGGACAATAGCTGACGTGTAGCTTCGCTCGGACCACTAATGTTAGGCATTATTCGCATAAGTGATCCATTAACTTTTGTAATTTTCTCCCTCACCGCTCTGAAGTGCTCTTTGAAAGTTAACTTAGAGTCAATGTGCACTCCTAATTATTTTAGGGAATCCTTTGAGGTGATTTGACGATCCCCGACAGTTAAGACTAACTCGTTCGCCGACCGTTTGAAGCTTACTAATACCACTTCCGTCTTTTGGCTAGCCAACTCTAGTCCCGTATTGGTCAGCCATTCCTTTATTCTTGCTACGGCGTAATTACTACTAGCCCCTTTCGGTTCAATAAGTAACTGTAAGTCCTGCTAAGTTTTGTATAAAAATAAAGTACGCTGTGTTGGTAGTAGTAGAGGGTCATGTTTATTTTTATTTAATTAAAGGATCTTTAGTAAAACAAAAATACTTGATTCTCCTCAAAGGAAAAATTAGTCCATCCCTACAGTTATGTACATATTTACAAGAACATGAAATATATACATATGTTAAACTACAAGTAGCCAAGTTGACTGTTGAGTACGATCCTTTATATCGTTCCAAAATAATAATAATAATGTTTTTTCGCGGTATATATCCGGGGAGATCTTCCAATAGTGGTGTGCTGTTTTTAATTGTACACATTGGTTGGTCATCCTAAACGTTTTCGGCCGACTTTGAACGCATCTGCTAAGGCAGATGACTTTTTTGCTGAGAAACTTTTCATGGCAGAAATACAATCGAAGGGTTTACCAAATCTGTTCGATGTAATTTGTTCGCCCGCTTTTCAAAAAGGAATACAAAATATTATCCGAAGATTTAACCCTGACTCCGGCGTAGTCGTTAAGTCCTAGTAATTTAGGTTTGGTGTCGGGCTCCGCTTTTTCTTAAATAACTCGATTCAGTCACTTGTACACTTTTTTATTTTACTAATTTCATTGCCGTTTTTTTATATTTATTTTAAAATGGGCTACATAGATTTCAAACTGACTAATCCCAACTGTACCCGAAATGGACTAAAGGGGATCAACTATGCCCAAATGTAGACAAAAGAGATCAATCCGAGACCAATCTCTTTACGGATTAATAGCACGATTAATTAGCTGTAAGGGTGCATAACGAAATCTTGAAATATCCAATCCAGACATAATGCCATTAATTCATTAGTCATGAGGCTTCGCTGGTTAGGTTATGTTACGCGAATGGGCGAAGACGCTCCGGCCAAGAAGGTAGTCCTGACTGTTTATTATCTCCGTCTGGCCATATCACGGGTATGCACAGTTCCAAGAAGATACAGTCTAGATAAAATCCGATTTTCGAATAAATACCGACATAAGAATGCTCCCTCTCAAAAATGTTTCGAATAACTTCCAATCGCTGCTAAAATTTAATACATTTTGATTTGAGTTAGGTTGTTAATGAAAGAAGTTCTAAAATATTGCACATTCGAAATCACTGCGTATCGTGTCACAATTATTATGTTCTTAAGCTTTCCTTTAAAATAATAACGGGCCAATATCTGAAAAACAAAGTAGTATTCAATTTAGGAAAAGTGCATTGTATTGTATTATGCTATTTATAAAGAAAATTTGAATTTATTATATCTCCGTAGATATAAAATAGATACCCAATACTTGGATAACAGAATATTTATGTATATAAGAAAAGTGAGTTAGAGGGGAAGAAAAAGCAGGAAACGGGAAAGGGAGAAAAAATTAAATCAGCCCAATTCTAAACCAAAATTCCGTGCGAGTTTTTTCCTTTCTCCCAAGTCTCGTATTCTAAATAAAAATTCCTTGTGAGTTTTTTCACTTCTCCCTTTCCTCGTATTCTGAACAATGTTCGAAAAAGCGGAAACCGGTTATGGGAGAAAAGTAGGTATTATGAATGTGAGGGAGAGGGAGATTTCTCTGCCATTTCATAGGAGTTTTTCACTTGTTAAATTAAAGGGAATGCATCAAAATAGTTAAAGGAAATTGGTTCTTTTAAGAAAGAACACTTATTTGTACAAATTTGTGCTAAAATATGTATTTACATTCTACCACAATATTCTCACTGTTAATACAACAACAACTACAACCACAATATTCTTTATTTTAAGTCGAAAAGTATATCATAAGCAACAGAAGAGCTCTTGGTATATTTGATGCAGCCATCGACATATTGCGCAAGGGTTTTTTAATAAGGCTTAAATAGATTTTGGCATATGACGAAGGACGAATTCAACTCAACTTGGCCGCCAGAAAATTGCTTTGCAGAATGGAAGCAGGCAACTCCGACAGATTTGTGTTATGCGGCCGTCTTCTTCTTATGTTCCGCTGTTGATGTTCCTGTGGCACTAATTCATTACTCATTTCAGTAATACCACATGAAATGCAATAAATACTGTGCATTGTTTATATTTTATTTCTTAATTTCCAACAAATTTGCAACAATAATTAAACTTTTCAATTTTTTAAACAAAATAAGAAATGTGCAACGAAATTTCAATTGACAAAACAGCTGGATTCGAAAATTCGAAATTTCTATTCCCCAATTATTGTGCTCCCTAGGAGAACAGAATTGGAGGAATTTTTCCGCGGGAATAAAAAATCCGCGAGAATATTTAGAATTGGTCTGAATATCAATTTGGTGGTAAAGCTGTGAGGAATGTGAGAGGAGTGGTAAAAATAGGAGAAGGAAGAGAAGCAAAAGAGGAGGAGGACAAAAAAGCAAAGAGGTGGCAAGTCAGTAGGAGGGTATAATGGAGACAAGATGTAGAGGAGAAGCAGAATTGGGAGTGCAAAGAAGTGATGAGGCAGTGAAGTGGAGGCGGGAAGGAAGTGGATAGAGTAAAGGATAAGTGGTGGGGTGACGGAGAAAGGAGCAACCGGGGCAAATTAAGACTGAAAAAAAAGGTGGAAGGGGCAGAATGCAAAGCGAGGAGGAAAGAAACAAGAAAGGAGAAGGAAAAAGGAGAAGAAGTGGAAGAGGGGTAGAAGCAAAAAGGTATGTAGAGAGATAAAGAAAAGTTGAAAGACGGGGAGTGGAGAAGGGGAGGTATTTTATAGACCATAAGGAGACGGGGGATATTGTCTGAAATGTGTGTCAGAAAAGTGAAATAGCTATACCTCCATGGGCGTAGCCAGACGCTAATATAAGGGATTGGGAAAGGGCAAACATTTGTGCAATTTTTTAAGCGACTCCGCCAAGAGCTAACCCTCCATATCACTAAAAAAAATTATTCAGGGTTCGATTCGAGCTTAAGGCCAGAACAATAATTTTATTCTAATTATAATTATTGTTTTAGAAAATTAAAAAAATTATTGTTCTGGCCTTGAGCTCGAATCGAACCTTGAATCATTTATCAATAGGCCGATAAAATAAAACAATTGTTACTAAAAAAAATTTAGTATTCATTCCCCAAATTAGAGGTACATGGTTAGCACATGGGTAACACAATGGCAGACGAGGCCATAAACTTGTACAGCAATGGTTCCAAAGTAGTAAAAAGAGTAGGGTCTGCGGTATACTGTGCTGATCCGTAAAAAAAACTGTCATGCCAGATCAATGAAGCGTTTTCCAGGCGGAAGTATTAGCCTTAACCAAAGCAGTAGAACAACTGGATGGCGCATAGCACAGCTTCTAGAAGTGTGTTAGTGTGTAAGCAATCCCTGGAAAGAATCGGGATCTATATTAGGTACCAGGCCGTATGGGAATAGATGGGAATGGAAAAGAGGATGAATTAGCTGAAAGAGCGGATCCCTTGAAGTTTGCTCCGTAGACGTCCCAATTAGATTGGACGAGATTAAGAAAAGGCGAGAGGTGCACATGATCGACCAACCGAGAAAGGTATGGACGCAAGCGTAAGGCTGCAAAGTGTCGAAAATCCTGTGTAGGTCTTACAACCGTAGACAAACTAAGTTATGCCTATCATGAAAAAGATAGGACTGTAGACTCATGACGAGTATTCTGACTGGACACTGCCTTCTGGCGTCACATGACTTTAAATTAGGCTTATTCAGTGATAGCAGATAGATGTAAGAAGTGCAGGTTGTAGGAGGAAACAACCGAGCACGTTTTGTGCTCGTGCCTTGCGCTTGCCAGATCTAGAAGCAGCAAGTGACATGGGTTCTAGAAAGCTTCTAGTATTTGACAAGGGGACGAAGTTATTTTATAATATAGGTCCTGGTTTTTTATAGGGGTTTTCAGTTCGATCGTTAAGCAAACTTGTGGTAACAATACGGACTCATTCAGTCTATGTGAGGTCATCATGTATTGGCCAGTTTATTCTTTATATTTATATTAAAAAGTTTCTAGGTTTCGATAGTTCGGAGGGTAAGTACTTGACTAAAAAGTCCCGCTACCTTATGGGTCTGAGCATATGTGCTCTTCGAAGGCTTGGGGCTGCGTGTTGAGACACCTCATTTTACTTTAAATGCTCAGATTTGGAATACAAATCTTAAACAATGTCGTTAGAATATTTCACCAACTATTTGAGAATTAAAAGCGCACTCAATGGCTAAAGAAGAAATGAAAACATATGATCACAGCTAAAGTTCATTAAGCAAACAGAGAAAATAAAGCAGATAATTGCTTGTTTAAACGTTTGAGTCACTGTGCTTAAAGTTTAAGCACCATTAAATTATTCAAAAGCTAAAAGTATATATTTTCATGGATTTTGATCTTTATAATATCAACATAAAATTTAATTTTATACGCAAATGAAATCAAAAAATATTATGAGCACGAGACAAAAAATAGCAGAATACAAATGCACTTATGGCGCTGCTTTTTTGAGCATTTTTTAATTTTTTATTCTACTTTGCTACTCTTACCTAAAAATATCACGTTACTAGAGTTAATTATGCATAATTATACCTTTCATGAACATGAAATGGTATATTAACGTTGGTCCGATGTTTGTAACGTTGAGAAATATGGAGATAGACTCTCCATTGAGTATACCGAATTGATCAGGGCGACGAACTGAGTTGATATAGCCATGTCCGTCCGTCCGTCCGTCCGTCCGTCCGTCCGTCTGTCTGTTGGAACGCAAACTAGTCTCTCAAATTTTGAGATATCTCAGTGAAATTTGGCACAAGGATGTATTTTTGTATTATATTAGGCATTTGTCGGATCGGGTAGAATTGGACCACTATAACATATATCTCCCATACAACCGATCGTTCAGATAAGACGATTTTGGTCATTCCTGCCGCAATTAAGAAAGTATAAACTTGAAACTCGGTGATATATATTTTAATATGTCATAGAAGATTTTCTGAAAAAATAACTTTGATCGGAGCTATATATAGTATATATCCCATGCAACCGATCGTTCAGATAGAAAGATTTTTGGCAATTTCTCCTTTAGTTTCCAATATAAAAATGTGAAACTTGGTGATATATATTCTAATATATTATAGAACATTTCCTTTAAAAATCATTTCGATCGGAGCTATATATAATATATATCCCATACAACCGATCGTTCAGATAAGGGGTTTTTTTGCCATTTTTTATTTTATATTTATCTTAAAAATCGTTTAGGTATGTACATTTGTTCACTATATATTTCTTATCTCATACATCCGATTATTTGCTGATTACGAACGGGATAAGGTTATTGTTCAGATCCACTCATGAAAGGTATGAAGTTTTCGGCACAGCCGAAGACAGTCCCGTCCTTACTTGTTTTTTTTGTGCTGTGCACCAAAAGTTTTTGCATTACATTACGCTCTACCAGCACAAAATTCTAAAGGGTTTATTTTTTTTTTTTTCTTTTTTTCTCTCTCCCACAGTTGCGTATCCAAACTTTTATCCAAATTATATGCATGCCGCTGCGGTGGCTCATGTTGCTGCGGCGCAAATGCAAGCGCATGTAAGTGGTCATGGTGCTGCGGCGGCGGCTTTAGCTGCACATACACATCCACATCATGCGCATCATTTACATCATCCACATCTTCCGCATCATCATGTGGCGCATCATTTGGGTCATGGTCCACCGCCAAAACGAAAGCGTCGTCATCGTACAATTTTCACCGAAGAACAATTGGAACAATTGGAGGCGACTTTCGATAAGACTCACTATCCGGATGTGGTGTTAAGAGAACAATTGGCTTTGAAAGTGGATCTTAAAGAGGAGAGAGTGGAGGTGAGTTACTTTTTCTTATTATAATAATATTCAAGTGTTTCTAAGGGTGCGTTCATATTGGAGTTGTAATACAACACAACCCACACTGAACTTCTCATTAATAGTTAATACTCTTAAATTACAGCAGCGAACAGAAAACTGCAGTGAAAATTTTAAAAAAATTGTGTCAATTTAATTCTTCTTCCTTATTTTCAATATTTTAAGGAAACCCTTCAATGAATGTTATAAATTAAATTATGCAACCAAGCTCAAAACCGTTTGCGGAAAAGTTCCAAAATTCTAAAAAATTGACGAAAATTTAGAACTTTTTATTTGCATTTCTCTGAATTTTTCGAGTATGGAGTTTTGTGGCCCAATCAATTTAAGTCTAAGAAAGTACATTTTAGGTCTCTCCGATTTCGCAGTAAATTTTTGAAAATTGTTTTCCCGAAGGCCGGCCGATTTTCTCGATGACGCTGAAAGCCTCTTTATATTCATCTCAAACAGCTCAAACTGCTGAATTATTGTGTGCCTGATCTCTTCCAATTGCCTGTGGAGATGCCCCTTTATACTCCGGAGATGTTTCTTCATTTCATTTCTTCATATCCCTTCTATTCATCGCCTCGCCAAGCCAGTACTGAGTGAAGTAGCGTTTGATAGGTTTCAGGGGTGAAGAAACTTCTTCGCTACATTCTAACTCGTCAGTGATCCCTTTGCTCTGTATGTTACGATACTGCGACACCCAATTTAAAGAAATACTATGGCGACTCGTCTTATTCATGACCCACTAGCTTCAATGTCCAACAAGGCTATATATTGTAACGAATGCAGGGAAATTCCGCTTATTTGAAACCTTCTGGTAACGTTCGAATCGCTAAACTGTTGAATAAGTCACTCCAATATTTAGTATTGCAAACTGGTCTTTATGTAGATTACTTCAAGGGTAGTACTTAACAATTATACTGCACAACCAATAGCGTGTTTAAATCAAAACTGATTACTGACTACTCAGCTTGTGCTGCTTTTATACTCTCTGTTGCCTCGTCCACCGATTTCTCCCAAGGTCTAGTAACTTCGCGAACTTCATCCTTGGTTACCAGCCATATATGTACATGTATTTGTAGTTTATAGCCTCTCGCATAGGCATATGCGTGTGTATATGTGAGCACCAATTCGGCTGATGGTGAGTATCTTTCTGTTGCCTTGTATATATATGGGTAAATGATGATTAATGTGTTTATGTAGCTTGCTTTAATGTTGTTGTGCCTATATTTAATAATCCCGAAGGTTGAAGGTGAGATCAATTAGTGATGCTAATATTCGTCAAAATATTATAGAGCTCGAAAAGCGAGCTGGCTATGGGAGAGGATTGCTGCCTTTTTACCGGTTTTGTAATTTGTATCCAGTAATGTTTTAAATGCGTCCTTGAAAGAAAAAATCGTATTAAAACACATATTGTCTGACCATTTTCTAAAGAACCTACGTTTTTACGAAACATGAAGACAGATATATACTTCCTTAATATATGTAACTATTTTTTTGTTTCTTTTACGTGATCTTCACATCATATTCCTAATCGAATTCGTCTTTAAGCCTCCAAGTACCCAAATACGTCAATAGGCAATTTTGATAACGATTCATCTAAATCTAAAGTAGTTCACTCCTAAATATGTCATGAATCACGATACCGGAACAAGATCATACAACAATAACGTATTGAACTACCTGGAGCACGAATTACGTGCCGTTGGGGAATCTTATTATATAATGTCCATATGACACAACTTGTAATTTGCTCTCCAATTACATGTGCGCCCAACTGCGTCTAGTTCTTTAATTATGAAATGTGAACTATATAGGGAATTGAGCCAAAACTATCACTGTTCTATGAACGAATTACGAATGCGGCGTGCAGATAAGGTAATTGGCGACCCACGTAGTTAAATACTTTCGGGAGTGAATGTTTTACGAAACGCGAAGACATAAGTGTGCAACAACTTCTTTCTGTTCAGATGATACTTTCCCGTCAGGCCTTCAATTACGTAGCCAAACACGTCAAATTCCATAAGAAATTTTGAAAGCGATTCACTTGAATTCAATGTAATTCACCCTAAAGTATGCGAAGAATGACGGTACAAGAACCACAGTCGAATTACTTTTAGCAGGGATTATGTATCATATAGAAACCGTATTATATGATGCGGTTATGACACAATTTGTAATTTACTCACCAGTTACATGAATGCCGAACTATGTGTAACTCTATGATTATGAAACACTCAGCTCATTCAAATTTAATTTACTGTGGATTATGTAGGGAATTACGCTAAAATTTATAATTGCGCTATGAACGAATTAGTAATAGATGCGGTAATTCGCGAACCAATTATTGAATTATTGCGAGAGTCAATTAGGTGCCGCGTGGACGACATATTAGAGGATAATGCGAAAGTGATACAGATATTTACATAAATGCATTTCAAATATTAATTTATTTATGTATGTACTAGCCTTTACCCGCGGCCCCGTCCGCAAGGAGAAATTTAAATATATGGGCTATTCGCGTTAGCCTGCTTATCAAGTTATCTGTTTAAAATTTTGTTTTCTGTCTAATGCATTTTATTTTTGTAATTGAGTAAAAAAAAAGAACTAAATGAGCTGATAACCTGATAGGATCCCAAATGATCCCGAAATTATCCAGAAAAACCTACGAAATGACCCCCACGTTATCGCGGACGGATCCCGAAAACCATCCAGAAATGGCCCGAAAGGGTCTCCAAAAGTTCCCGGAATAGTCCCAAAAAAACCAGAAATCACAACGACACGATTCTAGACGTATCCAGAGAACCACACAGAAATGATCCCTGAAGGTGTTCCAAAATGATCCCGAAAAGGTTCCGAAATGACCATGACTGGCTCCCGGGCGGATCGCAAAAGCTATGCAGAAAATATCCAAGAAGGGTCCCTAAATTATCCCGACATACTCCAGAAAAAGTTCCGAAATGGCTCCGAGGGGATCCACGACGGATCGCGAAAACCATACAGAAATGAACCCGGAAGGAAGGGTCCCAAAATGATCCCGAAATAGTCCGGAAATGACCCAAATGGGATCCCGCACAGATCCAGAAATGATCCCGGAAGGGTCCAAAAACTATCCCGGAAAAGTAACAAAAAATTCCGAAATGGCTCCTACGGCATCCCGGACGGATCCAGAAATGATCTCGGAAGGGTCCCCAAATGATCCCAAAATGGTCCCGAAATCACCCTGATGCACCCGGCAAACCATCAAGAAATTATGCCGGAAGGGTCCCCAAATGATCCCGAAATAATACATAAAAAGTCACGAAACGACCCCTAGAGGATCCCAAATGATCCCATATTAGCCCCGAAATAACCCCGACGGGATCCCGGACAAATCCTGAAAACCATCCAGAAATAATGCCGGAAGGGATCCCAAATGATTCCGACAAAGTCCCGCATTGATTCCGACGGGATCCCGAACGGATACCGAAAATCATCCAGAAGTGATGCCGGAAAGGTCCTCAAATGATCACCTAATAGGCCCGAAATTACCCTTAAGGGGCCCTGGACGGATCCCGTAAACCATCCAGAAACGATCCCGATATAGTCCCGAAGAAGTCCCGAAATGACCCTGACGGGATCCCGGACAGATCCCGAAATTCATCCAGAAATGATCTTGGGAGGGACCCCAAATGATCCCAAAAAAGTCCCGCAAGGAAAACCATCCAGAAGTGATGACGGAAAGGTCCTCAAATGATCACCTAATAGTCCCAAAATGACCCTGACGGCATCCCGGACAGATCCCGAAATCCATCCAGAAATGATCTTGGGAGGGTCCCAAAATGATCCCGAAATAGTCTCGGAAAAGTCCAGAAATTACCCTGACGGGATACCGGACGAATCCTGAAAACCAATCGTAAATGATGCCGAAAAATTCCCGAAATGACCCTGATGGGACCCCGAAAGGATCCCGAAAACTATCCAGAAATGATGCCGGAAAAGTCCTCAAATGATCTCCTAATAGTTCCGAAAAGACCCTGACGGGATCCCGAACGGATCCCGACAACTATCCAGAAATGATGCCGAAAGGGCCCGCAAATGATCCCCTATTAGTCGAGAAAAAGTCCCGAAATGACCCCGACGGGATGCCGGATGAATCCCAAAAACCATCCAGAAATGATGCCGGAAGGGACCCCAAATGATCCCGCAAAAGTCCCGCAATTATTCCGACGGGATCCTGAACCGATACCGAAAACCATCCAGAAGTGATGCCGGAAAGGTCCTCAAATGATCACCTAATAGTCCCAAAATGACCCTGACGGCATCCCGGACTGATCCCGAAATCCATCCAGAAATGGTCTTGGGAAGGTCCCAAAATGATCCCGAAATAGTCTCAGAAAAGTCCAGAAATTACCCTGACGGCTTCCCGGATGAGTCCTGAAAGCTATCCTTAAATGATACCGAAAAAGTCCCGAAATGACTCTGACGGGACCCCGAAAGGATCTCGAAAACTATCCGGAAATGATGTCGGAAAGGTCCTCAAATGATCTCCTAATAGTTCCGAAAAGACACTGACGGGATCCCGAACGGATCCCGACAACTATCTAGAAATGATGCCGAAAGGGCCCGCAAATGATCCCGTATTAGTCGAGAAAAAGTCCCGAAATGACCCCGACGGGATGCCGGATGAATCCCAAAAACCATCCAGAAATGATGCCGGTAGGTATCCCAAATGATCCCGAAATAGTCCCGAAATGACCTCGTCGCCATCCCGGACGGATCCTGAAAATTATCCAGAAATGATGCCGGAAAGGTCCCCAAATGATCCCCTAATAGTCCCGATATTACCCTGTTGGGATCCCGGACGGATACCGAAAACCATGCCGAAAGGGTTCCCAAATGATCCCGTATTAGTCGCGAAAAAGTGCCGAAATGACCCCGATGGGATCCCGGACGGATCCCGAAAACCATCCAGAAATGATGCCGAAAGGGTTCCCAAATGATCCGGTATTAGTCGCGAAAAAGTCCCGACATGACCCCGACGGGATCCCGGAAGGATCCCGAAAACCATCCAGAAATTATGCCGGAAGAGCCCCCAAATGATCCCGAAAAGTCCCCAAATGACCCCGACGAGATCCCGGACAGATCCCGAAAACCATACAGAAATGATGCCGAAGAGCCCCCAAATGACCCCGACGAGATCCGAGACGGATCCCGAAAACCATCCAGAAATGATGCCGAAAGGGTTCCCAAATGATCCCGTATTAGTCGCCAAAAAGTCTCGAAATGACCCCGACGGGATCCCGAAAACCATCCAGAAATGATGCCGGAAGAGCCTCTAAATGATCCCGAAAAACTCCCCAAATTACCCCGACGAGATCCCGGATGGATCCCGAAAACCATCCAGAAATGATGCCGAAAGGGTCCCCAAATGATCTCGTATTAGTCGTGAAAAAGTCCCGAAATGACCCCGACGGGATGCCGGACGAATCCCGAAGACCATCCAGAAATGATGCCTAAACGGACCCAAAATAACCCCGAAAAAGTCCAGTAATGATCCCGGCAACCATCAAGAATTTATCTCTCGAAGGTACGCAAATGATCCCGAAAGTACCCCGACGGGATCCCGGACGGATCCCGAAAACCATCCAGAAATAATGCCGGAAGGGTCCCCAAATGATCGCGAAATAATCCCGAAATGATTACGGAATAGTCCTGAAAATGTCCCAAAATAACCCCGACGGGATCCCGGACGGATCCCGAAAACTATACAGAAATGATCCCGGAAGGGTCCCAAAATTATCCCGAAATAGTCCCGAAAAAGTCCCGAAATTACCCCGGCGGGATCCCGGACCGATCCCGAAAACCATCCAGAAATGATCCCGGAAGGGTCTCCATATGAGGTGAAGCTAATTATAAAACATGTTAATAAGGCAGCAGGCGCAGGAGCGAGCGAAAAGTTACATAGAAACGTACAGGTAAAGTTAATAAAAGCGTGCTAATAAAAACAACTGAAGGAGGGCGGATGGCGGGGGTAAAGGAGAGGACCACTGATCGTTCCTCCAAAATTGTCTAGATGTCGATCTGTATGTGCCAGATACCAAAAACTATTGATTTAGGAGAAAATTTATATTGAGTTATAACAATTTATAGATTTTACACCAGAGTGGGAGATAAAGGGGGGAAGGGGGCGGACGGTGTCACTGCTTACTTTGTAAGCCCTCGACTTATTTGACCCCTTGAGTCTGTGATATTGGTGAATGCCAGTATACGTAAAGTTATAATGTGTAAAAATTATTAAAAAGTAATTGCTCGAAGAGGTCGTGGGACCCCCACCCCTCTTTCCATGTGCGAAAAAAATTTCGCTAGTAGATTACTGTCTGTGTCCCATATTTCATCAAAATCCGTGTAGCCATTCTGGCGTGATTCAGTCGCAAAGACGAAAAAATATAATAATTAAATTATAACTGTTCCTAGGGGGCGGGGACCACGCCCCTTTTCAAAAATATATAGCTAGTAGATCCTTCTAGATTATTGGCTATATGTGTGCAAAATTTCATCCAAATCGGTCCAGCCGTTCTTGCGTGATTGAGTCACAAAGACAAACGTCTGGACAAACATCCAAACATCCAAACATCCAAACATCCAAACATCTTCACATCCAAACTTTCCCATTTATAATATATATTAGATATAGTTACTTGAGCCTTTATGTAAGTATGTATGTATGTACATATGTACATATATACTCATTGTATGTGTATGCATAAGTACGTAATTGGAAATTAGAGGATTGCTGATTTTTCTGCGCGAAACCAATTGAGTGCAGTCATTTGAGAAAATCACTTTGTTTATTTAGTTGTTCGCTTTAATTGAGAGGCTTCCGACAACAACAAAAACAACATAAATAAAACAATAATAAGAATAACAAAAGCAAATGCCATACCACAATTGAAATGATAAATAAGAGCCATTCGTGAACGCACCCTTGCTTATATACATTAGGCTGTTCGTTTACTCCAGGCCAATCACATCAAAATTTGTTTTTCCTGGAACTACGAAAAATGATCACCAGAAATGTCACGTCTATAATTTCTTAAAAAAACACGTTAAAGTCCGCAATTAAAATTCGAATGTTAGTTTCTCGTTACACATTTCAGGTAAAGTACTCTCAAGCGGGACCGAAACTTATGTACATATATGTTGTTTCTTTGACATAGTATTTAACAGGAGTTAGCCTGCAAAAAATATTTCATTCGATTACTTAAGCACCACCCTAATGTTTACTCCAATGAATTGACATATGCACACTGAAACCTTGACGGAAAATTCATGTAAAATAGGAAGTAAACGGACATAAAATCACAATTATCATTTCAGTTAATACAATAATGATGTTGTTGTTGTTGCTAGAATCAACGTATCTATACAGTAATACCCACAGAGATCGCATTTTGATTTGCAATGTAAATAAAGTCGTTTGCCGATTGTTGGATGGCATAGAGAGAGCTTAGGATAGTCAAGCACACGCACACACACACAAACACAAAGGCGTGAATGCTAATGTAGTAGTAAACAAATTCAAAATACTGAAATATATTTCATTTCAAGCTTGCCAAGCAAATGCATTGCGGATGAGTGAATTTCGTGTGTGAGAAGATGCGCGTTAAAAGCAAAAACCAACAACAACAACAACAATACGCTTTACAACAATTTGATACGAGCGTAACAAAAATTATACCCGCGGGGATAACTTAACGCGTTGCTGCTGCCAGCACTAAGTTTTAGGAGTGGCAATTGAGGGGAGTGAGTGTAGGTCAGAGTTGTGTTGAGTTGCGGTTTTTTGCGTGTATTCAACAACCCCTAACCAGATGTGTTTATTTTACAACCATACAATTTTAAAATAAGTATGCAAAGTCTTTTTAGGATTTCTGTGCTATATTTTCTCTTGTAAGTAAGCGCTCTTGTTGTTATTATTCTTGTTGATTGATAGATATACATATTTGTTGGTGTTGTGTTAAATATTTGTAGAAAATCCCACAAATGGATTTGGAAAACAAATCTGCGTTCAATATTCGAAAGGTCGGCATGATGGTTTGTGATTTCTACACTCAGCCGTTCGCTTTGTGCGAGTGTGCTTGTTGTAGTTTTTTTTTTGTATTGTTGTCATTTAAATAGATCCATTAATGTAACGATTTGTCAACAAATTAACAAACTTGAGCCGCCGTTGACAATTCAATTTGTATTATGTGTCTAAGCTTTGTTCTTCGCATATAGTTATGTGTTTACACTGATCAACATATCTTTTGCTACCCGAATTTTTGGGGGATTGCAATTTTCGAAACATATCGAGAGGTGTTGAGAATACATTTTCTAGGCATAGTAGCTGCTTGATTCCTTTGAATTGTGTTACCAGGTATTCTCTGATGGATCGGCGAGCTTATTTTTTCACTGAACAGGCTGTTCATATTCCCAGAAAAAAACAAGGGATTTACCTCTGCACATACTTAAGTTGTTCTTCCACTTTGCGGGCGAATTTCAATTGAGTAGCTTTTCGTGATAGAATTACAGTCCAAGGGATTACCAAACCACTGCCCACTTTTAAAACATCGTGCGCGCAGTAATCTGTGTCGCATTGGCTACAATACAGCATATCGACTCTTCTTCTTTCTCCTCCTGATAGCTGCTTGATATGAGTCACCGTCGAGGCGATATTTTTTATTTTTTGTAGTCAATGAAATATAGCAGTGATTTGTGACGACACCCAGCGCAACCCAGTTCCAAATCTTTTTCTAACACTGTCTTTGCTTTCCCCCACTCCTTCCTCACATGACACCTTATGTTCTGAACGGTATAGTCAATAACTGCCATAGGCACTCTATAACTGCCCTCTAGCCATCCCAACGTATATTGTTGAGTGCTCGTAGTTTTCTAACTTCCAGCTGCTCACTGCTTCCGATATTGCCAGGCTTGCTAGCCTTTGACCTTCTCAAACCTCAGTTCGCTTTAAAGCAATGGTATGGAGTATATATACCGGGGTCATAAGGGTCTTGGTCTAAGCCATTTTAGAAAGGGTAGCCGTGTCGCCTCCTCCTCCTAGAAATAATTATTTTTTAAATTATATTTCTGAGTTTAAGCTAAAACTCTGAGAGTTTGAATTAGACCGTTAATATTTGGTTTCTAGATCATAAAGAAAGGGGCGTGCTAAATCGTAGAAATGTGAACAGAGTCTAGTTTTCGGACCAAGCAAATCAGACATATGCGATTTTTTTTTGATTAATTCGTGGCTGTATCGGTACTTCGATATCATTTCGGAACTATTTTTCGGTTTATTTCAGAACTTTCTCCGTATCTATTCGGGGTTATTTTGGTCTTATCTCCTCATACTTTGGGAATCATTTAAACGCTATTTCATTATAATTTCGAGTTCATGTTGAAATAATTCTTGGATAATTTTGGTGCTATTTAAGGACTTTTTAGGATAAAACTTTTTTGGAATAATTTCGGAATCACTCCGATTTTGTTTTCGGGATCTTTTCAAGTCTATCAACAGATCATATTGGTACTATCTTCTCATAACTTCGGGATCGCTTCCATTCTATTTTGGGTATAATTTTGATGCTATTTCTGGCTATTTGGGAATAATTTTTCTTATAAATTAATGACGGAACAATCTCTTGATCATTCCGGTATCATATGGGGAAGACTTTGGAATGAATTCGGTCTACTTTTTGGATTATCGCGAAATTTTTTCCGTGACCATTCACTACATTCTCCTCATAATTTCGGATCCTTATTTTCAGGATGATTTCGGGATGATGTTGCCATAATTTGGGGACCATTTCTTTTTTCGGGAAATTGTCGATATTATTTGAGGATGGTTTTCAGGATCACTTCACGACTTTCTTTAAATGATTTTGTTATTACTTTTGGACAATTTCTGGATTACAAGATCATTTTGATTTTGTTTTCGTTATCAATTTGGCACCTATTTAGGATAATTTCCGTGCTATTACCGTATCATATCGGTATCTGAATCTGAATCATTATGAGACTGTTAGGGACCATATCTAGACTATTTCAGGTATGTGTTTGCTATCAGTTTGAAATTGTTTTCGGGACCATTTGAGATTATTTCAACATTATTTGAGAACTTTATTTTTAATATTTCAGGTCTATTTTTTGTTCAATTTCGACATTGTTTTCAGAACATTTCGAGATTGTTATCGGATTATTTTGAGATTTTTTCGGACCGCTTTAACCAGGGTTGAAAACCGGTTCGTGAACCGAACCACCCGCTATTTTGGGACTTTGAAATAAGCCACGAACCCAGAACTTTATTTTTTTTTCTTAACTCCAAAAACCGAACGCAAAACCACCCAAAAAAATGGTTCGGTTCGGTTCAAAATAAAGCTTCAACAAAAATCACTTAGCTTATTTAATTCACCACTTTGCTTGACAATACCACTCTAAGACAAAATTGCATACATTTTTTCTCGATGGCAACGCCGTGAGTTGTCACTTTTGCTGGTAACAGCGTCTACTGTTTGCGCCTGTGGTCAAAAGCTTGTGAAAAAATAAACAAATTTACAAAATGAGTTCAAACCCCGTGCATAACAACTTTGTATATGAAAGAGCTTTTTCATTTTTCATTTATAACATAGTCCGAACTATAACACAAACCACATATATATGCATAATTATAAAAATTTTAAAGTTAAATTAATCAAATTTTTATCAATTTTCGAAACTTTTTATTAACAGTTTTTAGAAATTCTGAATGTGCAGTCTTGAAGCTCATTCAATTGTAGTGTAATAGTGTGCAAGTGTCAAGTAGATGGGAATTACCGTTAATTTAAAAAAAAAATTTTCCCCGAGGGTGTTGGGCATATCTTCCATATGAAAACAAATTTTGTTCATGCGATGTATGGAAAAAAACGCGAACACCCTCTTGAAACTTGCAAAGTATTACACTACAGTTAGATGAGCTACAAAAATGCACACTCAGACATTTTTTGAAAGTTTTTAATAAGTCTGGAAAACTGATGCATGGATTTGATCTCAATAACTGTATTTTATTTGTATGCTTAGTAGGTACATATCGATGTTTGGTTGCACACAGATCCCAAGTGACGAATTTCAAATTTTGTATACTATCAAAACATAGTATTAAGTGTTTGAACCACTTGAACCGAACCGGTTCGGCAGTCAGAGGTAGCCGCGAACGGGTCACGAACCGGTTCAAGTTTTGACTCAGTAGTTCGAACCACTGAACCGAACCGTTTCGATTTTCGAGGCGGCTTGCAGCCCTGGTTTTAACAGTACTGCGAGATCATTTTCCAACGATTGCAGTATAATTTTTTCGATAAATTTAAGATTAGCCATTTCAAATTTTTTTTTGATAATATATCTACATCATTCCGGGACTACCTATGGATCGTTTGGGACTACCTATCGAGAGTTTTATTTGCTTTATATAATTTTGCGACTATTTCGAGCTAGTTTTGAGGGCCATTTTGTAAACGGAAATATATGTAGAATAATCACCGAATATGCGAGTTTTGTAAACCAGTGTAAGCGAGGCATAATTGAGGCGCTATCAAGGAACATACGTTTTTAACAACACAAGCGGGGGTGATATACATAATAACGTAATAAGTTGAATTGAATTTCTAAGGATTTATAAACAGATTGTAAGGCTCGAAAACTGTTCATGTTACGCACGTACTTAGTTACCCAATGTGACAAAATTACATATGCATTTACCTTACACTGTTCTTATAAGCAATTGCGCTTACCAAAAGGGGTTGATTATGCACTTATTTGGCTTTTATCATAGTAACTTCAATCAAACTTTACCCGCTGAATGATAAGTCGTTGACGGGACGGGTCTCCTTGAGCTTAGTTGGCTTGTCAACACATTTGTGGACATTTATAAGGTTTTATGTATTTACATATGTATGTGTGCATTTACAAGTGCAAGTAATTAGGATTATTAGCCAGAATGGTTATATGTATGTATTTTTGGCTGATGACGTAGGTATTTGTGTGAGTAATCAGTATGCCTATTAATGTCGGTTATATACATACACACAAACATATTTACATATGCTCGATAACTTAAACATACCTAAGGTGCTATTTAAGTAGACGCCAAAAGGCATTTTAACGCTTGCAATTGTTTATTTTAGTTTATAATAGATAGTAAATACATATGTACGTATGTATGTATGTATTGGCGTGTGTGGACGTCTGGCTGTTGGTGTGGGCTCATTGATAGTGGGTGTGATAAAGGAAATCGCTCAAGTGCTAACTTAATACCTTCGCTTAGTGTTGCTATTTGACCGCAGGCCAAGTGCAAAAGCATTTACGGCGCTAGATTTGTCACGTTGATTTCCTTTCAGCTTACGAAAGTGTTTGGAGGGGGAGTGAAAAGCAGTGTGCATTAAAACTTTGAGGCGATAAGTGCAATATTTAAAATTCATTTGCTTAATAGATTGGTCGTAGTCGGTGGGTTATGTCACATTGATATTGATGCATTTTACTGATTCAAGATCAAAGCGATATGGTTGTGAACAGTAGCGTATCCAGGATTTTTCCAAGGGGGAGGAGGAGGGGGGTGAGCAAAAATTTATTTTAAGTTAAATAGAAATTAAGACACACAGTAACTAGGTTTACCATCTGTGTGTATTTCTTTATAAATAAGCAATACTTACAATGATATACATATATACAAGCATGTACTTATTTACATATGTACAATAATCTTTTTTTGCTAAAATCACGTGCACTTTTGATTTAAAATATTTGAAAATTGTTGAAGTGATTATATCTTTGGTTCCATGGAAAACTATTTCAGTTCAAATTGCGTCGAAGAATATCTCAGTTCGTTTTGTTTTTTAAAAACTAACACCTTTCGCTTGTTTGCTAATTTTGTATTATTTAGTTTAATTTTACTTATTTTTGTATAATTTTAGTTTGTTTATTTTTGTGTTAGTTACTTAGGTTTTTATTTATTTTTTTTTTAATTAATTTTATAAATAAAAATAAATAAAATAAGATAAACTAAACAATAATAAAATGAAGTAAAATAATACAAAAATAAGTAAAATTAAACAAAAAACTACAAAATTAGCAAACAAGCGAACTGAGCTAGACTTCGACGCAAATGTATACTCCATGACAAAATTAAACATTAATATTACCTTCCCACGTACGTACTTATACAGAGATTTTGATTTTCTCTTGTATTTTTTGCTAAATCAGAAGGAAAATTTGTAGTTTCAATATAAATTACGAAGTAAAATAAGAAGTTGAGCGACGAAGGGGGTCTATCCCCCAATCCCCTCCCCTGGTTGTGACAATGATTGTGTAAACAGATTAGCGGGCGGGCTGCTGGTATAATGAAAAGTAAATCACCCTAATAAAACTTTAAAATCTTTATAAAGTTGTCGCTCAAATTAAGGAACATTTGATTTCATAAACAAGAGAACTGACTTCTGTAAGTCGCAGCTAAAATCAAGGGACCGACAACTGGGGTACCATATGGGTTCTGAAAACGACTTTTGACATTGAGAAAAGGAACCGATAATGTATGAATTTAAGCTCGCTGCCTTGCTTATACGACGTTTACTATACCTTCAGCCAAGATCGTGCTGATCCTCTCCAAGCCATTCCAAACAAAGCAAAGGTTTAGATTAGGCGTCCTCTATCTTACGATTACTTTAACCTTATGAAAAGGCTGCAAAAGATAATTCTAGTAGCAGATTTAAACAGCCCAATCACAGTCTGTTGGGCGAACGTACAACTGATGACCTTAACAAATGAGCTGCCGTAATTTCTGCGTACTTAAAAGTGGAAGAAAAATGGGCTTTGTTGTGCAAAAAAACAAAAAAAAAAGTTTTCTAAGCAAAGAGACAACGTATTAAAACCATCGAAATTGCCAATTCTAAAAAAGTTTACCCGATTCTGATGAAGTCCCAGTTTCTAACAAAACGCCTTATTCGAAAACGGGACCGGTTTTAAAAAGTACTCGGCTCTGAAAACTTACCCGATTTAAAAAACTACCCGGTTCTATAAAAGCATTAAAACCAACAAAAATGTCAATTCTTAAAAGTACCCGGCGAAAAAGTGTTTCCGGTTCAAAAAAGTACCCAGTTTTGAAATATTACCCGATTCTTTAAAAGTACCAAGTTTAAAAAAAATACCGAGTTCAAAAAAATATCCGGTTCGAAAAAGGTGTCCGGTTCTGGAAAGGTATCCGGTTCTGGAAAGGTGTCCAATTTTGAAAAAGTACCCGGATCCGAAAAAGTAACCGTGTTCAAAAAAGTGCACATTCCTCAAAAAGCAACCTATTCCTGGAAACGCAACACTCTAACAAAGTATGCGCATCAGAGAAAGTACTCGGTTCTGAAAAATACCCGTATAAGCAAAAATATCCGGTTCTGAAAATATATTTGGTTCTAGAACGGTACCCGAATCCGAAAAAACGCGGTTCCCAAAATGTACTCGGCTCCTTAAAGGGTGCTAGGTTTTTATATAAGTAATAGCTCTAACCCGACGCACATAGGTAGATTTTAGACATTTAGGCGGCCATAATTGAATTTCTGAAAGTGACCACAATTACAAAAAAAAGCACTCCCACAGCTTAAGAATAGACAGGGGAATAATTCCCCCTTCCCATACATCGCATACCTGGCGTTAGCTGTCAAGTAATCGGAATTCAGCTATTTCTGAAACGCGTGTTATGGACTTTTTTTTAACCTATGTGAAATCGCATGTTTTAACGTGAATATTTTAAGTTTCAAGACAATTGAATTGAGTGATTGTGATGGATTCTGAAATTTCAGGTAAATACTAACATTATTAATGGTGTGTGTGATTTTTAAAAGTTATAAATTGATAAAGATCCTATTTTATTTAGGTTGCTAAACAACTTTAAATCTTTTTTATTTTTGGTGTTCAAAATCAGTTTTGTTATGTTTCCAAGTCCGTCCCAGTGAAAATTAATTTTGAACATGGTACTTGGCACAATTAGCTTGCCAACTGCATTAACTTTAGCTGCAGATACTTGCCGATAGGGGGTTAGAGAGAGGGTTTGATACACCCTTGTTGCTGTACAACATGAAAAATAACACCTTTGTGCAGGTATTTTTTACTGTTACACAGTGTAATATCTAATATTCTAATATAACCGATTAGTTACACAAATTATTATAATTTTTCATTTACTAAACAGTTTTAAGAAGATATAGGCAATATATATATAGGCAAGGCCGCCTAAAACTTGAAAATCTACCTATGTGCGACGCCTTGCTGCCTCAGAGAAAACATTTCCAGAAATTTTTTAATTGTTGTGATATGGAGTAAAACGCCTGAAGAAGTACTTAGATATATCAAACGCCTCCAGATACAAAATTAGGTCACAATAGATCTGCACAAAGTCGCAGTGCTTCCAGGCTTAGTAATAATCATAATAATAATCTCCGTTCTACCACTTCCTCTATTCCTCTTAATCTGTTATTAAACGTTTCTCTTCTCTTTTAACTCTCTATTTGACTTTCCCTCTCATCACCTTCTCCACGCCCTCATCTTTTTTAACTCTCTATTTTCCTTTCCCCTACTCGCCCATGTTTCCTCCCCTCCCCTTCCCACCCTCACAATCTTCCCTCTTTCCCACCATTTAGTTATACTTCTGCCTTTTCCTCTCCCTCCCATAGTCTTTGTCTCTCTCTGCGCCCGTATTCCCGTCTCTATACCCGTTTTTACTTCCTTTCCCTTCACCTCTCTTTCATAATCCGGCCAAGAATTCCCTACCCTTCTCCCTCGCTAACCATAAACACGTTGTTTTTTTTTCAAATTGGTCGATCCCTACCGCCAGCATTCCCAATAATCATTTTGGCCAATAGAACACCGCATCTTAAAGAATATTTTATCGAACAAGTCGGCAATGGTTCATTTCCCGGAAAAAAACATCCTATATTATAACCTAGGCTAACTAAGTTCGAAATTTCATTCATTTTTTTCTCCATGAACTGGTATCTAGCCCACTCCCAGAAAAAAAATTATTGTACGAACTTTCTAGCAAAATAGCTACACATACATGTACACAGCAACCAATAGCGCATTTGACATTGCATAAACTACACACACACACATGTATACAGCGAACATGAGATGCAGAAACGAGAAGTAAATAGGAAACTTTTCGGAGTGGCTGTTCGCGAAAATTGTATACCCTGGGGGAAAATAATGAGTAACCAACTGAGTGATATATTACTGACTTACTTACTTAATTGGCGCTTAACCGTCTAAACGGTTATGGCCGTCCAACAAGGCGCGCCAGTCGCTCCTTCGCTCCACCAACCGGCGCCAATTGGTCACACCAAAGGTGTTGAAATCGTTTTCCACCTGGTGGTTCCAACGGAGTGGGAGCCGCCCTCTACCTCTCCTTCCATAGGCGGGTTCCGATAGAAACATTTTCTTGGCCGGAGCCGTCATTCGCATAACATGGCCTACCCAGCGCAGCCGCTGCATTTTAATTCGCTGGATTATGTTGATGTCTGCGTATAGCTCGTACAGCTAATCATTAAATCTTCTTCGGTATTCGCCATCGCCAACGCGTAGAGGTCCATAAAATTTTTCGAAGAACTTTTCTCGAGTGTAAGCATTGTAAGTGAAGTACGCGAATAATTTGAATTGGTTAGTACTAGTAGTGGTATGGTGACTAAAGAACATTTTGGTATGCGTAATGTTAGAGAGTATATTTATATCATAGCTCAGTAATTCGAGCCGATAACAGAAGGCAATGAGTAATCGAGAGTTTTTGAAATTAGTTACATTAGTCACAGAACTGATTCAAACGTCAGCCATCGAAACCCAATTTCGCTTAAAACTGACACACTCTAAACTCAGGTAATGACATTGCATTCAAAGTGCCACTTTGATATTGAATTTAACCCAACGATGCGCCAAGTAGACAAAGGCTAACTCCTTAAAAAAATGAAATGAATCGACATTTTCTCACAGCCATACTTCTAGATCTCAAGTGCCTGGCTACTGTTTAGCTCTTGTTGCAGTTGCAAAGAATGTTCAATACAACTAATCTCACAAATGAATTGTTTGCTTTGAACTTAACGCAGTTCCACGTAGAGAGTTGCACGTAGACATGCAGGTGATCGTGAAGCAAAATTTATTTATTTAAATTAAAATAAACTTTTTAACAAAGCAGCAAATTGGATTGGATCTTGTACAATTCACACACTTCAATAAATTAAAATCAGTCTTCTTTTATTTGTACTTTCTGATAATATTTCAAATTATACTAATATTTGATTTTTGTGGGCCCACACAGTAGCATCAATATTTACAAAGATTTGTACACATTTTCTAATGCATTTTGTTTATATTTGATTTTGTTTTTGTGAAGCAAAAGGTGCATTCATTTCTGTGGTTCGTGGTCGGGCAACAAATTATATTCAATTCTTATTCTAAGAAAAATATTTGCACAGCGCTTCAATTTTATTCAAGCGTACATAAAGAAGCAATAAAAATAATGAATCATATTTTATTTTTTACTTTTTAATATTCAAACATCAAAATCGCCTCAATCGTTTGAGCGAAGGGATTAGTTGAAGTGGAATTAAGTGCTGTGGTTGATCGGCGCTGAATGACTTTTGGATGCGGAATTCCTATAAGAAACTAAAGGGTATCATTCTGTATTATGAACGATAGCTTAGACGAAGGAATCGTTCTGTAGCGAATTCGTCTAGCCATGGTGCTCTCGATTATTTTTGTTCCACCCATACGTTTCTTACAATAGGCCAAAGAGGAAGGGGAAAGCAATACTCTAACGAACGTTCGTTTCCCAAAAGAGGTTAAGGCCCTAAAGCTCAAAATTTTGGCTGCCGGAAATCTGTACAGTATCAGTATGAAATCTAGTTACGTATGTAATTCTGAATCTAGTTACGTATGTAATTCTGTTGAACGATTACGGTATTGTAATTTCTAAGTTTTCTGACATAAATTTAATTAAAGTAATTAATAGAACTATGTGTTTAAATATTTGCTGATTTTATAAGAGAACACCTATACTAGAGGCTCTAAAAGAAAAAAAAAAAAAGGCCAAAGTCGAACGCAAAACCTTAATCTTAAACAAACAAAAAGCAAATCAAAACAAGTTTATTATGCAAATTAAGTGATTGCTCGACTGACTTCAAAGTTGTGTGTCCGGGTGTATGCGAATACCCAGCATACAAATCATCTAATTCTAAACTCCCAAATACTAACTAACAAGCGAATTACCATAGGGATGTACAACGAGAAAGCAAATTTTGTAATTCGATCAGAAACTACTCTTCGAGGCGAGAATTTCCACATAATTTTGAAACAGTTACAGAATTACTTCGGAACTGTTTTTAGGATGATTTCGGGACAGTTCCGGAATTTAGAGGAGACTTTCCATTTCACCAACTCGACTTAACTTACTTAAGTCGTATCTCTTAGTTTTTCTGTTTCATCACCAATGCTTAGCTGTGTCACAAATTAGCCTACGTGTCAGCTGGTTTAAGGGCCCATTACTGATATTTAACATAGACTTGACTTTACTTGAGAACTGTCACTTACAGTTCTGTTAAATGAACATTGCATTGTTACTGATTACTCAAAACTTAGCACACTTAACTTGACTTAGCAGTCTGTTGAATTTTGATTTTCTATGTAAGTTCTAAGTGACGATTACATTTTAAGATGACATTTATTGATTATGATGCCAGATTGTATGCGCTAAGTGGAGGATAATCGTGGCTAAGTTACCAACTTTACGCCAAGTCAAGTTAAGTCTATGCTAAGTATAAGTAATGGGCCCTTTATTCTCGACTTTCAACAGTGTTGCTGTAGTACAAATTTTGAGTCGAATTAAATGGCAGTATTGATACTTATTTCATTATGCAAATATAGCAACCTAGCTATTGTGTGAATTCACTGCGGTGCGTGTAATTAAAACGTAGCCAAAAATACTTCTATGTATAAAACAGCTGATAGGGTTTTTGTATGTCAAATGTGTTTAGTAGCTAAGTTGGTGAAACCGAAAAAAACCTAGCCTCAAATCTGGGCTAACATAAGGTGCAACTAAGTTTTAGCCTAAGTCGAGTTGGTGAAATCGGCCCTATGTGTCAATATGGTACTATTTTTTCTTCGTAAGTTATTTACATATTCGGTGTTCCTGAAAAAAGTCACATCCCATCTTAGCTCCATAACACACTTTATTTCGAAATTTTTACAAAATGTGTTTGAAGTTTTTCTGAAATTATTCCTAAAGAATTCCCAAAATGATTCCGAGATTGGTTGAAATTGGTATTGAAGTAGTCTCAAAATGGTTCTGGAAATAACGGTTCTGAAATGATCCAAAAGTTGTTCCAAAAAGTTGCCTAAAATAATTTCGAAGTGATCCTAAAACAGTTGCATTTCGATTGCGAAATAATATCGAAAAACTGACGAAAATAATTACGATGTGGTAATGAAATGATCTTCCAACTCTAGCAAAATAAAAATCGAAATAGTTCCGAAATGATTTTGAAGTTTTCGTGAAATGATACCTAAAATAATCCCGCAGTGATCTTAAGATTGAGTTTGAAATAATGTTAAAATGATTCCGAAAATAATTTAAAAGTGATAGTGAAATTATCCTTTTAATAATCCTGAAGTGGTCCAAGAGTATACGATACAGTTACATCCCCTACACATTTTTTTCGAAGTCCGTCAATACACAATAGAGCCAGAGTGCTGGCGCAAGGGTGCGGAAGTGGCAGAACATCCTGTAAATAATCTTAGGAAATTCTTGTTTATCTTACACCTTCTGTTCTCGTCCGAATCGCTTAAGTGTCAAATAAATAACTTAAATATTTAGAATAACAATATGTTTTTTTATTTATACTACTATGGTGGCACTTCACAAGAAGATTACTCGCATACTTCACTTACAACGTTTTAAAATCAAACTGATTTATTATTCCCTAGCTTGTGCTGCTTAGCTTCGTTTGCATATTTCTCCCGGGATGCAGACTTTTCGTGAGCATTCTTAACGAATAGTTGCTTGTTTCTTTCTCATTTCTGTAGCACTGTTGTCTTCTAGGTAAATGAGTGTATATGTGTGAGTAATAACTTCAGCGCTTTTAGCTGCTGTTTACATGTGTGTGTGAAACAGAGGTCTGCTTTGAGTACTAATAAAATTAGTGCACTTAGTCATGAGCCAAAAAATTGTGTCTAAATGTGTACTTAGTCAAGTACAGACAAATAATATGAGTGACTAGCACATAAAATAGAAAATACATACGAGTGCCCCGCAACACATATGTCCCATACATATATGACCTTGTTGAGTATAAACTGAAATCATAGTCGTGTTAATTCAGTAGCATGTTGGTTTCGTGTGTAATACACTGTATACTTCGTTTATTATCGGTTTTTCTTTAGCGCTGTATTCAGTTTAGTTTCGTGTACATCGTTGTGTTGCTAGCGTCAGAAGACTGATATGACTTTATTCATTTTATTGTACTGTTAGTCATACTGATTCAAATTAGTGTTTTCGTATAACACAGTTGACTTTCTTGCTCAATAAGACAATTGAGTACTGAACTGCGTCGTGGCTTATGAGCGGTTATTCATTTTACGAAGCATGGCTATGTAAATGTGTTTTAGTGGATATAAATGCTTGATATTATTTGTTTGTGTACGCACTAATACTAATTTTTTGGTTAGTCCAATAATAACCTTAAAACATGAATAATTGCAGCTCACTGGTGTGAAAATGTCTGAGCTCTTATGCACTCCCACTCTTGCCTGCAAGGACATATATGTGTGTTTATCTAAAGCATGCTCAAGCTTTAGTCGCGTCAATATACATATATCTGTGTTCATAAGCAATAATCGCCTAAGATCCATGTAAAAGTGTAGGATTTAGGCGCTTATTGGTTGTGACCACAGATATATTGATAGTCAGGTTATATAATTAATGGCAAAGAGGCATTGCGGAGACTTGGTGTAGAATGTAACGAAAAGTCCGATGAGTTGACAAAGGGAGTGCGACACTCGCTGAATTCACAGTACACGTCCCAATCCGTTTGGGAGAAGGAGACAGGAGCTGCGTATGATCCATCAAGTAGGAAAGCCGTGGGAAGAAGCGCGGCGCTGCGAAATTTCTAAGATCATGTGCAAATTCTACGACAATAGGCTTAGAAAGTGGCTCATACCACTAAACAGAGAAAGCTTAAGGCTAACGATCGGTGTACTTCCTGGACACTGCCCTCTGGGGACACATGCTTATATGTTAGGCCTCGCTAGTAGCAGTAAAATTTGAAGTTTTGTTTGCTGGGTGCATCTGCGCACTACCCACTCGTTTCGAGTTGGTGCAATGTGCACAAGTAATTAACATATTAAAAAGATTGATGTGAAGCGAAGGTGTACACATAAGATGTCAGTGTATGTTGGTTAGGCAGGGTCGCAGTTCGAGGCGAGTAACAAATCTAAACAGAATATTAATTGTAAAAAGTGTTGGAGGATCATCTAATGATCGGAAAAAGCTCTATCTCAAACAGCCTTAGCTTTCATCGCACCAACATTCATTGCACTCCGTAAACTGGGATTTCGAAAATGAGAGTTCATACATACATACAAAATATGCTCCAACCTTATGTAAATTTTTGTCCGCTTTTACGCTTATTTGCATAAAGCGTATGCACAGTGCAGTAGCCACCACTTTAGACATTTCAAGACACTCGAAGTAATTACTCATACTCAACAATTTTCATCTTAACGGACATTAATGCACATTTGTCAAAAGTATGTGGGCATTGTTTGAAAAAGTTGGCTGTATAACAGCAGTTAACTTTGTCCTTTCAATGAAAAATAAAATAATAAGTAGATATTTACGCAATTGTAGATCTTTTAGCGTGTTATATACATATGTATTCAAAGAATTTATAAAAGCTTCACGCATACAGCAGCGCATGCGAAAATAGCAGTGACAATACAAATTTCGTCAATGAAATTTTCATTTTTATTTCGATAGCTTAAAAAAATTTCACTGATTTTTATTTATTTATTTATATTATAGTAAATCTAGGACAATTTTATATTTCCTTGCAGATTATTTAAAAATAATTAGAGTAATTATAAAGTATTAGCAATTTCATTTACTATGAGTTTAAAATTATATTTATTTAATGAAAAATCAATTCCGTTCTTTCATTGCTCTATGAATGGGTATATTAGAGGCATAAGCTGTTCTGGCTCTATCCAAAAAAAAAATATATATATATATATCAAAGCTATGAAGTTTTCCAGATGGAATACTAAAACGAATCAATCATTTTATAATATTGTAACGAATTTTGGGGATTTCCTGATAATTATGCACCGGCGAAGAAATAACTCCAATATTCAGTATTGCAAAATGGTCTTTATTTAGACTACTTTGCGAGTAGTACTTCACAATTATACCTCACAACTAATAGCGTCTTTTAATCAAACTGATTAGTTCTTCCTCAGCTTGCGCTGCTTTTATACTCTCTGTTACCTCTTTGGCATATTTATCCTAAGGTCTAGGCTTTTCATGAACATGGAACAGTTGTATCGCATACTTGGTTATTTAGCTACAAATATGCGTGAGTAACAACTTCTGCTCTTAGCTAATGACTACATATGTGTATGTGAGACAATCCCTTTGCTTTAAGCTGCTGGTTATGTGTGTGGAATATTCTTCGTCGTCTTCTATGTAAGTGTGGCTACTTGGTTTAATGTGCACATGTGCATAAGTGTGGCTGCTTGCTGTTTTTGTTGTTGTGATTATTTACTAACAGCATAGTAATGCTAATATTCGCCACAATATCATAAATGAATGTAAACGCAATAATAGACTTTATACTATTTAAAGAATTTAGTCTTATTGGCAGACATCTAGAGTGGTAACATGGTAGGTGATCTTGCAAACGTAACGATGCTAGGGCGAAACGCATAAATGTTTTCTAAATAATTTCAAGTCGTCTTATATGATTGCATGGTATAGTCGACAAACGAAAACAGCAAACTCTAATTGAGACCATACTAGCGATGGAAATAGCAGTTTTAACGTGTATGGATCATGGAAAATAGAACTAAAGCGACGAATGAAGGCAAGCATTGATTAGAATTTTGCAATACCACAATTGATTTGACTATGGAATAGAAATTTAGTTACAAAGATAATTGCATGAACTGATATTTCATCAACTGTATTCAACATAGAAGCACATGCTAAGAAGTGAGGATTATATTTTGGGATTTTTTAAATGAAATGTGAAAGCACTTGCTAATATTTAGTTGTAAGCGATTTCTAGTACACAAATCTATAACACTATCAAGATCTGACTGAAGCTCTTAGCAGTCTGATTGCTTTGCGACTGCTGTAAAAATTTTCAAGGCATCGGCGTACAGTAAAAACTGCGAGTAAACAAAGCAATGACGTATGCCATTAATAACAAGTAAGGAAGGCTAAGTTCGGGTGTAACCGAACATAACATACTCAGTTGAGAGCTATGGAGACAAAATAAGGAAAATCAATCTGGGGTAACCCTGGAATGTGGTTGTATAACATGTGTATCAAATGAAAGGTATTAAAGAGTATTTTAAGAGAGAGTAGGCCATAGTTCTATGGATGAACGCCATTTAGGGATATCGCCATAAAGGTAGACCAGGGCTGACTCTAGAATTTGTTTGTACGATATGGGTATCAAATGAAAGGTGTTACTGAGCATTTTAAGAGGGAGTGGGCCTTAGGTCTATCGGTGGACGCCTTTTCGAGATGTCCCCATTAAGGTGGACCAGGGGTGATTCTATAATGTGTTTGTACGATATGGGTATCAAATGAAAGCTGTTAATGAGTATTTTGAAAAGGAGTGATCCTTAGTTCCATAGGTGGACGCCGTTTCGAGATATCGCCATAAAGGTGGACCAGGGGTGTCTCTAGAATGTGTTTGTACGATATGGGAATCAAATGAAAGGTGTTACTGAGCATTTTAAGAGGGAGTGGGCATTAGGTCTATAGGTGGACGCCTTTTCGAGATATCGCCATTAGGGTGGGCCAGGGGTGACTCTAGAATGTTTGTACGGTATGGGTATCAAACGAAAGGTGTTACTGAGCATTTTAAGAGGGAAAGGGCATGAGGTCTATAGGTGGACGCCTTTTCGAGATATCGTCATTAGGGTGGGCCAGGGGTGACTCTAGAATGTGTTTGTACGATATGTGCATCAAACGAAAGGTGTTACTGAGCATTTTAAGAGGGAGTGGGCATTAGGTCTATAGGTGGACGCCCTTTCGAGATATCGCCATGACTCTAGAATGTTTGTACGATATGGGTATCAAACGAAAGGTGTTACTGAGCATTTTAAGAGGGAGTGGGCATTAGGTCTATAGGTGGACGCCTTTTCGAGATATCGCCATTAGGGTGGGCCAGGGGTGACTCTAGAATGTGTTTGTACGATATGGGTATCAAATGAAAGGTGGTAAGGAGTATTTTAAAAGGGAGTAATCCTTAGTTCTATAGGTGGACGCCTTTTCGAGATATCGCCATAAAGCTGGACCAAGGGTGACTCTAGAATGTTTGTACGGTATGGGTATCAAACGAAAGGTGTTACTGAGCATTTTAAGAGGGAGTGGGCATTAGGTCTATAGGTGGACGCCTTTTCGAGATATCGCCATTAGGGTGGGCCAGGGTGACTCTAGAATGTGTTTGGACGATATGGGTATCAAATGAAAGGTGGTAATGAGTATTTTAAAAGGGAGTAATCCTTAGTTCTATAGGTGGACGCCTTTCCGAGATATCGCCATTAGGGTGGGCCAGGTGTGACTCTAGAATGTTTGTACGATATGGGTATCAAACGAAAGGTGTTACTGAGCATTTTAAGAGGGAGTGGGCATTAGGTCTATAGGTGGACGCCTTTTCGAGATATCGCCATTAGGGTGGGACAGGGGTGACTCTAGAATGTTTGTACGATATGGGTATCAAACGAAAGGTGTTACTGAGCATTTTAAGAGGGAGTGGACATTAGGTCTATAGGTGGACGCCTTTTCGAGATATCGCCATTAGGGTGGGCCAGGGGTGACTCTAGAATGTTTGTACGATATGTGTATCAAACGAAAGGTGTTACTGAGCATTTTAAGAGGGAGTGGACATTAGGTCTATAGGTGGACGCCTTTTCGAAATATCGCCATTAGGGTGGGCCAGGGTGACTCTAGAATGTGTTTCTACGATATGGGTATCAAATGAAAGGTGGTAATGAGTATTTTAAAAGGGAGTAATCCTTAGTTCTATAGGTGGACGCCTTTTCGAAATATCGCCATTAGGGTGGGCCAGGTGTGACTCTAGAATGTTTGTACGATATGGGTATCAAACGAAAGCTGTTACTGAGCATTTTAAGAGGGAGTGGGCATTAGGTCTATAGGTGGACGCCTTTTTGAGATATCGCCATTAGGGTGGGCCAGGGGTGACTCTAGAATGTTTGTACGATATGGGTATCAAACGAAAGGTGTTACTAAGCATTTTAAGAGGGAGTGGACACTAGGTCTATAGGTGGACTACTTTTCGAGATATCGCCATTAGGGTGGGCCAGGGGTGACTCTAGAATATTTGTACGATATGGGTATCAAACGAAAGGTGTTACTGAGTATTTTAAGAGGGAGGGGGCATTAGGTCTATAGGTGGACGCCTTTTCGAGATATCGCCATTAGGGTGGGACAGGGGTGACTCTGGTATATTTTTGTACGATATGGATATCAAATTAAAGGTATTAATGAGGGTTTTAAAAGCGATTGGCCCTTAGATGTATATGTGAAGGCGTTCTCGCGATATCGACCAAAATGTGGACCAGGTGATCCAGAAAATCATCTGTCGGGTACTGCTAATTTATTTATACATGCAATACCACTAACAGTATTCCTGCCAAGATTCCAAGGGCTGTTGATTTCGCCTTGTAGAACTTTTTCATTTTCTTCTACTTAATATGGTAGGTGTAACACCCATTTTACAAAGTTTTTTCCAAAGTTATATTTTGCGTCAATAAACCAATCCAGTTACCATGTTTCATCACTTTTTTCGAATTTGGTATAGAATTATGGCATTTTTTTCATTTTTCGTAATTTTCGATATCGATAAAGTGGGCGTGGTTATGGTCAGATTTCGCCCATTTTTTATACCAAGAAAAAGTGAGCTCAGGTAAGTACGTGGGCTAAGTTTAGTAAAGATATATCGGATTTTGCTCAAGTTATTGTGTTAATGGCCGAGCGGAAGGACAGACGGTGGACTGTCTATAAAAACTGGGCGTGGCTTCCACCGATTTCGCCCATTTTCACAGAGAACAGTTACCGTCATAGAATCTATGCTCCTACAAAATTTGAGAAGGATTGGTAAATTTTTGTTCGACTTATGGCAATAAAAGTATTCTAGACAAACTAAATGAAAATGGGCGGAGCCACGCCCATTTTGAAATTTTCTTTTATTTTTGTATTTTGTTGCATCATATCATTACTGGAGTAGAATTTTGACTTAATTTACTTATATACAGTAAAGATATTAAATTTTTTGTTAAAATTTGAATTTAAAAAAATTTTTTTTTAAAAAGTGGGCGTGTTCTTCATCCAATTTTGCTAATTTTTATTTAGCACATATAGAGTGATAGTAGTAACGTTCCTGCCAAATTTCATCATGATATCTTCAACGACTGCCAAATTACAGCTTGCAAAACTTTTAAATTACCTTCTTGTAAAAGTGGGCGGTGCCACGCCCATTGTCCAAAATCTTACTAATTTTCTATTCTGCGTCATAACGTCAACCCATCTACCAAGTTTCGTCGCTTTATCTGTCTTTTGTAATGAGTTATCGCACTTTTTCGGTTTTTCTAAATTTTCGATATCGAAAAAGTGGGCGTGGTTATAGTCCGATATCGTTCATTTTAAATAGCGATCTGAGATGAGTGCTCAGGAACCTACATACCAAATTTCATCAAGATACCTCAAAATTTACTCAAGTTATCGTGTTAACGGACGGACGGACGGACGGACGGACGGACGGACGGACATGGCTCAATCAAATTTTTTTTCGATCCTGATTATTTTGATATATGGAAGTCTATATCTATCTCGATTCCTTTATATATGTACAACCAACCGTTATCCAATCAAACTTAATATACTCTGTGAGCTCTGCTCAACTGAGTATAAAAATTACGAATAGGATAGGTCCTAGCACACTCCCTTGAAGAAACTTAGAGGATACGGGTAAATAATGTGAACAGACACCATCAATCACAAAAACCCAACTCCGATCCGCCATGTAGGACTTCACCCAAGATAAAATGTTGGGGTGAAATACCAGATCGGCTAGTTTTAATACTTATAGTTGGTGGCTGATTTTTTTGAAAGGCTGTGAAATATCAGTGTAGATGGTGTCGACTTGCACTTGTTAAAGGCCGAGAGACAGTATTTGGGAAAAACAGGTCACAGACGACCTACCAGGCATAAAACCATGCTGATTAGGTGTAATAATGCTTTTTACAGTAAACGAAATATTTTCCTTGATTACAACTTCGAAAAGCTTTGCTATTGTGGAAAGTTTTGAAATTGGACGGTCGTTGGCATTATTGCTCTTTTTGCTTTAAAAGTTGGAGTAATGAAGATACTTTACAGGGATTCATAAATTCTCTCCACTCGAGAGATTCGTTAAATATTCATAAAATAGTATCAGCCATCGCTGCACTATTTTTTTATCAGAAAGGAGGGACAGAACCCATCTGCAACAGTTTGCTTTGACAACTTTAACTTCGAGATTTCTCGGGTAAAATCAAAAATAGTTATGGAGAAGGTGCACCAAAATTGATTGGAGTACCATCACTATCAGGAAGAACTGTGTCAGACTCGAGGTTTTATCTGAAAAAATCAGCAATTAGATCGACGGTCTCCGAAAGATTGTGTGCATTGGTAACTTATGGATAGCTTTCACTTTTTGTAGCAAAATTTATGCAAACTAATCTCCAAACGTTTTCGAAAAAATTGGAAAAATTGGAGAAATTTTTTAAAAGTTTCCAAATTGTTATTTAAAGTTTTCTGAGTTTTGTTGAGGATGCAGTTTCGTATATCATTTAATTTTAGTCTAATTTGTCTAATTGTACAAGTTATCGAAATTTTTAAATTAATTTTTGAAATTCGTTTTCCGAAAGGTGTTTTAAGTTTTCTTCCATACAACGGGCACATAGCTTCCTTTTTTTAAACGGTTTTATTTAGCTTGACTTGACACGCCGGGCGGCATGAATTTTGTAAATAAATTTAAGTAACCTACCGAAAAGCTCCAAGCTTCAATCTTGGAATATAGTTCACAACCCGATGACAATGCAATAATAAGAAAAAACTCCGATAGGTGGCGCATGGATCGGAATATTTCAACAAATCGTATTTGTGCTCCGATTTGTCTCATATTTGGAACACATAATACATACATGAAAAGAAAGCGACATATGACAAAAATCGTCGCTAGTTGGTGCAGGTATCGACACATTAAAGAAAATCTTATAAGATTTGTAAAACTGTGAGGCACAGCATAACCTGATTAAGGTTCGGTTGGTCTTACTTATGGCTATCAATAGAAATTTGAGGCGTCCAACGCTTTTATTTAATTGTCTGATCAACGCCCTACATTGATGAGGAGTGTGATGACTAGTACCTAGGACCTACCTAATTATTTTCTAGTTTTTATTATTATTATTCATTCATGTAAGTATTGTTTTCAATAAAACCGTTTAACTTAGATTTTTTTTTAAATTATTTTATTATATGTATGAAGAAAAATCTAAGGCACCCTTTGGAAAAAAATTTGTCAAAAATTAGAGCGGATTTAAATAGGCCTATAACTTGTACTTTGTGGGACTAAAATTGACAAAACTGTATGCTCAAAAAAACTCAGAAAAGCTACATAAAAATTAAATTTTTTTTTATCAAACTGTGACTTTTGCGGGCTCAAGGTTCAATGTAATAAAACGCTTTTTTAAATATTTCCCAATATATTCCAATCAAAGCCCAAAGCCGCTTCATCTGCCCCATATAGCAGGACGGGTACGATAAGTGACTTGTAGAGTATGATTTTCGTCCGCCGAGAGAGGACTTTACTTTTAAATTGCCTACTTAGTCCAAAGTAGCATTTATTGGCAAGAATGATTCTTCGCTGCATTTCAGTGCTGATGTTGTTGCTAGTGTTGATGCTGGTTCCCAAATAAACGAAGTCTTTTACTATTTCGAAATTATGGCTGCCAACATTAGCGTGGTTGCCAGGGCGCATATGCGCTGACTCTTTGTTCGATGACAGCAGGCAAAAATCACAGTTTGATAAAATCAAAATGAAAGGTCGCTGCAATCATATTATAATTTAAATTTTTCGTAAAATTTTTCCGAATTTTAGTATATTTTCGAGAACGTTTAAGAAACTCATAGAAGTATTTTCTTCGATCATTGAAATAGCAAAAGTATTAATATGACGAAATTTGATAAAAAGTGCCACTAATTTAGTGCTATTTTTTTAATGCACCCTGCTGTATGAATGCATAAGGCATTAGTAGTGCGCGTTAAGGAAATGACATAAGTGGCAATAATTATTAAAAATCTTCTCGTGAAGTATGTATTGGAATAACAGACTGAAGTAATTCACAATTATATACACAATCCTACTCATTTGCATAAATACTACTATTTATTTATTTACAAAGATTTAACCACAAAGATTTATACATATGTACATGTATAGGTATGGCATGTATTATGGGGCATTCTTTCAAGAAAACATACGAAAAAATTATGTGTGCACAATTTTTTTTTTTTAATATTTTATGGTATATCTTTCGGAATTAAGATCTTAACACTTGTCATCTTAATTAAATTCAATTTGCTTCCTGTCAAAATCATCTCGGGTAAAGACTGCTTTGAAGGTTTGGGTTGAAAAAAAAAAAAAAAAATGAAAACTTGTCACTGTCACTTCTTCATAGTCCGGTATTGGAACTCATACACTGTTGTTGTTGTATTTGTTACCCTCATCAGCGATTTGGCTTTCAGATTTGTTACCTTACTTTGTGAAAAATGTTCACTTCCTTACTTAAGCACGCTCGGTACGTCTGTTACCAAGTCGCCTGTATTGTTCCTGCATATACAAGCCTAGGTCGTGAAAAACCTTCCACTATCTGAACTAGCCCCAAGTAAATTTTTTTCATGTTGGTACTTTCTTCGCTACACAGAGGTATGTGCATATCTTCGATACGTCTTAGCTGTCCTCCCAAGCCTAGCACACAGCGCAGTATAGTGATACAAATTTTATTTCTTCGTAACCCCTTTTTGTGGAATATCCCATGTGCTTGCAGAGAGTTGTGTCTCTATTATGATTGTCATTTAGCCACTCAATTTGCTTGACTGCCGGTGACAGCATAAATCCAAATTTACTGTCGAGTCATTCCAATTCACTGTCGAGTCATTGCATTCAATGCAGTTATTGTTGTAATGAGGAAATATGTATGCAAATTAGTTTATGAGATTTTTCATACGATTCTTGAATATTTACATAAATATGCGGTAGCTGTAGTGGCTATTGTTTAATTGTGAATAGCTGTTGCAATGCTTCCTGGCAATAGACCTTGACGAGGTATTATCACTGATGAGAGTTTTTGTTGTTTTCCTTTTGGTAGCACCTACAAAGTCGTCATACAAGAATCAGAGTAGCACCAAATAATTCCTTGTAGAAGAGCCGTAATTCAAAGATATCACAAATAAGCATTCCGGTCATGTCTACTCCTATTGAATCCAATCCACAACCATAATTGGCCTAACGGGTCCGAATTCGGCTTTAGGCTTAAAAACACCAAGTCGCCAGTGATTTTTGGTCCGAGTTTTGAGGTTAAGACCAAACTATTATTTGTATATAAGAGCAAGTTTCAGTACATGACCTTATAATCGAAAGATACCTTTCGGTAAGTGTAGCTCACCAGCGCAGCTGCAGATACTCCTGATGCATCAACCAGGCTTGGTAGAACAGCTGTAGCTAACTTATTTTCGCCCTAACATATGGTGTGTCTCCTGCCATTCGTTCGACTCATTTTATGATTGGTAAACATAGAGACCGGATAACCGAATTTATCAATTCCAGCATGCGATTTTAGACTGTTGATCATCATTTGACTTGGGTATTGTCACAACCTTAAGTAACCCTTATTCAGCTCAATATCAGGGCAAAGTCTCCCAAACCCGCTCTGATTAAATTTTTGTTTTGATATCGAACACACACCCACTCGTCATGAGCTCCTTAGAGGAGAGCAGCTTTCAATAAAGCGCTAATAGGAAACCGAGAGGAAAAGATGGTTTGTTTGTTCGTTTGCAATAGATCTCCTCCCAGTATCGGAAAAAGTTTAGCGGCGAAAGTTGTGGAAGGAGGTAGTTGTTACAAACATCAGCGATAAAGAGAAGGAGAATGTACCAAAAGAAGGTTGAATCAAGGATTGGGCAGTGGAAACCGGGCGACAATGCAGCGGTTTATAGCATAGCCAGCAGTTACCCTCGGCGCAAGTGCAGTGGAGGCTCCTTAAGCCCTCAGAACTTCACTTTAACGGATGAGTTCAATTGCTGAGGAGCGGCCTTTCTACGCGAAGTTTGCGGAAGCTCATGCGAAGCATAAATTTGAGGTAGACATAGTATAAGACGCACTTATCCTCGGAGTCTGAGCGAAAGGATTAATTTAGGGATTCAAGGGGTTGTGTAGCGCACCCCCTTTAAGGGATTTGCACGGTCTCCAAACCCTATTGTCATTCTCACTACCCATGGCGAATCCTGTTTATTTATCGGCCTAGACTATGACGACCCCAAGTTTCTCAATAAAGGAGGGGTTCAATGATATAGAAGGTTCAACTTGGTCACATCAATCGCTCCTGATATGGTTAACCTTGTCACTACAAGTCGAAAAAGGATTAACTGTAAGCGAAATCTAAGTGCGCTGGCCCTTTACTGGAATTCTTCACCCCTATAATTGCTTTTTATCATTATTTTTGCTTGAGTACCAGCTTTTGTGGAAATTCGGCTGGATAGGACGCTAGGCAGCCAATATTTATTCGAGTAGTGCTATCACTATCTTTGAATTTTTATAAATTGTTATGTTATCGAGTCACACATAAACTAGTCGTGGATTAGGGTTGAAACTAGGAGATGAGCTGTAGATTCTCAGTTGCCAGTTTAAGGTAAGAGGGAAACCGAGCGGGTGAAAAGAAAAGAACCGGACGGGTGAAAGAATCGAAAAACGAACTGGGCCAGTGAAAGCAAAATTTATTCGCAGGACTGATTCCGTGGTAGCCATGCTCCCATGCCGAGATTACAAGGAGATCGTAGCTAATGCTCCTGTAGCGTGGGTACAAGGAGGTTGTTGCTCGTATGTTTGCAATCGCTTGAAATGGTTAGACTTGAGTGAAGTCCCCAACGGAAATAAATATAGAGAGTTTAAGGTTTGTGGGGAATATGGGGGAGGTGTTTGGCAGAAAGTTAATGGTACAGACTTACCTCATCCAAACAAAGCATACCACTCTGTATCAAGCAAAAAATTGCGTAGGTACTTAAACTTAAGTCATGATGAAGTGTTTGAGAAGTCAACGCACCTACCGAAAGCGATTGCCTGCCGAGCGAAGTGCTTACTTGCCTTAACATACAGGCATTATTTTTTCTTAGTGGTAATGACTATGGGTATGTATAGCTGTGATGCTGCTGAAAGCCGTCTAATTAGGAAGGGTGTGAATGGTAGTGATGCTTATCAAAGTAGCATTACAAGCGACATTAGGAGATTTTCTAAGGAATTGCCTACCATTTCACAAGGCAACTTACATGAGACTGCATTTGTTTTCAGCACTTACGTCTTTTTAAGCCAACGATTTCCAAGAATTGAGAGTAATAGATTAAAAATCTTGAAATGTTGTTTTTGTATAGTATATCAGTTAACTTAAATAAGAGTTATTCCAAGCACAACGCAGTCCCGTATTGCTATTCGAATTTACTCTGCGAATTCGATTGCAAAAAAATTATTATATTTTTTCTTTTCAAAGTAAAAAAAAAAAAATTAAAATAATATTAATACCAATATTTACATTAATTTCTGCTACCATTGTTCCAAAGTATTACCCTCTTTCAAACCACTTTGGTTTATTGTTTTTGTTGCGTAAATTAAAATATTGTTTATTTATGTATGAATTAAATGAAATTAAATGGCAATGAGTTGGAATCAGCAGATTTTCGTTGGTCTTTATAAATGCAGTAACAAGTGGCCAGCGGCAATTTTTATATCCTCGAACTCATACAACGCCTTAGCAGAGTAAACAAAGATAAAAATATACGTACATTTATATGTAAGTGTGTATGTGTGCATGGTGGCATAGAATCAACCACTTTCAACCTGACAAATATTGTGCTTTCACACCCTCTTTTATAATTTGTTATAAGTAACTACATACAGTAACGTGCACAAAAATAGCAGTGGAACTTTTTTTTAATTAAATTTCGTGAATTAAGTTCAATTTTTTGTTTTCGATAATTTAAGAAAAAAAAAAGAAATTCATTCCTATAATTCGAAAGAATTTTGTGAAAATACCGAAATTTTTATTTAGAGCTTTCTAATTTTTTTTTTTGTATGCAGTTTTGTAGCCCAATCAGTTTTAGCCTAACAAAGTACACATTATAGGTATCTGAAAATTCGCATTGGTTTTTAACAATTCTTTTCGAATGGTTTATTATATTTTCATATTTTCTTTTACTTATTTTTAAGAAAATCTGAAACACTCTTGTGAAAAAAATTTTCTAAAATTAATGCAAATTGGGAGAGACCTTTGACTTGTACTTTGTTAGGCTAAAACTGATTCAAATACAAAACTGCTTTGAGTATGCATTTTATGCAAATTTTAAATTAACTCTCAATAAAAAATTGAAATTTTCTCGAATTTTCGAATTTTTTCGAAAGCGTTTTTGAGTTTGATTGTAGTTACTTTGTTAGACTTAATTTGATTGTGCTACAAAACTGCATTCTCAAAAAAATTCAAAGAGAATGCAAAGAACTCAAAACTCACTTAAAATAAAAAGTTCGAAACATTCATAAAGACTAAATTTGATCGGGCTACAAAACTACATGCTTGAAAAAATAAAAATTTATTCCAATAATAAAAATTGATAGTTTCATGAAATTTCCTCGAATTTCAAATTTTTTCCAAAACTTTTTTGAACTGGTTTCTACTTTGTTAGATTTAATTTGATTGTGCTACAAAACCGCATCCTAAAAAATTAAGTTTTTCGAATTTTGGAATTTATTTGAAACTGGTTTTGAGATTAGACTAAATTTGATCGGGCTACAAAACCACGTACCCAAAGATAATTTATATGCGTTCGAAATAAAATGTTTGAAAGTTTCATAAAATTTTCTTGAACTTTCGAATTTTTTCGAAGACTTTCTTGAAATTGATTGTACTTTGTTAGAATTGATTTGATTGTGCTACAAAACTGCATTCTAAAAAAAGCTCAAACTCATTGCAAATAAAAAGTTCGAAATTATTATAAAATTTTCGATTGTTTTCGAAAACTTTTTTGGGATTAGTTACAAATATTGTGCTTTCACACCCTCTTTTATAATTTGTTATAAGTACCTACATACAGTAACGCGCACAAAAATAGCAGTGGAATTTTTTTTATTAAATTTCGTGAATTAAGTTCGTAAATTTTTTGTTTTCGATAATTAAGAAAAAAAAAAGGAATTCATTCCTATAATTCGAAAGAATTTTGTGAAAATTCCGAAATTTTTATTTAGAGCTTTCTCAATTATTTTTTTTTGTATGCAGTTTTGTAGCCCAATCAGTTTTAGCCCAACAAAGTACACGTTATAGGTCTCTGAAAATTCGCATTGGTTTTTAACAATTCTTTTCGAATGGTTTATTATATTTTCATATTTTCTTTTACTTATTTTTAAGAAAAGCTGAAACGCTCTTGTAAAAAAAATTTTCTAAAATTAATGCAAATTGGGAGAGACTTTTGACTTGTACTTTGTTAGGCTAAAACTGATTCAAATACAAAACTGCTTTGAGTATGCATTTTATACAAATTTTAAATTAACTCTCAATAAAAAATTGAAATTTTCTCGAATTTTCGAATTTTTTCGAAAGCGTTTTTGAGTTTGATTGTAGTTACTTTGTTAGACTTAATTTGATTGTGCTACAAAACTGCATTCTCAAAAAAATTCAAAAAGTTTTTGGGATTGGCTGTACTTTGTTAGACTCAAATTGGTGGGGCTATAAAACTGCAAAGAATTCAAAACTCACCTAAAATAAAAAGTTCGAAACATTCATAAAGCCTAAATTTGATCGGGCTACACAACTACATGCTTGAAAAAACAAAAATTTATTCCAATAATAAAAATTGATAGTTTCATGAAATTTCCTCGAATTTCCAATTTTTTCCAAAACTTTTTTGAACTGGTTTCTACTTTCTTAGATTTAATTTGATTGTGCTACAAAACTGCATCCTAAAAAACTAAGTTTTTCGAATTTTGGAATTTATTTGAAACTGGTTTTGAGATTAGACAAAATTTGATCGGGCTACAAAACCACGTACCCAAAGATAATTTATATGCGTTCGAAATAAAATGTTTGAAAGTTTCATAAAATTTTCTTGAGCTTTCGAATTTTTTCGAAGACTTTCTTGAAATTGATTGTACTTTGTTAGAATTGATTTGATTGTGCTACAAAACTGCATTCTAAAAAAAGCTCAAACTCATTGCAAATAAAAAGTTCGAAATTATTATAAAATTTTCGATTGTTTTCGAAAACGTTTTTGGGATTAGTTATACTTTGTTAGACTGAAATTGGTTGGGCTACAAGACTGCAAAGAATTCAAAATTCACTTAAAATAAAAAGTTCGAAGCTTTCATAAAATATATTTTTTCGAAAACGTTTTTGAGATTAGTTTTAATTTTTTCGACTTAAATTGATGAGGCTACAAAACTGCGTACTCAAAATTCACTCTGAATAATAAGTTCAAATTTTCGAGTTTTTTCGAAAATGTTTTCGAGATTGGTTTGCATAGTTTCAGTTGCAAAATTCATAGAAATTTTCTCTTAAATTATCGGATATAAAAAAAAAAGCTTAACTGGCGAAATTTGCTCAAAATTTGCGAATGCTATTTTCGTGTTCGCTGCTGTAGATATCTACATATGTTTGTATGTTTCGACAAAGCACTTGTGCCGCACACAAAATTGTGGTTTCACAATAAATGCCACTTACAGCCAAAATTATTATTTTCATAATTTCTGCTTATTGAGGCCACTTTATTATGTGTATATGTATGTATGTATGTGTGAATATATCCGAGTGCACTCTATGCTTAAACACCCCTCTGGTGGGTGACGTATTACATACAAATATACATATGATATAAATGTATGTATTTATTGCGTATGTATGTGTTCTTTTATGATTTTAGCCAGCTTCCTCTGGGAATTGTTTGGATTTTACCTATTTTTTTTGCTGCTGCTACCGTTGTTGTTTTTCTTGCGGCGTATAAACATTTTTTGGTATAGAGTAACTGAAAATTATGCCCTCAAGTATTTTTCTGACAGGCAATGAACGAATAAAAAGCTTTCATTTTACAATTTTAAAATGCCAAAGTGTGCATTTCGTCAACAAATATTAGCAAAGTGAGCTTAATGTTATTATTGTAATGCTGACGAAAGTGTTTTAGTGTGAGTGCATAAATTTACACTTAAGTAAAAATTCTAGATTGCGCTTGAATGTGCACATACACACATGATCTAATACATTTCAGCCAGATATATATTCACGTAAAATTGTTAAGTCGAAAAACGTGGCATTTAATTTCCGATATCCATAATCCGATTGTTAGCAGGAACCAAAGGTTAAATGAAACACATACTTACAGCGGCGAATACAAAAGTAGAAGTGGTAGTTTTTTATCAAATTTTGTCAGTAAAATTATAATTTTTTTATTTTCGCTGGCATAAGAAAAAGCTTAGATGAATTTCTTAACTGAAACTATGCAAACCCATGATAAAAAAAGAAGGTACTTCCACTCAAATTTTTTTGACGTATTTGGGGATTTTTGAAGTTTCATAATGTTTGTTGTTTTGCCAGAAGCGTTGCCATGACATTACTGTTTAAGGCGAAATTGTGGTTTTTCGAGATGGACATTTCCTTTAGGATGAAACGTAATGGTCATCTGAGATAATAATAATATGCTTTGGCCCGATTAATGTGCATATATATCGATTAAGAATACAGTTCTCGTGTTCCAATGGTACATGAACCAGATACGTATAGAGATTCAACATGCAAATGCAACAACAATGTGACCAATGTGAGTGGAGTGACCATATGGTTCACATTGTTGTTGCATTTGCATGTTAAATCTCTATCCGTAGCTGGTTCATGTACCATTGGAACACGAGGAGTAAAACATGCAATTTTATTGAAAAATGGTGGATAATGACTCATGCATTGGTTAATGACTATACCTTAATGCCAGCTTGATCCCAAGACAGAAAAAAATACGCGAAAAATCCTGTTGTTCTAGCATGGCCCTATTATCAAGCCCCTACAGTGGATATTTCTCAAGGCATTTTGAGAAAAAGTGTACTTCCAAAGTCTGCACATCTATGTCAATGCTAAAAGGGTACAGAATATGTATAGGCGGGGCTGCCACAAGGTGGCCCCTGGTACAACGAGCAAAAACACTCTCATAACTAGTGGCAAACCTGCAGAGCTACATGGTAATGTTCTCCCTAAAAAATGTTCTCCCTCCTAAAGCGCAAAGCTTGGATTATACAATAAATAAAAAAATGTGGACTTGTAGCCAATTTATCAAGAAATTGCGGTGTCGGTTTATAAAGACCTTCTTTGAGCAAGCACTTGACAAACGTCTATGTTTTGGCAAAATGTTCTGAGCAAACGGACACTTAAGGAGGCTATATTTCCTTGCTTTGCATACTTCAATTCATGTTTTTTCCACCAAAACAATTTTCGGGAGCTCGAAAAACTTATTATAAACCTTCTTTCTAGGCTGATATTTCGTATTAAAATATTTCCAAGACATGTGGCTCATTTTTTTTATTTAAAATAACTATGAAAGTAATTTAGTCGTATTCGTTAATATGAAAGCTATCAAAATTAGGAAAATTCCTAACATTTTTCAATCTGGTAGCTTGTTTTTGGTGAAATTGTCATTGTCCCCGCAAAATTCAAGTGGCTAACGTCACACAAAATGGAACTACCTCCATTTTTTGTATCATGATGCAAACCAATCTCAAAAATGTTTTCAAAAAAGTTCGAAAGTTCGAGAAATTTTTTCAAAAATTTCGAACTTTATACATATATTGTTTAAACGATTGACACTAGCTTTATTGTTTATATGGAAGCAGATATGAAGCACGCTTCGAAAAAAGTCCACTCCACTTTTGAGAGACGTTTAACTTACAATTTGGACTAAAATTGTGGTATTGTACCACAAACTTGAAAAAAAATATTTCTAAGTAAAAGGTGAAAAATTTTAGTACGACTTTATCGAAGTTTTGAGTTTTTTTGAAAACTCTTTGAAATTGGTTTGCATAGTTTCAGTTACAAAATTCATTTGGAAAATAAGGAAAAAAATGTTTAATTGGCGAAGGTTGATAAAAACTGCTTCTCTTATTTTCGTGTTCGCTGCTGTACATTACATATGTGTGTAAATTACGACTCAATATAAAAATTATGACTCAGAAAACTTCGTAACGAAATTTTTGCAAGTAAATTTTTCTAAAGCAAAATAAGTTTACTTTTCGATCCAAATACCTAGTGCCGAGCTAGTTTAAACGCCGTTCTCACTTTGTTTAGGTCGGGTCATATTGGCTGGGTTGTTTGATAATCTTTTAGATGTGCAATTCGGTATGGCAATAGTACTATAATTGTTATTTAATTGAATGGCTGATGAATCGTGGCTGCCTAAGTAATGTCTAACGATGCTTCATCTTTTAATAGATGAATTTGCTCGTCTTCTCTTCACACCACCTCTTCCAAGCCGGGCTGTGAGAATGGCTGTTAAAATTCTGATGCTGCTTTTTGAAGGTTAGTGATGGCTTTATACCGCTTTGTGTTGTATCCTTCTATTAGCCATTACCTGCCGCGGTCCTGGATTTTTAAGCCAGCGTTCATCTCTACGGACGTCCTGGTATTGTGGTGCTCCACCTTCGACAGCGAAGATTCTGGGTTCAGTTCGAAACAAGTTTTTATAAGCGGGGTCGACCCCAGCATTGATTTGGCAAGAGCTCCGAGTGTTTTTATGCCATGAAAAGCTTCTCAGTGAAAACTCATCTGCCTAGTAGATGCCTTTCAAAGTCACGCTTGCATTTATTTATTTGTTCTCTGAGGCATGCCTCCTCCTGCCTGAACTCTTCCGAGATTGTGCGAGACCCAATTGCCACAATAGGCTCTTTGTACTTATGCATCGCTCTGTAGCCCGGCACCCCAACCAAAGACATTGTTATTAGCCCCAAACCGATGCAGTCTCTCCACGCGCTTAAGAACCGCTGATGAGGATGATGCCTTGAGCGCTGCCTGCCTGTCGCTCAGCATATGGATTCTCTCATTAGTACAGCCTCCTTGCGGGTTGATAGCTGCACAGTGGCTTATGGCGACAACTTTGTCCTATGAAATACCCAGGTGTTTTCCGGGTGGTATGGACTATTTGGATCTGGTATCGAAGAACCGCGCATCCGCCGCCCTCTTTTGTGTTTGAGCCATCGCTGTACCATATGAGAATTAAAGTTCCCTTGGTGTTACCATCTGGCGCAAGTTAACTCAGCGAAGAAGCGACTGGCGCGCCTTGTTGGACGGTCATAATCGTTTTAATGGCTAAGCGCCAGTTAAATAAGTAAGTAGGTGCCATAGGAGAGTGGGATCCCGGTTTAATGCTTCTAGTCTGGAAGTGTCCTATGTACCTTTGTTCACCAGCTCTATTCCAAAACGATTATCAAACCTAACCAGATTCCTTATGTGATCCCTGGATCGCTGGATGGTTTGAATTTGTTCTATTAATTTCACTATACTCACTTGGCCTTTACCAAGCCTTCCTTATCAATCGTCTAGTCTTTTCCTCAGGGTGAAGGGTACAATAAGAGTCTTGTTAGGGTTGACTTAGCTCTACCTCTGTACACTGTTCTTTTGTCAACCTCAATGTCCTTTGCATTATGTCCCAAAGGGTGCTCACAAATCTGCTTTTTGCAATTCTCACAATATTGCCCGCGTACATCTGACAGCGGATTCCGTTCCGTAAGAGCCTCTGTTGGATTTCATCAACTACCGGCTCCTACACCAGGTGTGATAGCAAACCCCTTGTTATACAAATCTGTACTGTACCATCCCCAATAGAGGTTTTGGTAGTTCTTGAACGTAGTAGAACGTTTATCCACTTTCGGATTGACCGCTGAACCTCTGTTATCTCTTCCGATTCACACTATCGTGGCCGTGTTGTCAATGTTGTTTACGTCCAAAAAAGCTCATAGCACCAACTTTCCGCAAGCAAATGCAGTTTTCAAGTTTCTGTGGTCAGTTGGTATAATGCGTTGTCCTGCCTGACCCATAGGCATGCTGAGCTGAATGTAGCATTATTTTCTCGCGTTTTCACACACGCCATAGTAGTTGGTCTAGGATTATGTTACGTTATGCTCCATTGATCCCTAGCCCACTTAGTGTTCGTTGTTTTGTATTCAGTTTTTGGATATTGTATTGCTTGTCTACGGAAGGCTACGGATTGTGTGAATCAGTCCGTATGTTGGTACAATTCTTTCGGCAACAGAGTAACTTCATTCTAAAAAAGAAAGAAACAAGTTTTAAACCAAGCACATTTCATAGGTAGCTACTTTCACTATAGATACACTATTATTTTCCCCACATAGCCAACTTGATCTAACCCTTAGAAAATGAGTATGTGTTTATTTATGTTTTGAAAGGACTAAACGCGCTCGCCTATTAAAACACACACTTCAGAGCATTTATGCCAAACAATAAGGTTACGGTCTCCTCCACACAGTGAGCATATAATGAGGCTGATATGTGTAGGTATTTCCTATACAAAGGGTATTAGTGTGCTTGACAAAGTGCACAATCATTTACCGTCTCTACATTTTTTTGCCATTTTCTATTTACCTTAGTTCTAGCTCCTCTTTTATGAAATATTTTGGTATTATAAAAACACCTTGGGTCTCATTTTTTTGTAAGCGCAATTCGGATTGTTGCAAGCACTGCTGATATTATTGTTATAATTATACTCAGTTGAGCAGAGCTCACAGAGTATATTAACTTTGATTGCATAACGGTTGGTTGTACAGGTATAAAGGAATCGAGATAAATATAGAGTTCCATATATCAAAATCATCAGTATCGAAAAAAAATTCGATTTAGCCATGTCCGTCCGTCCGTCCGTCCGTCTGTCCGTTAACACAATAACTTGAGTAAATTTTGAGGTATCTTGATGAAATTTGGTACGTAGGAACGATATAGGACAATAACCACGCCCACTTTTTCGATATCGAAAATTTCGAAAAACCAAAAAAGTGCAATAATTTATTACTAAAGACGGACAAAGCGATGAAACTTGGTAGGTGAGTTGAGCTTATGACGCAGAATAGAAAACTAGTAAAATTTTGGACAATGGGCGTGGCACCGCCCACTTTTAAATGAAGGTAATTTAGAAGTTTTGCAAGCTGTAATTTTGCAGTCGTTGAAGATATCATGATGAAATTTGGCAGGAACGTTACTCTTATTACTTTACGTCTGCTCAATAAAAATTAGCAAAATCGGAGAACGACCACGCCCACTTTTTAAACTTTTTTTTTTTAATTTCAAATTTTAAAAGAAAAGTTAATATCTTTACAGCATATAAGTAAATTATGCCAACATTCAACTCCAGTAATGATATGGTGCAAAAAAATACAAAAATAAAAGTAAATTTCAAAATGGGCGTGGCTCCGCCCTTTTTCATTTAATTTGTCTAGGATGCTTGTAATGCCATAATTCGAACAAAAATTAACCAATCCTTGTGAAATTTGGTAGAGGTTTAGCTTCTAGGACGGTAACTGTTTTCTGTGAAAAAGGGCGGAATCGGTTGAAACCACGCCCAGTTTTTATACACAGTCGGCCGTCTGTCCTTCCTTTCGGCCGTTAACACGGTAACTTGAGCAAAAATCGATATATCTTTACTAAACTCAGTTCACGTACTTATCTGAACTCACTTTGTATTGGTATAAAAAATTGCCGAAATCCGACTATGACCACGCCCACTTTTTCGATATCGAAAATTACGAAAAATGAAAAAAGTGCCATAATTATATACCAAATACGAAAAAATGGATGAAACATGGTAATTGTATTGGTCTATTGACGCAAAATATAACTTTAGAAAAAAACTTGGAAAAATGGGTGTGACACCTACCATATTAAGTAGAAGAAAATGAAAAAGTTTTGCAGGGCGAAATCAAAAGCCCTTGGAATCTTGGAAGGAATACTGTACGTGGTATTACATATATAAATAAACTAGCGGTACCCGACAGATGATGTTCTGGATCACCCTGGTCCACATTTTGGTCGATATCTCGAAAACGCCTTCACATATAGAACTAAGGGCCACTCCCTTTTAAAACCATCATTAATACCTTTAGTTTGATACCCATATCGTACAAAAAAATTCTAGAGTCACCCCTGGCCCACCTTTATGGCGATATCTCGAAAAGACGTCCACCTATAGAACTAAGGCCCACTCCCTTTTAAAACACTTATTACACTTTTCGTTTGACACCCATATTGTACAAACGCATTCTAGAGTCAACCCAGGTCCACTTTTATAACGATATTCCGAAAAGGCGTCCACATATAGAACTAAGGCCCACGCCCTCTTAAAATACTCATTAAAACCTTTCGTTTGATACTCATATCGTACAAACAAATTCTAGAGTCACTCCTGGTCCACGTTTATGGCGATATCTCGAAAAGACGTCCACCTATAGAACTTAGGCCCACTCCCTTTTAAAATTATCATTAACACCATTCATTTGATACCCATATCGTACAAACAAATTCTCGAGTCAGGCCTGGTCCACCTTTATGGCGATATCCCTAAATGGCGTCCATCTATAGATCTATGGCCCACTTCCTCTTAAAATAGTCTTTAATACCTTCCGTTTGTTACACATGTCATACAAACACATTCCAGGGTTACCCTAGGTTCCTTTTACAACATGGTGATTTCCCTTACTTTGTCTCCACAGCTCTCAACTGAGTATATAACGTTCGGTTACACCCGAACTTAGCCTTCCTTACTTGTTTTTTTTTGTTTTTGTTTTTTTTTTTGTAACAAATAACTAAATCTTAAGTAGACCGACAAAAGGACAACAATTAGCAGCAATCGTTTTCTATTGGCGTATTCAAGTTAATTTGTTGTTGTTGCTGTCCTTTTGAAGTTCGCGCGTTTAGAGACACAAGTGGATGATAATCTGAAATCAATTGTCGAATCGAGACCACCATGCAGGTGATTGCCACTTATACTTTTTTGTTAAAGTATTTCTCTTCATAAGATTCCTTCTCAATTTCTTCGAAAAAGTACGCACATAGGGCTAAAGTACGGCATGAAGGGCTAACCTTTCGTGAAGAAAGTGTGGTAACAAAATTTTCATAATAAATATACTTAGATCAATCTTAGTTTATCAGTTTAACACTGCGAACTGGATGCAGGTAATGGCAGCGCTATGAAACTTTGGTAGACCTCCTTACCCTACGGATGAGGGACCAATAAAGCACAGCATTGTCATTGTAGCAGTTTCCAAGAAACTGGATATGCTTCAAACATTATGCAGTGAGATCTTAGGAAGAATAAAGGATTCGCTGACGAATATGGAGCTTGAGATGGCTAGCGATAAGCCAGACGTAGTTTTGATGAGCTCAAAGCCGACTATGGACGAACTAGTCCTAACCATAGGAGATTATCAAATAAGTTCATAGCTTTATTTGAAATATTTAGCAGTAAATATTGCCGCAAAACTAACTTTTAAACAGCATTTCAGGGCAGTTGTAGAGAACGTTTCCAAAGCTAGTTAAGCCACGTTCCACGGCTGCCCTCTACACATGTAAACGGGCAATTGGACGGAAATGTGTTATGTCCCCTATGATAGTGTATTGGATATACACGGTTATAGTTAGGCTAATATTGCTATACGGGGTGGCGGAATGGTGGCCCGCCCTGAATAAATCCTCGACGGTTCTTGCTCTTCAAAAGGTGCAAAGATCTGCACTACCATGCATAGGCGGAGCCATCCGCACAACGCCAACGGAGGATATTAATGTTATACTGAACCTAATACCCATAGATATAATAGGCATAAAATATGCAGCATATGCAGCTATTAGGCTGAGGAAACTGACCACATGGTCTCACTGCAACCATACTGAAATTCTTGACAGATTCTGCATACCACATGGCTGGAATGCCATGAGTAGAGATCGCGAGAGCTTCCCACCCTTCGTAAGGGGGATATTTCCTTAGTTGTAGGTCTTCTCATTGGTCACGTTTGTATTGGACCGCACGCGGAAAGGATTGGCGCTCCATTTAATGACTATTGTTGAAGCTGCGACAACGAAGAAGAGCCTGAAACTGTTAGGCATCTACTCTGCGAATGTCCAGCGTTCTGTAGAAGGAGGCAACATTTTATGGGCAAGTTGTTTCTCGTAGATCTGACTGATATAGGTGAGGTCAATACACGACGCTTAGTTAGCTTCACAAACTCAACGAAGAGGTTTGATTAGGAGAGTGTAGGAACAAATCCATGTGGTTTCACAATGGGCCGATAAAGGCCTAGGTGTGCCGCTCTGATACGGACGGCAGCCACTTAAACCTAACCCTAACTTAACCTAGGTGAGCCCAAATGCAAATAATGCCCAATATTGACAGCCCAGCTAAAACTACCCGTCAGATATTATCAAACGTAACGAGCTCGATAATATTATACAATGCCCTAAAATTACTTACCAAAAAGACATTAGTACTAGCAGCTTACCCAATTACTGCTATACGAAGAGTAAGTGGGTCGTTGTCCGCCGAACCGATCCTTGTTTTATCTAGGATGATTCCATTACATCTCATGTCAGTGTAAATCGTAGATATGTATGACACTGGAATCTGGCGACTATCTGAAGATTGCAACGTCACGAACAATAGCTACGTAGCATGAACGGTGGGAATACTCGAGGAAAGGGCGCTGGACTTTCTCGTTAGTTTGGAATACAGAGGAATCGTATGAGCTGAAGCGCGGCGAACTAAATTTCGATCTCATGCAGATATTGAGTGTGCACGGTCATTTCAGGGAGCGTTTACGTAAGCACAAGATAGACGAGGATCCCTTCTGTCCACACTATCCACCGAATGAGAAAACGCGTGTTCTTGTTTTCTCAACGAAAGACTCTCTGTACACAGAGTTTTAGGAGAAACCATCCATAAGGAGTTTGGCTCCCCTAATATGCAGAGAAATAGATTTTTGGACCATTTTGAGCAAAATCGCCCTTCTAGGTCTGACGCGTTTGATGCATGCTGAAAGAGAGCGCAGCGAAATGCACATGTACAGTAGTGGTGATTAAATCGCCTTACCCCTCCGTGAGGTTATGTCTAACGACAGTCCCACGTGGATCACCTCATATGCAACTGCCCTGCGATAGGTAGTGCGAGATAGTGCTGCCTTAGCGCTCCCTTTTGTGGAGTAGGACATTAAGAATTTGTTAGCCTGTTTAGGTAATCGAAATGGTTCGAAGATAGGAAGTAATTATGTCATTTTGTGGTATCACAACGGGCCTCCTGATATTGGCCAACGTGTGTCTCCGCGGCAGCCAATTCAATCTAATCTAACCTGAACATATATGCGGTGAATATTGCGATCAAGGCAGTGTACGGCCATTAATTAGGCTCCGTGATATGGGCTCCCTGACTGCGGGAGCTGTAGCATTCCTACCAGCTTAGAATTTATCACAGACGATGCCGACAAGCGGGAGATGTCACTATTGAGGTTGTGTGAGTTCGGAGGCCATCAAGTGCTACAACAGTTAGAGAATTCAAACCCTACTAAAATAGTCAAGTGGATATTAAACCCTTGAGTGGTGCTAGTGGGAGTGTTTGTAATTGCGTTGAACGATAGTAGTATCCTGGGAAACTTTCATGCAGATCTACTCGATGGCAGATGATACGCCAAAACTATCATGTTCAAAAAGGTTCATCTATCGAAATAGATTGTGGTTTTCATGAGCCACTGAAACCCTTCCAGCTCCAACTGGATGGAGGAATCATTAATTTTTATATATCGAAGCTCTCCACCCGAAATAGTGACCATACTTTCATACAACGATGCCTGCACGATAATGGCAAAAGGTCCTGCCCATTCCATTGATGAGCTTGCTGTAAAATTAACAACTATCTTCCTAGTCTTTCCATGTTTTTGCCAAATCTTCGGCGACCTTATTTACGACGTGAACGGGGTGAATGACGGCAATATTGGACACTACAATGCTACAAAACAACATCCACGTTGATGACATTGATGAAAATTTGTGAGTGGTCGCGCCAATTGGATGGGGCGAAGCATTTCTACAAAAACAGCGAGCATGCAGCGGTAATTGTACCTCCAATATAGTCGCCCAGCTTAAAGGAAACACATTTGAGGAAGTTGTAGGCCTGTCAAAACACGGTAGTCATAGCTGCCACTGCTACCTCCCATAAAGGAGAAAAACGAAAGCTAAATACTCAGAGCCTGGTCATCCTAACATACATCTGATTGACGAGCACTTGATGAAAGCGAACTTCCCAGACTTCCGCGATCTGGCTACTGTAATATATTAAACTCTTACTTATCGTCCAGAATCAACCGGCACATTACGTATGCGCTACATGTATTGTGTCTCCACGTGACACCAGCCATCTTTTTAATGGATATGTGGAGCCAACGCTTCTAACACCCATGTCTATTTCATGCAACTCTATTGAGAATGAAAGTTTCCTTGGGCTGTTTTGGTTGAGGCGAAAGTGTTCTGCAAGAAGCAGTAGGATAAAGATAATTTGAATATAAGGGCGAAATTCCCGCCTAAAACCCTGAATCTGCTACTGCTCAGAACATTCTTACACCAAATTAGTTTTATAGTTAATTAAATTCAATTTGTTCCTCAGTTATTAAAAATTGTATATTAATGGCATGCCATATTTTCTCGCAAATAATTTTTTCTTGTTGACAAGTGCCAATATTTTGTTAAGAGTGGACAAATTATTCAAAAAAGTGCTACAAGTCTCTACTTTCTTCCACAATTATTTTACATACAATTTTTTACTAACAGAATTTTGAAGCAATTGGATCCTTTGTAAGGATTCAGCATTTCGAAGCTTGGAGTGATTGATACAATCGAACACTGCCCTCTGCGGCGCCAGCTTCTAATTAAACTGGGTAAATGTGTGGTGAAGTGTAGGCAATAGAACTGAAAAATTTGGTATTCTTATACGAAAATTAATTGTTGGCATCTAAGAAGCTGGTGGCATAGCATGACAGCTGCTGGGATTAGTCAAGCGCAAAGTTGTGACAATTTGTAAAATGCCGACAAGTAGTGACTAGGCATCTAGAGTACTATGACACTGATGGAGCGGAGTTACTGCTTGTGTTTGCCTAAAAATGCCATACAAAATATAGTCAAAACATTTGGCAATACAAAAATTTTGATTTTTGCTGTGTTGTTATTGTTGTTGTCGTCGTGGCTTAGCATTTTGAGGCGCACTAGCTGGTTGATTGCCTAGATTGGAGGCAGTCATGTGTGGATTTTTCTACTGCGGTTGTGGTTGCAATAGCGCATGATCGGACGGGCGTTGCACGGTGGGGTATTTGATCAATTTAGCTAGCAAAAAGTCGATTTTTCAGAATATTCCAATTTTTTTTTAAATACTCTCCCTGGCGTTCCTAGATGTCCACTGACTAGTATACATACCGCAAAACGCATCTGCAACGTCACCCGAGCTAGCCGCGCACATTTAAAGTTGTATAACAATTTTGTGCAGTTCGATGTATTTTTGGGTTAAAAAGCAACTTACCTTTCTGACCTAAATACTTGTTCACTTGTTTAGCCTTAATCAAATCTAGTTACATTTTCTTTTAGGACAGGTAAATGTGTTTTTAATTCATATGCTTTAACTGAGTTCTACTTGAATTCCTACAACTTTACAATATTAAATTTTTTAAAATCCTTGCAAACAAAAATATATATCTTTTTTTTCATGGCATATCATGTCAGTAATTTTTTGGCAATACATTAGCTTATGTTTGTTTCAAAGTTAAATAACAAAAACGGCTGCGCATACCCGCGATTTTTTGAGTGTTGATCAATTTTGTATGAGACTTATACCCCTATTGGCAAAAGGTGGCAACCTTGTGAAAAGATCCTCAGTGGCAACACCTAGGTGAAAAGTCCTAAAATGTAATAATATATCGATGTGCCAAATTTGATACAAATCGGTCAAGCCGTTTCCGAGATGGTAGTGGATATACAAAGAAATATAAAAAGGAAGTGAGGTGGCAACCCTAAGTGGCAACCCTACACAAAAGTGTCAATAGAAAGGCGGAGTAAAATTCCTTTCGTTCGATACCCATATTTACATACATATCTCATGTAATGTTAAAAAATTACCCCGGGTCCCTCCGAAACCGGGGGCTCCAACCAAGTAATTCCGCGCGGAAAACCGTGAATTTACTGTCAAAAATTTCACTTCATAACAATAAAGTGAGACGACCATTTTTTTAACAGAAATGACTGCTTTTTTATGAGTTAATCGGGGATTGCCCTATTGCTTTAAATGTAGGAAAACATTCATTTCAAGCAATTTTTAATTTTATAATTTATTTAATAATTTGAGAAAAATTTAAACAACGTGACATCAGGACGGAATAGGTGACAGCTGTTTCGAATATACCTTCTAAATCTCTTCAAAGCCTTTTCTCCCGGGAGTGGGATTCGAACCCGCACTCCTACGATAGTTGAAATGGTGACATCAGGACGGAATAGACGACAGCTGTTTCGAATATACCTTCTAAATCTATTCAAAGCCTTTTCTCCCGGGAGTGGGATTCGAACCCACACTCCTACGATAGTTGAAATGGTTACAAATGCATGTCAACAAATGCTACGTCATGCCTTAGTTGTTGTAAAGTTGTTCCCAATTGCCTTCTTTTGCATTTATTATTCTTCTACACATCACATACTTCGTATGTAATTATGTGTTGAAGTTATGCATCTTTGTAAGGCGGTTTCAGAGAAACTTGGTATTGTTGCTGTTTTTGTTCTGTTTATAGATGGTGATGTGTAGAAGAATAATATACGCAAAAGAAGGCAATTGGGACAAACTTTACAACAACTATGCATGATGTAGCTGAATGTGTTTGTAACCATTTCAACTATCGTAGGAGTGCGTGTTCGAATCCCACTCCCGGGAGAAAAGGCTTTGAAGAGATTTACAAGGTATAATCGAAAAAGCTGTCGCCTTGTCTGTCCTGATGTCACGTTGTTTAAATTTTTCCCAAATTATTAAATAAATTAGGGGGACTCATGATAGCATATAAACTTATAAGGTGTAAAATTATATCCATTTACACACGCTGTTATATGAACGCACCTAGTAATACTCTTGATAAACTTGATTGTTTATCAGCTGTATTATTGCCGAACAACATTTTTTGATTGTTACACAAATTAAAAAATGCCAAGACTAAGTGAAAAATCAAAACTAAAACGCCTTTACTCGCTGATGTTGGAGATTTTTGATGAAAATGCCGTCTGTAATGTCTGCAAGGTTGCATTCCTTTGAGTTTACCGCGTTTACACAATGAAATGTGCGCGTAAATTTATACAAATTGTGTAAATAATTTTTCATACAAAATTTGACAGCTCGTGCGTAAACTAGATAAATTTATACGTTTACACACTTTATAAGGCATTTATACGGTTACATGAGTCCCCCTATTATAAACTGCTGTTTTAATTTTGGCCAACCTGATTGATCAAATACCCCACCGTGTGTTGGTGATGCAGTAGCAGTAACAAATTTTAATCTGTAGCACCCCCACTGAGCGCATTGGCACCGGCAGGCTGTGGGTGTGGTGTGGTGTGTTTTTTTATACAGAGGTTTGAGTTAGTGTCAGCTTTGTACTGATGCTGCTGCTGTTGCTGCTTTTGAAAGCTCAGTTTGTTTTTCATAGTAAAATCTCTAGGCCGAAAATCGGCATCATCATCATCAGCATCATCATCAGAGTGCTGCAGCCAGCAGGTAGGCAATTCACTGATTTTTTTTTATAGGCACATGAATATCATGTAAAATCGGCAAAAGTGTATAAACATTTACATATGTGAGTGTGAGTGTCGATGAAAGTATCATGATTTTGTTTGCATATTTTCTCATGACCTATGTCGGGTTGTTATAGGCAGGCAGGTCGATTCATATGGTTCGTTTGTTGTTGTTGTTGCTCTTTTGTATGACGTCGCTGTTTGCTTTGCTTACTTACTTACCTACATATTTTTTTTTGATGCGGCGTGTAGTTAATTAAAAATCAACCGCTGCTGGGTTTGTTTGTTTAATGGATTTCATGCACGTTGCCACTGCTACGGTTGCGCAACAATGCCGCATAGCCGCATCCGATTTGGTTGGTCGCAGCATATTACCGCCTTTACGCATACAAAACATTTGAGAGTATCAGCGATTTATACGCTTTAGCAATGTAAAATCCGTCTGTGTACATACAATATGAAAAATTGCGCAAACATAACTCACCTTTTAGCAAACAAACCATATCTACACACATACACATATGTACATATGTAGCTGTATATTCACTTAACGCTTACGGCCATTTTGCTCACCATCACTTGCGGTGCGTATTTTGTTCTTAGGGAATTTTCCGATCAAAAATTGTAACTCATGGTTCAGTGGCCAATTTTTGATTGCAAAGGTGGGAGGTGTGTTCTTGGCTGCATACGAGTATGTTGATTTAGCAGTTTTCGTTGGTTAACTGAATTGTTTAAAAATTCACATAACGCCGATGAAACGTAAGTAAAGTAAATGAAAAACGCTTGCAACCGCATAAGCCAAGACCGCTTCGAATGCGATTGCCGCGAATTTTGTTGTAGGCTGAGATATTTCATGCTTGTTAAATCCATTTGAGGGATTGTGAAAATTGTGCATTTTGGATTTCGGCGTGAGAGTTTGAAGAAAAAAATCAGCATTCTAAAAGAGGCGTATTGAACAGGGGGAAAAAGTGCAAAGTTATCATATTGTATGTATGTATGTATGTATGCAAAGTACTTATGAACCTACATGAACGTTGCTTTAAAAACCTTCTAAAGTTGTAATTTTGCTTAGCAAAAAGTAAAGATAAAGCTGTCCTGGTATATCCTGAAACCATTCTTGAATCAAGTGATAATTCAACATTCTTTGATCTCCTCGATAACATAGGCGGTCACATTTTCATTTCTTAAAGACTTTTGTACGCTTATTTTGAATCTAACGTCAGACGAACTTAGTTGTTTCTAGTTTTTGAGATGTGGGCCTGCCTGTATCCTCCCTCTCCTTCTCTTCTTCTACTGAACTCCTCTCTTCCTATCCCTACTAAATCCCTTTTCCTATCCCTCTACCTCTTATTCGCCCCTGATCAGCTGTCTCCCCTATCTTTGTAGATTGCCCCATGGCGGAACCATAGTAAGTGGCAGCACGGTGACATAAGTACAAACATAAATACGAATTCCATGTACTTTGCTTTGTAAATTGATGGACTATGTGTCAAATCATATTAAAAAAATTCAAATAAGCTGATTTCCGGCTGTCACCTGTTCTTGGTACCGCCGTGGATGTTCCTTTCCGTTAACCTCTTCCTTTTTTTGTCCCCGTCTATAGCTCCATCTTTCCCTCCCACTTAATGTCCTTACAAGTTACAAGCAAACAGCATAATGAATACAGTTTTGTGGAATAGATCAACCTCTGGCGGACTTTACAGAAGACAAAGTGTATCAAATATTAATCTAGACAAAACGCATCGACATACAGTATTAAGTTTCAAGCATATGGCACCATATGTGAATCCTATTGTTCATTACGATAGATCAGGCCCTGTTATACTACCCGAAAAGAAAAGTGTTTCCTAAGTAGAGGTACGCATATACCTGTACCCTTGTACCAAATTTTAGGAAAAAATTTTTCGAATTAATCGCGCCCTGGGTCTTTTACCGGAAGGAAAGGTTCCAAATGTTAAGCTACAGCTTTTTCAGTTTGATTTGAGAAAGTCGCAAAAAAAAGTTAAAACTGAAGCTCAGAATTTCCAATTTAAGTTCAGAAAATTAAAATTGAAGTTCAGAAAATCAAAATTGTAGTTCAGAATTTCTATTTGTAATTCAGAATATTACAATTGAAGTTCAGAAAGTTAAAATTGAAGTTTCGAAAATTATAACTGAAGTTCAATTGAAAGTTCTGAACTTTAATTGTATTTTTTTGAATTATAATTATAATTTTCTAAACTTCAATCAAAAATTCCGAACTTCGATTGTAACTTTCTGAACTTCAATTGCAACTTTCTCAACTAAAACTCAAAAAGGTGTAGTCGAAAAGGAATTTCCTGAATCAAAATTTAAGAAAATTGTACATAAATAGAACTTTTTTAATAAGTCAGCCAGTTATTGGTCGTTCCATCAACCGGCGAGAAAGGGCTTCAAATATTAAGCTAGTCCAAGACCGGTTTACGTATACCGAATTTAGAGCAAATCACACCACAAATAAGTTTTCTTGGAATAGGCCGGCCGCTGGTTCACTTCCGAAATTGTCAATCTAAGCCAGGGGGGGAGGGGGAACTTTTTTTTTTTAAATATATATAATAATAACGTATGCAATTGGGAAAAATTTGCAAGACGTGGTGATGCTCGGATGCATTTCTAAACAGTCTGATCATCGCCGGAGTGCGGGCTCAAATCCCATTCCCGACAGAAAAGGCTTTATAGAGACTTGTTTTTGTTGTTGTTGTAGCGATAAGGACACTTCCCGAAGGTCTTGGGAAGTGTTATCGATGTTGATGGTCCCTTGCCGGATGCAGATCTGGTATGTTCCGGTAACAAGCACCATAAAGCCCGACCACCTCGGGAACGATTTAGTATGATCATATGTAACCTTCTAGGCCATACCATCCTCCCACCCCCTAGATTCATCAGGTGTTCGGGGTTGCCAGAGCCTCGGCTTTTAATGAAACAGGATTCGCCACGGGTAGGTGAGGTTGAAAATTGGGTTGAATAAGCTATATATTGCGCTGGCAACCCGTTGAATCAATTTGGTATTTTAGTCGCCTCTTACGACAGGCGTACCCACCGCGCGTATATTCTAAACCTCCTAACCCGGTGGGGTGATAGATTTAAAAGGTATAATCGAAACAGCTATCGCCCTGTCCGTCCTGATGTCGAGTTGTTTAAATTTTTTCCCAAACATTTCATAATTCGTTAGTTTAACGCCGATTATATAGCCTGCCAGACAGCTATAAATACATGCCTGGATCAATAGCTGTCTGTTTAGGCTTAAAGCAAGTAGGACATGTGCTCAGAAAATTCGAAAAGAAGTGGAAAGGGAAGAGGTGAATCCTAATTATTTTTTGTTCAGGGCTTATTTTATGTATGTTTACAGCCCTCCCTGCTGCCTTGCCTTTAGTTTACGTAGCAGTTGTTGTTGTACCAGCTTTATCGTTAGTTTTTTGTCGTCTTATTTAAACTCTAAGTTCGCATTTTGCAGGTGATGATGCTAAAATAAACAACGAAAGCGTCCTCGAAACGTTGAATCGTGAACTGTTCTTTTACCTGCTAATAGATGTCACTGTTGTTGTTGGAGCGATAAGCATACTCCCCGAAGGTTTTTGGGGAGTGTGCTTTGCCGGATATAGATGCGGTACGTTTCGGTCACAAGTACCATTGAGGTACTAGCCAAGCCATCTCGGGAATGATTAAGTTTGACCAGATGGAACCTTCTAGGCCAACCCACACTCTCATTCGCTAGATTAATGACGAACTTGGAGTCACCAGATCCTCCGCTGTGCTACAGAAACAGGATTCGTCACGGGTAGGTGTGGTTGGAGAAACTATAAATTGCGCTAGCAACCCCTTGAAAGGGTTTGGCTACACCACCCCTTGAATCAGTTTTGTATTTTAGTCGCCTCTTACAACAGGCATACCTGCCGCGGGTAAATTCTAGGCCTCTTAATTCGCTGGGGGATTGATGTGACTGGAAGCTGCTAGCGAGGACGTTTTCACAGCCCCATATGCAACATCGAACGGTAACGCAAATTACGGACTCATTTATTCATTGAATATAATACAGCTTATTGTTCTAATTTGATTCGTGATCATATAATTCTTCTGTCACATCCAAGATTAAAAATCTTAACTACTGAGAATGGCAGTTACAGATCACATTGTTCCCAAATAACGCGCTATTTTGCCAGCAATGCCAGCTGGGTTTTTGCTGCTACACATGCGTATGCGTTTAAACTTTGTAAGGCAAGATTAGTGCGGATAGTGCTGCACGCTTATGTTCTCATACAAAATTTAAGCGCAAACGTATACACACGTCAACATAAAGACGGCTGATCTCTCAAGGGGGTGAACCTATACACAAGGTATGTATTATTTAAATCATGAGCCTTCAAAAATTGAAAGCCATTGACCTTTCGTATACGCACTGAGAGCATAATTGTGCTATGGAATGTAGAGCACTGATTGAAATGCTAAGCAAGCCATGTTAAAGTTCGATTCTATAGAACATCCAAGAATATTGGTGCTTATTTTCAATAACTGGCTCAGTGTGCCAAACTCGTGGAGTATATTATAGAAATTTCGCGTTTGCAAACGTGCCGATTGAGAAGTTGTCATGAAAACCTCTAAGTAGGAAAAGATAGGACCTCATACTCGTTAAAATGAAGCTGGAGTTATGTGAAAGATACATCCATGCACCCGTTTTACAAATTTTCAAAGTATTTACCACCGAATAGGTCGTCTCTTGTGCCGCTTTATATCCCTATGGCCGGTCGTTCAAGCCAACGCCTTTTTCATGTGGGATCGAGTTTTCTTCAGATATTCTGAAGCTGTTATCCTCTTACAAATGATATTAGCTTTGCCACATTCTGACTCATAAATGCCAACTTATCGTTTACGCCATATATGAAAGCATAACGCATTTTAAGTTGCCCCCATACATATGTCCATACTTAAAATATAACTTTGTTCGAATGTCCCTACAAATTTGCTGTCTTGCCGAATGCAATATTAAAACAATATTTTATTCACTAAGTTTTCAGCAATTCACGAGCATATAAAATATAATATCAAGTGTTAGAAGCGTTTATTTATATAGCATTCGAATGTTTGCACATATTTTCATTGTAAATTCCATTGTATGATGCCCGCAGCGCCCGTGGCTGCCATAAAGCGCTTAAAATTTCTGTTTATTTAATTTGAAAAATTGAGTTTGGATATTTTGCACCACTAAGCCAACATTTTCATAACAATGTCTACTTACCGCTATTTCAAAACACACATACACGGACAGGTGTAGGCACTCTGAGTCATATACACATGCAAACGCGTAGGTATGTGTAGGTAAAAAAAAACTTCTCTTCCCACATAACCATTGAAAGCTTCATTGAGTTAGGTGCTTGTCCTTGTATGTATGCATGTGTATGTGCGTGTATGTAACCGCAAACTTTATTAAAATGGTATTTAAGTCATGGACGCGCCAATAATAGAAAATAGAAAATCGTTAAACCAGTTATACATATATACTTATTCATATGTACATGATTCTATATGTGGTTGGTATATATGTATATACAGAGAAACCCCTCCTAACGGACACCTCTATTAAAAAAGCACCTTCTTTGGTCGGACAGCTTTAGCACCAAGTTTAAAGCACATTTTTAGAACAAATTGCACACCGTTAGCCGGGCACTCTCTTGGCCGGACGCGGACAGTTCTTTGCTATAAAATGGGGTGAAAAACCACTACTGAGCGAACACGAACCAGTCACCGTGTGAGAGAGACCGGTTTTCGTAACAAATCAATCAAAAACCTTTCTTTGCCACCTCTTTAACGGACAAAGTGAGAGAATATATATCAGGTGCGTATACGTTTGAAAAACGTCGTACAGGTTGTTTCTTAAGGACTTCATATAAACTATATGTGTCCATAGAGTTAGCAGGAGCTTATTCGATGATCAAACTGAAAAAACCCCCTCAAAAAAAATGACCTGCGTTGAAATTTGCTACGCCCTCTTGGAAAATACTACAAGTTACTTTGGGCCCAACCACTAACGGCTTGTAGACCTGAAAGCCTTGTTCGGCGTGATCTTTGACACCTTGCAGCTCTACACTTGGCTTCACAACTTTACTAGCTGGCTGATGTTGTGCAGCTATTGTCTCCTTCCTTTTTCATCTGCCTTTTTGCTACCTTCTATACCTATATGACCGGGGCCTTATACAGTTTGTAAGTCTCTCCCTGTTCCAATTGTTCCAACCTACAACCTAATACACTTCTAGTCGTTATGCTACGCGAGATTTTCGCCCCAACGACCGCCTGGTTGTTAATACAAAAGTTTACGCGACTGTGGTTTGCGCAGTTTTTTCAGTATCTCTGTACGATCTTCTTATTACCGGACCGGCATACATAGACCACCCCGGTTCCAATTTGGTAGCGAGTATCGAAATTTCGGTATCCAACCCCATTAAGGCTCTAAGATCTCAACCGAAGCACGGGCTTACATAATTTTTAAAATATGTTTAACGTATTGACGCAAATGGATGTGAATTCAAATCTCTAATTCATTTATTGAATTTAATGCTTAAAACTAACAATTGAAAATTAAAGGCTGATATTTTACACAGCAAATATGATGATGTAAAAGATAATTCCACAATGGGAAGAAAATTTGATGAAATGAAGCTTCAATCGTTAAGTTGAATAGTATAATTCGGGATTTTGATCCGTCTTGCGACCGCGCAAGGGCTAGGTGGGCTCGAGAACAAATCTCACGTGAGGATGGTGATGACAGCGCAAGGGTTAGATTGAGTTAGGGGATTACCGCAGCGCAAGTACTACCTCGGATGATTTTATATTGAAAGATATAACTTACGGTTTTGGGAGAATACTTCCTTTTCTTTTCAACTTACGGTTTTGGGAGAATACTTCCTTTTCTTTTCTCCTGGAGTTGGATGTGGCGTAGGTGATGATGTTCGTACTCGCTCCGTAATTGATGATCCGATGCAAATTTGATAAAAGTAGATGATATTGGTTGATGATAGGTGTTCAGTGTTCCACGTAAACAAGAGAGGGAGTTAATGCATTGCACTTGTATTTATAGCATAGATTAGTGATGGAAAGCAATTCCTGTTGACTGGAAGCACTGGATGACAACTACAGTCTACTCTACCGCTAGGGTTGTATGAACGCAAGTCATAACTAGTGAAGTGAACGCAAGTCACTTGGAGAAGTGATCGCAAGTCACCGGTGGCTTTAGGTGACAAAAGGTCAATTAAGGACAGGAATATCATTTGCTATTTAAGTGAGCACAACTCACTTAAACAAAATATAATAATATAAACATTTCTATTTGAAATTGAAGATTGCGAGTACTAAATCTAATAACTAATTTGAAAATATAATAAAATAGCTATCCAATCCACTGAGCGTGCGCAGCGGGCTAGGGGGCTTAGAATATACTCGTAATAGGCGATTAAAATACCAAACTAATTCAAGGGGTTCTGTGGCGCACCGCTTTCAAGGGGTTGTCAGCACAATTTATAGCTACTTCAAGCCAGTTGTCAACCTTATCTACCCGTGGCGAATGCTGTTTCTTTAGCAGCCGAGGCTCTGGCGACCCCAGGTTCCTCATGGATCTAGGGTGTGGGAAGGCAGTATGGCCTAGAAGGTTCCATGTGCTCATACTAAAACGTTCCCGAGATGATCGGGCTAGAACCTGAATGGTGCTTGTGACCCTAACGTACCGCATCTATATCCGGCAAAGGACCATCACGCCGATAACATTCCCCAACATCTTCGGATAGTGTCTTTATCGCTACAACAACAACTCCATTAACCGGACATCTCTCCTGGGTGAGCAAAAGTTGGCTAACGGTGTGTGTTCACCCAAACGAGGTTTCACTGCATTTCAACGATGACATCGCGTGTGTGGGAGTTGAGTTGTGAGTGTGAAATATGAAAAAATTCTGTTGATTGGAAAAATTATGAGATTAGCGCGCGACGTCAAACTGGTGCAGCAACGTTGATCCTTTTAATTTATTATGACTGTGTGTTTGAACTTTTTTATGTATGTATATATTACATCGACATATGTACAAACATATTTGTAATTCATATTTTTTCACTTGTTTGATTAGTAACTTTTTTTCTATTGTAAAATATGCTTACATTTTTCATTGGCTTCTTTTGATTTTATAAATCAATTAACTTCCCCTCTTTAAATATTACCAATTTTAATGAGCCGCAAAATTTTATAATTTATGTTTGTTAAACAACATTTTTTTTAATCAATATTAGTAAAAATATGTAAATATTTTCAAAGTAAACTTTAATGCGAAAATATTATTTGATAATTAAAAGTTTCTGCTATTTAAAATATTTACATAACTAAGAACTTAAATCCGCAAAAATTAGCTTATTATGTTTATATGTAATTGTGGGTAGGTAAAAAGATGAATATTATGCATATATTGCGAATCGTTTTGGTATATATTTTTTGACTTTAAGATTCCGAATCACTCGAATTATTTTGCAAAGCGCACCGTTTTATATCTTTGAACATGGGAAACTTGTCCTGGGAGACGGAATCGTTTGTGCTTTCCTGTTTTGATTCCGGTGACCTAAAACACAAAAAAAAAACAAGTAAGGACGGGACTGCACAGCCTAAGACCTTATAAATTTTATGAATGGAGCTCAACAACAATGTGTGGAATTTTCAAAAATTCATAAAATCTAAACAATTTGTTGTATGGGATATATAATATATATACGAGCGATCTAAAGGAGTTTTCAGACAACAATGTAGGCCTTACGTGTAAACATCCTGTGAAATTTTAATCTTCTAGCTTTTAAAATGAGGAACAAAATTACGTTTAACCTCTTGTCTGAACAATCGCTTGTATCGGCTATATATTATAATTGTATCTATAGAACGATCTTAATAATTTTTTCAGGAAATCATAAATGTCGTTTTTGTGATCATCTGAAAAAATTTGAAGCTTCTAGGGGTTAAAATGATGAAGAAAAACCTTAAACCTCTTATCTGAACAAAAGGTTGTATGGGATAGAGCTTAAAAACATTTGTTGACAACAATGTGTGTCTGGTTTGTAAACATCCTGTGGAATTTCCATATTTTAGCAGTTAAAATGCGGAATAAGTGACAAAAATCCTTTTTGTTGGAAAATCCGTTGCACGGGGATACATGCTATAGTGGTCCGACACGGTCGGCTTCGACAATTAATTAATTGGACTCCCAAATATAGGAGATCACCAAATTTCATCAAGTTATTTCGAAAATTTAGGGACTAGTTTGTGTTCAAAGCGCCATACAGACGAACTGACAGACAGACGAGCTTGGACTTAGCTCGTCATCCTGATCATTACGGTACACTTATTGGTGGGTCCATCCTTCTCATTTAAAGACATACAGTTTTGAGGTTCGTGACAAACTTGATATACCATTTAATTTTCATAAAAGGTAAAGTAACCCTTACTAAAATGTTTGAAATTGTTTCCATAGCTACACCACATCATTGCTGATGTGAAATGCCGATTTTGGTTATTATACAAAGTGTATATCGACTGCTGAGTGGAATATCAACATATTTCGGCTACCGTTTCGAAAGCGCCCTATCTCAGAAAAAGTTTGAATAACAACCTATCTCAGATTTCGACAACCTACCTCAGAATTGTTTTTACAAACACCCCAGCTAATGTCAAAATGTATTGAACTTGAGCTAAGATAGGCCGTTTTTAAACTTTATCTGGAAATAGGGCGTTATTCAAACTTTTTCTGAGATAAGGCGATTTCGAGACGGCAGCCGAGGTAGGTTGATATTACACTCAGCAGTCGACATATAATTGCAGGGCCAGCCTGCATTACAAATTTGTAGTCGGTGTCACTTCCGTCTTTCGTTTCGATATTAATTTTTTATTTATTTAACTTGTTTTTATTTAAATTTACCTAACTTCTAAAAGTATTTATGCAATAGAAAGCACGCTTTCTAGCCCAATTATATAAGTTTAGTGGTGTTTGGTATTTAATTAAAATTTTTTGAGTCTCTTGATATCGCAAAAGTGGGCGTGGTTGTCGTTTGAATTCGCCTAATTTCAATACCACTCTACTTTGGGATAAGCCAGCATACCAAAGTTCCTCAAGATTTCTTAATCAGAAATTTCAAGCTATCGTGTTAACGTGTGGACGGACGGACGGACGGACATTGTTCAATCAAAATCTTTTCGATCCTGATAATCTTGAAATATGGAAGTCTATCGGGCCTGTTCTGGATTTCGATTCCGAATAAATTGGTCTGGTGTTCTGAATATCGATTTCGACCACATTTGGTCGATTTGAAAAGTTTTGCCTGTGAGCAGTCGGAATCGAAAGTAATTAGCCTATTAAGCACAGATAATTACACTATTTTTCCCACAAATAAGTTTTATTAAATTATTCATTTTATTTGGAAGATTTATAACAACTTTTTGCTGGATTATTTGTTTATTTAGTATAACAAATCTTAATTTGAAATTTTCTATCAAAAATTTTCCAAGCTAAACAAAGCGATTCTGGTCGAATGGAAACCGACGTGTTCTCAATTTCGATCGACCGATTTTTGCGATTTTTATGCACAATTGCACGTCTTCTTGCCTCTGCATTTCCGAAAACCATTGGTGCTGGCATTTTGTTCAAATTTTTGCACAATTATAATTTAACTAAAACTAAAATAAATAAAAACAGCAGTTTCGCTTGAATATCGACTCGGAATGAAAAGGATTCGAAATCGACTTCGAATCGATTTGTTTCAATCGGAGTTGAGAACACCAAAAATAAATCGACTCGGAGTCAGCCTTGTTTTACTTTTCAAAACGATTCGGAATTCAGAACAGGCCTGTATATCTTTCCCTAGTCCTTGAAGCCATTAAGTACAACTGTTATTCATTCAAAGTCATAATACCCGTGTGTACAAGTAGGCGCTGGGTAAAAAAAAGTCATTAAAAAAATGTTGGTTAACGCTCGGATTTGAGCTCCCCTCTCAATTCTACCGCTACCACTAAAGCTTTCGAAATTCAGAGAACAAGTGTGCAATATTTTATATGGCTAAGGAATCGAACCAGATACATTTTGAATAGAAGGCCTGAATTACCAAGTAGACCATAGCTCCCAAGTGCTTACGCCAATAGGTTCTTTGACCCCCAAAGGGTCGCGCTATTTAATAGGAACAAAATCATGAACAAATTCTTTATCGTCCAGCCGATTTTGGCAAAACCCAACAAAGCATGGCAATAATTTTTTTGCCCTGGGTGCGGAATGGCTTGGAAGGTTCAATGTGGTCATATTAAATCGTTCCCAAGATGGTAGGGCTTGTATTTTAACGTTTACCGGAAAAACTGTTTGATGAGAAACATTCCAAGTCTGAAACTGCATTGTCAAATTCCAATCAGTTCTTCGTGGGTGTGCTTCAGTCATCGTTTGGTGTTATTCTGCATAAAAAAAGATGCATTGTGCATTGGAATTTTTTACATTATTATTATCTACTCTCTTCAGCCTCGCAATGAGCTTTTAGTTCGCTCACGTAACACTAATTCAATTTGACATTTACCGTTAAATCCAAATACTGCAAAACTCAATAACTCCACCATTAATTTAAATACTTAGTTAAATTATTTACTTAAAACATGTATATATATATATATATATATATATAACATATACAAACATTTGCTTGTTTAGTAGCACGTGTACATTTAAATTCCTAAAAAAAAATCAAAAAAGCGTAAAACACCTTGGCAACCTTTGATGCTATCAAAGTCCCTGCGTGCATCCCATTTATTTTATATATTCATGAAAAGGCAAAGCTGTTGTGTCTCTACCTAGTGATGGGGTGGTAACATTTTTGATGATAGTCAAAATGTATGCATGTATGTATATGAGTAAGTTTGTGTGATTTAACATGCGAATCGTAGACCATTATATTCTAATTTGCACTAATATAAATTTTGATTTGACATAAAATAAGTCTTCATTTAATACTTGTCAGTTCACATTTATCGCTATGTGCGTCTGTGGAATTTATATAAAAACATGTTAGTACATATGTATATGTATTAACCTGGGTCGATTTGTATGGACGAAAGTTAACCGATATCGCGCCATCGATTTTTCGATAGGATTTGGGCTCAGGAAAAAAAGTTCCACTAAGCATACCCAAAAAAATAATTTTCGAGCCTGCAAAAAAAAAATGGTGAAAGGGTAAATTTTTCGACCAAAACACTCCCCAAAACACCGAAATATTTTTTTTTTCAAAAAACTATTGTAAAAATATTGGCGATAACAGTTTTTGAAAAAAAAAAAAATATTTTTGGGTTTTGGGGAGTGTTTTGGTCGAAAAATTGACCCTTTCGCCATTTTTTTTTTGCAGGCTCGAAAATTATTTTTTTGGGTATGCGTAGTGGAACTTTTTTTTCCTGAGCCCAAATCCTATCGAAAAATCGATGGCGCGATATCGGTTAATAAATCAACCCAGTCTAATATGTATATTATGGTGGTTAGAAAGGAATAAATAATAATCATAAATTAATCTCAACTTGAAGCCGTGTTTGCCACGCCTTAGCAGTTTCTACTCCAGATAATATAGAATTATCGGTTCTGGGTATTATATTTATTTATTTAATTTATTTATAAAAATTTTGAATTTTTGAGTTTCCGGAAAAATCTGGATGTGTGGCCGCAGTGCTGGCGAAAAGACGGCTGAAGGAGTTAGCCTCGAGCGGCGCATTGTAATTGTTGTTGTGTGGCTTTAGCCGTGCGCTATCTCTTATAACCGAGCCACATATAAATGCGTTGAACGCAATCTTATGCATGCCGGTGACATCGCCACAATCACGCTAGATGATAACAAAAAAAAAACGCTAGATGATGCTTTTGTAAATATAAAGGAACTTCAGACTTGACATTTAGGGTTTATTTCGCCTTGCCCATTCACATACAAAATTTCGTGAAGCACTGTTATAAACATTCTCACTATACAAGAAAAATACTTGCAAACATATTTTGTTCCCTATTCTGTTATTAAAATGCAGTTTTAAATTGTGAAAAATGTTGCAAAAGTATCAAAAATTGGGGAAAATTAATATTACTTACAAAGTGTGAAAGCACTCATAGCCAAAGCCAATGTCGAGTTCTTCCGTTTATGCTTTACATGCAGCAAAAGTTGAAAATTGCCAACTTTTGTATGGCAGATGGCGCTAGTGTCGCTCGATCTACTCTTCATGTGAAAAAGGTTATGTGAGCAATGCCAGGAAAAAGATGATGTAAATTCATTTTACAAATTTTCACTTATTTTGGAAATAATTTATATTTTATAAAGAAGAAAATATGCAAAGAAGGCAATTGGGATAAGGTTTACAGCAACTAAAGCATAACGTGGCTGAATGCGTTTGTAACACTTCACCCATCGTTGGAGTGCGGGTTTAAATCCCACTCCTGGGAGAAAAGGCTTTGCAGAGATTTACAAGGTATAATAGAAACAGCTGTCGCCTTGTCCGTCCTGATGTCATGTTGTTTAAATTTTTCCCAAATTATTAATTAAATTATAAATTAAAAATTGCTTCAAATATATAAATGTTTTCATACATTTAAAAACAATAAGGGCAACCCCCTCTTAACTCATACAAATTTATATTTTATTACATTTGACTTGGATCACCTTTTTGGCGTGGCCACACCGCATAGAGGAGCATTAACCTATATCGGCTGCCGTTTCGAAAGTACCCTATCTCAGACAAAACTCTCTGAATTTGTTTGATTTACGGTCGACTTCCTAAAATATGTTTAATAGCGCTTTGTTTTAGAACAGTGGTGTACAACGCCGGCAGAGCTTCGAATACAAGCGCACCTTTTTTGTAGTATTATGTGTTTACATGGATATTGTATGAGCACTGCTTGAAGTACAAGCAAAAACTGATTAACTGCTTGCTTTACTGAATCTCTGTCGCTGTGCTGTAGGTGAACGCCGAATAGTTTTCCGAAGCTTTACGAAGCTCTCGAGTGTACCTCTGTTTTAGAATGATGTTGGAGAGCATTCCCTATCTGAGCAAACATTAATAAATTTCGAGCTGAGATAGAGCGTTTATGAAAAAATTTAAGATACTAGTATAGCATTTTTCAACCAAATTCGGAGATTGGTCGTTTTGGTACTCGCCAAAATAGAGTACTCAGGCGTCGATATGTACTTTTATATCTGAAATGCATACCTATCAAATTTTAACAAAATTCACTAAAATTACAAATATGTAAGTAGGTATTCAAAATTTTTTATAGTTGATTTCCAAACTAACAATGTATGTGTTTAGTAAATATATTTCGAAGTGTATCAAATCAATAACGCCTAAAAATATGCTTCGAAATGCAAAATTTAGGACAAAAATTGCGAAAAATTTAAAAATATGCAAAACAATACAAAAAAAAAAAAAAAAAATTAACTAACATCAATAAAGTAACAAGTTATTTCTATGTAACACAACAAAGCATTATTTTTATTTTTCAACTAAAAGTTAGAAAAATAAATGCAATACTTTGTGTTGATTTAAAACTATTCGTAGTATTTTCTTTATTGCTTCCCATGAAGGTGAAATTTTAACGTAAAATAAAGTATATGAATATACATACATATGTAGATATTTATAAATGTATGTATGTATGTATTTTATTATCCAACTCCAACACCACGGGTTTGCACAGGAATTGTTGTATCAATAAATAACACGACGAATCAGATAGCAAATAAAAGGCCAAATTCAGTAACATTTAATTCAACAAACCCCAAAACGAGCACAAAATATACAAACATTCAACAACAAATAGCAGAAAGGTTAGAGTGCTGATGGTAATCGTGTTGATGAGAGTGTACCCATGTATTTATGTGTGTACATTAAGAGAACTGGTCAATGTTACAACAACCACGCGTCGATGATTGAGCGCAAATGTAGCTCCACCCACTGAACATACAATGCAGTCGAGTTACATATGTACCTTCCATGACTTACATTTACTTATAGTGAAAATGAGACAGTCCAAGAGAGATGGGAAACAAAAACAGGAATCGAAGCCGGACGCTGTGCTATCGATTTGTTGCCGAAGTGTTACTGCTTTGTAATCGAAAACGAGCTTTCAGTTTGCTATCGATTTCATATCGGCTTCTTATTGGCGTGTTATATACGAGTTATCTGTTATTTATCGAAGTTTTGTAGATTGATTATCGATAGCAAACGTCCCCGATAAATGCTCGCTTTTTTGTCGAAAATTTATCGAAAAAATATCGATTCGTTGTCGATTTATTATTTAAAAGGACCCGAAATTATAATCAAAAATATACCAATTTTTTCTCAAATAGTTATAGATTTGGTATCGAAGTATTGTCGATTTGTGTTGCGTTGATTGTGCGTATATTTGTTTGAAATATAACGGAGACCTCCAAAGGTTATCCAGGAAGGTGTTGGTGCTGTAGCTTTCAAGATTCATATACAGTCAAACACGTGATAATCATTCAAATTGCGTACTTGTATGTACAGTTATTACATCTATCAGCTTTTTTGGCGACACTAATCATAGTTTTGGAAAAGGACCAAAAAGACGATGGCAAGGAGTTGTTGTTGTTGTTGTTGTAGCGATAAGGTTACTTCCCGAAGGCTTTGGGGAGTGTTATTGGTGTGATGTTCCTTTGCCGGATACAGATCCGGTACGCTCCGGTAACACTGCACCATTGAGGTGCTAGCTCGACCATCTCGGGGGCGATTTATGTGGCCTCATTAAACCTTCAGACCATCCCTCCCTCCCCAACCCCAAGTTCCATGAGAAGCTTAGGGTCGCCAGAGCCTCGTCTGTTAGTGAAACAGGATTCGGCGTGGATAGGTGAGGTTGGCAATTGGGTTTGGAGAAGCTATATATTGCGCTGGCAACCGGAAGGGTTGCGGTACACAGCCCCTTATTTTAGTCGCCTCTTACGACAGGCATACCTACCGCGGGTATATTCTGACCCCCTAACCCGCTGGGGAAGGGGCAAGGAGTTCGCCGGACGTAGCACAATGTTGGGTCTATAAGGAGAAAGGTGAAAATAAGTCCGATTTCCATATGATACCAAAGGCATATCTATTAGTCTTAGAGAGCCAAACCCAAAAGTCATATATACCAAACTAGGAGAAAAAAGACTAATGAACCAAACCAAAGTAAAAGGAACCAGTTTTGGTACAGAAGGGCCAAAGTGTCAGCCGTGCCATCTCTCAGATGATCATAACTCCTGAACAAAGCGTTTAAGTCGAGAGAAATTTCACGTTTCCATTTCATCTTCAAAAAGAAATAGAAAAAATAATATCTTTTTTGAGATCATTTTGCATTTTTTCATTTGGGGGTTTTTCAGTTTAAGAATTTTTTTTTCTAAGGTTAGCCAACGAAAAAAGGTGCGATATCCTGTGCTAGCCTGGGGCAAAAGAACCACAGAGTAAAAATAACACAGGCCGACAAAATGAGACCGATTTTTTTGACCATAAACCAGACCATACTTTCCTAAAGGTTTTCGATGCGCTGAATTCAAATCCGGACGCAGAATTGCTCCATCACGTCAGGATTTTGAGATATCCTAACCTAAATGTGCAAAAAACACCGTTTTTGCCTATTTTTGAGGTTATATATAAACGACAGATTTTTTTGTTTTAAAAAGCACATATAATATCTTAAAGAAGAAGTCTTTCTCTTACGAATGGCGTTGAGTTTGCTCAAATATCTTTTTTTTTTCGCTAAGATAGAGCAATTTATAATTTATGAATTTGCTAATTTTCCTATAGCTGAAACCCACTGAATTAACGTAGGTATGATGCAGTAGAACACATAGCTCTTACGATAAGTCTACAAATTTCAAGCTTCCACATCTTAAGTCCAAAAAACTCGATGCCACAAACCCCAAGCTCACAGACGCCAATCCCACATACCCCAAACCCAAAAACCTCTAACCCGCAATTTTAAATCTATAAACCTAATGCTTAAACACCACAAGCCCACAAAACACAATCCCACAAACTATTAACACATAAACCCCAAGCCCACAAACCCCAATGCCAAAACCCCAAGCCCAAAAACCGTAATACCCGAAACCCCAAGCTTATATACCAGTAGCCCACAAAGCCAAGCCTTCACCCCAAGTTTACAAAGCTCGAAGAATTTTTACCGCTTTCAGCCGAACCCAGAGTCACGAACCGTATAAATTTATTATGTGTAAGGTTGAAATTTGTAGACTTATCGTAAGAGGTATGTGTTCTACTGCATCATACCTACGTTAATTCAGTGGTTTTTCAGCTATAGGAAAATTGGCAGATTTATAAACTTTAAATTACTCTATCTTAGCGAAAAAAAAAGATATTTGAGCAAATTCAACACCATTCGTAAGAGAAAGATGTTTGCTTTAAGATGCTATGTGTACTTAAAAAAAAAAAAAAAAGTCGTTTATATATAACCTCAAAAATAGGCAAAAACGGTGTTTTTTGCACATTTAGGTTAGGATATCTCAAAATCCTGACGTTATAGAGCAATTCTGCGTCCAGATTTGAATTCAGCGCATCAAAAACCTTTAGGAAAGTATGGTCTGGTTTATGATCAAATTTCTTGTCAGCCTGTGTAATCATTTTGTATTTTTTATTTGGGGGTTTTTCAATTAAAATTTTTTTCCTGTGCTAACCTTGGTGAGAAAACAATAATTTAATTTTTTTTTAATAGCAAATGGTTTTAAACTTGACAATTTTTTGATTATCATTATTTTACCAAGGTTGGGCTTTCAAAAATAAGGAATGGGCAATCCTGGGCTAACCACCGTTATAAAACAACCATGTTGCATTTTTTTTTGGTTTTGGTCGTTTTTCAGCTTGAACATTTTTTTCTGATTTTTTTTTTCCAAAAAAGGGTGGGCTATCCTGAAGTAACAAATCACAATTAGAAATCAATTACTGTTTATTTTTTTATTGTGGGATTTTCAACTTGAACATTTTTTTACGATAATTTTTTTGCAAGGGTTTGGTAGCAACAAAAAAAAAAGTTCGCTGCACATAGCTAACGACTCTAAATATGGCTGGAAAAGTTAAATCATCAAGATGTTGCTGTGCATAGTTAGGCCCATAACGAAACATACACTTATCTTTGGGCAGATGTTTTTAAAACTATGAGGATAACTTTGATTTCTTGACCTAAACAATATGGAATTCAACCATTGGTGATTAGGCCTCCACAATTTCATTAAAACAATTTGAATGCGATTCACCTAATTTGAAAGTAATTCCGCTTGTATTTTAAGGGGCAGTTTTTCGAAACAAAACAAGTACAAAAAGTAATCTTGAAGATTGAAAGGAAATCCTTTATAGATTAATTATAGGCTCCAAAAACATTTTTGCTCAGAAAAAGTATTAGCTGCCGCCAATATGAATTGCAAACGAATAACGAATGCGGCTTTTGTAATTAAAGAATTATACAATAGATGTTTTCTAACGTCAATTGGCAAATCGATAAAGCAACAGATTTTCGAGCCCTACTGGTATCAAAAATAATAGAACGAATTATGAATGACCCGTAAAGACAGTGTAATTCACGAACTATGTAATTCATTTTATCTGGCCTTATTTGTGGAAATCAAGAAAACAACCGCTTTACGAGGCCTGAGATTGTCAAAAACAGTCTGTTCCATTTTCGCTGTGAGTAGCTGTACTAGTGGCTGTAAGTGTGTATAAATGTAAGTGTGTTGGAGAGCCTCGCTGTGGGGTTCAAGTTAAGTAGAGAAATAAATGACTTGAGCCAATCACCAAAAACATTGCTTAAACTGCATTGGGGTAAATTGTATCTGCATTTGTGTGTGTCTGAGCGTATTTGCGATGTGAGCAGATTTCTAGTATTTAACCCTTAAGTTATTTATACAATTTTATTTAAACAAATATACAAAAAGGAAAACAAAAATAAATACAAATAAAATGAGATTGCCAGTAAAAGGAAAGTTAATCCAAAATTTTTAAAGGGTCACAAAATTAATTGAAGGAGCAAACTACAGCTGCAACGACAAAGCGGCCCTTTTATGTAAATCGAATGAAATTGGGCGAAAAGTTGCACTTCACCTCGCTCCTCCTATATATATGGCGATATGCCATCTAGATTTTTGCAAACTTACCTTAATTTTGCTGCTTGAGGAGGGCAGCGCACAGTTTAATTTCATTTGAAACTTTCTTTAGCAATTTTCTTATCGTTAAAAATATTGTTTGCTTTTTTGCTACCCCGTTGCTTGCTTTCACTTATAACCACGCCCCTTGCTCCCTTTATGCCATGGGCTCTTTGCTATGATGCTTTTGCCTTAATTAAAAGACCAATTTATAACTTCCACACGAACGCTTTCAGAAAAAGTTTCACCAGTTTCACCAGTGCGGGTGGAGGCGCGGTGTATTAAGAAAAGTTGTATTGCGTTGCGCAGAGCAACAAAGACGCAGGCGAAGAAAATAAGTAAAAATGTAGAGCAAAAGTAAGCACCCCATATAATAATAATAATAACAAAAAAAAAAAAAAAAAATGGGAATGATGAAAAGTAAAAAGTACTTGCAAACAGCTAATGTAACAAAAATTAATTACAATTATAATAAACCGCCTAATTAGACAGGAAGCAAGTAAATGAAAATTGCCGAGCGTTAAAGAAGCTCTAGAATAAGCTAAGTGTAATTTAAATATTACAAAAGTAAGTGGAATGAGTAAAGAAAAGTAAGAAGAAGAAATGGTGGTTGAAATTGTTGTGGGCGTTGATGGGAGAGTTGGCTTTAAACGTAAATAAGAAAAGGTCAAGCCAAGTAAACAAATCATAAACTCTAATCAGAAACAACATAACAAACGCAAAATCTGTGCCAATGGAATATAAAAGCTTTAAAAAAAAAGAAAAAAAAATCTTTAGAAATATTTAATAGTAAATATAATAGAAGCTGTTATGCATTAGGGATTGAAAGATAAAGTGTCGAATATAGGAAGCCGAATTAGTGTTAGCAATTCAATAAAAACCTGAAAACATAGAGACAATAAACAGCGCAGAAGAAAAAAGCGTAAAAAATGTAAAACAAAAATGTATGCATAACTATAAATAAAAATCTGCGTTGTTCTACGGCAAAATTGCTTGCGATTTTGCGATTTGGCGGTCCGTTTGTTTTTTACTTCCTCACTTTAGCTTGCCATATACAGCAACGAACAGGAAAATAGTAGTGGCAATTTTTATAAAATTTCATCATATTCTTTTTTTTGCGCTATTAAAAAGAAAACGTGTACTTTGTTAAACTAAAACTCATTTAATTACAAAACTGCATACTCCCACAAATTACGAGAACTCCAAAACAAGTTTGCAGTTTACGTAAATTTTTTTTTTGCATAGTTTCACATACAAAATTCATAGGGGTTTTTCTTAAAGATCGAAAAAAATATATACAAGTGAACAGCGGAAGCATTGCTAATAACGCGTTAGAATGTTACTAAGTTCTGTTGAACGCGCCTGAAAATATTCCACAAAATTTAGACTAAAACATATGTGACTTGGAATCATGAAAGGACCCTATTGTGCGAAAACAAGTTTTCGAGAAAAACTTTTTAAGATCGCGGGTTTGAATCCAGCTCAAGGCCTAACAATAATTATTTTATCATTATTATTATTATTATGATACATTTTTTCTTAATTGAAAAACGTTTTAAATTAGAATAGAAGAAAGAAAAAATTTAGACAACTGCCAAAGCTCGTTGTATAGATCCATTTCGGGAACTGCCAAATTCCTTCATCGGCAACGTTTAGGCGCCACTGCTATAACCATTCGTTTTCACAGCGGTTGTTTGTTTGTCTTCATTATTTCTACTTCTATTCGGTTCTTGCCAATTGATATTCACAGCACTGCAACATCTGTCATTCTATTCTAATTTAAAAATTTTTTCAATGAAGAAAAAATGTATAATAACAATAATAATGATAAAATAATTATTGTTGGGCCTTGAGCTCGATTCAAACCCGTGTTCTTTTACAAATCAGTAGGCCGATATAACAACAAAAATTTAAAAACTTTTGAAAGTTTTTGTTTAGCTTGACTCCGTGTAGTGGCCGGCCGTTGTGAACGAATTTTGTAATTAAAATTTAAGTAACTTCCCGATAAGCTACAAGCTTGGAATAAAGTTCAGAACCCGATGACAATAAGAAAAAAATCTCCAATAGGTGGCGCATGGATCGAAACATTTCAAAAAATCGTATTTGTGGTTCGATTTGTGAAAAAACTAAGACAGATAGAAAACTGCGGTTTGTTCATTTGGAAACGCGGAGCCTTCAATTTCCTATAAGAATCACTCAAAAAGTGAACACCGGTATTTTCGCACAATAGGGTCATTTCATGAGTCCAGGTCACATATAGTGTATATATTGTAACGAGTTCTGGGGATTTCTGATATTTATGCACCTCCTGCTAACGTTCGAATCGCCAAACTGTTGAATAAATTAGTCCAATATTCAGTACCGTAAACTGGTCTTTATTTAGATTACTTTGAGAGTAGTACAATTATACTTCAATATCACGTACTTCACAATAGCGTTTGTTAATAAAACTGATCCTGATTACTCAGCGTGCACTGCTTTATCCTCTCCGTTGCTTAATTCACTTATTTCTCCTAAGATCAAGACGTTTCACCTTCTAGAACTTTTGTATCTCCTGTTTGGTTACCATCTATATGAATGTTTATTTGTAGTTTATGTTTATCACATAGTCATATGCCGGTGTATGTGTTAGTAACTGCTTCGACTGATGATTACATTTGTTTGCGAGATCTTTCTTCGTTGCCTTGTATGTATGTGTGTAAATGATGATTGATATCATGTACACAAGAGTGGCAGCTTCATGTTTTTGTTGTTGCGTGATTATTTACTAGAAGCCTAGTGATGTCAACATTCGCCAAAATATGTATGTATCAAATTGTGTATAGTGGGGATAGCAACAAAAAAAATATATTTAGAGACAATTTACAAAGCGAGTAGTGGGGCAATCATAGGGCTTAGTGGACCAGTATAAAGTATGAATGTTGTAGATTTCGAGTTCAAAACGCAGCTGATAAGGAAGTGATATTCAGAAACATGCCCTTGTAACCATCGCTGCGTGCAAGCTTTGTAATTTTTCTCCAATATCAATAACGAACAAAAATTCATTGACAAAATTTGAAAAAAGCTGCCACTGTTATTTATCTGCTCGCTACTGTATAATTATGAATATAACGTGTTGCTCCACGCGCCAAGTTATATAAAACCGCGCAGTTCACGTGATTTATATTTTCTTTTCATACAAAGTCGTGTTATGGAAATTTAATTTGGCAAAACGGATGAAAGAGTTTTTGAAGCCATATGATATTGTAAAAGAAATGCAAGACCTAATAGCAATATTCTACGTATAAAACTTCTTTCTAAAGATTTTGATGTTACTTTTCACGGGACTTCAACTGAGGACTTTTAGAGTGGTATGTGAGCTCGCTGTGAAAGTGAAAGGATAGAGGGTAAGATGTAAATTATCGAGAAGAACAGGAAAAGAGTAATGAAAATAAAGGAGATGAAAGACTCAAAGCAGAATCCAAAATAAAGAGGTTGGATTAAAGGAAATGAGGGAGTGGAGGGGCAGAAACCATCTGAGCGGACCAGAAAGTCGGCGAGCGAGAGAAAGGGGAAGGGAAAAGTTGAACGCAAGACGAAGAAAGCGAGGTCATGTCGACCTAGCAATGGATTTTGTTTATAAATTATGCCATCGAGGATATAAGGGGGTATTAAGGATATCGAGAGTCCTTTGTCGGATAAGAATCTAGTATGCTCTTGTACTATATTCTTGTACTAGCGCTCTAACCAATAGTTCAGTTGATGTCAGGCACCTGTTAAGGCCGACAAGACCGTGGCAAGATTCTCAGCACTTCGAACGGATTCGACATTGATCAACTTATCGTGCGGACTGGCAGAAGGACAAAGTATGATTAATTCAGTGGGGTGATATAACGTCAACGGACAGAATTACTGACATAATATCATGTGACCTTATGACCACATCAAATGGCCTTGAAGTTAGTTCGCCTTATGACCACTTCCAAAAGCCGTAAGATTGATTGGCGGTGTAATTACTTCAAATCGGTCAATTGACTTAAGACCTTTTCAAATTTGACTTAGTGAATATTTACAAAATTTGGACATTGCGGGGAAAAGGACATAACCATATTTTTATTAAATTAAGACCACTATGAAATGCAAAAGCTTCGCAGGCGTTTAGTTAAAATATTTCTTCCTTTCGGATAAGTTTGTATTCCAAATTCTCACTGGAATGGAACCAGAATATAAGAAAAGACAAGAACCAGAAAGGGGAAATTTAGAATAAAAAGTCGTGGGATTTTTTATTAAAATATCTTCGCTTTCGACTTTTAGTTGGAATACATATTCTTATTTAAAAAGATTCTCAGAAGACCAGTTTTAATCCGAGTTTTCACTAATATGTATGTACCGAAAGTATGAGAAAAGAGGGCTCCCTGCGAAAATTTGGAGTATGATTATTACTATTTCAATAAAACAAGAACAATTGTTAATAAAGCAAATGTTTAATTTCATTCATAATTTCAATATTGTGAGCATTTTGCTTATAGAAATTTGACGCTGTGACTTTTTCATACAGTCATAATTTTTTTTTTGAGCTTCAGGCCATTTTAAGTGGTCAACAGACTTTATTACGGTCAGGGCCGCGGAGAGGGGGTGACAGACAGGGCAATTGCCCTGGGTCCCGGAAGGTTTTTGGGGGCCCGGCAAGGCAAAGCAGTAATGACAGTACTCTAACTGGGATTTCATAGATACATAACCTTCATCAGCCCTATTTTCAAGTGTGGTAGCAAGAACAATGTCGCGAATTATAGGCCCATTGCAAAATTATCATCGGTTTCAAAATTATTCGAGTACATTGTGAAACAAAAAATGTACTTTGCTGTTAAACCTCTAATCACTGAAAATCAGCATGGTTTTATGGCCGGTAGATCCACTGTAACTAACCTATCTATCTTCTCTGGTTTTTGCATATCTTCTTTTAATGACCGTTGTCAAGTTGATACTGTGTACACCGACTTCTCAAAAGCATTTGATAAAGTTAGTCATTCTATCCTGATTTCTAAATTGACTCGCGTGGGCTTCCACTCGATGTTTTTATCATGGATTAAATCATACCTCCACCAGCGTAGCTGTGTTGTGGTTATAGACAATAACTCTTCAAACACATTCACAGCCACCTACGGGGTGCCTCAAGGTAGCATACTTGGCCCATTACTTTTTGTAACTTTTATAAACGATATTTCCACCTGCTTCCAGCACTCTAATTTTTTATTATACGCTGATGACCTAAAGATTTTTAATACCATCGCAAACTCAGACCACGTGATTAAAATGCAATCTGATTTAGATAACGTTGCTGTTTGGTGTCGTGCCAATAACTTGCCACTAACGCCCCGATTCTAGTGTGGTAACAACATTCTTCACCACGGTAACGAAATCATGTGGAAACTTTTACACCCTTTTGGTATTCTATCCGCGAAAGTAGCCGGATAATTTTTTACCCACAAAAGTAGGTGGTTACATCGAAATAACCACACAACAGCTGTTGTTTAGAAAAAGGCAAAACTGAAAAATATAGAATTGTAAGCGCAAATAAGTAAAGATTATAGTAAAAAAGTGTTGCCTCTTACTATATATTATATATTTGTTTACATTATGTACTTTCACAGAATAAATTACAATATAGCTATGTAAAATCTTATGCATGTATCTACATATATACACATTGTCTCGTTTATTCGTTAACCTCGTATCTATAGTGACACATTTTCGGTAAAGTCATGGCGGAACCATACAAGGTGGCAGCATGGTGACATACCTACAAACATAAATAAAAATTCCATGTACTTTGTTTTTGTAAATTCGATGGACGAATGTCAAAATCGTACTGCGCCGAAGTTGATATATCAAATCAAATAAAAAGGTTATATTCAGCTGTCGCATGCTGCCACTTTGTATCGTTCCGCCATGGGTAAAGCGAAGAAACCCAACTTTTAAATCTCACCACAGATATTGGTAAGTTTTTCGGTGATGACAGCGTTACCACTTTGGCCAGAATCGCGAATAAAAGAACTGGTAACGATTTTCGGTTACATAATGTTCTGGGTACTATTTTACCGGTAACGCTCAGAATGGGCCCGTAAATGTTAGCAAATGCTTTCTTGTAAGCTTTTCTAAATCACGTGGCCTCATTCCCACTTCCTACTCTCTCGATGGTACCCACCTCTCAACTCTTAACGAGATAAAGGACTTGGGTGTTGTCTTCGATTCGAAATTTTCTTTCACGACTCATATGAACTCTACTATTGCTAAGGCATATTCACTTCTGGCTTTTATTAGGCGTTCCTGCACGGACTTCACGGATCCGTACACCCTCAAATTATTGTTCACTGCACTAGTTCGTTCGAAGCTGGAATATGCCTGTTTTATTTGGAGGCCGTATCATGAATGCCATATTGTTAGGCTTGAACGTGTGCAGAAAGCGTTTGTTCGGTTCGCGCTGCGCTCGATGAACTTTTCTGAACCGATTCCATCTTATAAATCCAGGTGCTCACTTATCGAATTAGAGTCCCTGGAATGCAGAAGAACTGTCCTATTGCTCACGTTTGTTTATGACATCATTAATGGTGTAGTTGATGCACCTTGTCTCCTCAGGAGTCTCCGATTCCATATCCCTATAAGGCCTCTTCGTAATATACCTATTTTCTATACGGATTGTGTCCGAACCCTATGTGCCTCAAACGCACCTTTGTTTAGAGCTATGACCGACTTTAATCGCATCTCTGATTCTTCAGCTATTGATTTTGCTCTTTCTAAGTTTACTTTTAAGAAAATGCTTACTGATATCTTTTCAAACAGATAAATGTGCTGGTCAATCTCTTCATAGCATGTAAGTTTTATTGTGTCTATACTCAACTTATGTACTATACTATTAAATAATTATCTAATTTTAATTTAACATTGTTATCTAGCCTGTAAGGGCTTTAAATGCCATAGACTGAAATAAAGAAATATAATATTTTGTTGCTACAAAAAATTGTTTTAAAATTGAAAATCACTAAACTAAAATCATAAGCATCCAATCAAATACTATGGGGCATAGTCATAGTCGAAATAAAATGTGATTTTAAGTTAGATAAACGTTTTTGACACAATTTTATAAGCGCTATCTGTCAAAAATGCTTCAGCTAACTTAAAATCACATTTTATTTCGACTATAACTATGCCCCTATCGGTTTGGTCGTTTTGCTTTTTCATTTTTCTAAAAGCCAGCGACATCTGTAAATACAGACTGATAATAAACTAGAGCGTTAATTTTAAAAAATTAGTACACTTGACTTGTTTTGCGAAGCGCAAACAAAGAGGATAAATATAATAAGAGCCGTCAGTCGTTATTTTTTAGGCATTTACTCGATGTAAACTGTGAGGTAGTCGCTACTTTTGTTTTATGAGGGACATTTTTGAATTGCCTTCCATTTATCCATGCGGTGTTGTCACTTTATGCAAACGTGTTTTTTGGAAAGAGAATTAAATAATTAATTAAATACAGTCGGAAAAATAAACACAAATACCCCATGAAAATGTATAGAAGACATTTATAAACATCTCGCCCAAAAAAAAGTAGCGACTACCTCACAGTTTACATCGAGTAAATGCCTAAAAAATAACGACTGACGGCTCTTATTATTTTGTAACGAATTTACTTGCAAATCCTCTTATTTGCAACCTCTGCTAAGTTCGAATCACTAAACTGTTGAATAAATAACTCCAATTTGTAATAATGCAAAATGGCCTTTATTAAAGTACTTCACAATAACACTCAAACTGTGCAACGAATTGCTTGCTTAATAACCAAACTGATTGATAGCTCAAATGAAACTCTACTATTCAAAATAATACTGCTATTGTTCGCTAGATAGCGTCTTAGTCGAAACTGCTTGACAACTCAAATCAAACTGAATTCCAGCGCCTCTACAATTGCCGCCTTTTATACTCTTGGATTTCAACGTTCGCATCTTCTAGGCGCTTCCAGAATCTACTAGTCCAGCAGCTCTCAAACTTCTCAGCTGTAACTACAATTGCACAATTTTATAGTTTTTCTCATTGCATACTTTCAGGAGTATCTCAGATATATGCATGTGTTTGTGCACTGACTCTCCGCTGCTTGTATACGTACATGGTACATATATGTAGACGCAATTATTGTTTCGTTTATGTAGATACATAGTGATTGATCTATGGATGTGAATTCACGTCCCTGCTTAGCATCGGCTTAGAGACGATAGCATCGCTCAGTGCTGCTAACATTCGTTACAATATTTATCCTATTCGGCGCAAATTTGTGCAAACATATGAGTATGCCGTGGATAAGCTTACATAGGTCAGTTTCGCGCTAATTGTTGCAAGCTTCGTATTTCTTTTGTCAGTGGTGCAATTATTGGTAAATTTTTTAATGTGCAGAAATCATCACATTTTTCGGTATTATGCAGACATTTTATAATATCTTTAGTGCAAGCCCTCAGAGATGGGAAATTCTCAAGGAAAAAACTAATTGCTCCTTGCACAGCATGTCACAAACACGATGGTTTGCTCGTGTGGATAGTGTGAAACCTTTCGCAACTCAAATTCCCCAAATATTGGAAGCTATTGATGAAATCCTGAGTTTAGAAACAGTAACGGATTTGAAAGGTATTGAAGCATACATGGGGAAATTTGAGTGTATCCTCTTAGCCTCCATTTGGCTCAAAGTGTTGACGGTAATCAACCATCGAAATCTGGTAATGCAAGCTAGAAATGCCACACTGGACATGGAAACAGAAAATATACGTAGCCTGATTGATGAGTTGAAGAAGTTCAGGGATCAATGGTCGATCATACTTCAAGAATGTAAGGTTCTGGCAGGGAGTATAGGAGTTGTGAATATCTTCGCAGAGAAAAGAAGGACGATAAAAAAACGTCAGTTCGATGAATTACCTGGCGAATCACCTGAGTGTGACTTCGAAATTCAATTCCAGCAGCAAGTTTTTTACGTTCTTTTGGACTGCTTGATTGGTAAACTGACACGAAGTTTCGAGGCCGTAAATGACATTGCGATTAAATTTAGTTTTTTGTGGAAGTATCAGGATCTGACGGAAGAAGAGCTCAGAGAAAAGGCAGCGGTATTCTGCATGATTTATGGCATCGATATTTCTACGGATCTAATATTTCATCTCAAAGCCATCAACTTAGCAAATTTGGGGTGTGATTCGCTGCCACCATTTCAACTTCTGAACAAATTTCATGACTTGAAGATGAAAGTATTATTTCCGAACATCTGCATAGCATTAAGAATACTTTGCACACTTCCAGTCAGTGTGGCTGAAGGGGAGCGTTCTTTTAGTCTATTGTCTCGCGCAGGGATGCACCTTAACGTTAAGCTAATCGTTTATCAAAAAATTTCCACCGTTTCCGTTGAAACACTTCGAAATATTAACGATAAAGAAATTATCAAGATAAATTGTGTCTCGTTTTTAACCGAAACGAAAAGCTTTCGTTAACGTTAAAAACGTTAACAAAAACGTGATACTTTATGTTTGAATTGTGCTGGCAATGCTATAGCCATGGTGAAGCCGTAAGGTGGTAACAGCGAGCGGACATACACACAAATTCCATGTAATTTGTTTGTGTAGTTCGTTGGTGGTAATGTCAAAATTCCTCTGAGAAATGTTCGTACTGTCAAAATTCATGAGTGAAGTTGCAATCAGCTTGGCTAATGCTTTCACCTTCAATGACTCCGCCATCAATCAGCTTTTCCAGCATAGTTTGAAATTAATAATCAACATAAACGATTTGATTTCGTTTTGATATGGCAGAAAACGAAACGAAATCATTTCGTTAATTTGACGTTCTTAACGTTAATAAACGAAACGAAATGATATCGGTTCGTTGGTTAAGCATGCCTGGTCTCGCGTGAAAAATTTTTTACGTTCTACTATGAGCGAAAATCGCTTGACAGGCCTTGGAACATTGGCGTTGGAATCCAGCCTTGCTCACAGCATTACTTTTGAATCGGTAATTTCCATATTCGCAGACCAAAAAAGCACGGAATGTTTTCCTTGGCTGATTCAAGCTCTTAAAATGTACATATTTAGAAAATGTAAATGTAAGCAAATCAAACAATGAAATCTAACATTTCATTTATGTTGTAAGTGCTCCAGTAATACTAGGTTCAAACACACACCAAATTGGCAATTTATACTGTTTGGGCAATTTATTACGCAATTTGTCATATAATAAATTGTAATAATAAATTGCCAATTTAAAAAAAATTGCGTAATAAATTGTTTCAACCTGCAAATGCAACATTGTAAAGTGTGTTTATTGAGTATATTTAAACGTCACTTACGCATGGCTGAACTATATGGTTGGCTCATTTCATCAGCTGATTTTATGTCTTTCATTTCACTGGAGTAGGGACTGTCAAAAGAAGATGGCAAAATCAAAATGAAAACAAAACACTGAACACATTTTCTTACAACACACAAAAATATCAAAGTTTTATGTTTTCATTCCATTCACCTAATACCAACACGCGCATTTTTACAGTCTCAACAAAGATATGTTGTTACTGTAGAGATGAGCCAACCAGCTATCAAATTACTATTGTGTAAGCTAAATAGAGTTGTATGAACACCACTCAATTTAAATCGAAATGGCCTCAATTTATTTTTCTGTTTGAACATAGTATAAATTGAATTTTATTTGAAATAAAACTTACAATGTGAATTGAAAAATTTATGTATGTCATGTTACTTTTTTTACTGGGTTGAGTTTATTTTTTTGGGGGGCCCGTAAACGCAAACTGTCCCAGGAGCCCAGCTCGGCTCTCTGCGGCGCTGATTACGGTTGACTTTATGGCACCCCTGTTGTTGTTGTTGTTGTAGCAGTGCTTCGCCCCACCTAACAGCCGCGACCGATCACAAATTGTCATCAATATCCTCTAACGGGAGTCCAAGGAAACTTGCTGTTTCAACAGGGGTGGACCATAAGGAAAGGGGTGTTAGAGGTGTTGGTTCCACATTACAATTAAAGAGATGGTTGGTGTCATGTGGGGACACATTGCAAGCGGGGCATACATTTTGTATGTCGAGGTTGATTCTGGATAGGTAAGAGTTTAACCTGATATCAGTATCCAGAACGAAGTTGAGCAAGAGTGACACGCGTTTCCCTGGGGAGTATGCGTTCCTCTTCCGCAAGTTTTGGATACTTTTCTTTGAGTACTGGATTCAACGCGCAATTCCCGGCATAAGGTCCGACGCCGGTTTGTGGAGTTCACCAAGGACCTGCTTGTGTTTTTTCGCTTCATACGGCTGGGTTCTCAGGTGCCGTATTTCCTCAAAATGCTTACGGAGATGACTCCTTAAGCCCCTAGGCGGTGCTGGTTCATCAATCAGATGTCTGTTGGGATGCTCAGATTTCTGGGTATTCAACAGGTACCCTGCATTTATTCTTTTATTCATATTTATTATTTATCTGTATCGATTCAGCAATGTTTAGTGAGGAAAAAAAAAAAAATAATAATATACTATGTATGCTAAGCGCAGTTGAGTATAATAAAAAAATATTTTCAATAACAAAGCCAAACCAATGCAACGCCGACTCGGCGCAACTTTATGGCTTCAGGTTTTCGTAAGCAAATTAAAATCTTAAAAAGTAAATTTAGCTGTATTTATATTTACATATTTACATAAATAAACAAAAATATTTGTACGCATAAATTTAAATACACACAATTTAAATCTCAAGCGTATAATTCTATAAAAATCAAGAATAAATATTTATTCAAAATTTCTTTTTTCATCATTTCAGGTTTGGTTTAAAAATCGACGCGCAAAATGGCGTAAGCAAAAACGTGAAGAACAAGAAAGACTGCGTAAGTTGCAAGAAGAGCAATGTGGTGGTGGTGTTGCGAATAGTGTCAATACAGCTGTTGGCGTCACAGGCGCCATGGGTCCTGTCAATGGCACCACCGGTGCTGTAATGGCCGCTGTGGCGAATCTAAAATGTGCCGCCGAGGATTATGCCAGTCAATTGAGTCATCACATTAAAACTGATCCAAATAGTTATAATAGCGATGCGGATGAGTCATCAGACTTGGAGGTGGCATAAAATCGTGTACCACATGCATTTCGTTTGTAAATATGTTTTAAAATTGTAATATTTGTTTTTAGTATTAAAAATATAGTTTTTACTTACAAACCAAAAACAAAAAAAAAAAAAAAACAAACAACAACTATGGTGAATATTAATCGAAAAATTTTGCCTGCTTGTTGTGTGTGATCTGTCACTTTTTCTACAATTCGGTTTAGTTTTATGTAAAAAATACTGAATGAATGTAAAATATCTAATAAATATAAAACGCTAATTATGCATACAAACTATTAACTACTACATACATATATATGAATATTTCTATTGTTATTTTTATGATTATAATGAATATGTTTATTTGTTATAGCGCCTTAAATTATACTAATAAATTTTTGTAATATAAAATAGTTATGTATGTATTAAATTGTAAGTGTGTGTCTGTGTGTATTATTGTGATTTTTAGTTTTCGTATCAAATGTGAAAAGAAATGTATTTATAATTAGTTGCATATGTAATATAAATATTTTGTGTAATTTTTTTATATTTTGTGTTTTGTTTTTATTTTTTAAATGAGAAATTAAGTGCAAAAAATTTATTAGCTAAAATATGCATAGTAAATATAAATGGTATTAAGAAATTATCAATTGTAAGAAATAATTTAAATGAAAAAACTGGAAATAAAATTAAATTAAATATGTATAGAATATTTCTATTGTTATTTTTATGATTATAATGAATATGTTTATTTGTTATAGCGCCTTAAATTATACTAATAAATTTTTGTAATATAAAATAGTTATGTATGTATTAAATTGTAAGTGTGTGTCTGTGTGTATTATTGTGATTTTTAGTTTTCGTATCAAATGTGAAAAGAAATGTATTTATAATTAGTTGCATATGTAATATAAATATTTTGTGTAATTTTTTTATATTTTGTGTTTTGTTTTTATTTTTTAAATGAGAAATTAAGTGCAAAAAATTTATTAGCTAAAATATGCATAGTAAATATAAATGGTATTAAGAAATTATCAATTGTAAGAAATAATTTAAATGAAAAAACTGGAAATAAAATTAAATTAAATATGTATAGAATATTCAAATATTTAATTATCGTTTTTTCTTTGTTTTATTGTCATAATGTGTGGTGTATTCTTTACTCCTGAATTGCAAATATGAACAAAAGTTCAGCATGAAACCCTGGTTCACAGCTTATTGTTGGTCAAAGTCATTAAAATCGTCTTGATCAATCGCGTCCTTTCCAACCTCCCACACATCGCCAGCCGGTGCCCCCCATAAATTCAGAAAGCAAAAATTCAGAAACACATTTTTCAGAAAACATTAGTCAGAACCCTTTTTTCAGAAAGACAAAATTCAGAGGTCAAAACTCAGAAGTCATATCTCAGAAGTCAAATTGCAGAAGTCAAATTTCAGAAGTGAAAATTCTGAAGTCAAATTTCAGAAGGCAAAATTCAGAAAAAAATACTCAGGCGACAGAAAAAACATTAAATTTTTTCTCAAAATTCAAAACACGCCTATTTATTTGGAAGGAATTATGTATAAAGAAAAAGTAGTACAATCTAAAATTTTGAATTGTGTGCAAGCATGTAATTTATTAATTTTTTCGCGTTTATCTTTTTCAAATGAATTTACAATTTTTGTTGTTATATCGGCCTTCTGACTTGTAAGATCGCGGGTTCGAGTCGAGCTCAATGCCTAACAATAATTATTTTATCATTATTATTGTTATGATAAATTTTTTTTTAATCGAAAAAATTTGAAATTGGAAAGAAGAAAGAAAAAAATTTAGGCAACTGCCAAAGCTCATTGTATAGATCCATTTCGGGAACTGCTAAATTCCTTCATCGGCACCGTTTAGGCGCCGCTGCTATAACCATTCAGTTTTCACAGCGGTTGTTTGTTTGTCTTCATTATTTCTATTTCTACCCTGTTTCTTGCCAATTGATATTCACAGCACTGCGACATATGTATGTTGCAGAATGGATGTGAAAATTGGACTTTTTTCATGGCAATGATGCCATAGTGCCATATTTATTGACAAATTTTCCCCGTGTTCTGGGATGTATTAACAATTTTTGTTGTTTCAATTAAGAAAAAATGTATCATAACAATAATAATGATAAAATAATTATTGTTAGACCTTGATTCCGATTCGAACCCGCGATCTTTTAAATTTACCGTATTATAAAAACGAAGTGTTTATATTTTTTCTTGCGTTTCCGATATGGCTCGCCCCCAGCTGAAAATTGCTGCAGTTTTCTTTCTATTATTGCCTGTTCGGTTTTTATTTTATTTATGCAATTAAATATTTTAGGGTGTGTCTCAAACGCACCTCGAATGACGTTGTGCCACCTTTCGATGGAATTATTTGTACGGACTTTACCCAATTTGGTGATATTATACATATTCCATAATTCGATTGAATATAACGCCTTCTTTGGACATTGCTGTGTTCCAGGCTGAAAAAAAATTCAGAAGTAAAATTTCAGAAGTCAAAATTCAGAGAGTAATCAGACAGCAAAAAAAACATAAAATTTTGTGCAAAACTTAATGTTTTTTTGCTGTCTAATTACTTTCTGAATTTTGATTTCTGAAATTTTACTTCTGAAATTTGACTTCTGAATTTTGACTTACGAAATTTGACTTCTGAAATTTGACATCCGAATTTTGACTCCTGAAATTTGATTTATGAATTTTTGTTTCTGAGTTTTGACTTCTGAATTTTGGCTTTCTGAAAAAAGGGTTCTGACTAGTGTTTTCTGAAAAAATGTGTTCCTGAATTTTTGTTTTCTGAATTTATGGGGGGAACCATCGCAGCCCTACTTTTTGTATGTTAAATATACATCAGCTGCTCGGAATCACGTCCATTCCAACAGCACTAATAATTAATTCCCGTGGCTCCGCATCACAGTCCATCCCGACAACTGATTTAATAATATATGTACATACATACTTTATAATATAAATTTTGTTCAACCTGTATCACCTTGAATCTGTACAGTAAATCCGTAGCTATTTTTAGTCAAAAAAATTGCTAGATTTGTAGACTAATAAATAAATAAATCAGCATGCCTTTTGAAAAACTAAAAAGCATGAGACGTGAGAACAGAATGACCTTATTTTGAATCATGGCTCGCCGTGCTACACACCTACAAGAAAATGCATAGAAAATCTCACATTGCAACTGCGTGATGCAATGGTTCAACGCTCAGAATCTCACGGCGATTTGAGCTGTCCATTGTGGAACAGAACTCTTTGGAAAACAGAAAATCCATATAATGACCCTGACTCATGGATCCATCCATGAAGGAGCGAAATTTGTTGATGGAAAAACGAGAGCTGGTATCTATGAGTCGAACTTCAAGAAATTGATACAAATGGGATGCTAAATAAAAAAATAAATAAATACAAGGCACGATAGCCTCCAAAGAGATTTAAGACAGAGCTTCGCTCCCAATTTGCGTTGTGCTTCTTTGAAATTTCCATACAAATCGGTGGAACGGGGCCTACATATGGAAATTAGAAGAGTTTTCACCGAAAAGCTTTTAATAGAAACAGAAATATATCTAATCGAAAAAACTTGTTTCTAAATTTATGATGTTGCTTTGCCCGGGCGTTGAACCCAGTATTTTCGGCGTCGTAATACGAGTTCTCTACCAGCCCACACGGCGGCCGCTAATGGGATGATTTTGCTGACAGAAATCCATGCAATATAAGATTGCGGTAAGGAACGTCTAGGGAAGGGCTTATTGTCGAGGAGTTTCCTCATTATGTGAAACAATCAGGTAGCCTTGCGTGCCTTAAAGTCTCACACAACTACTTCTAAGCTAGCGTATGAAGAATGCATTGGAGTCCTAAATGATGTGTGAACCAAAAATAAGGGTTTATTTGTATGTGCTATTGCAACATTCTATGGTCCAGAGCTCTTCGGCGAACTCAGAAAGTCGCACACTATAAAAACTATAAGTAACTGAGAAAATTGTTTACGCTCCCAACAACGATTCAACCTCGTTAATTTAACATAGACCCTACGAACTCTCACTGGTTACCATGCGGGACGCTGTATTCTACGATATCTTCTTAGTAATTTGAATGTATCCGATACACAAATCTGTCAAGTAAGTCGAATTTATCCGATACACAAATCTGTTGCTGGATGATGAAACGCCAGTTCACATCCACGCCAGTTATCGTAGCTTTGCGATAGTTGACGTCAAATGGGAACACCAAGGGAGATCAGTTAAGCCTCCACCTTCCCAACTAAGCTCAGTAAAGATCTCCTATTTCCTCTGCTGCCAAACACTGAATCCAAGGACCATCCCATCTTCTTTTGATATCGTCCATCATGCCGAGCAATAAATTAGCACAAGTAAATATGATTTATGAGGGTTAGTTTTGTCCGAGGAGAGAGAATTTTTTTTTAATGTTCTACTCAGTACAAAGTATCGTTGGTTGGCTAGATAGACCAAAATCTTAACAGATTTGAATTGAAATCAAGAGATTCGGCTACCAGGTACACATGTGCCCGATGATATCAAACTTCCTATGCCTATCCGCTCACCTGTGGATAGATCAAATATACAATCGGATCTGAATAGCCTAGTTGAATGGTGTAGTTGTAGTGTAAATGTAATGTCACTAAACCTGCCGATGTGCAAGTTCATGTGCTTTACAAGGAAATCATACCAATCCTACGAGTATGTGATTGATGGTTACACAATTAACCAAGTCATTAGTTTTGTAGACCTTGGGGTAACGATGGACCCTAAACTCGACTTTAAATTGCACATAGAAGGTTGCGTGAACAGAGCCAAAGGGACTTTGGCGTTCGTCAAACGAGGGTCTAAATAATTCGATGATCCATATATTACTGAAACTCTCTTTATATCTTTGGTGCGGCCAATATTAGAATACGCTTCGATAATCTGGAACCCTCGTTACCAGACGCACTGCGACAAATTATAGTCGGTTCAAAAGCAATTCCAGATTTTTGCGCTAAGGGACTTACGATGGGACCCCTCAAGGATTCTTCCTCCCTACTCCTGCCGTTTAAAACTTATCCAGCTCTCTACGTTACGGAGTCGTGTGTGTGTTATTTGTAGTAAAACTTTTTAGAGGGATGGTAAATAGCCCTTTTCTGCTCGGTGAAATTTTATCTAATGTTGCCTTTCGACCATCTCAACATTTTCAACCGCTTCATATAAGCACATGTGTACTGTGTACTGACTTCAATAAGTACTGCAAAAACATTGATATGTGTGACACACTCTCCGTATAAAAAATATATCTGCTAACTACATTAAATACGCAATGATTTGGGTGGGTGGCTTGGAATCACGTCCTTTCCAACCTCCCACTCTTATCATCAGCTCCAGTAACTTTGGGCGGATGGCTTGAAATAACGTCCTTTCCAACCTCCCACACATCGCAGCCCTTCTTGTTATGCGTCAAATATACAACAGCTGCTAGAAATCACGTCCATTCCGACAGCACTAATAATCAATACCCGTTGCTCGGCATCAGGAGAGGGGAGGGTGGGTTTTTCTTCAATAATAATGAGACAATTTTAAGAAATGTTTTACCCAGAACTAAGTTGGGTAAGTAAAGTTTTTTTATATATTCTTATTTCAAAGAGTCAGAAGAAAGGATATCATACCGTTTGCGTCACTTAAGCGTGTCGGCCATATTAACGTGACCCTAAGGCGAAGGGCAGCCTAGAAAATTGGTCCACATTGCTACCACTGCTACTCAATACCCATTCGGCAATACCGACCGACAGCTGCCCCGCAAAAGCCCACATCGAACACAGATACATCAGATTCGAGTGCCTGGTGCCTGATACGACCTTCAAAGTACGCCGGAAAATAAAAATATGCCGCTGTCTTATATGCTCTGATATGAATTCCAGGAAACTATGACACATATCGCCCATTTACTTCAATAGTGTCGTAACTCAAAAAACACAAATTTCCAGGAGAGCCATTCAAAGATTTTAACTGCCATATGTTGCGCATATAAAGGCACATTTTCATTTTTATAGCACGTGATAAATTTTTAACTGATCACAAAAATTTTTTTATACAACATAGATCATGATATTGGATACGTTTATATGTTATTAACGCGAAAGTCGTGTTTTTTGAGTTATGACACTATTGAAGTAAATGAGCGATATGAGCTAGGCTGCTCAATTTCACCGTGCCCATGTTCATAATCAGCTAAAGGTAATATGTCTATCACACGATCAAAAGGCACACAAACAGACCATCCATGTTGCAAAAGGCGGACGACATGCATACAGTATTTTAAATGTTGGCACGATAATAACCGAATTGGGGCATCTAATACGGTAAGGAACGCCGAAAAGTGGACGCTCTATACAGCTCGAAAACAACGAGAAGTGTGTGAATGCTGCCGTAAATTGAAGAAGGAAGCAAGGTGTCTTTTCAAAGGGGAAAAAGTAGACGCAGAAGGACATGACTGTGAAGAATTTGAACTACAAGCCAATAGAATAGCGCCCAATTTTACCCAAAAACTATGCTAAGGACGGAAGTTTTCAATTCTGGCGTGAATTTTCATGAAACACTTAGGAAGGTGCTTATGCCGAGCCCACAATTTGATGTGACATTGCCTGCGGAGTTATTCAAATATTGCAAACTGCTCTAAATGTCGCGGAAACAGCCTTCCAGCTGATTTCAGACTTCAGATTTGATAATTCTACCTCGGAGTAAATTTTCCCTATGCCACAATTTTTTTGTCTATATCACATTTGGTCTACACTTCGTTCCCACACAAAACGATACGGCTGTGCAAAACTACGTTGAGTGACATCAACAGCTTAGGCAGCATTGGGAACGGTCTCTTCGGGCCGTTCGAAACTGAAGGTTTTAGGCGGGGTGGGATATGAAATTCGGACAATGTTATGGGGGCGAGAGGGGGACCCATTTGAAGAGTTACTGTCTAATTTTTATTTTAAGTGGTTTTAAGGTTGTTATAAAACACTTCGACCTGCACCTCTTGATGAAATCTCCAGTAAGCTATTGTGCCGAACATCCTATCTGAGAACATCCCATCTAAGCTTCATCTCTTTTTTGTGAATATACCTTTTCGCGCACGTAGGTTACCCACGTTGCTAAGACTACCCGACCGTTGATCAATTACCGGACGAACAGATTACTTCATTCTGTATTTGCGCTTTGAAGGGGCTTTTAAAGCCAAAATAGAAGTGGATGGTTGGCGCAAGGGTGATACACGTATACACCGATGGTTCGAAAGCAGTGGAAGGAGTAGTGTCTGCGGTATACTGTGCTGATCCGGAAAAAACAGATCACACAAGCTGTCAGATCACTGTAGAGCTAGTCAGACGGAAGTAGTAGCCGTAAACAAAGAAGTTGAAACACTGGAAGAAAAAAGTTTAAACTGCAACCGCGTCAACTTTTATATTGACAGCCAAACAACAATTAAGGCAATAATCTCGCATAGCACAGCTTCTAAAAGTGTATTAGAGTTTAAGCAATACCTGAAAAGAATCAGAATAAGGAGACGCATACATCTTTATTGGGTTCCAGGGTATATGGGAATGAAAAGGCGGATGAACTAGCTGAAAAGTGCGCATTCCTCGAAGCTTGCTTCTTAGACGTGCCAATTAGATTGGGCGAGATTAAGGTAAGGGGAGAGTATCACATGATTGGCCAAGCAGGAGAAGGTGCAGACCCAAGCGCGGGGCTGTAAAATATCGAAGATCATATGCAGGTCTCACAACCCTAGACTAACAAAGTTACTACTATCATTAAAAAGAGGGGAATATGGATTTATGCCGGGTATTCTGACTGGACACTGCCTGGCGTCACTTGCCTTTAAATTAGGCTTGCTCGGTGATAGGAGATATAAGGAGTGGGGGTTGGTGAGCTCCAGCAATTAGGAGTGATACAGCTGTCAGATCTAGAAGCAATAAGTGGCATAGGTCCAAGAAAACTTCTAGTACTTACTAAGACGATGAAGTTATTTTATAACATAGGTCCTGGTTTTTGATAGGGTTTTTCTGTTTTCTCGTTTAGCAAACTTTTGGTAATGCTATGGATTCATTTAGTCTATGTGTGCCGAAATGTGGACTTTAAATTGTCATTTTTAGTTCATTATAGCTTGTCTTGTTACAGCATTTTTCATTTACCATTATTGGGAGCATAGTTCTTTGAACCAAAAACTGTTAACAATGGTCTAATTCATCGTCCATCTAGCACTCCACCCCAACATCTGCATCAACCATTTTGCCTTTGTGTAATGCTTTTGGTATTTGTTTTACTAATAGCCAAATAATAGTACTACACAAAATGCACAAAGGACAATGGGTTTATTGGTGTGTGTGTGGGTATGCAGCGGCGGATTTACCATATAGGCAACGTAGGCTACAGCCTAGGGCGCCAAAATTGGAGTCAATTAAAAAAAAAATAAAAAAATTGCATTCGTATTTTGCTGGACTTAAAATAGTATCTATTTTTGTCTGTATTTAAAAAAAAAAAATAATTCATTCTTTTTTATGCATTTCGAAATTAGAATGAAGCTGTAAATAATTTTTTCGCATAGCAGTCGTAAAAATTTGCATAAAACTTCTAATTCACTTCAACTAGAACTTTTGGAGGCTGCACTTATGCAAGGTTTATGGAGCTTCTTATTAACGTCTCATTCAGTGCGGTGCGCAAGAAATAACAAAATGTGAATACGACTATTTCCGGAATGATCACTTTGTTCAACGGACTCATCAAAGTTGTTTCTGATACTCGTGAAGAATTCGCTTCATATGTAGAAAAAGCTCTCTCCATTTCAACGATTCAGGAATACAAAACACTGAGGATGCGTAGAAGAAATCCAAATATACGACATGGTGAAAATGGGAATCTGGTATTCAATTGAGTGGCCGTGACAACTTTCGTGTCAACGCGTTCAACGTTATCTTGGATCGTACTTTTGCAGAATTGACACGAAGACGTGAGGCATATCAAACAAGTAAGGAAGGTTAAGTTCGGGTGTAACCGAACATTACATACTCAGTTGAGACAACATAAGGGAAAATAACCATGTAGGAAAATGAACCGAGAGAAACCCTGGAATGTGTATCAAATGAAAGGCATTAAAGAATATTTTATGAGGGAGTGGGCCATAGTTCTATAGGTGGACGCCATTTAGGGATATAGCCATAAAGGTGGATCAGGGTTGACTCTAGAATGCGTTTGTATAATATGGGTATCAAAAGAAAAGTGTTAATGAGTATTTTAAAAGGGAGTAATCCTTAGTTCCATAGGTGGACGCCGTTTCCAGATATCGCCATAAAGGTGGAGCAGGGGTGACCCTAGAATTTGTTTGTACGATATGGGTATCAAATGAAAGGTGTTAATGAGTATTTAAAAGGGAGTAATCCTTAGTTCCATAGGTGGACGCCGTTTCGAGATATCGCCATAAAGGTGGACCAGGGGTGACCCTAGAATTTCTTTGTACAATATGGGTATCAAAAGAAAAGTGTTAATGAGTATTTTAAAAGGGAGTAATCCTTAGTTCCATAGGTGGACGCCGTTTCCAGATATCGCCATAAAGGTGGAGCAGGGGTGACCCTAGAATTTGTTTGTACGATATGGGTATCAAATGAAAGGTGTTAATGAGTATTTAAAAGGGAGTAATCCTTAGTTCCATAGGTGGACGCCGTTTCGCGATATCGCCATAAATGTGGACCAGGGGTGACCCTAGAATTTGTTTGTACAATATGGGTATCAAAAGAAAAGTGTTAATGAGTATTTTAAAAGGGAGTAATCCTTAGTTCCATAGGTGGACGCCGTTTCGAGATATCGCCATAAAGGTGGACCAGGGGTGACCCTAGAATTTCTTTGTACAATATGGGTATCAAAAGAAAAGTGTTAATGAGTATTTTAAAAGGGAGTAATCCTTAGTTCCATAGGTGGACGCCGTTTCGAGATATCGCCATAAAGGTGGGCCAGGGTGACTCTAGAATATGTTGTACGATATGGGTATCAAATTAAAAGTATTAATGAGGGTTTTAAAAGGGAGTGGGCCTTAGTTCTATAGGTGGACGCCGTTTCGAAATATCGCCATAAAGGTGGACCAGGGGTGACTCTAGAATATGTTTGTACGATATGGGTATCAAATTAAAAGTATTAATTAGGGTTTTAAAAGGGAGTGGTGATTGTTGTATAGGTGGTGGCATTTTCGAGATATCGCCATAAAGGTGGACCGGGGGTGACCCTAGAATTTGTTTGTACAATATGGGTATCAAAAGAAAGGAGTTAATGAGTATTTTAAAAGGGAGTGGGCCTTAGTTCCATAGGTGGACGCCCTTTCGAGATATCGCCATAAAGGTGGGCCAGGGGTGACTCAAGAATTCGTTTGTGCAATATGGGTATCAAACGAAAGGAGTTAATGAGTATTTTAAAAGGGAGTGGGCCTTAGTTCTATAGGTGGACGCCTTTTCGAGGTATCGCAATAAAGGTGGACCAGGGGTGGCTCTAGACTTTGTTTGTACGATATGGGTATCAAATGAAAGGTGTTAATGAGTATTTTTAAAAGGGAGTGTTCCTTCGTTCTATAGGTGGACGCCTTTTCGAGATATCGCCATAAAGGTGGACCAGGGGTGACTCTAGAATGAGTTTGTACGATATGGGTATCAAATTAAAGGTATTAATGAGAGTTTTAAAAGGGAGTGGTGTCAAGGCGTTTTCCAGATATCGACCAAAATGTGGACCAGGGTGACCCAGAACATCATCTGTTGGATACCGCTAATTTATTTATATATGTAATACCTGCCAAGATTTTAAGGGTTTTTTATTTCGCCCTGCAGAACTTTTTCATTTTCTCCTACTTAATATGGTAGGTGTCACAACCATTTTATAAAGTTTTTTCTTAAGTTATATTTCGCGTCAATAAAACAATCCAATTACCTTACCATGTTTCATTCCTTTTTTCGTATTTGGTATAGAATTATGGCATTTTTTTATTTTTCGTAATTTTCGATATCGAAAAAGTGGGCGTGGTCATAGTCGGATTTCATTCATTTTTCATACCAAGATAAAGTGAGTTTAAGTAAGTACGTGAACTAAGTTCATTAAAGATATGTCGATTTTTGCTCAAGTTATCGTGTTAAAGGCCATGCGGAAGGACAGACGGACGACTGTGTATAAAAACTGGGTGTGGCATCAACCGATTTCGCCCATTTTCACAGGAAACAGGTAGCGTCGTAAGAACTATGCCCCTGCCAAATCTCAAAAGGATTGGTTAATTTTTGTTCGACTTATGGCGTTAAAAGTATCCTAGACAAATTAAATGAAAAAGGGCGAATCCACGCCCATTTTGAAATTTTCTTTTATTTTTGTATTTTGTTGCACCATATCATTACTGGAGTTGAATGTTGACATAATTTACTTATATACTGTAAAGATATTAAATTTTGTGTTAAAATTTTACTAAGCTTTCAAAAGCACGCCTAAAAATCATATCCACACCATTAGGAATAAACTACATACAGAGTGTATGTGCCTACATGGTGATCAAAAGGAATATAAACAAAAAAGGCAACTCTTAGAGACCAATTGTACAGCGAACAACGGAACATTCATATGGCGTAGCAGCTAAAAAAAAGGCTTGCACTGATGTGAATGTTGGAGACTCGAGTTCAACGCTCAGCTCCCGAAAAGCTAGCTGATGAAGAAGTGAAATTCAGAAACATGTCCTAGTAACCATCGCCGTTTGTAAACTTACAATTTTTCTCTAATATCAGTTAAAATTTTACTTAAAAAATTTTTTTTTTAAAAGTGGGCGTGATCCTTCTCCGATTTTGCTAATTTTTATTAAGCGTACATACAGTAATAGGAGTAACGTTTCTGCCAAATTTCATCATGATATCTTCAACGACTGCCAAATTACAGCTTGCAAAAATTTTAAATTACCTTCTTTTAAAAGTGGGCAGTGCCACACCCATTGTCCAAAATTTTATTAATTTTCTATTCTGCGTCATAAGTTCAACTCACCTACCAAGTTTGGTCGCTTTACCTGTCTTTTGTAATGAATTATCGCACCTTTTCGGAAATTTTCGATATCGAAAAAGTGGGCGTGGTTATAGTCCGATATCGTTCATTTTAAATAACGATCTGAGATGAGTGCTCAGGAACCGACATACCAAATTTCATCAAGATACCTCAAAATTTACTCAAGTTATCGTTTAACGGACGGACGGACGGACATGGCTCAATCAAATTTTTTTTCGATCCTGATTATTTTGATATATGGAAGTCTATATCTATCTCGATTCCTTTATATATGTACAACCAACCGTTATCCAATCAAACTTAATATACTCTGTGAGCTCTGCTCAACTGAGTATAAAAACATATTCTAAATTTTCTCTTATCACTGATATGAAACAACTAAGCAACGAAGAATTTCGTAAGAAATCCATTAAATTGAGCAACTGTTACACCCAAGATCAAGGCATACTGCGTCGAATAGAACATTTCATATTATTCTCCGCTGGATCTTTTGAAAATGCTGAGACAGCATAATTTATAGGTCTCTTACCCTAATGTTGACATTGCGTTGCGAATGTTTGTTTCAATTCCTATTCCAAATTGTAGCGCAGAGAGATCGTTTTCTGTTTTAAAACGCACGAATAACTACATCAGATCTTCATTGGGCGAAGACAAACTGAATGATCTTGCGTTGTTGACGATAGAATCGGAATTGTTTTTATCTATCGATTGTGATGATATCATTTGCGAATTCGAAGCTGAAAAATCAAGGCGCAAAGAAATGAGAAATGTTTAGAAAAAATTAAGGTTAAATACCTCATTAATGCCAATGTCGATTATCTTGAATTCGTTATGTATTTCATTAACAACAAACTTCACTGTAATAAAGCACTGAAAATCGCAATCATTGTGTTAAATATTCGGGCCTGTTCTGGCCCGATTCCGACCAATTTGTTGGTTTTGGTGGCACCTCCTTGGAGATTTTTTTCAACTCCACCTCAACTCGATTTATCAACTGGAGAAATGGGATGAATATTCATTTGAGAACTGTACATTTCTCAAAATCTCTCGAAATTAGGATAATAATTGGAAAATATTAACGACATTGTAGATCAACTGGAAAACTTTTAATTTTACTAAATTTCTGAAAGGTTGGATAGTGATTGAAGGATGAAGTTGGATATCAACTCGAGAACTATCGGGTTTAAGAATAATTAAATAATGATGTTAGATATCAATTTCGGAACTAGATATACATTTCGCTGCAGAATTTTTTCCATGTTTGTTGGGTAAACAAAATCCAGCTGATGCCGAATCTACAAATTATCTAGATAACAAAAAAACCAATGTTGCCGCACAAAAAAGCATACCCCAAAGGCGGCCTTAAACTGTGACTAAAAACTGCTCAGTAGTTTAACTGGAGTTTAAATTTGACTACAGTTTAAGCAAGCTTAGTGTAAGCTTAGCTTAACCAACCACTGATAAACGGGCCTAAAACGAAAATAAATAAAAACAGCTGTTTCGCTTGATTATTGACTTGAAATGAAAACGATTCGAAATCGACTTCGAATCGATTTGTTAAAATCGGAAGTGAGATCACCAAAAGTAAATCGAATCGGAATCAGCCTCGTTTTACTTTTCAAAACGATTCGGAATTCAGAACAGGCCTGATTATTATTGTGTAAATAAGGGCGGCAAGTTATGTATTGCCTAGGGGCGGCGAATATTCAAATCCGCCACTGCGTGTGTGTGTGTGCAATCGGCAAATAGTTAATGGGGCAAAACAAGCAAACATTTCATATTCGAAAGTGCACTAAGGCATTGCATTGTTTGTCACACATTGTAAGTTAGTAAGTAATGGTGTTGCATTGTTAGATTCAAAACCATAGCAACCAGCAATAAAATGGAATTTATAGATTGTTAGAGTAAAATGCATTATAGGTATGTACATATAACACGTAAATATGTATCTAGTACATGTTACAAACGAATATGCATCGATACACCAATACTATATTAGATCATAGTGACTGCAGCAGATATTTTTACTTCCTTTACTATGGATATTAGAGAGAAATTACAAAGTTTACAAACAGCGATGGTTACTACGACATGCTTTTGAATTTCACTTCTTCATCAGCTAGCTTCTAGCAATTTACATTTTTAACTCAGAGTTAACGTGACACGAGGGGCTAAGCTCATATATTTTTGACACATTTTTTTATTAAAAACGAACCTATAAGGGGAAAAGTTGAATATATTCTTCATTTAAAAGTTTTCAATCTAGATAGACTTTAAGGGCCAGATTATGTATGACTCATTTTACACAATTCGCACCTAAGTTGCTGTTCATCTAGGTTCGGTAATTGAGCTCTATCTTTATAATAGTTCTGTTTCTGATATGGCGTTAAGAATAGCTATTGTTAAAATTTCAAAATCAAAATTCATCAACATTGAGAGAGTTCAAAAATGTGTGTATATTTGACGTTGGAAACGTTGCTATAGCAAATATAAGCTACTGACTAAGGCGAATTCAATACCAGGTCTTGTTATCCCAACAGCTGATTGCTTCTTCTTGATTACTTTCCATACAACGCCTTTTACTACAACATGTCAGTTAAGGGCGAATTAATGGTGACTTATAACCATAAAGCCATAACCAGATAAAACAGCTGATGAACCTACCTTATGGTTATGGCTTTATGGTTATAAGACACCATTAATTCGCCCTTTAATCAGAATCAATGAAAGTTTTCTTTTGACTTGTCATTCTTGAATTCGCTTCGCCACCACCTGGTATTCATTCGCTTTGATCGAAGTCAATGAAAATTTTCCTTTGACTTGATATCAAGGCGAATCTATACAAGATGGTGGCAAAGCGAATTCAACCAATTCGCCGTGCAGATGAATCTCAAGCCAAAATAAACTTTTGAGTTGTATTTAAAAATAATCAAGAAGAAAAAATCAGCTTGTGGAATAACAACACCTGGACTGAATTCGCCTTGCTTGAAATATTTCTGCACGGAAAATTAAATAAAATGTTTTCTTTGCATTTTTTGTTTTGTTTTGACAGTTGATGATTTGCTATTCAATATTGAAAAAATAAAGTGTAATATCTTATCAGTCAACTGCCTCACAAAATGTTCAAGGTGGCTACTTTTTAACGCTTTGACAGGATGTTCAATATGGCGGCGCATATTACTATCTTTACCGTGTGAGAACCAGAATGAGACCACGATAGTCAATTAAAAATCAGGTGATCGGTTCTATTTGTAATTTGGACGTCTATACAGAAGTTATCACACTTGTGTTATCCACAATGTAAACTACGGTTTTTGATATTGCATTTTTGCAATGATGTAGCAAATGCATAGTCGTGTATTTTGTAAGTGTACTGTGAAAAGTATGCTACTAAAAGTTTGCAGTGCAACGACGTGACGCTAGACTATTTACACAAAACCCTGAATTGCCTTATTATGTTTGTATTTAAGGATATATTTTCTACTATGTTGTGATCTTTTTATATAAACGAAGTGTTTATCTTCTCTTTACTGCATCTAAGTATCCATATACGAGCTTTGTGAGCGTTCTTGTAATATTTTAATATAAACTTCCCCAAACAAAGCTTTTCTCAAATTTTTATTTGTCCTCTTTGAATTGCATTGCCCTTTTGTACATATTCTTGGAAAATAGTAGAATTATCTTGCATAATTTGTATTTCACTTTGTTACTAAAAGATGAGAAATTTGTTTGTGCATATGCTTGATGTGACAAAAAGTTGAGAACTTTGCATTTTATGTAGCGACATTTTTGAGAATCCTTAGGAATATGCATAAAAAGCAATGTCCAGCTCATTATTATTGTATGTAACTTTATAGTTATGCTTCATTCATATATTGAAAATTGGGAGGAATGGTGTGAATATTTATAAATTGATTCTTTGTTAGTTGAAAATAGGTATATGTATATATGAAAGTGCATAGATGACTAGGGATGTGTATGTTGTAGTTCGAATCGATGAATAGCAAAATGTTCTTTATTGACAACACTACTTTGGTGGTAGTAGTACTTCACAATTAATTTATTCGTGTACTTCACTTTTAACTTGTTAAAATCAAAGTGATTCATTATTCCTCAGCTTGTGTCGTTTTATACTCTCAGCTGCCCCCTTCGCCTATTTCTTCTGGGGCTTAGACTAGTGGTCACCAAAATTGAAACTGTGACTGTGTTAGTAAGAGAAAAATCGTTATGTTGCTAGTACTTTTGTAGTTGATAAAGTTGATGAAGTAGGACGTATGGACGCATGTTTGCTAACACTCAAAAATAATACCCAAATATGCCATACAAATTTTATTTTATTGCTTGGGTCTAAAAAAAATTTAAATAAAATATATTTCTCATATTTAACCATTAAAACTTTATGCGCATGGGTGTTTTTTTTTTTCAAAATATCTGTTTGGAAACGCGCAGATAAACAATAGCCTCTTCTGATGTTGCTACACTGCTTCTTTAGAAATACTAAATGAAAGAGAATAAAAATGTGGGTGAAATTAGTTCACTAGCTGACGACCTCTGGTTTAGACTTTTCACAAACAGCCTTCTCGAACAGCTTCTTATTTGCTTTTTCTTTCTGTAACTGATATTCACGTTTATCTTTTAGTTATATGCTTGTATATGTGTGAGTAATACTTTCTGCTCTTAGGTGATGATGACTGTTTCTCTTTCTTCTTCGCTGTTAGATGTTGTCTACATGTATGTGTGGCTGCATGCCTTGATGTTTATATGTATATTTGATTGCTTGCGTTGGTGCGCAATTAATTATTAGCAGCATAGTGATGTATCGAAATTCGCCACAATACATATTCTATAATTTAACTTAGATTACTAATAGTACGGCTATTTAAATTGCACACCATACGATAAAGTTGGCACAAACAATCAAACAGACCTCTTCAATAAAAAAATTTTTCTTTCATTCTGTTCTGATTGCTCAGGCGAGCTACGGCGCGGCTGGTAAACAGTCCTTTCACAACACATTCCTCGTCTTCCAATGAAACGTGATCCAGATACGGATGGAGATTTAACATGCAAATGCAACAACAATGTGACCCATATGAATCAAATTCTAAATTTCTATCCGTATCTGGACCACGCTTCACTGGAACGTAACAATTATTATTTGTCAAAGGGAATGTTGCTACTCTAACTACGTCACAGTCGAGAGGTGGGAGATATGTGTATCCCATGGGCATCGATTGTGTTTATCGAAACAGGTTTATCATATCAATCGAGATATATTTGTGATAATAACAACTTAACTGAATGACTTAAATACAAACAATACATCAGGTATCCGCTATTTTTCCTAAAAAATTTGTCTCAGTTTAGAAAACCCTCTGTCATCTGTTGAATTTTTGTGTAATACTCCTACCGGCCACCTAGCACTGAAAACCTAAAAGAGTACACATGGAGAGAAGAGAGCGCTGGACTTATTCCGGAATCCTGTTTTGTGAATCACAACTTTGGAGCTCCACTGGAGCTGCTGATCATAGGCGCGGATAATACTGTTGTCTTAAAAGAGAATGTGGGTATCTACATTGTTACTGAAACTGACATATTGAACTTAACTTGTTTGTAATCTTCCAACATATTCTGTTTTTTTTTTTTTTTTATTGAAAATAAGTATTTTTGACTAATTGAGATGTGATCTTTCTATTTGTGCACAAAAAAGCTCAACTTGAATTCCTTTTAAATGACTAATATAATAAATAAATAATAGATCCAGATACCCAAATTCTTTTTGGACGACAGAGTACTTGGGTAATTTTCTAACAGGTGCTGAACCAACATCAAGTACTCTGTTTGATAACACATATAGCTCTGAGTATGGCGTATCAAGGTTTGGCTGAACGATCCTTGAAAAGCAACTACTCTCAGATAATGGATATACTTATCAATTTCTGGAGGAGGTTTGGCAAAGCCAAAGTCTTCAAAAACCCTTGAACAATGGGCTGGACGACATTTTTCGTAAGGAAGCTTGAGAAACCTATGTCAAAAAAGCCGCCGAGATGTGAGTAAGACCTGAGGTTTCTTCGAAAACATTTGAAAAATATTTTGAGTCCACCAAAAGTTGTTTAGTGTGAGATTTTTGGGAAGAACAAATGTATGAGGGTTTTCAAATGGAGGAAGCAAAGATATGCTCATGGAAAAAATGCTGTGCTGACATTAAAAAGTTAGGCTGAGGATGTTCAATCCTGAGACGGTATAATCCTGGGACTCATAAAGCCGATGGAAAGTGCACATCCCATAGTGAAGAGTTAATTAAGATACTTATGGACCCACATTTTTTATCGGGAAATTACGAGGAACACCCGGTGGATAGAGCTTAAAGTGCGATCACGAAGCGAATAGAAAAAGGGTTGGGGTCATATACATAATTGAATTTGTCCGATTAACAGATTATAGAGCGGCTCAAGATTATCTTTTATCTATGCATAAAACTGATTCATATGTCGCACTCTTGCAAGACGTCTCTAGACGTCTTCCTAACAAACGTGTGGAAGATAAGTCCTTTATTCACAAATTCTACAGTCCCATTACTCTAACATCAGGAATTCAGCTTAAAACGCTTGAAAGGCTAACAAGTGTGGATATCAAGTCGAGCTTGGACATAGTACTGTCTTCTGCAGCACAACTCACGCATACCAAAGACAAGTCGACAGACACATTACATACATAGAGAAAGCATCGGTATAATAGAAATTTTAAGTTTCTTAAATGTCTCCTTAAACAATGTCTTAAATCAGACTCCAGTGCTTTGTATGCCAATGTGCGGTGTCTATAAAGATGAAGACACTCCGATTATATTGACGACTGTTATGGTTGTTGATATTCGTTCGTCGGATATAGTTTCGGCACGAGCTAGAACCTTATGAGACTAGCCGGAAAATTGCGGAAACAATTATTAAAGCCATACTGTATCTTCCGCCTAAATGAAACTGACAAATTTTGTCTTCCTACAACCTTTCGTTTGTCTCTCTCAACACAGAGAAAGTCGACCCCTTCCCTTCTATTTCCAGCAACGGGTGCCGATGGGAATACATTCTGGTCCGGAGCATTTTCTTTCATTCTTATAATTTACTTAGGAGGCGAACTCTTGGAGCTCTTATGCTTATATCAGCGTACAGCGCCTAGAAATCTCTTAAACTTCTCAGAAATATGCTCGGTAACATAACTGATGGCCGCCGTGGTGTGGTAGTAGGGTACTCCCCCTACTACACCGAACATCCTGGCTTCACGTCCCGGGCAAAGCAACATCAAAATTTTAGAAACAAGTCTCTTTCAGTGATTTGGCAAGTGCTCCGATCCTATACCATTTTAGTTTACCAAACAAGCAAAACGCAAAGAATTTTTTTTGCAGAATATGCAGTTTTTTTTTTTTAAACAAAACAACCACTAAGGCAATAAACTTTGCAAAGAAGACGAAAAGCAGAATTTAGGTAAAACCAGAATGTCCTTACACGCATACCGCCGTATTTTTGAGCTTCTCGTGTGCAGGATCTTTGTTTATCCAATTGAAGGAAATAGTGGCAACGAGCCACAACGAAGAAAGCAGCTGTGCCTTAAGTAAATATGCGTATGCCTTTAGTCCTCGCTTGAGGTGATTTTATGCATCTTATTGATGAGAAACCTTTGTGTATAGAGCGCTAATGCATTCCAGGTATCTAAATAGAAAAAATTACCCAAAAATTAGAATTTTCACCCCACAATTTTTTTCCCCCAATCTGCTTCAATGGACTTTTCTTTGCATTTGCATTTAGTTTTTTTTTCGGGGAATCATGTTGATATGGCGTCCTATCGAGTTTCATATGAACATAGTCAGCAAAAACCGTTGTTAGCCATTAAACAAATTGGGAATATGGCGGCAGCGCTGCTATATCCGGTAGCCGAAAAAAATTATGATAAGTTAGCTACACTGAAGATATCGGTATAGAAACATAAGATGGGATATAAGGAATGCTATATGTATGAAAAAATCGGAATCAAAAACTATAGCACCAGCCTCTTACTTCTTTCCGGAAAATACAACGCTCACTTATGTGACTGTGGCTTTATATAGCGCTACCGACTTTAATAGGCCACAAACTTTATGCGACGCTGGCACCAAGAAGTTTCCTATTTAACAGCAGAAGTTCCTTGATTCTCTGGCACAGTTCAGCGTCCCACCGTTCAGGATAGGGTAACATGTGCAATATTAGGACTACCTACCCTGGAGTGCTGCTGATGCCTTTTTGGTGCAAGGCGCTTCTCTTTCGAAAGTATCTTAGCTTTCACGAGGTTTAACCAGGTGTTTCTATACAAAGTGAAGAAAATTTGTAAAACATCTTTTAGAACTCGTATTGCTTAGCCGATTTGTGTATTATTTCTTAATAACAAAGCTTTTAAAATAAAATAAAATTTTTTTTAAATTTTAAGCACTTCCTTTATATAAATGGACAAAAATCAGCGAAAAATGTCTCCTTATATGAAGACATATTTTTGTTAAACTTTGATTTTTAATTTTTGACATAGAAATTGCAAAAATATTTATGAGAAGTAAAATTATAAAAGTGGAGCACAAATTACTTGGTTTGGAACGTTAGTATGAAAGGAGATATTATTTGTCAATCAATTGCGCTCCATCTTTATATTTTTACTTCTCATAAATATTTTTGCAATTTCTATGTCAAAATTTAAAAACCAAAGCTTAGCAAGAATATGACTTTATAAAATGATACATTTTTCGCTGATTTATGTCCATTTATATAAAGGAAGTGCTTAAAATATTTTTATTTTATTGTTATTTTCTTTTTTTTTTCCTTTGTAACGGCGTCTTAACCTATCTGTGAAGTTTCATGTTTGTAGCTCAATGAGAAGTTACCTAAAAATCGATATCAATACTCCAAATTTCCAAATTCTTATCTAAATATTTCGAACCGTGCGCCATCTAACGGAATTTTTTCTCCTTTTCTTAAATTTTCTCGGCGTCTTATCCTATCTGTGAAGTTTTACAGTTGTAGCTCAATGAGAACTTACATAAAAATCAATCCCAAAATTCCCGTTTCGTAAGATTTTTCTAAATATCTCATCCCGTGCGCCCCCTAGCGAATCTGTTTGTACCGTGTCATCGGCTGTCATCGACCTCTGAATTAAGTTTGAAATTTCAAGTCTCTAGCTCATCGAGAAGTTATTTAAAAGGTGGTTTGAAAATTTTCAAATTCGTATCTCATTATTTCGATCCGTGCGCCACCTAACGGAATTTTCCGTTTGTTGCATTGTCATGGTGTTCTAACCTATGTGTAAAGTTTCACGTTTGTAGCTCAATGAGGAGTTACTTCACAATCGATTGCAAGATTTGTATGAAAAGCGGACAAACATTCAACCGACCTAATACAAAGGAAGTAAAAATAACTGAATTCGATCGACTCCCGCTACACAACGAGGACGGGGAGATAGTAGCTGAGCAAGGCAAGTTTTAGTTTCTTTCTTTGCCACCTTACTGGAAAAAGTTTTATTACTTAGAAGTTCAAAGTGGTAATATCAACTCGTTCCCGAGATGGTCGGGCTACTACCTTAATGGAGCTAATTACGGGAATATACCACGGTAAAAATCATTAACATCGAGCTCAACACCCACGGGGAGATTTTCGTTACAGCAACAACATGTGCCATGCTCATATGTCAAAACTAGCTGACATTCATAGGACTACGGCTTTTATTTAAGATGGATACGGTGGATTTATGGGCTGATGGATAGCGCATCCTGCTACTCAATAGGTTGAAGGACGCATACGTAGACCAGTGTCAATGGGCCCGTTGAGCTCACGTTCTATAAGATCATGCATCCACCCTTGCTGGATCTTTCATTCTAGCAGGGATAACCACGAAACTAACGTTGGATGGCATCGATTCCGGGTCCGCTCATCGACTTTGAGGGAGAAATTCTACAACAGAATTCCGAAGTCGGTCTCTAAACACCGAATTGCCTCCTCCAGTTTACGGAAGGTAGAAGTGCTTTATACACGCATCAACATAATCCAGTGAATTAAAAGGCAGCGGCTACGTTATTTTATGCGAATGAAAAGGATGCTTTGGGTAAGAAAGTATATTTATCGGAATCCACCTATAATAGCAGAGGAAAGGGGCGGCTCTTACTTCGCTTTAACGACCAAGTGGAAAACGATTTAAATTCCCTTGGTGTGACCAGTTAGCAGAGCGAAGAAGCGACTGGCGGGCCTTGTTGGACGGCCATAACCATCTAAATTGTTAAGCGCCAATTAAGTAAGTAAGTAAGGAGTGTTGGGTATAGAAAACCACCAATACATAGAAAGAAGCCATGCAGCGAGCGACATTGGCTGCTATCGTCATTATCATCATCGTTATTCCTCATTATCCTTCTTAATTATGTTTCTTCTTCTTCTCTAAGATATTCTTCGTAATTTTAAGTTTCTCCTTTCTAACCTAACCCTTTCTCTTTGCCTTATTCTCCGATTTTTTAACCTGTTCTGATTTGGTTTATGTAAATTGCCTGAGTCTTACTCTTGATACAAGCACAATCAATAAGCCTTATATAAGGTACATAATTTTCTGCGGACCGTAATATAAACACAAACCTATGTACCTACATATGTATGCATGTTGACTGCCTATCTATTTGACAATTTTTTCGTTGTTTGGCTTTTCGCTTCCGAATGGTTTGTTGGCCAAATAAAGTCATAAAATATGTGCGTACGGAATGGGAGCAAAACACTGAGTGACAATGAGTGATGAAGTCGATGCCCATTGGATGGATTGGATGAATGAATTGAATGGATGAATGTTTAAGGGTGCTGGTGTTTGTTTGGTGGTTGTAAAATATTTATACATACGCACACACACACACATATTTTCTCATATGTATCAAATTTTGTTGTTGCTGTATAGTCTTACTGACAGGCATATGTTGTTTTTTTTTTTGCTCGTGCATGCCTTGGTTATTTGTCAACGTTAATAGTTCATGTAAAATTTTACAAATATTTGCAATCTATTAAACTTTGATTTTTATTTAATTTCTGATTTTTTTTTCTTTCCTTAAACCATAAGAGAGGGCTGTTTTATTGAAATTTAATATACCTACGTCAATTTGTATGTATGTATGTGCGTACATTTTTATTATAATGTATAATGTATTTATTTATTACGGCTTTCCTAAGCCTAACTTAAATCTATTTTACATGTTTATAATTGTCTTCTGGACTATGCAATCTAGAATAGTTACATCTATGTCCTACCTTGGAGTACTATGGATGGGAGACTTCCAGATCATGCGATCAAAGCGTTGTGCTTGTGTAGTATGTAGGCATTTTACGCATGTTAGTAAAGCGCGAAGGCAACATCTGCACGGCGATGCACTGAGTTAATCAAGTGATGCGCTTCAGTATGTGCTTCGGCAACCTTTTTTGTATGCGTACAAGAGCTTGGAAGTCTTGGCGCTACATAGCAGTATAGTTTCGCTGCACTTCTATCGATGCTATGGAAGTTCGCCTGTTCAGCACTAAATTGGTAGTGTTCTGCAATAATTGTACAATTTTTGTTTAAATTTATTGGAATGACATGATTTAATATCATTCGGTAGTTCATTATAGGATTTAAGACCTTTATAATACAGATTACATTTGTCTGCTTCAGTTTTATAAGCCGGCAGATTAAAATCATTTTTATTACGAGTATTTACAGAGTGCATATCTTTTACATATTTTATATTAGTCCTCAAATACGCAGGCAAAGTTCCTTCTATTATGTTTTTAATAAATTTTATGGTATAATAAAAAAGTTGCTGTCTAATGCTAAGCCAATTAAGAGAGCATAGCATGTCTCTGATAGGTGTGTCATACCGTTTTTTGAGAATGAATCTCATAGCGCGGTTCTGTTGCTTTTGTAGCTTGTATATCTGACTATCTCGCAAGATGAAAAATATAGTTGGGCAATAAATAAAATGAGGTTCGATTATAGATTTGTAGACGATGATTTTATACCTTCTATTTACATAAATATTTGCAGGTTCGTTGTGTAAAATATAACTTTTTCGCTATTTTTCCTACCGTATAATCCACGTGCTCGTTGAAATTCAGCTTATCATCTATTTTTATTCCCAAGTATTTTATGGTGCTGACTTTTTCAATTAGTTCGTTATTTATATTTAAGTTTTGTAGCTCACTGTTTTAAAAATTGCGTCTAGATATAACCATAAATTTCGTTTTATTGACATTCACTTTTAGTCTGTTTACGCATAACCAAGCATATACGCTGTTAAGATCTTCTTGCAGCTTAGCATATATTTCAGTAATATTGTTCCCACTTATCATCAGCAAACAATTTTATTTCACAGTGCTTAATGGAGCTAGTTATATCATTAATATATATATTGAACATTATGGGTGCCAGCACAGACCCTTGAGGTAGACCAACAGGTACCTCCTTTTTATCCGATACGGACGTTCCAATCACTGTTCTTTGGTATCTGTTAATTAGGAAGTCTTGAAACCATTTTAGTTCTATACCAGAAACGCCAATGCAAGAAAGCTTTTTCAGCATTAAGTTTTGGTCGATCGTCTCGAATGCACGCTTTAAATCCAAAAACACAGCTAATATGTGTTTTTTCCTGCTTAAGTCTTCTTTCCAGTTAGCTACAACCAAATTCAAAGCACTTTCACATGAATGTTTCTTTCGAAAACCAGATTGTTGAGGTATAATAATTACATTATCTTCTAAATATTTTACCAGCTGATTTTTTACCACTGTTTCCAAAATTTTTTCATCACATTGTAACGTGTTAATAGGTCTTATCTCCTCAGCTTTGATGGTATTTTTAACTTTTTCTAATGGCACAACTATAGAAGATTTCCATAAACTAGGAACGAGACCTTTATCTAAGCTCTCATTAACAAGTTGAGAATAGAAAGAACCTGTATACGTTATGGAGTATTTAACGACTCTTTCCGACACAAGTTTCTTCCCTCCAATTTTATTTTTAAACTTACTTACTATATCAACTATCTCTGAAGTGGATACTTTCTAAAACTTAAAAACATTAGGGCCATTTTGCTCATCTATAGTACCTTCATTACTAAAAGAAGTAGGAATATTCATGCTAATCTCCAATATACTATCAATGAAATAGTCATTCAAAGACTGCGCTATTTCATTTTCCTCTGTGTAGAGTTGGTCGTTTATTTTAATTTTTTTAATACCATTATTTTCTTTAGCCATGCTTATGAAATTTTTCAAGTTTTTCCACATGACCTTACTATCAGCAGCACTATGGTTGATTTTGTTTTCCATGTACTTGGCTTTTTTTATCTTAATTTTATTTAAGTTAGCCAGCTCAAAATCATAACACTTGTTCATAAGTTAAGCCTGCGCGTGTATAAATTCCTTTTAAATTTAAAAGCGAAAAGTGCGTTTTTACTCAATTTTTTTTTTCTCATTCATTTAAGCGATTTTTATGTATTTTTAATTAACTCCTTTTTTCAGTTTAACAAAAGCAAATGCATACACATTTACATATAGGCATATGCATTATAGGTTTACGCCGGTCGTTTAAACGGCGGTGGCGAAAATTCAAAAAAATAATATTTGAAAAAGTTTTGTTTATATGTATTTAAGGAAATCGACGTTTCGGCCATTTCGGAAAGATCCGCGGGTTTTTGCCTCGAAATCTCGCGTATCGTTTAGAAAATTTCGAGAGTAGCTCTTTGCGGACAGAGGGAGAAATACTTAAAATGGTCACACTTTTGTAGCGTAGTTTCACCAAAGTAGATGTTCTGGGCTAACTCTAATACCCGTCGTCGGCACGATTTCTTTAAATCATTTGTGGCTACATGCTGGTCATGCACAAAGGCGACTTACGGTTGCTGTCAATTATCTACTAATAGTCATGAGTTATGACTCTCGTGGCACAGCTTTAACGATTACCATCAATGCTGGCTTATTGTTGATCGCGCCAAGGGCGCCTTCAGTTTTTTCGGCTATTTCTAGGAGCTACAATTCCCGACGTGCGAAAAACATTAGCAATCCCGACCACCAGTCGCTACCATGCATCCTGGCCCTTATACCATATGCCAGCACAGAAGCCATAGCACTGCGACTTCGAACTCATACCTTCGTTGACGTCACTTTCCTAGAAGCTCTAGGTGTAGCTCGGCAGACTTTCTGACAAATGCTTTTGTCGCGCTATGCTTCCGAGCTACACCAAGAAAACACCTTGAAACGTTAGGAAGTAACTACTCGGCCAAGGATGTCGCTCTCGAAATCATAAGCGGTCTACGTGGATATAATTGCGTAACTCATGGGTGAGAATCGTATAATCCTTGGCGCATCTACATAATTTAAACTTGATAATGATCGTGGAAAAAATTTTTTTAAATGTAGACCAAAATTTGCAGATGTTTGTGTTCGATACATTGACTTCAATAGTCTTCTTTTCCGGCCTTATTATATAACAGCTCATTATGGATGACCGACTAGTTCGACTATCCCCTACGTAAGGCTAGTAGAACATCCGGTCATTTGTTCGACTGTCTTGAGAAAGCTTTTGCTTCACCACTTTGAGTGTTATTGTGAAGGACAAAGCCTAACCTGGTTAAAAAATGTGCCTACGTATTCACATTTGTAACACGAGCCGTCACGTGTAGTTCATATTTATATATGGTTGATAGGCTATATCCAATGTGATTCACTCAAAGGGACTAGTTAGGGATAGGGCCGCCAACTTTAGGAAATATGGAACCGGGAGTCTCGGTTGTTGAACGATGAAGTATGAAAATCAAAATTAAGATTTCAGATGCTATTTTATAGTTAAGCAAAAAAAAAGTGATTTTTCAAACCCCTCTCATATGTGTTGAAGATATATGCAACTTAAGTATGAGCTGAGAATCATTTCAAAGGGGAATTTAAACCACTGGAGCCTACTAAAGGATTTTGCATCACTGATTTCGCTTATTCTTTCAGACAATCGCAACATAAAATTCGGCACCTTTTTCTGGTAACTTGCTTTTCTAACAACTTGAGGATAATTTGAAAATATGTTCGACTTGGGACATTTTATTTAAAAGTGAGCATTTAAATTTATTATATAACTTTTCTTTAAATGTTTTGTTGTAATAACTTGATGAATTCGGTGATGCGAAATCCGTGTTCAGCTGGCATTGAAAGCGCCTGTTTTCTCAAATAACTTTTGCACGGTTAGAAAGTGTTAAATTACGCAATTGAATTTTTATAACTGGCAGTGATGCGCATCCCTTGATACCCCTTTCGCCCATATCAGACCAATTTCCCACATGAACAATAAATGGCCTAGACAGTCTTAAAAGAGTAGAAAATACAGTAACGAGCCGAACGCCGCGGCCGCGCCGTTATTTTTGACATTCGGCGGCGGCGGCGTATATCTCTAATATGCATATGAATATACATATATATATATATATATATATATATATGTATCAATGTATGTTGTAGTCCACTATATGATGCTTTTATATTTTTTAATTAGCGCGCTTAAATGTTGTAAAAAATTATTGAACAAACACAAATATGAATATTTCGTTAATTGCATCTTTCGCTTGAACACCTTTGAGTGCCGGAAAGGATCCGCGATTGTCCTTTTTTGCATACACATTTCTATCAGTGGATTAGCCTGGAATTTAGGTGGGGAATTAAACCACCAAATGCATTCAAATGCTTACAATAGAACCAGTCGCAGTCTTTGGTATCAGAGAAAAAGGCTGTGCCCCCTAGAAGTGTGACAGCCAATCAATAAACTCGTAGAAATCGCGGAAAAACAAAAAGCACGGGACCTAGAATAGGGTAAAACAGAAGGGTCGTAAAGACGATAGTAATATGGTACTCTACCCTGTAGTAATGCGTAAACGATCAGTTTGAAACGGTCAGTCACCTTAAGCGGGAGCCATTGGTGCCGTATGTCGTATCGCTGTAGTCGTATCCCTAACGTAATCAGCTGTTTATCGTTACGACGGTAAACCAAAAACCAATTGGTTGGCTACGATACGGTTACGACCTTAGCGGCACCAATAGTCGATTGCATTGATTCTCATAAGGTTGGTCGAGTCAGCTGTTAAAGGGTTACCGATACGGTTACCGATAAAGCACCAATGTCTCCAGCTTTAGGTTTGTTTCAATCTGACGCTATTTTTTAGCCCCAGTGACCTACGGCACTGATAACCACATATTGTGTATGTAACAGAGCTCTCAAATAACTCGTAAGAAATTGAAATAGCTGTTATTTATGAATGTTAAGAAAATGTATAAACAAACAATAAAATAAAAAAAATTTAAGCACTCCTTTATACAAATAAACAAAAATCAGCGAAAAATGTTTCCTTATATAAAGACATATTCTTGCTAAAGTTTGATTTTTAAATTTTGACATAGAAATTGCAAAAATATTTATGGGAAGTAAAAATATAAAAGTTGAGCGCATATTACTTGGATTGCAAAGTCGGTACGAAAGGAGATATTATTAGTCAATCAATTGCGCTCCACCTTTACATTTTTAATTCTCATAAATATTTTTGCATTTTCCATGTCAAATGTAAATATCAAAGTTTAGCAAGAATATGTCTTTATATAGGGAACATTTTTCGCTGATTTTTGTCCATTTATTTTCATTTCATTTCATTTATTAGGCATTTTCCTTATATCTATGTATGTACATATTAAAATAACATCGTAAAAGCAAACAATTTAATCTTATATATATGGGATATATGTACAAGTAGATATAGGAAAAGTTAAGACATTTTTATGCCAATTCAGCATAGTGACAAATGTCAATTATAGCAAATATAAAAAATACAGTGGGGTGAACTGTTAAATAAAGTGATTAAATTATAAATGGTTGTTTAATTTAATTATAGTATATAAAAAGATTCAGCTAAAATTCCAACAAACCCATGGGTAAATGAAAGGAAAAGGAATTAAAAGTATGAAGTATTTGTTATTATAAACGATTTATGTAGCTGGCTGAAGCAAAACTTCGATTTCATTGTGTGCGAGGCCTAAGAGGAAGGACTTAACACTTTCTGTAAATTGCCGAAGATTCCGTAAAGTACGTATTTCGGTGGGAAGTATATTGAAGAGTATTCGTGAAACAACTGTGAAAAACTTGCTTGAATGTGTGGTTCTGGTCGAAGGTACAACCACTCTAGTTTGTGAGTTTGTCCTCAGGTTATAAGTTTCCGACCTCATACTTTGCAGATAGCCACATCTAATAAAAAAAATTTTTAAAACTTTGAAATAATACAGGTCCTTGACTGGGAGAATCCCTAGACTTCTAAAAAGTTCTCTCGATGGATGCAGCCGGTTAATATTAGATATTTTTCGAACAGCATACTTTTGCAATACTAGTAACGGCTGGGTTTTGTTAAGGGTGGCGCCACCCCAGCAGCTGATTCCGTATTTTAATTTAGAATGAAAGACCGCATAATAAACTATTTTGAGAAGATTGTTGGAACCGGAAGTTCTGAGATGATAAAGACAACGCAAAGAGAATTGAAGATATTTTTTTAGACGGGATATATGGTTACCCCAGCTCATATTCGTATCAACCGTTACACCCAGATACTGAAATTCATCAACATAGTCTATCGTGAAGCAGTACTTACTACAGGCCACAAGCGAGGCGAAGGTACCGGACTGAAAAACTTGGCACATATTGTCATGTAAAGCAAATCGCTCGCAAATCGCAGAATGAAAAACAATACTTACATCCGGTGGTTTTTTTATATTTAGACTAAAACTCATGAGTTTGGTCTTATTGCTAGCGACGAGCTTATGTTTTGCAAACCAAGTTCTCAGTAGATGTACATCATGGTTTATACTACTTATCAAATCAAAGGTGTTAGGAGAACTATAGGCCATCGCAAGATCATCTGCGAATGCAGTGACTTCCCCCAAGAAGGGCATATCAAAAATTGAATTAACATAAATTAAAAATAAGATGGGACCGAGCACGGAGCCTTGCGGAACCCCTCTCGTGATTGGATTAGTCTTCCCCAGCTTTCCGCAAACTCTGACGCATTGTACCCTTTCAGAAAGGTATGATTGAAACCACTTATGTACAAATCCTCGAAAACCGGCATCATACAATTTATTTATTAAAATAGCATGATCTACCGTGTCAAAAGCTTTGGTTATGTCTACGAAAAGACCAGCGCAATTTTTTTTATTGTCCAACTCTTGATAAATAAAAGAGCAGAATTCTAGTAGAGCATCTTCAGTAGAGCGGTTTGCTCTAAAACCAAACTGCCTTGGACTAAAAAAGCTTCTGCTTTCTAGAAACTGTATAATTCGATTTTTAAGAGCTTTTTCAAAGACCTTAGATATAGAGGATAGAAGTGAAATAGGCCTATAGTTATTTTTATCTTCCCTGTTACCCTTTTTAAACACGGGTATAATAATTGCATATTTCAAGGCATCGGGGAAAATTCCTGTAAAAACACTAGTATTAAATAGATGCTTTAGTACGTCCAGCATATTAAGGGCTATGTTTTTAAGAAGTTTATTTGAAATACCGTCGTATCCACTAGAGCCAGAGTTGCTTAGACTTTTTATTATTGCAAGGAGCTCAGTGCCTGTGAAGGGTTCAAACATAAAACTGCACCTAGAAATAGATGCGTCACCATCATATTGCCACAATTATTCAGAGCAATAACCCGTTCACTACCAGAGCTATTTCGGTTGATAATGCTATTTACAACTTCCCATTCTTTTTTAGTGTTCCCATGGCAGCTCAATAGTCTACTCCGGAAATAAGTATCTCGGTGTGATTTTATGTCTTCATTTAATTTTTTGCACAACTTTTTGTAACGAGAACGAAGCGCAAGATTTCTTGGATGCTTTCTACACTTAAGGAAAGCGCTTAAAATTAAGGAAGCGCATAAAATTTTTTTTTATTTTTTTTATTTTCTCCTTTTGTTCTTTTGTCAAAGCGTCTTATCCTATCTGTGAAATTTAATGTTTGTAGCTTAATGAGAAGTTACTTAAAATTTAATTTCATAACTCCAAATTTCCAAATTCGTATCTAAATATTTCGATCCGCGCGCCATCTAACGGATTTTTTCTCTCCTTTTCTTACATTTTCTCGGTGTCTTAACCCATCTGTGAAGTTTTACAGTTGTAGCTCAATGAGAACTTACATAAAAATCAATCCCAAAATTCCCTCCGTTTCGTACGATTTTTCTAAATATCTCATCCAGTACGCCCCCTAGCGAATGTTTTTGTATTGTGTTATCGGCTGTCATCGACCTCTGAATTAAGTTTGAAATTTCAAGTCTCTAGCTCATCTAGAAACTTACTTAAAAGGTGGTTTGAAAATTTTCAAATTCTTATCTAATTATTTCGATCCGTGCGCAACCTAACGGTTTTTTTCTTTTGTTGCATTGTCACGGTGTTATAACCTATGCGCAAAGTTTCACGATTGTAGCTCAATGAGAAGTTACTTAAAAATCGATTGCAAAATTTGTATGAAAAGCGGACTAACATTTAACCGACCTAATATAAAGGAAGTAAAAAGTTGTTTGCCGCGATTTAAGACTATTGATACTTCCTAAATGTATTAGGGTATATTTCTCATCCATACCTCATATTAATCTCAGGGATCTTTGTTAACATTGCAATTTAGGCCCGGTTGATCTGTAGCAATTTAAACTCTAGTTAAAGTTGGCTAGACCATGCCACTTTGTGCGATAACGTAAAATTTTGCTGCTCATTTCAACTCAAGCGGACGAAGCGGCAGGGTTAAGCTTTGTAAACTTTAAAGGCCAAATTAAATTTCCTTAACCCTAACGCCATATGCGTAACCATACCCATATCCATAACCAACTCCAATGTAATCGATTAATTGTGCCTTAACCTAAAAATCGTGAAAATTTAATAAAAATGAAGAAAACGCAAAAAATTACAAACATATTCCACAAGAAATAAGTCTCTTAGTCATAACGTATCCAAAACAATGAATAAAATCTACAAAAAGTTATTAAATTCACCAACTCAAATACTTTTAGGTTATGGATATGGCGAGAAACCAAAAACCAATTGGTTGGCTATGGTATGATTATGGCGTTAGCGTTATGGTATCGCACCATTAATCGATTACATTGATTTCCATAAGGTAGGTTCGATCAGCTGTTTTATCTGATTATGGCTTTATGGTTATAAATCACCATTAATTGGCCCTTTAACTGGGGTCCAAAATCAAACTGAAAAACCGGGCATTAGTCAGAGACTCCATCTTTTACGAAATTCCCGATGAAGAGCTTCTAGTGATTGACTATATACCCAGGTTATTCAGTGAGACCAATTTTTGAATCGGATGACATGAAACTCTTTCGATGTTGTTGTTGTTGTAGCAGTGTAAACTTCGATATAACCCCAGTTCAACTCTATATATCGAAGGGCTCTTCCAAATCAGCAGCTGTATAAGTCAAGTTCAGAGAATAGGTCGTTCGTTCTGTTGGTAGATATCTCATCAGCTAGGTTCGGGAGCATTATTTATAGATTATGCAAATCTTATAATTGAAGACAGTGGCGGATTTTTGGGGGGGGGGGGGGGGGAGGGGGGAGGGTTCGAGTTCAAGCAAACCAAACGCTTTGCAATTTTTTTCTTCGACTTTCTTGTTGTATAATCGACATTTTTTTCTGGATAACGTTTTGACTTTTTGGCCATCGGTAAACTCCAAAAAATAGATATCGTCTTACGAAGTTCGAAGTTCTACATTTCGAAATCTTATCTTAACGCGTTCAGCAAATTGAAAAAGGAAAAATGTGGGCGTGGTCCACTCTTTTCCCTTATTTGAAGGGCTGAATTCTTTTTTTGAGAAATTTAGTATGACAGCTGTTATAGAAGGTGAAAAGTCAGAATCTGACTTCAATCAAATATACAATCAAATATACGATATAAAATAATGAATAATAGTAACAAGTAAAGGCGTCTAAGTTCGGGTGTAACCGAACATTATCAGCCCAATTCTAAACAAAAATTCCGTGCGAGTTTTTTCCCTTCTCCCATTCCTCGTATTCTAAATAAAAATTCCTCGTGAGTTTTTTCACTTCTCCCTTTCCTCCTATTCTGAACAATGTTCGAAAAAGCGGAAACCGGTTATGGGAGAAAAGTAGGTATTATGAATGTGATGGAGAGGGAGATTTCTCTGCCATCTCATAGGAGTTTTTTCACTTGTTAAATTAAAGGGAATGCATCAAAATAGTTAAAGGAAATTGGTTATTTTAAGAAAGAACACTTATTTGTACCAATTTATGCTAAAATATGTATGTACATTCTTCCACAATATTCTCACTGTTAATACAACAACAACAACAACCACAATATTCTTTATTTTAAGTAGAAAAGTATATCATAAGCAACGTAAGAGCTCTTGGTATATTTGATGCAGCCATCCAGAAATTGCGCAATGATTTTTAAGAAGGCTTAAATAGATTTCGGCATATGGCGAAAGGCGAACTCAACTCGACTTGGCCGCCAGAAAATTGCTTTGCTGAATGAAAGCATGAAACCCCAGCGGATTTGTGTTATCCCGCTGTCTTCTTCTTCTTATGTCCCTCTGTTGATGTTGCTTTGGCACAAATTCATTACTCATTTCAGTGAATACTGAAATATGCAATACTGTGCATTGTTTATATTGTATTTCTTAGTTTCAAACAAATTTGCAAAAATAATTAAACTTTTCAATTTTTTAAACGAAATGCGCAACGAAATTTCACTTCACAAAACAGCTGACTTCGAAAATTCGAAATTCCTATTGCCCAATTATTCTTCTCCCTAGGAGAAAAGCATTGGCGGAATTTTTCCGCGGGAATAAAAAAGTCCGCGAGAACAAAATTCCGCTAGAATATTTAGAATTGGTCTGTATATACTCAGCGTGAGCTTCAATTGTACATTTTGATTCAGATAAAATAATTTTCTACATAACACGTGGCACCGCCCGTTTAAAAGAAAAATGTCTCCCCATTTCCTCTTACAGTAAAACTTGATAAGTGAAATATCATTAGCTATCATCCGGTGGCAAAATCCTGAGCCAGATAAATAATTTTGCATGTAAATGCAACAACAACGATTTGAGCCAGATAAATCCAGATAGAAGTCTGGTTCAATTTGTGAGCCAGAAAATTTGTTAAATACTTCTTTTTAGGTTAGCAACGCGGCCTTTAATATACCTACTTTTTCAAAAATAGATGTCGCTGCTTAGCCTTTCGCCGTATGAGTTAAATGAAAAACAGCGGCGACATCGGCCTATAACATTTCATGTGTGCGAAAATTTCACGACATCTGCTTCTCAAGTCTCTCAGTGATCCAGATCATTCCCTTGAGAATTGAGCCTGAGCCGGAGCTGTAAAACTCACTGAAAGACGGCAGTTGATTCAAAACAATTTTTTGTTAGCTTATTATTCTACTCTACGACCCTTTTAAACTTGTTTTATATCTAAGTTGCAGTGATCTTTAACCGATCTCGACCATTTTGTCTAGAAATATTTCCTGATATAAGGAAAATATGTGTACCCAATTTTGTTACGATATGTAAATAGAAAATTGCTTAGTCATAAAAGGGGCGGTGCCATACCCATTTTTTTAAATTTGAAGTCTTTCCTATTTATTGTTATAAATCCACTTGGGAAATGAAATACCATTGTTATAAAGCTCTTTTTGCAAAGATATGGATTATTTTATTCGCCCACGACCTTTTTAAAAATCTTTTATTTAAAGTGGGCGTGGTGCTTAAACGATTTCGTTAAATTTCCTCAAAGCATTCCTTATAGCAAAGGCAACCTCTCTGCCGAATTTTGCTACAATAGGTTTAACGATTTTTGATTTATGATTAATAATATTTCTAAAATTGATTTTTTCATAAGTGGGCGGTGCCATGCCAATTTTGAAAAATTTTCCAAATTTTTATCAAGAGCCTCAATATCAGTTCACACGTCAAATTTCAACATTCTAGGTGAAATATTTACTAAATGATCTGGTTTTATGTGTTTTCCAAAATGTTATATATATATAAAGTGGGCGTGGTTATTATCCGATTTCGCTCATTTTCCATACCAATCTATTCTGAGTCCAGATAAGCTCGTGTACCAAATTTGGTGAAGATATCGCAATATTTACTCAACGGACAGACAGACAGACGGTCGGACGGACGGACATGGCTCAGTCAAATTTTTTTTTGATACTGATGATTTTGATATATGGAAGTCTATATCTATCTCGATTCCTTTATACCTGTACAACCAACTGCTATCCAATCAAAGTTAATATACTCTGTGTGCAAAGCACGCTGAGTATAAAAAGTTACCGAGTACTCACAAATGGTTCCGGAAATATATGTGTGATACTATAAATAAGGAGTTCCACAAAATTCAAAAACACAATATCCCCCACTTAAAAAAATATATAATAAAATAAAACTTTAGCACGCCTTACTTACTTACTGAGTTGGCGCTTAATCGTTTAAACGGTTATGGCCGTCCAACAAGGCGCGCCAAGGGAATTTAAATCCTTTCCATCTGGTCCTTCCAATGGAGTGGGGGCGGCCCTCTACCTCTGCTTCCATAGGCGGGTTCCGATAGAAACACTTTCTTGGCCGGAGCGTCATCTATCATTCGCATTATATGGCCTAGCCAGCACAGCCACTTTAATTTTTAATTCGCTGGACTATACTGATGTCTGCGTATAGCTCGTACAGCTCATCGTTAAATCTTCTTCGGTACTTGCCATCGCCAACGCGTAGAGGTCCATAAATCTTTCGAAGAACTTTTCTCTCGAACACTCCCAGAGCGGCTTCATCTGCTGTTGTCATGGTCCATGTCTCTGCCCCATATAGCAGGGCGGGAACGATAAGTGACTTGTAGAGTGTGATTTTCGTTTGCCGATAGAGAACTTTACTTTTCAATTGCCTACCTAATCCAAAGTAGCATTTATTGGCAAGAGTGATTCTTCTCTGGACTTTAGCCCGCCATGCATCATTTTTTCAGACTAATCGTTCTATGACTGTTTTACCTGCCTCAAAGTCCAAGTAATTACTTAAAGAAAGAAGTTTTAGTGAAAGCCGATTTTTGTGGTCGTCAGCTAGTTTTTGTTGTTGTATTAACAGTTTCTTTTATTTATTTTGCAAATTTCAAAAAACTTAAAATGCGCAGAAAGTTTTAATGGTTTAATGTTAGAAAAATATTTTATTTAAAATTTTTGTTTTGCGTATTAACAAACATGCGTACGGTACATACGTCTTGCCTCGTTGTCAATGACTAAACCACTACCAGTACGACGATTTTACCATTACCACAGTTTCAGTTTTGAAGAGTCCTGGTCTGTGACAGTTCAGAATCAGAATCATTTTAGTAAATAAATGCCAGGCACGATAACCTTCGAAGAGATAAAGGCCGAGCTTCTCTTCCAATTTGATGGGATGGGGCCCATATATTTAATACCGTGTCGAATTGAGAAGCTTTTCCGTGACAGAAATACACTCGGAGTATTTGACAAACCACTGCCGATAGGCGTCTATGCTAAGACATTTTTCTAGTGATTTTAATGTTGTCCTTCCCAGGCCTTGTACCCAGGACCTTGTCGAGCATGCTACCGCAACACCATGGTGGCCCCCAATAGAAATACTAAATATGTGTGGTGAAATATATTCTTTAGAGCTGATCTCGAATTACAGAATTTTTAAATAAATAAAAAGCGCGATTTATTTAGGAGCTTAATGTGTTTCTATTATTTAGCGATTGCTATTTAGAGAGAGCAGCAAATAAATCTGAAGATAAACTAATTTATTTAAAATAAAAGGTTGCTCTGATGGAAAACCCGTTTTGAATATTTGGTGAGCTTTTCTTTTGGGGCCGTGTTATATAAAAATAAATATGCATACTTTCGGGCCACTTTGACGCACAGTGGGATCAACACAGCCGCCATGTTTGAGGAAAAGAGATAGACCCACCAATAAGTATACCGACATGATCAGGATGAAGAGCTGAGTTGATTTAGCCATATCCTTCTCTCTGTTTGTATGTAAACTTGTCCCTAAATTTTTGAGATATCTTGCTAAAATTTGGTGAGCATGTATATTTAGGTGTCCGACTAGAAATTTGTCGGAACCGGCCGGATCGGACAACTATAGCATATATCCCCCATACAACCGATTTTTCAGCAAAGAGCATTTTTGTCATATCTTCCTCAATTTATCAGATTAAAGCTTTAAACTTCACCATATGCTTTCGTATATTTCACATAGTGTTATCTGAAAAAATGTATGAGATAGGTCGTATATGCGTATAGCAAGGGGATTGTCCAGATAACCAGCTTTTCGTTATTACTGCCCCATTTTAACAGCTAGAGGCTTCAAATTTCATCGAATGCTTACGTATAGAGCATTCATTGTAGTCTGCAAAAATCATAGAGATCGGTTGTATATATGGTATGTATCCCATACAACCGATTGTTCAGCTAAGAAACATTTCTTAACTTCTGCCTTATTTTAATAGCTAGAAACTTCACATTCCACCATATGCTTTCGTATATAGCAAATGATGTTGTCTGAAAAATGAGAAGATATCGATCATATATATAGCATATGTCCCATACAACCGATTGTTCGGATAGAAAATTTTTGCAATTTCTACACCATTTCACCGATTGCTTACGTATATAGCATTTATTGTTGTCTGAGAAGTTCATAGAGATCGGTGGTATATATGTATATTATATATCCCATATAAACTATCATTTCTGTCCGCTTTTTAACGGCTAGAAGTTTCAAATTTTATCAAATACTTACGTTTACGTCATATATTGTTGAGATAACTGATTCAGGGTCATCGCTATTTCATGCAGACTACAAAAACCGTGAAACTTTGCATCCTCACACAAAGTACGTACCTATTTTTATACTCAGTTGAGCAGAGCTCACAGAGTATATTAACTTTGATTGCATAACGGTTGGTTGTACAGGTATAAAGGAATCGAGATAGATATAGACTTCCATATATCAAAATCATCAGTATCGAAAAAAAGAATTCGATTGAGCCATGTCCGTCCGTCCGTCCGTCCGTCTGTCCGTTAACACGATAACTTGAGTAAATTTTGAGGTATCTTGATGAAATTTGGTATGTAGGTTCCTGGGCACTCATCTCAGATCGATATTTAAACTGAACGATATCGGACAATAACCACGCCCACTTTTTCGATATCGAAAATTTCGAAAAAACGAAAAAGTGCGATAATTCATTACCAAATACGCATTAAGCGATGAAACTTGGTAGGTGAGTTGAGCTTATGACGCAGAATAGAAAACTAGTAAAATTTTGGACAATGGGCGTGGAACCGCCCACTTTTAAATGAAGGTAATTTAGAAGTTTTGCAAGCTGTAATTTGGCAGTCGTTGAAGATATCATGATGAAGTTTGGCAGGAACGTTACTCTTATTACTTTATGTCTGCTTAATAAAAATTAACAAAATCGGAGAACGACAACCCCCACTTTTTAAAAAAAAAATTTTTTAAATTCAAAATTTAAAAGAAAAGTTAATATCTTTACAGCATATAAGTAAGTTATGCCAAAATTCAACTCCAGTAATGATATGGTGCAACAAAATACAAAAATAAAAGAAAATTTCAAAACGGGTGTAGCTCCGCCCTTTTTCATTTAATTTGTCTAGGATGCTTTTAATGCCATAAGTCGAACAAACATTAACCAATCATTGTGAAATTTGGTAGAGGCTTAGCTCCTAGGACGATAACTGTTTTCTGTGAAAAAGGGCGAAATCGGTTTGAAGCCACGCCCAGTTTTTATACACAGTCGACCGTCTGTCCTTCCGCTCGGCCTTTAACAAGATAAATTGAGCAAAAATCGATATATCTTTACTAAACTCAGTGCACGTACTTATCTGAACTAATTTTTTATTAATGTAAAAAATGGCTGAAATCCGACTATGACCACGCCCACTTTTTCGATATCGAAAATTACGAAAAATGAAAAAAATACCATAATTATATACCAAATACGAAAAAAGGAACGAAACATGGTAATTGTATTGGTTTATTGACGCAAAATATAACTTTAGAAAAAACTTGGTAAAATGGGTGTGACATCTACTATATTAAGTAGAATAAAATGAAAAAGTTTTGCAGGGCGAAATCAAACGCCCTTGGAATCTTGGAAGGAGTACTCTTCGTGGTATTACATATATAAATAAATTAGCGGTATCCGACAGATGATGTTCTGGATCAACCTGGTCCACATTTTGGTCGATATCTCGAAAACGCCTTCACATATACTACTAAGGACTACTCCCTTTTAAAATACTCATTAACACCTTTAATTTGATACCCATATCGTACAAAAAAATTCTAGAGTCACCCCTGGCCCACCTTTATGGCGATATCTCGAAAAGGCATCCACCTATAGAACTAAGGCCCATTCCCTTTTAAAATACTCATTAACACCTTTCATTTGATACCCAATCGTACAAAAAAATTCGAGAGTCACCCCTGGCCCACCTTTATGCCGATATCTCGAAAAGGCGTCCACCTATAGAACTAAGGCCCACGCCCTTTTAAAATACTCATTAACACGTTTAATTTGATACCCATATCGTACAAACAAATTCTAGAGTCACCCCTGGTCCATCTTTATGGCGATATCTCCAAAAGGCGTCCACCTATAGAACTTAGGCCCACGCCCTTTTAAAACCCTCATTAATACCTTTCATTTGATACCCATATCGTACAAAAAAATTCTAGAGTCACCCCTGGTCCACGTTTATGGCGATATCTCGAAAAGGCGTCCACCTTTAGAACTTAGGCCCACGCCCTTTTAAAACCCTCATTAATACCTTTCATTTGATACCCATATCGTACAAACAAATTCTAGAGTCAGCCCTGGTCCACCTTTATGGCGATATCCCTAAATGGCGTCCATCTATAGAACTATGGCCCACTCCCTTTTAAAATACTCATTAACACCTTTCATTTGATACCCATATCGTACAAAAAAATTCGAGAGTCACCCCTGGCCCACCTTTATGCCGATATCTCGAAAAGGCGTCCACCTATAGAACTAAGGCCCACGCCCTTTTAAAATACTCATTAACACGTTTAATTTGATACCCATATCGTACAAACAAATTCTAGAGTCACCCCTGGTCCATCTTTATGGCGATATCTCCAAAAGGCGTCCACCTATAGAACTTAGGCCCACGCCCTTTTAAAATCCTCATTAATACCTTTCATTTGATACCCATATCGTACAAACAAATTCTAGAGTCACCCCTGGTCCACCTTTATGGTGATATCTCAAAAAGGCGTCCACATATAGAACTAAGGCCCACTCCCTTTTAAAATACTCATTAACACCTTTCATTTGATACCCATATCGTACAAACAAATTCTAGAGTCACCCCTGGTCCATCTTTATGGCGATATCTCCAAAAGGCGTCCACCTATAGAACTTAGGCCCACGCCCTTTTAAAACCCTCATTAATACCTTTCATTTGATACCCATATCGTACAAACAAATTCTAGAGTCACCCCTGGTCCACCTTTATGGTGATATCTCAAAAAGGCGTCCACATATATAACTAAGGCCCACTCCCTTTTAAAATACTCATTAACACCTTTCATTTGATACCCATATCGTACAAACAAATTCTAGAGTCACCCCTGGTCCATCTTTATGGCGATATCTCCAAAAGGCGTCCACCTATAGAACTTAGGCCCACGCCCTTTTAAAACCCTCATTAATACCTTTCATTTGATACCCATATCGTTCAAACAAATTCTAGATTCAGCCCTGGTCCACCTTTATGGCGATATCCCTACATGGCGTCCACCTATAGAACTATGGCCCTCTTAAAATACTTTTTAATACCTTCCATTTGATACACATGTCATACAAACACATTCCAGGGTTACTCTCGGTTCATTTTCCGACATGGTTATTTTCCCTTATGTTGTCACCATAGCTCCCAACTGAGTATGTAATGTTCGGTTACACCCGAACTTAGCCTTCCTTACTTGTTTTATTTTGTATATATCTTAAAAATCGCTTAGGTACATATGTACATCTGTTCACTATATATTTCTTATCATATACAGCCGATTATTTGGAGATTACGAATGGGATAAGATTATTGTTCAGCACCATTCATGAAAGGTATGAAGTCTTCGGTACAGTCGAAGACAACCCCGTCCTTACCTATTTTTTTTTTTTAACAAGGGTCACTGAAACTGCTACATATTCATAGGTAAATGTGTGCCTGTCTGTGTGAATATGTACGCATGTGTGAATGAATGCATTTAAACATTTTTTTTTTGCATATTCATATAAAAATGTGTCTCTCCTGTATTCTTTTACTTTTCATTCAGTGTATTTAATATTTGCAATTCATTTTTCACCTTTGATGGCTTTATTTATTGCGCGAATAAAAGCAAATAAAAGAACTGCGTTAATATGAAAACAAAACGTATGCAAAAAGCTTTTCAGTGCATTGCATTTTTAAATGGATATGATTAAAGCTCGGAACAATGTTATAAAACTTTTACCTATGAAAATGGAAAAAGCAGCCAAAATAAGTCAAATAAAAAGAGAATAAAAAATGTTTAAGTACTTCCTTTATATACATAAATGGGCCAGAAGAACCGAAAAAAGTCTTTTTAAACAAAGACATAATTTTATTGAATTTTGATATATTTTGAGAAAACCACTGTAGAAATTTGTATGAGAAACAAATATATTGTGACGAATATTAGTAACATTAAGTGATACTCACATCACTAATCTGCTACTAAGTAAATAAAGCCACAACAACAATAAAGCAAGCTGCCACACTTGTATGTACGTAAACAAATTAATCATCATGTACACACATACATACAAGCAGCAGAGAGATTCTCACAAACGCATATCATCATCATCTACTACTTCGCTCACAAATACACACGCATATGGTTACACACTACAAATACACGCGCGTATGGCTAGTGACCAGTTAGAGGATTCTAGAAGAAGAAACGTCTAGAAATATGGGCAGAGAGTATAAAAGCAGCAGAAGCTGAGTAGTCCGTAATCAGTTTGATTTAAGCACGCTGTTGGTTGTGAAGTATAAGTGTTATTTTGAAGTACTTTCAAGTAGTCTAATAAAAACCATTTGAATTATTGAATATTGGAGTAATTTATTCAACAGTTTAGTGACTCGAAAGTTAGCAGAAGATTTGGTATAAGCGGAATTTCCCTAAATTCCTTACAATATAAATATAAATGGAGCAAAGACTATCGTACTGGTTAAGGTAAAAATTATATCGAAAGGCTATATATTTTTGATACCTCTAAATATCTCGATCCTTTTCCTATCTGGAAAACACTTTTATCCTTTATATAATAACCCAATAAAGTCCGAAGTTTCATTTTAAGTTTCAGGTCTCTGGGTCATCGGGAAATGCCTAAAGCTCATAAGCAAAATTTCCCTGGACCAACTTGTGAAATTTCTTTCCTCTGATGTTGCATTGTCATGGGGTTCTGAAGTATGTTCTTATAGCGTTTTCTTTTCTGAAATAAATTGTTGCCTAAGTAAATGGTAAAGCCTTAATAGAGTTACTCCTACCCCAGAAAATGTTCAACATTTATAGTGCATACAACGAACATTTCAACTCACCATATTCACTCATATTAACAGAGTATATGTGGAACTTAAGAGCGAATTGAGAGTTTCACAGAGTTGCACATATGGAAGCTCACAGTAAGCATCCGTTATTGTCAAGACTAGTTTTGCGATGAAAACTAATAGAAACGGGAGTAAAGAGAAACATTTACCATATGTATTGGCTATCAGTCAACAAATGCACTCTTCCATCTACCACTTTTGATGAAAAAAAAAAATGCAGTCGTTGTAAGCCCATAGGGGGAGAGGGGTTAGACCCCCAAACCCCCTTGCGCCCGACCCTGACCTTAAATATTACTGTATATTTTAACACTTATCCTTTTCTCATACAAAATAAAGTAATGCCAACTTTTATAGTTGAGAAAAATGGTTATTGAAAAAACCCAACTTTTTATTCCTCTAATTACAATTGTCACAATCAAAACTCTTTTTATATCAATCTCTCAAGTCACAACCAAAATCCAATCTGGCAAGCGCAGTATTGCCAGACTGGTTTTAGAAAGAAATTTAATTCAGATAAGGTTGCCAGCCATCAGGAACCCGTATCCCGATACGATACAATTACAACACAATAGAGCTCAAAGCTTTGTTTAAAGTTACAGTTCTCTGCGTTTTCAACTTTTTTTTTTAAATTTTATGATCCCTGGACCACATTTTTTTCCGCTCATGTTGCATTGTCATGGGGTTCTGAAGTATGTTCTTAGTTTCAAGAATCTAGCTCTACGAAAAGTTACTCAAATATCGTTCGCAAGATTCCACATGTTGTAAATGGACTTTTAAATATATCTTAATACCTCTATCCCAGTCCCATCTAGAAAACTCTTTCAACCTAAATATTACAACGTATAAAGCCCGAAGCTATTTTCAAAGGCTCAGGTCACTCGGTAAATTCCTTAAAACTCGAAAGCAAAATATTAGGATTTTTTTAGAATTTTCATGATCCCTGGATAGCCTAGCAGATATTTTTTCCCTTATGCTAAGTTGTCAACGGGTTCCGATGTATGTCACTAAAAACAGATTACAAGATTCTCCAATTGGCCGAAAAACATCAAACGAAACTTATATAAAGTAAGTAAAATCAGCTGCCTTATGCTGCGCTCCACATAATCTCAATATTTTTTCTTTATTGAACGCGATAACAGGACCTCTTCCGTGCTCATTTTTTTTTAAATCTTTGCAAAAAAGGTTTGAATTTAATTTAAGTTTCTTTTTTGTTAATCAGTTATTAAGTCGCCAGCCTTTCCAAATAGTTTTTTTAAACATAAAAATTGTATAATCACTTGTGCAGTGAGGTAGCTTAAAGCGTTTGCCCTTTTACATATATTCAGTACAAAATGGACAAACGGAAACTTGAGTTAAGCCAAATAATAAGTTATTACATTAAAATGTTTTTTGTCATAATAGCATGAAATAATTTTAGAAAGAACTAGCAGACCCGTCAGACGTTGTTCTGCACTAAATTTGGTCTACCTGCATACATTTTAATAAGCTTTTTCTCTCTAGCTCTGCCCTCCCCTCTTCACTTCTTCTTAATCATTTTATTCACTCCTCCCTCCGTCTTTTTCGCTTCATCTATCTCTATTTTCGTCTCACTATATCTTTTCTCAGTCTCCTTATCCTTCCCTCTTTTCTCTTCTCTCAAGTTTTTCCCATTCTTCTTCATCCCTTATTTCCAGTCCCAGAGGGTGGTATGTATTTTGTTCCAGTCCCATTCCGAGTTCCGTTCCCACTCCGAGTCTCAGTCCCAATCCTAGTCCTAATCGCATTCCCAGCCCGTCTCTGGTCTACTTCCCCGAAAAAAGGATCGTAAATACTAATATAGGCAAATTTATATACCAAATTTCAGACAAATCGAATAGGACGTATATAAATAGGTATGTGGGTATTATCAATTCATGCTTTTTTTCGGCTTCGCATGCATATTTATCAGTTTTGCCAGGTTGATGCGACTAAATCGAATATCACAATGAAAATTACTTTAAAGCTCCGAGCAACAGCTTTCATTTGATATCCATATTACACACACATTCTAGGGGTATCCGGATCCACGTTTTGGCCTATATCTCGAGACCCTAGTCACCCAGCGGTATAAATTACTCTGTACTAAAGCACACATCAACAGCTTCAATTTGATAACCATAATGTATAAACACATCCTAGTGTTACCCTGGTCCACGTTTTGGCCTATATCTCGAGACCCTAGTTACCTATAGGTATGAAAACTACCCTTCACTAAAGAACTCATCAACAGCTTCCATTTGATACCCATAATGTAAAAACACATCCTAGTGTTACCCTGGTCCACGTTTTGGCCTATATCTCAAGACCCTAGTCACAAAGAGATATGAAAATTGCCCTTACTAAAGCACTCATCAACAGCTTTCATTTGTTATCCATATTCTATAAACACATTCTAGCGGTACCCGGGTCCACATTTTGGCCTATATCTCAAGACCCTAGTCACCAATTGGTTTGAAAACTACCCTGTACTAAAGCACTCATCAACAGCTTTCATTTGTTATCCATATTCTATAAACACATTCTAGGGGTACCCACGTCCATGTTTTCGCTTATATCTCGAGACCCTAGTTACCCGCGGGTACGAAAAATACACCGTCTCAAAGTACACATAAACAGCTTCCATTTGATGCCCACATTTTACAAACATATCCCAGGATTACCCAGGTCCACGTTGTGATCTCATGACCCTATCCAGAACGGGATAAAAAGTATCCTATGTCTCTATCCTGGTTCTAAGCTACCCCTCCACCAATTTTCAGCCAAATTTGTTCATCCGTTCTTGAGTTATAAATAGTGTAACTAACACCACTTTCTCTTATATATGTACATATATACATCACATTAGAAACTTCAAAAATAACAGTAATTCTCCACTATTTAATGGATATTATTATACAATCTAATCTATTAAAAAAAAGCGCATGAAAATCCGTTGCGTAGTTTTAAAGGTTTAAGCATTCAAAGGGACATGGGACAGAAAAAGCGACTTTGTTTTATAATATGTAGTGATAGTGATACATGCAAAAATACCAAAAAAATAAAACTTTTTTGAAGAATTTTAAGGAAATGTTTAATATTTTTAACGAAAGATTATTTTTCAATAGATGTATGTATTCTTAACCATTTATGTTACATAAATATGTATGTACATACGTATGTCAAGCTGATATGATATGAAAATACATACATATGTACATGTTAACATGGCATATGTTAACAATTGCTACAACAATAAATGATTAATAAGCAATAATAAATGCAGGTAAAGCGGATATGCAACTCTTGATGCACAATATTTCACATAAAAGCTCAAGAAGCAATGTCAGCAAAATTAGCTTGAATTTATTTAGAGCGGAAGTTCAATACTTTCCCACAAAATTGCCAGACGCGACGTCAGCAAATTAAAGCTCCAATTCATTTAAACAGGAAGCCCAACACGCGCAACTAAAGTTGGCTAATTCGCGGAATAGCAAAACGCAGCAGCGACGCCAGCGGAGTCGGCCAATTAATTAAGTTTAGTTATAAGTTAATAATTTTTGTAAAGTTAGTTCTACTTTTGATGTGACTCAATAAAGGTCGTAAAGACCCTAAAATATATTTTTTTGGAATTCTTAATAAAAGAATCTTTACTTTCATGCCTATAGCCCTACGCCCGAATTTAAATAACGCAGCGAATGCTATGTACATATGTACGTATGTGTCGCATCAAGCCTCACTCAAAAGCAATTCGCGCGGACAGTTCACAGCGAACAAACACACATACGCATTTTTTGATAAAAATGTTACTTTTGTTTAAACAATTTGGCTGATATAAGAAAGGAATCAAGTATTTTTTTGATGCAGATCGAAGGTAAATATTTCAAAGTTTTACTGAAAAGTAGAATTTTTTAAATCCATCCATCCCTTTATGAGTTATAGCTGTGTAAACAAAAATTTTATGATTTTTTATTACATTTTGGCAATTTGCCACGCCCCTATAATATATACCATCAAATTATATGAACTGTACCATCTCACGTAGCTAAGCGTTCAAATGCAAAAAAACCTTTTAAAATCGGAGCATTCTGTGTGAAGTTATGTGCATACATGGCATTTAGCGACTTTATTTTATAAGATTTATAGATAGATTGTATCAGGGATGCACCTTAACGTTAAGCTAATCGTTTATCAAAAAATTTCCACCGTTTCCGTTGAAACACTTCGAAATATTATCGATAAAGAAATTATCAAGATAAATTGTATCTCGTTTTTAACCGAAACGAAAAGCTTTCGTTAACGTTAAAAACGTTAACAAAAACGTGATACTTTATGTTTGAATTGTGCTGGCAATGCTATAGCCATGGTGAAGCCGTAAGGTGGTAACAACGAGCGCACATACACACACAAACACTATGTAATTTGTTTGTGTAATTCGTTGGTGGTAATGTCAAAAATACTCTGAGAAATGTTCGTACTGTCAAAATTCATGAGAAAAGTTGCAATCAGCTTGGCTAATGCTTTCACCTTTAATGACTCCGCCATCAATCAGCTTTGCCAGCATAGTTTGAAATTAATAATCAACATAAACGATTTGATTTCGTTTTGATATGGCAGAAAACGAAACGAAATCATTTCGTTAATTTGACGATCTTAACGTTAATAAACGAAACGAAATGACTTCGTTTCGTTTATTAACGTTGATTATCGTAACGAAATGATATCGTTTCGTTGGTTAAGCATGCCTGGATTGTATGCATGCAGTATGATCTCAGCTAGGGTTGATTGTACAAATAAGCATCTGTATGTATGCAAGTAAGTGCATATAAACGTATATAGGTACATAGTTATATATTTATTCAATTTTATTTGTTCTAAAACATACTAACATATTTTTTATTTAAAAGGATTAGACAAAAGGTGAGTTTAATCCATAAAATATTTGATTACTATAAACGTACTTACTTACCAACATACATGCATATATACATTAATAGATGAATGAATATGTAAGAAGAACAAGTATCCATCGGCGATTTTACATTAAATGTAAACAAACCTAATTCTATTATTTTATAACAAAGTCTTTACTTATACATATGCATTACATTTACGTATATACATACATACATATAGAATATGTAAGGATGAAATAGTAAAAGAAGATAAACATACATACATGTTATTAATATACATATATACCATGTTGCACGTACATAAATGAAATACAAATTCAAAAAAAAATATAAATAAAATAATTTAAAAAAATTTTAAGTTAAGCGGTTTTATTGAAAACAATACTTACATGAAGTAATAATAATACTAAAAGCTAGAAAATAATTAGGTAGGTCCTAGGTACAAGTCATGACACTCCTCATCAATCTAGGGCGTTGATCAGACAATTAAATAAAAGCGTTGGACGCGTCAAATTTCTATTGATAGTCATAAGTAAGACCAACTGAACCTTAATTCGCTTATGCTACTCCTCACATTCTTAGAAATTGCATGCGCCCAACGCTTTTATTTAATTGTCTGATCAACGCCCTAGATTGATGAGGAGTGTCATGACTAGTACCTAGTGCCTAGCTAATTATTTTCTAGCTTTTAGTATTATGTATTTTTATTTAATGTAAGTATTGTTTTCAATAAAACCGTTTAACTTAAAATTTTTTTAAATTATTTTATTTTCAAGTTTTTAGTTTTTTTTAATTGCCTATTATTTCCCGTTCTATTTAGTTCATTTAGTGACTCATTATCACAAGGACTCTTTCCTGACAATTTGTTACAATATAAGTCTTCAATACATAATCCTTCCAAAGACTTTCTTCGACTCTGCGCCACGTATGCTTGTCCCTCCTCGAACTTCAAAGTATTTTGATGTCACTTCTACCGGACTGTATGTAATATTTGTTCCAAATATGAGCCAAATGGGACCACAAATATGATTTTTTGAAATATTTCGATCCATGCGCCATCTATCGGAGTTTTTTTTTTAATCTTGTTATTGCATTGTCAGCGGGTTCTGAACTATATTCCAAGTTTCAAGCTTGTAGCTTATCGGGAAGTTACTTAAATTTTCATTACAAAATTCGTTGACAACGGCCAGCTGGCCTGTCAAGTCAAGCTAAATAAAACCGTTTAAAAAAAGCTGATTCATATTATTTTGTTGATTTTCCGACAGGGTATATAACTGATTAAATTGGAACGATTGCGGCGTTGTGGTTCAATGCGGTAACAACGGAACCCCTTTCCAATGGATATAGATTAAACAAAAAATAAGTTTTTTTATAAAAAATAGCTTCAAGATTTAATATATACTTCCTTAAATCTTATGCAATTAGGTATCCAACCGCTACATTCACAAGAGTGCTTACAAGTTACAAGGATGCTTTAAGTTTAATCGAACAGTGATGCCAGATAGTCTGAGTTGTTTTGTACTAAAACCTTATACCCAGTCCTACTACGGTTTGGCCATCCTGATAAATTGGAATCCACTTATTCTTTGTCAATAACAATATCTCGTGTATAATACTAATTGCATACGTTTTGATAACATAATACGATTTTGTTACGTAAAAACATAATACTGTTTTTATCTTTTACGTTTAGTTATCTTTGTCACAGTTTTTCTTATGAGTGAACCATGGCTTCAAGTTTTCAATTGACCATATACCTTAATAGGGAATTTGTGTCTATTGGACACCCTTTAAATCTTCAACCAGATAACGTTCGTTTTCTAGAATTTTGTATATTCTGTAGGGTCTCTTGAATTTCGGTATGAGTTTGCTAGATTGTTCTATTTGAGAGCTTATGTTAGAAAATACTACATAATCTCCTACATCGAATGTACGTGGACTTTGATGTTTGGAGTCTGAATCTTCTTTATTATACAGATGAGCTTTTTGTTATACTACTTCTGCTTGGTCCGTGAATGTTTCTATGTCCCGAAGTCCTTGGGGTTTCGCCGCTTCTAAAACGTTTTCTTTTCTGCTATCAATATTTTTTCCTCTTTGAGTAACGCCAAACAGCAGTACGCTGGAGTGTTCTTTGATCGCTTTGTGTATTATGTTCTTCATTGAATATTCTGCTTACTCTAAAAATTTATTCCAGTTAATACCTTATCCGCAGTTTGTCATTTTAGCTATAATGCATCCTAAAGTTTTGTTAGAAATATTTTTTAAAAGTAATTCTATTGAAAATATGTTTTTTTGGCCAACTTTCAGAACGGCCAGTTAACTTTATAACTTAGAGTTAACCTGACAAGAGGTATAAAAGTCATACATTTTTAAAAAGTCTTATAAACTAACTCTGAGCTAAAAAAATTACTTGCCGTTCTGCAAGTTGGCTTTAAATTGTTAATTTTCGTCGGGACCAAGTCTAACCAAGGACAAACCAGGCTTCCATGCAACCGTTTATGCTTGAAGAAAATAAACAAATCACATATTGTTCTCCAACCTTCTCTTCTCTTATACCCATATCCATCCAAATACGTTTCAAATTTCACCCGTTTAGTTTACCTTTTTGAAAATTGTACGAATTGCATTTTCGACTCCTGCGCCACATAGCGGCCCGTTTTTATGCTCAGCGTGCTTTGTACACAGAGTATATTAACTTTGATTGTATAACGGTTGGTTGTACAGGTATAAACAAATCGAGATAGATATAGACTTCCATATATCAAAATCATCAGCATCGAAACAAAATTTGATTGAGCCATGTCCGTCCGTCCGTCCGTCCCTTAACTTGAGTAAATATTGAGATATCTTCACCAAATTTGGAACACGAGCTTATGTGGACCCAGAATAGATTGGTATTATATAAATAAAAAAATAAAAATGAGCGGAATCGGATGATAACCACGCCCACTTTTTATATATATAAAATTTTGGAAAACACAAAAACCTGATAATTTAGTAAATATTACACCTAGAATGTTGAAGTTTGACATGTGGGCTGATATTGAGACTCTTGATAAAAATCTGGAAAAGATTTTTAAAATGGGCGCGGCACTGCCCGCTTGGGATAAAATCAATTTTACAAATATTATTAATCATAAATCAAAAATCGTTAAACCTATCGTAACAAAATTCGGCAGAGAGGTTGCCTTTACCTTAAGGAATGACTTGAAGAAAAACTAACGAAATCGGTTAAGGACCACGCCCACTTTTATATAAAAGATTTTTAGAAGGGTCGAGGACGAATAAAATAAGCTATATCTTTGCAAAAAAGAGCTTTATATCAATGGTATTTCATTTCCCAAGTGGATTTATAACAATAAATAGGAAAAACTTCAAATTAAAAAATGGGCGTGGCACCGCCCCTTTTATGACTAAGCAATTTTCTATGTTTCGGGAGCCATAACTCGAAGAAAAACATATCGTAATGAAATTTTGTACACATATTTTCCTTATAGCAGAAAATATTTCTAGTAAAAATGGACGGGATCGGTTAAAGACCACGGCAACCTAGATATAAAACAAATTTAAAAGGGTCGTAGACTAGAATAATAAGCTATAACTTAGCAAAAAACACTTAGTTTTTAATCAATGATATTTCACTTATCAAGTTTTGTTGTAAGATGAAATGGGGAGACAATTTTTTTTAACGGGGGGTGCCAATTGTTATGTAGAAAAGTAATTTAACTGAAATGAAATGTACAATTGAAGCTCACTCTGAGTATATAATGTTCGGTTACACCCGAACTTAGACACCTTTACTTGTTCCTTTTTTGTTTTTTGCATTGAGTCGGTGATCTTGGCTAAGTGTAAAGTTTCAAGATAGACGATCATTGACAAGTCTCTTAAAAATTTTCCGCAAGACTCCATCTGCACTTGCGTATGATTTTTCTAAATACCTCGATACGCTCGCCTCCTAGCGGAACTTTTTTTCATTCGGTTTTCAGTCCCATTGGCTTTTCGTATTAGCTAAAAATTCCAAGCCTCTACCAAATATGCCAAATCTTGCCATCTAGCGTATTTTTTCACTCCTTTTTTCCTTCATTAAATCCATTGTAATCTCACCAACACATTCGGTATTTAGCATGTATCTAATAGGAAGTATTTCGTGAGTTGATCTCAAGATTTCATTCGGTATGTTCGACTTTCCGAAATATTACTGTCTGGGTGACACCTAGCCAAACCTTAAGCAACATGTGTTTGTTTGTTAATGAACTCTGAACCTCGTGTTAAACTTCATATCTCTAGCTTTCCGATCACAAAATTCTAAATCTGGCATACGATTTCAAATTATAACGACCCGTAGAACACCAAGCGGAATTTTTTTGGAAGTAGTGGGAGAAAGAAGCGAAGAGTGGGATAGAGAAATAAACAGTTCACCATATGTTATAACTAAACTAAATAGATTTTCCAAATAATATCAGTATCTATAATAAGTTTTTTGCGGCAACAAGGCGCCGGGTATTTGCGAACCGATTTTGCTCAATTGTAATAAATATTCACCGCTATAAAGATAATATGTGTCCGCAATTGTGTGAACTCCTCGTCGAAACGTACATACATAAATGAAAGAGTGCCATCAAGGCCTTCTTCAGTCCCTCTTCCACGTTGAGCTTCCACAAGAACTTACTGTCTAGAACGATTCCTAGATATTTTGTGTAAGGTTTCTCTAGCAGGGTCACCCCTCCTAGCTTCGACCTGGTTCAATTTGGGAGCTTGTACCACTTAGTAAACAAGACTTTATCCATCTTTTCTGCGTTGGCTGTCAACCCGACATTAGCTGCCCAGGTAACTATGTATATCCTGAAGCGCCCGATCCATCAAAGGGCTAATCGTTGGAAGGCACTTTGCACTTGTGACGATTGTAATATCATCTGCTTCATCAAGCTGTAAGTTCGACGGGTCGCTCATGGTATCGCCTGAGCAGTTGGTTGATGATACGCGTAAACCTGTCCATTGATTTCGTGGCCTCATACAATCCCCATTGTGAAGTAATCAACACCAATAGCATTCCCCAAAACTTTCGGGAGCGTTGTTATAGCTAATTAATCAAGCAATCTATCAAATATACTTTGTATGCTGTATACAGTTGGGTATAATCATAAATAATTTAGGATCGGACTGAAAATTGCTAAGAAATGTAAAAAGCTCATAATCATCATTACCGACGTTCCAACCTACCATTTCTTTATCATATTATTATTTGACTATCGATTAAAATATAAAATATACGACAGACTTAGTGCTCATACATTTATGCATTGTAAGCACATACACACATACCTACGTACTTTGATTTTAATCTTCAAATATCCTCAAGGTAAAGATTAAAAAATTAATTTGATTTTATATGCACGAAATGTTCGATGTTATGAGCGTAGAATAGAAGAATGTGTGTTAAATATTACAATGGATATCAAAGTATTAAGACTTACAAGGTATTTGTTAGGATTAAAAGCAATAACGGAATTAACAATGGGCGCTTCCACTTTTTATACTCAGTTGAGCAGAGCTCACAGAGTATATTAACTTTGATTGGATAACGGTTGGTTGTACAGGTATAAAGGAATCGAGATAGATATAGACTTCCATATATCAAAATCATCAGTATCAAAAAAAAATTTGATTGAGCCATGTCGTCCGTCCGTCCGTCTGTCCGTTAACACGATAACTTGAGTAAATTTTGAGGTATCTTGATGAAATTTGGTATGTAGATTCCTGGGCACTCATCTCAGATCGCTATTTAAAATGAACGATATCGGACTATAACCACGCCCACTTTTTCGATATCGAAAATTTCGAAAAACCGAAAAAATGCGATAATTCATTGCCAAAGGTGGTTAAAGCGATGAAACTTGGTAGGTGAGTTGAACTTATGACGCAGCATAGAAAATTAGTAAAATTTTGTACAACGGGCGTGGGTCCGCCCACTTTTAAAAGAAGGTAATTTAAAAGTTTTGCAAGCTGTACTTAGGCAGTCGTTGAAGATATCATGACAGAAACGTTACTCCTATTACTATATATGTGCTAAATAAATATTAGCAAAATTGGATGAAGAACAGCCCACTTTTTAGAAAAAAATTTTTTTAAATCAAATTTTAACAAAAAATTTAATATCTTTACTGTATATAAGTAAATTAAGTCAAAATTCAACTCCAGTAATGATATGATGCAACAAAATACAAAAATAAATGAAAATTTCAAAATGGGCTTGGCTCCGCCCATTTTCATTTAGTTTGTCTAGAATACTTTTAATGCCATAAGTCGAACAAAAATTTACCAATCCTTCTCAACTTTGGTAGAGGCATACACTCTATGACGGTACCTGTTCTCTGTGAAAATGGGCGAAATCGGTGGAAGCCACTCCCAGTTTTTATACACAGTCCACCGCCTGTCCTTCTGCTCGGCCGTTAACACAATAACTTGAGCAAAAACCGATATATCTTTACTAAACTTAGCCCACGTACTTATCTGAACTCACTTTATCTTGGTATAAAAAATGGCCGAAATCCGACCATAACCACGCCCACTTTATCGATATCGAAAATTACGAAAAATGAAAAAATGCCATAATTCTATACCAAATACGAAAAAAGGGATGAAACATGGTAACTGGATTGGTTTATTGACGCAAAATATAACTTTGGAAAAAACTTTGTAAAATGGGTGTGACACCTACCATATTAAGTAGAAGAAAATGAAAAAGTTCTACAAGGCGAAATAAACAGCCCTTGGAATCTTGGCAGGAATACTGTTAGTGGTATTGCATATATAAATAAATAAGCAGTACCCGACAGATGATTTTCTGGATCACCTGGTCCACATTTTGGTCGATATCGCGAGAACGCCTTCACATATATATTTAAGGGCCACTCGCTTTTAAATCCCTCATTAATACCTTTAATTTGATATCCATATCGTACAAACACATTCTAGAGTCACCCCTGGCCCACCCTAATGGCGATATCTCGAAAAGGCGTCCACCTATAGACCTAATGCCCACCCCCTCTTAAAATGCTCAGTAACACCTTTCGTTTGATACCCATATCGTACAAACATTCTAGAGTCAACCCTGGCCCACCCTAATGGCGATACCTCGAAAAGGCGTCCACCTGTAGACCTAATGTCCACTCCCTCTTAAAATGCTCAGTAACACCTTTCGTTTGATACCCATATCGTACAAACATTCTAGAGTCACCCCTGGCCCACCCTAATGGCGATATCTCGAAAAGGCATCCACCTATAGACCTAATGCCCACTCCCTCTTAAAATGCTCAGCAACACCTTTCGTTTGATACCCATATCGTACAAACATTCTAGAGTCACCCATGGCCCACCCTAATGGCGATATCTCGAAAAGGCGTCCACCTATAGACCTAATGCCCAATCCCTCTTAAAATGCTCAGTAACACCTTTTGTTTGATACCCATATCGTACAAACATTCTAGAGTCACCCTTGGTCCACCTTTATGGCGATATCTCGAAAAGGCGTCCACCTATAGAACTAAGGATTACTCCCTTTTAAAATACTCATTACCACCTTTCATTTGATACCCATATCGTACAAACACATTCTAGAGTCACCCTGGCCCACCCTAATGGCGATATCTCGGAAAGGCTTCCACCTATAGACCTAATGCCTACTCCCTCTAAAAATGCTCAGTAACACCTTTCGTTATCGTACAAACATTCTAGAGTCACCCTTGGTCCACCTTTATGGCGATATCTCGAAAAGGCGTCCACCTATAGAACTAAGGATTACTCCCTTTTAAAATACTCATTACCACCTTTCATTTGATACCCATATCGTACAAACACATTCTAGAGTCACCCCTGTCCCACCTTTATGGCGATTTCTCGAAAAGGCGTTCACCTATAGAACTAAAGCCCATTCCCTTTTAAAATACTCATTACCACCTTTCATTTGATACCCATATCGTACAAACACATTCTAGAGTCACCCCTGGTCCACCTTAATGGCGATATCTCGAAAAGGCGTCCACCAATTGACCTAAGGCCCACTCCATCTTAAAATGCTCATTACCACCTTTCATTTGATACCCATATCGTACAAACACATTCTAGAGTCACCCCTGTCCCACCTTTATGGCGATTTCTCGAAAAGGCGTTCACCTATAGAACTAAAGCCCATTCCCTTTTAAAATACTCATTACCACCTTTCATTTGATACCCATATCGTACAAACACATTCTAGAGTCACCCCTGGCCCACCCTAATGGCGATATCTCGAAAAGGCGTCCACCTATATACCTAATGCCCACCCCCTCTTAAAATGCTCAGTAATACCTTTCGTTTGATACCCATATCGTATAAACATTCTAGAGTCACCCCTGGCCCACCCTAATGGCGATATCTCGAAAAGGCGTCCACCTGTAGACCTAATGTCCACTCCCTCTTAAAATGCTCAGTAACACCTTTCGTTTGATACCCATATCGTACAAACATTCTAGAGTCACCCCTGGCCCACCCTAATGGCGATATCTCGAAAAGGCGTCCACCTATGGACCTAATGCCCACTCCCTCTTAAAATGCTCAGTAACACCTTTCGTTTGATACCCACATCGTACAAACACATTCTAGAGTCACCCCTGGCCCACCCTAATGACGATATCTCGAAAAGGCGTCCACCTATAGACCTCATGCCCACTCCCTCTTAAAATGCTCAGTAACACCTTTCGTTTGATACCCATATCGTACAAATATTCTATAGTCACCCTTGGTCCACCTTTATGGCGATATCTCGAAAAGGCGTCCGCCTATAGAACTAAGGATTACTCCCTTTTAAAATACTCATTACCATCTTTCATTTGATACCCATATCATACAAACACATTCTAGAGTCACCCCTGGCCCACCCTAATGGCGACATTTCGAAAAGGCGACCACCTATAGACCTAATGCCCACTCCCTCTTAAAATGCTCAGTAACACTTTTCGTTTGATACCCGTATCGTACAAACATTCTAGAGTCACCCCTGGCCCACCCTAATGGCGATATCTCGAAAAGGCGTCCACCTATAGACCTAATGCCCACTCCCTCTTAAAATGACCAGTAACACCTTTCATTTGATTCCAATATCGTACAAACACATTCTAGAGACACCCCTGGTCCACCTTTATGGCGATATCTCGAAACGGCGTCCACCTATGGAACTAAGGATCACTCCTTTTCAAAAGACTCATTAACAGTTTTCATTTGATACCCATATCGTACAAACATATTCTAGAGTCACCCCTGGTCCACCTTTATGGCGATTTCTCGAAAAGGCGTTCACCTATAGAACTAAAGCCCATTCCCTTTTAAAATACTCATTACCACCTTTCATTTGATACCCATATCGTACAAACACATTCTAGAGTCACCCCTGGTCCACCTTAATGGCGATATCTCGAAAAGGCGTCCACCGATTGACCTAAGGCCCACTCCCTCTTAAAATGCTCAGTAACACCTTTCATTTGATACACATGTCATACAACCACATTCCAGGGTTACCCTAGGTTCATTTTCCTACATGGTGATTTTTCTTATTTTGTCTCCATAGCTCTCAACTGAGTATGTAATGTTCGGTTACATCCGAACTTAGCCTTCCTTACTTGTTTTACCTTTACTTCCTTTATATTAGTTTCGTTTGATGTTTTTCTGCCAATTTCCATACAAAATTGGAGAGACTCTTGCAATCCATTTTTTAGCACAGTGGCGTAGTGAGATTTTCTTGCGCCCGCGGAAAAATATTTTTTTGGCGCCCCATAAAACATCTTCTCCATACGAGATTATAAAAGTAAGTAATACTAACGGAGTTTTAGGTTCAATTTCTTTTCTACTGCGAAGTAATATTTTGCAGTCACATATTTCGATAAAAAGTTCTGTTCCATCGAAATCTGTATTATAAAATTCACCCAAGTTCTTACAATTTCTTTCTAAGTCGTTACCAGCATTATCCTTGTTTAAAAAATTTCCAACGTCTAAGAGAAATCCAAATTTAAAATTAAGGTCATTTAGTCGTGTAAGTCTTGTACGTATTTCTTGTTGGAGACGATCGAGAACACATATCGCGAGAAATTTCACATTCTGCGAAAAGACCTACATTTCTAGACAATTCTCCGGGCATTTTGCGGCGCCTTCTTACACGTTTTACTATATCAATATTAAATTTTTCGCAAAGAGACTTCGCTTTTTCTATTGCTTCTTCACAGAGAGTGTCTCGAATTTCGGATAGTTCAGTCGCTAATGATTAGATCATGATACGCGTCTCTAAAATTCATCTCCGGATCTTGTAAACTAATACAACTTATCCAGGAAGTTCTTCATTGCGGACGACTTGGCGCTTCCCCCCTATGAGTAGCGCACGCTACAAGATTCCCCCGTTCCAGGCTTTCGAGTATTAAGGATAACAATGATGATCTGAAACTTTGACTGATGGTTAAAGCTCTATTGGGTTTTAAGGCTTAGGATAAAAAAGCTTTCTCAATTGGACAGGGATCGAGATATTTAGATATATTTATTTGACTAACTTCCCGTAGAGTTAGATTGTTGAAACAAAAAATACTCGTCAGGACCCAAAGACAATGCAACATGAGGGAAAAAAGTATTCGCTCGGTGGTCCAGTGATCGTGAAAATTAAAGAAAATCTCCTGAGCTCGCAAATTTTTATACTCAGTTGAACAGAGCTCACAGAGTATATTAACTTTGATTGGATAACGGTTGGTTGTACAGGTATAAAGGAATCGAGATAGATATAGACTTCCATATATCAAAATAATCAGTATCGAAAAAAAATTCGATAGAGCCATGTCCGTCCGTCCGTCCGTCCGTCTGCCGTTAACACGATAACTTGAGTAAATTTTGAGGTATCTTGATGAAATTTGATATGTAAGTTCCTGGGCACTCATCTCAGATCGCTATTTAAAATGAACGATATCGGACAATAACCACGCCCACTTTTTCGATATCGAAAATTTCGAAAAATTGAAAAAGTGCGGTAATTCATTACCAAATACGGATTAAGCGATGAAACTTGGTAAGTTAGTTCGCCTTATGACGCAGAATAGAAAAATGGTAAACTTTTGGACAATGGGCGTGGCACCGCCCACTTTTAAAAGAAGGTAATTTAGAAGTTTGGCAAGCTGTTATTTGGCAGTCGTTGAAGATATCATGATGAAATTTGGCAGGAACGTTACTCTTATCACTATATATCTGCTTACTAAAAATTTGCAAAATAGGAGAACGACCACGCCCACTTTTTAAAAAAAAATTTTTTTTAATTCAAATTTCAAAAGTTAATATCTTTACAGTATATAAGTAAATTATGCCAATATTCAACTCAAGTAATGATATGGTGCAAAAAAATACAAAAATAAAAGAAAAATTCAAAATGGGCGTGGCTCCGCACTTTTTCATTTAATTTGTCTAGAATACTTTTAATGCCATAAGTCGAACAAAAATTTACCAATCCTTGTGAAATTTGGTAGAGGCTTAAATACTAGGACGATAACTGTTTAAGTGAAAAAGGGCGAAATCGTTTGAAGCCACGCCCAGTTTTTATACACAGTCGAGCGGAAGGACAGGCCGCTCGGCCGTTAACACGATAACTTGAGCAAAAATCGATATATCTTTACTAAACTCAGTTCACGTACTTATCTGAACTCACTTTGTATTGGTGTAAAAAATGGCCGAACTCCGACTATGACCACGCCCACTTTTTCGATATCGAAAATTACAAAAAATGAAAAAAATGCCATAATTATATACCAAATACGAAAAAATGGATGAAACATGGTAATTGTCTTGGTCTATTGACGCAAAATATAACTTTAGAATAAAACTTGGTAAAATGGGTGTGACACCTACCATATTAAGTAGAAGAAAATGAAAAAGTTTTGCAGGGCGAAATCAAAAGCCCTTGGAATCTTGGAAGGAATACTGTTCGTGGTATTACATATATAAATAAATTAGCGGTACCCGACAGATGAAGTTCTGGATCATCCTGGTCCACATTTTGGCCGATATCTCGAAAACGCCTTCACATATACAACTAAGGGCCACTCCCTTATAAAACCCTCATTAATACTTTTAATTTGATACCCATATCGTACAAACACATTCTAGAGTCACCCCTGGTCCACGTTTATGGAGATATCTCGAAAAGGCGTCCACATATAGAACTAAGGCCCACGCCCTCTTAAAATACTCATTAATACCTTTCGTTTGACACCCATAGTGTACAAAAAAATTCTAGAGTCACCCCTGGCCCACCTTTATGGCGATATCTCGAAAAGGCATCCACCTATGGAACTGAGGCCCACTCCCTTTTAAAATACTCATTAACACCTTTCATTTGATATCCATATCGTACAAACAAATTCTAGAATCACCCCTGATCCACCTTTATGGCGATATCTCGAAAAGGCGTCCACCTATGGAACTGAGGCCCACTCCCTTTTAAAATACTTATTAACACCTTTCATTTGATATCAATACCGTACAAAAAAATTATAAAGTCACCCCTGATCCACTTTTATGGCGATATCTCGAAAAGGCATCCACCTATGGAACTGAGGCCCACTCCCTTTTAAAATACTCATTAACACCTTTCATTTGATATCCATATCGTACAAAAAAATTCTAGAGTCACCCCTGGCCCACCTTTATGGCGATATCTCAAAAAGGCATCCACCTATGGAACTGAGGCCCACTCCCTTTTAAAATACTCATTAACACCTTTCATTTGATATCCATATCGTACAAACAAATTATAGAATCACCCCTGATCCACCTTTATGGCCATATCTCGAAAAGGCGTCCACCTATGGAACTGAGGCCCACTCCCTTTTAAAATACTCATTAACACCTTTCATTTGATATCCATATCGTACAAAAAAATTCTAGAGTCACCCCTGGCCCACCTTTATGGCGATATCTCGAAAAGGCATCCACCTATGGAACTGAGGCCCACTCCCTCTTAAAATACTCATTAACACCTTTCATTTGATATCCATATCGTACAAACAAATTCTAGAATCACCCCTGATCCACCTTTATGGCGATATCTTGAAAAGGCGTCCACCTATAAAACTAAGTCCCACGCTCTTTTAAAATACTCATTAACACCTTTCATTTGAAACCCATATCGTACAAACGAATTCTAGAGTCACCCCTGGTCCACCTTTATGGCGATATCTCGAAAAGGCGTCCACCTATAGAACTAAGGCCCACGCCCTTTTAAAATACTCATTAACACCTTTCATTTGATACCCATAGTGTACAAACGCATTCTAGAGTCACCCCTGGTGCCCTTTATGGCGATATCACGAAACGGCGTCCACCTATGGAAATAAGGATCACTCCCCTTTAAAATACTCATTAACACCTTTCATTTGATACCCATATCGTACAAACAAATTTTAGAGTCACCCCTGGTCCACCTTTATGGCGATATCTCGAAAAGGCGTCCACATATAGAACTAAGGCCCACGCCCTCTTAAAATACTCATTAATACCTTTCGTTTGACACCCATAGTGTACAAACGCATTCTAGAGTCACCCCTGGTCTCCTTTATGGCGATATCACGAAACGGCGTCCACCTATGGAAATAAGGATCACTCCCTTTTAAAATACTCATTAACACCTTTCATTTGATACCCATATCGTACAAACAAATTCTAGAGTCAACCCTGATCCACCTTTATGGCGATATCCCTAAATGGCGTCCACCTATAGAACTGTGGCCCACTCCCTCTTAAAATACTCTTTAATACCTTTCATTTGATACACATGTCATACAAACACATTCCAGGGTTACCCTCGGTTCATTTTCCTACATGGTTATTTTCCCTTATGTTGCTACCATAACTCTCAACTAAGTATGTAATGTTCTGTTACACCCGAACTTAACCTTCCTTACTTGTTATTTCAAGATTTCTGGAGCTTCCCGATAACCCTGAAACTTTGAAAGAAGCTTTGGGCTCTATTAGGTTGTAATATTTAGCATAAAAGTGTTTTCTATATGGGACAGGGATCTAGATATTTAGAAAGTACTTTTACAACATCTACCTTAAGTTGTACATAGGCGGATGCGTTTATGTTATATGCATAAATGTACATACATACGTACTTATGCAGGGATGAATAAATAATGACGATTCCATTTATGAATAGAAATATCCTTTTTCGGTTAATCACATCCTTATACAAATATTACCTAACAATAAATTTATAAATAAAATAAATTGTACTTTTGCATACATACATATTGTAACGAATTTGCTGCAATTCCCCTTGTTTGCAACCTTTTGCTAATGTTCGAATCGCTAAACTGTTGAATAAATAACTCCACTATTCAATAATGCAAAATGGTCTTTATTAAAGTACTTCAGAATAACACTACTATTGCTCGCCAGATAGCGTCTTAAATCAAACTGATTGTCTTGCCTCTACTGTTGCTGCCTTTATGCTCTTCCACTTCTTCGTTTCATACTTCTAGGCGTTTCTATTTCCAGAATTTACTAGTTAGTTATCATCTATAAATTTCTCAGCTGTAACTACAGATGCACGATTTTATAGCTTCTCTCATTGCATACTTTCGGGAGTATCTCAGATATATGCATGTGGTTGTGCGTTGCTTCTCCGCTGCGTGTACGTACATATGTGTAGACATAATGATTGAATCGTTTATGTAGACACAAGTGACTGTCTGCTTTATTGTTGTTGTGACTTCATTTACTTAGCATCATACTAGCGATCTGAGTATCACTTAGTGTCACTAATATTCGTCACAATATCTATATGTGCATACAAACTTATGTGTACATATGTACGTACATAAATTGCTTACAAAATGCTACTTAAATACGTTTATAGCTCCGACACATAAGCAGTTTTCCATATAGATGAGTTTAACCCATGCTCATGCATTATGATTAGATTGCACGTATTTTTATGGAGAATGGTAGAATGAGCGACACTAGCGCCATCTGATATTGAAAAGTAGCCAACTCCCAAATTTTGTTCCAAGCAAATCATAAGAAGGAGAATTTGACATTTGCTTTGGCTAAGGGTGTTGGCACACTTTGCAAGTGAAATTATTTTTCCCACGGGTTGGTAAATTGTCAAACATCTTTCACAATTAAAAACAGCAATATAACAATCGAATACGACACAAAATATGTTAGCAAGTATTTTTGTTGTATAGTGAAAATGTTCACAACAGAAATTTTGTATGTGAATGGGCAAAGCGTAATAAACTTCAATGGCCAAGTCTGAAGTTCCTTCATATTTACAAACGCAACGTCTTGGATGATTGTGGCGATGTTATTGGAACGCATAAGCTTGTGTTAAATGCATCTATATGAAAAATGTCATTGTACCGCGGCCTTTAGATAGAGAACAGCAAACTAGAACGCCGAAACAAGTTTTAATACTACAAATCGAATGGAAGAGCGGATGGCAATCTCATAACAGAAGCACTCTCGTCCATCTCTAAAGTTAAGAGAAATACACGGGGAAAACGTTATAAGAATAGTCGAAACAATGATTTGTTATTCTGTGATCGCTCAATAACCCTGAGAGAGTCGCTCTGTCCTTAGGTGAGCACAGTCATCCTGACCCTTACGTACTTACCTAATTAGCGCTTAACCGTTTTAACTGTTATGGCCATCCAACAAGGCGTGCGAATCGCTATACTCCTGGTTTTAATAGCTGAGTGGGGCCACACTCTAGCACTGCTTCCGGAACTGTTTTCCCATAAGAATACTTTCTTAGCCAGGGCATCAACTTTCATTCGCCTAGCCAGCGTAGTCCCTGCGTTTTATCTCGCTGAACTATATTGATGTATGCGCAAAGGTCATACAACTCATCATTAAACGTTTTTCTGTATTCACTATTAAGTTCGGGTGTAACTGAACATTATATACTCAGCGTGAGCTTCAATTGTACATTTCATTTCAGATAAATTACTTTTCTAAATAACACGTGGCACCGCCCGTTTAAAAAAAATGTCTCCACATTTACTCTTACAATAAAACTTGATAAGTGAAATATTATTGATTCAAAACAATTTTTTGCTAGCTTATTATTCTAGTTTACGACCCTTTCAAACTTGTTTTATATCTAAGTTGCCGTGGTCTTTAACCGACCCCGTCCATTTTTTCTAGAAATATTTCCTGCTTTATGGAAAATCTGTGTACCCAATTTTATTAAGTTCCGTTAATTTTTCTTCGAGTTATGGCGCACGAAACATAGAAAATTGCTTAGTCATAAAAAGGGCGATACCACGCCGATTTCTTAAAATTTGAAGTTTTTCCTATTTATTGTTATAAATCCACTTGGGAAATGAAATACCATTGATATAAAGCTCTTTTTGCAAAGATAAAGCTTATTTTATTCGTCCACGACCCTTTTAAAAATCTTTTATATAAAAGTGGGCGTGGTTATCATCCGATTTCGCTCATTTTCAATACCAATCTATTCTGGGTCCAGATAAGCTCGTGTACCAAATTTGGTGAAGGTATTTCAATATTTACTCAAGTCATCATGTTAACGAACGGACGGACGCACGGACATGGCTCAATCAAATTTTTTTTCGATACTGATGATTTTGATATATAGAAGTCTATACCTATTTCGATTCCTTTATACCTGTACAACCAACTGTTATCCAATCAAAATTAATATACTCTGTGCGCAAAGAACGCTGAGTATAATAATTGCGATCCAAAAAACAGTACAGAGACCGTCAAGAAAATAATCTTAAAATACTCCCCACAAATCGCGAAATATTCGTAGTCGCGTAGATAAGCACACAGTGATAAACAGAAGGAAATATATACTGGACTTTTTAAAAAAAGTAGGCTCCAATACTCTCATGAAATACTTTTTTTTTATGATCTTTAAATAGTTTCCTTAGTATCCATATTATTTATTTGTTAATGTAAAAACCGGAGCGCTTAGATAAAATTGTGTAAAAGGCACAGCATAGCATAAAATACATTAATATTATGTTAAAAGTACGATATAAGGCATATTTTTTGTATCTGAACACATTTATTTAAAAAGAAAAGTAATGGAATGTGTGTTTTGTTTCTTTGTTCTCGCTTTTTATAATCAGTTGAGCAGAGCTCACAGAGTATAATAACTTTGGATAACGGTTGGATGTACAGGTATAAAGGAATCGAGATAGATATAGACTTCCATATATCAAAATCATCAGTATCGAAAAAAAATTTAATTGAGCCATGTCCGTCCGTTAGTCCGTCCGTCCGTCCATCCGTCCGTTAACACGATAACTTGAGTAAATCTCAGATCGCTATTTAAAATGAACGAAATCGGACTATAACCACGCCCACTTTTTCGATATCGAAAATTTCGAAAAACACAAAAAGTGCGATAATTCATTACCAAAGAGGGATAAAGCGATGAAACTTGGTAGGTGAGTTGCACTTATGACGCAGCATAGAATTAGTAAAATTTTGTACAATGGGCGTGGCACCGCCCACTTTTAAAAGAAGCTAATTTAAAAGTTTTGCAAGCTGTAATTTGGCAGTCGTTGAAGATATCATGATGAAATTTGGCAGGAACGTTACTCCTATTACTATATGTATGCTTTATAAAAATTAGTAAAATTGGAGAACGACCACGCCCACTTAAAAAAAAAATTGTTTAAGTCAAATTTTAACAAAAAATGTAATATCTTTACAGTATATAAGTAAATTATGTCAAAATTCAATTCCAGTAATGATATGGTGCAACAAAATTCAAAAATAAAACAAAATTTCGAAATGGGCGTGGCTCCGCCCTTTTTCATTTAATTTGTCTAGGGTACTTTTAATGCCATAAGTCGAACAAAAATTTACAATCCTTGTGAAATTTGGTAGGGGCTTAGATTCAAGGACGATAAATGTTTTCTGTGGAAAAGGGCGGAATCGGTTGAAGCCGCGCCCAGTTTTTATACACAGTCCACCGTCTGTCCTTCCTTTCGGCCGTTAACACGATAACTTGAGCAAAAATCGATATTTCTTTACTAAACTCAGTTCACGTACTTATCTGAACTCACTTTGTATTGGTGTAAAAAATGGCCGAAATCCGACTATGACCACGTCCACTTTTTCGATTTCGAAAATTAGGAAAAACTAAAAAATTTCAAATACGAAAAAAGGGATGAAACATGGTAATTGGATTGGTTTATTGACGCAAAATATAACTTTGGAAAAAACTTTGTAAAATGGGTGTGACACCTACCATATTAAGTAGAAGAAAATGAAAAAGTTTTGCAGGGCGAAATCAAAAGCCCATGAAATCATGGCAGGAATACTGTTCGTGGTATTACATATGCAAATAAATTAGCGCTACCCGACAGATGATGTTTTGGGTCACCCTGGTCCACATTTTGGTCGATATCTCGAAAACGCCTTCACATATACAACTACCACCACTCCCTTTTAAAACCCTCATTAATACCTTTAATTTGATACCCATATCGTACAATCACATTCCAGAGTCACCCCTGGTCCCCCTTATGGCGATGTCTCAAAAAGGCGTCCACCTACAGAACTAAGGCCTAATACGTTTTAAATAATCATTAACACCTTTCATTTGATACCCATATCGTACAACACATATTCTAGTGTCACCCCTGGTCCACCTTTATGGCGATATCCTGAAATGGCGTCCACCTATAGAACTATGGCCCACTCCCTTTTAAAATACTCTTTAATACCTTCCATTTGAAACCCATGTCATACAAACACATTCCAGGGTTACCCTAGGTTAATTTTTCTATACGGTGATTTTCCCTTATTTTGTCTCCATAGCTCTCAGCTGAGTATGTAGTGTTCGGTTACACCCGAACTTAGCCTTCCTTACTTGTTGTAATTTATCTTTGTTCTTCCCTTTAGCTAAGCTACTAATATCGAATTATGTCCCCAACATGCAGATGTATGTACGTTCGTCCCGCTTGATCGTTTATGTGCACCCCTCGCCTTCTCTTAATCTCGCCCAATCTAATTGGGACGTCTACGGAGCAAACTCCAAGGGATGCGCTTTTTTTATCTAGTTCATCTGCATTTTCATTCCCATCTATTCCCATATTCCCTGCTCCCTATATAGATGTATGCTTCTCCCTGTCCCCATTCTTTCCAGAGGCTGCCTACACTCCAACACACTTTTAGATGCTGTGCTATGCGAGATCCTAATCCAACTAAACACAATGATAAAGTATGTATAGCCTTCGGCGACAAAACTTTATCTGATTCGAAAATGCTAAAAGACCTTGGCGCTGAGGGAATAAACAATGGAAAATGGTAAGGATAATTCCGCTAATAAAGCCTGGCAAACCAGCTAACGAAGGCAAATCTTCGCCTAGCCACATCAACATGGCTTTCGCAAAATGCACAGCACCACCATCTCGCTCAATGCCATAAATACCCAGACTAAATCAGGAGAAAATCCCATCATGCGACGGTGCTCGTGGCACTTGACCTCTGAAAAGCTTTTGACACAGTCAACAACGACACACTACTCCAAGACATAGAAGGCTCACAACTTCCCCCTTGTCTAAAAATATTGACCGCTAATTATGTGACTGGTGGGCAAGCGCCTGTTCAATTTAGGAACGAAATCTCAAAACCTAAGAAAATTAAACAGGGGTACCACAGGGTGGTGTCCTATTCCTGCTTCTATTTAATTTCTACATATCAAAACTCACTTCGCCACCAGAAGGAGTTACAATTATTTTCTATGCCGACGACTGCACGATTAAGGCTATAGGAGCTGGACCTTCAATTGATTAGTTGGTTTCTAAAATAAACAGCTATCTTACCAAACTTTCAAGTTTCTTCACTTCGCGCAACCTGGCATTATCACCGGCAAAATCCAAGCCCACTCTGTTTACAACGTGGAAGGAACAGATGTCGCAAATATTGGACGTTCCCGTTGATGGTGTCACCCTACCGACTGTAAGTCACCCAAAGATCTTAGGGGTAACGTTCGATAATACTCTAACTTTCAAGACTCATGCCACCGAAATTGTATCGTCGCAACAAAATTCTCCAGCCGCTTGCAGGCAGCACCTGGGGAAAAGATAAAGAAACGTTGCTGACCACGTACAAGTTTGTACGCCTGGTCTTAAAAATAAAAACTGGAAAAGGCTACAGGCCTGTCAAAATGCTGCAATCAGAACTGCCACGGGATGTCTCCTTATGACCCCCGAACACCACCTACGTAGTGAGGCCAAAGAGCTCAATACTAAAGAGCCCAACAAAATGCTGAACAGGCAGTTTTTGTTGAATTGTCATAAACCAGGACATCCTAGCAAGCAACTGCTTGATCTAGTACCAGCTCCACAGGGATTAAGGGAACATCTCCATAAGAACTATGAAAAGATCCGGCACCTACCAACACATCCGTTTGGTCCAGACAAGCATAAGCCAAATCCACACAGAATCTGTAAACGCCTTTGCCAGGACGCGCCCAGTGAACTCCGTTATTGATATGCAATATCCCACCCTTGCAGAAGAAGAAAGTACACTACCAAGGGAGACACGAGTCACCCTGGCCCAACTTCGCTCTATATACTGTAACAGATCAAACTCTTACTTGTCCAGAATCAACCCCGACATACGTAATGTGTGTCCTGCATGCGATGTATCCCCACATGACACCAGCCATCTTTTCAATTGTACTGTGGAACCTATGCCTCTAACACCTATCTCCCTATCGTCCGCCCCTGTTGAAACAGCAAGTTTCCGTGGACTCCCGTTACAGGACTTTGATGATAGTTTGTGAGTGGTCGTGCCCATTGAATGACGCGAAGCACTGTTAATACAACAACAACAACATCAGCACAGTCAGAATTGTGCTGTACCCACTCGAGTCGTTCGATACTAAACGAGGTTTCAGACAGGGTGACCCCCTATCGTGCGATTCCTTTTATTTGATGCTGTAGAAAATTATAAAAACTGTAGAACTCAACCGCACTAGAACATTGTATCATATATATTATTTCTAATTGCTGTTTTTTCCAAGGAAATGAAATAAATACGACCTTGAAAAAACATTTTGCAATACTTTTTCAAAAGAATATTTTCTCTCACTTGTCTCTTTATATATCTGTTTGCAGAGCTGAATTGTGTTAATAAGTTAATATGTGTACAATGACCATATTTATTAAAAATAAATAAAAGTACACAGGTACACTTAATTAGTCTCATTTGTTTCCAAACTGCTAATAATGTCTATTGTATACTCCCACAAAACCAGAGTTCAGAGCAGTGCTCTAAATTCTGAGCAACAAGACTGCTCGAACTTAAGTGGGTTGACATAACCAAGATCTGACCTTAAGTGCTAATGAGGCATTAATTTTTTATGGATTTAAAAGTATGTTCACCTTTCACATATTCGTAAGACTAGCTTAAACCCGCAGCCCAGTTCGCACGAAGAAACTACAGCATAAAATAATTGCGATATATGATCCAAAAAACAGCACCGGGACCGTCCAGAAAATAATCTTAAAATACTCCCCACAAATCGCGAAATATTCTTAGTCGCGTAGATAAGCACACAGTGATAAACAGAAAGAAATATGTACTGTACTTCTTAAAAAGGTTGGCTCCAATACTCCCATGAAATACTTTTTTTTCATACCCAGCTGTACTAGTACACAGGGTATTATAACTTTGATTGGTTGGTTGTACAGGTATAAAGGAATCTAGATAGATATAGATTTCCATATATGAAAATCATCAGTATCGAACAAAAATTTGATTGAGCCATGTCCGTACGTCTGTCCGTCCGTCCGTCGGTCCGTCTGTGCGTTAACACGATAACTTGAGTAAATGTTGAGATATATTCACCAAATTTGGTACACGAGCTTATCTGGACCCAGAATATATTGGTATTGAAAACGAGCGAAATCCGATTATAACCACGCCCACTTTTTATATATATAACATTTTGGAAAACACAAAAAACCTGATTTTTTAGTAAATAATACACCTAGAATGTTGAAATTTGATACGTGAACTGATATTGAGACTCTTGGTAAAAATTTGAAAAAAAAAATGAAAATGGGCGTTGCAACGCCCACTTGTGATAAAATCAATTTTAGAAATATTATTAACCATAAATCAGAAATCGTTAAACCTATCGTAACAAAATTCGGCAGAGAGGTTGCCTCTACTATAAGGAATGCTTTGAAGAAAAATTAACGAAATCGGTTAAGGACCACGCCCACTTTTATATAAAAGATTTTAAAAGGGTCGTGGACGAATAAGATAAGCTCTATCTTTGCAAAAAAGAGCTTTATCATTGATGGTATTTCATTTCCCAAGTGGATTTATAACAATAAATTGGAAAAACTTCATATTTAAAAAATGGGCGTGGCACCGCCCCTTTTATGACGAAGCAATTTTCTGTGTTTCCGGAGCCATAACTCGAAGAAAAATTAACATATCATAATGAAATTGTGTACACATATTTTGCCTATAGCAGGAAATATTTCTATTAAAAATGGACGGGGTCGGTTAAAGACCACGGCAACTTAGATATAAAACAAGTTTGAAAGGGTCGTAAACTAGAATAATAAGCTAGCAAAAAATTAGTTTTGAATCAATGATATTTCACTTATCAAGTTTTACTGTGAGAGGAAATGGGGAGACATTTTTCTTTTAAACCGGCGGTGCCAAGTGTTATGTAGAAAAGTAATTTATCTGAAATGAAATGTACAATTGAAGCTCACGCTGAGTATATAATGTTCGGTTACACCCGATCTTCGATACCTTTACTTGTTTGATGCTGTAGTTTCTTCGTGCGAACTGGGCTGCGGGTTTAAGCTAGTTTTACGAATATATGAAAGATGAACATACTTTTAAATTCATAACAAATTACGTGTCATTAACAATTAACGCAAGATTTTGGTTATGTCAGCCCACTTAAGTTCGAGTTGTGTTGTTGCACAGAACTTAGTGCACTGCCCCAACTGTGGTTCTGTGGGAGTATACAATATACATTATTAGCAGTTTGGAAACAAATGAGACTAATTAAGTGTACCTGTGTACTTTTATTTATTTTTAATAAATATGGTCATTGTACACATATCAACTCATTAACACAATTCATCTCTGCAAACACATATATTCGTTAGCTTAATGTGAAAATGTGCTAAATCAACTTTTACGAATTTTACAGGAGACGAAAAAAAAATTAATAAATTTTGAAATAACCTTTTTTTTTCAAAACTGTGAATGAGGACACCTTAGTTGCAATAATTTTGAGTGTAGTAGCTTTGAAAAAGATAAACAAAAATCATGTATGCTCACCCAGCAGCTATTTTATGACTTAACACATTTTTCGCACTCAAAACAAATTTTTTCTGCTGACTTAGCACTTTTTAATCAATATGTTTCCCCATCACTCCTCTTTTTTAATGATTGAAATATAACACTAAAACTATATATTTCACAAAATATACTATCAAACTTTTTCTAACGGTTCTGATCTGGACTCTTTTGCCGGATGGCGCGCAGACAATAATTTATTTTTAAATTCTAACAAATGCTGTGTTGTGTCTTATTCCAAAAAGACAACTGCCACATACTTTATCTACAAACTTAATGCTAAATCTCTTAATCATTGTCAAGAGAGTAAAGACTTGGGCGTAATTTTTACTCCAAACTCTCTTTTTCTAGTCACATTGACTTCGTTGTTTCAAAATTTGTTGCAATGGTTTGGTTTGGTAGATGTAACATCAGTGACTTTAAGGACCCTATGACGTTGAAGGCACTTTATATATCCTTGGTCAGAAGTGGTATTGAATATTGCTCAATAATATGGAATCCTTTCTATGAATCTAACTCCTATAAAATTGAGAAAGTTCCAACAATTTTTACAAAATTGCTTTACGTATGCTTAACTGGCCAGACGGCCTCCCATCATATAACAGCAGGCACAAATTGCTTGGTCTACAGGCTTTGCATGACAGAAGAACTTTTATCTCACTCAAAAGTGCCTATAATGTAATAAACTTTAGCACGAATTGCTCTGATTTATCTAATTTGTTCATTCCGTATATTCCACTGCGTGATCTTCAGCATAATAGATTATTTATCTAAAGAACTAATAAAACGAATTATGCTATGAATGAACCTATAACTAGGACTTTACATCTAGCAAATCGATTCAGTAGTGTTCTAAATTTTAAAAACTTCTTATATAAGTTTAAGCTGTAATTGTTTTCTATTTTAACTAGTCTGTAAGACCACCACGCACCACAATGCGTGGGGAGGAGCAGATACGAACGAGAGAGGCGAATCTCTATTTTGTTACATCCTGCAAACCAATTTGCAGATAGCCAACAGGGGAAATGTTCCTACATACATTGGTCCAACATCCAGCAATGTTCTGGATATTACATTGAGCTCCGAGCGTGATATATCAAGGTATGATTGGATGGTTCTCGATAGACCATCCTTCTCCGACCATGCGTATATAAGCTTCAGCATCCCACTAAAGAGGGTAGAGAAGGGAGGAACCTTTAGAAACCCTAGGGCAACGAATTGGACTAAATTCCAGAAACATGTAGAAACGAAACTGGGACAACCCAAAGAGGTTGCTAATGTAGAGGAACTGGAGGAGTCGAATGAATTCCTAACAAGGACGCTTATGACTGCGTATAACAAAGCTTGCCCTCTAAGAAGATTCAGAGGAAAAGCAAAGCCGCCATGGTGGAGCAATGAGCTGAGTCTTCTAAGAAGACAGGTAAAAGAAATGTTTAAACTCGCAAAGACCGCGGAAAGCGAAGCGTGTCGGGACGAGTACAGGGATCTACTGAGGATCTACAAGCGTGAAATTACCAGGGCGAAGAGAAACTCATGGAAAAGTTTCTGTACGGACATAGAGTGCTCCAGTGAAACAGCACGGTTGAAAAAAGTCCTAGCAAAGGGAAACATAGTCCAGGGACTAATAAAGAAAGAGAACGGGGAATGGTCACGTGATAGTGAGGAATCCCTTAAGGTGCTTCTCGATACACATTTCCCATCGGGAGACGGTTTAGAAGAACCAGCAGACATCACTCACACTTCGATCACGGAGCTAGTGGTGCCGGGCTTGGTGAACGATACCAAGATCGAGTGGGCAGTGAAGACGTTTTCTAAGTTTAAATCGCCGGGCCCAGATGGTATATTCCCGGCCATGCTACAAGTCTCAAGTAGGGCGGTCGTGGAATGGCTTCAAATAATATTCGATGGGTGCATAAGACTGAATCATGTACCGCACTCTTGGAGAACTGCTCATGTAGCTTTTCTACCAAAGGCGGGGAAGATCGGTCACGTGTATCCCAAAGACTATAGACCCATTAGCTTAACATCATTTCTGCCCAAAACCTTTGAGAGGCTGATAGATGTGTACATAAAGTCCAACGTGGATGAAAAGCTGCTCTCCACAACACAGCATGCGTACACCAAAGGCAAGTCGGTAGACACCGCATTGCATAGGGTGGTAATAAGCATAGAGAAATCCCTGGAATATAAGGAGTATGCTCTAGGAGTCTTCTTGGACATTGCCGGGGCTTTCAATAATGTTGCAAAATGGGCGATTATGGATGGTCTTAATTACATTAAAGTACATCCTGCCTTAATCAGATGGATCGGCTGCATGTTAAATTGCAGGAAGATTACATCACAATGGGGATTGTACGAGGCCACGAAATCAGTGGACAGGGGCACGCCGCAGGGAGGGGTGCTATCACCTCTGCTGTGGACACTGGTCATCAACCAACTGCTCAGGCAATTCGATGAGGGACCCGTAAAACTTACGGCTTACGCAGATGACGTTGCAATTGTCATAAGTGGAAAATGCCTTCCAACGATTAGTTCTTTGATGGATCGGGCGCTTCGGGATATTCATACCTGGGCATCTAATGTCGGGCTGAAAGTCAATGCGGAGAAGACGGATATGGTCTTGTTTACAAAGAGGTACAAGGTCCCAAATTGGACCAGGCCTAAGTTAGGAGCGGTGACCTTACAGGAGAAACCTTGCACAAAATATCTAGGAATCATCCTAGACAGTAAGCTGTCATGGAAGCTCAACGTGGAGGAGAGGGTCAAGAAGGCCTCAACGGCACTCTATGCATGTAAAAGAATGCTGGGGTGTACGTGGGGCCTATCGCCCTCTCTTTTTCATTGGGTTTTTACAGCGATTGTAAGCCCTATTCTATACTATGGAGTTCTTGTTTGGTGGAAAGCCACACAAAAAACAACATACCTCAAAAAATTAGAGGGGGTATGCAGACTATCGATGCTTTGCATTACGGGAGCCCTGAAAACAACCCCGACGGCTGCACTGTATGCCATTCTGCACATTCCACCTGTAGACCTGGTAGCAAAGAACAAAGCGTTAACGACCGCAACCAGGCTCGATGCTTCGGGGCAGCTTGAGCGCCGACCATATGGCCATAGTAGTATAGCGTCCTCAGTCACAAGACGAATAGACTACATGATTCCCTACCTGCACTTTGAGGGAGATCTTAAGGCCACAATAGAGGTGGACGGTTGGCGCAAGGGTGCGCAAATGGCGGACGAGGCGATACATGTGTACACCGATGGTTCCAAAATAGTGGAAGGAGTAGGGTCTGCGGTATACTGCGCTGATCCGGAATTAAGCAGATCCTACAGGCTGCCGGATTACTGTAGCGTTTTCCAAGCGGAAATATTAGCCGTAACCAAAGCAGTAGAAACCCTGGAAGAGAATAGCTTAAGCTGCAACCGTGTTAACTTTTATATTGACAGTCAAGCAGCAATTAAGGCAATAATCTCGCATAGCACAGCATCTAAATGCGTGTTAGAGTGTAAGCAGTCTCTGGAGAGAATCGGGACAGGGAGAAGCATACATCTATATTGGGTCCCAGGGCATATGGGAATAGATGGGAATGAAAAAGCGGACGAATTAGCTAAAAAGGGCGCATCCCTTGAAGCTTGCTCCGTAGACGTCCCAATTAGATTGGGCGAGATTAAGCGAAGGCGAGAGGTGCACATGATCGACCAAGCAGAAAAGGCGTGGGTTCAAGCGCGGGGCTGTAAAGTGTCGAAGATTATGTGTAGGTCTTACAACCTTAGACTAACACAGTTGCTTCTATCATTAAAAAGAGAGGACTGTAGACTCATGACGGGTATTCTGACTGGACACTGCCTTCTGGCGTCACATGCCTTTAAATTAGGCTTGGTCAGTGATAGCAGGTGTAGGAAGTGCGGGTTGGAGGAGGAAACGATCGAGCACGTTCTGTGCTCGTGCCCTGCACTTGCCAGGCTAAGACTCCAGCTATTAGGAGTGATACAGCTGTCAGATCTAGAAGCAGCAAGTGGCTTAAGTCCTAGGAAGCTTCTAGTATTTGCCAAGAGGACGGAGTTATTTTATAACATAGGTCCTGGTTTTTGATAGGGTTTTTCAGTTTGGTCGTTAAAACAAACTTCTGGTAACACTACGGACTCAATCAGTCTATGCGAGGTCCTCATGGACCGGCCAGTTCAACCTACCTACCTAGTCTGTAAGAAAGCATGTAGTTATCGACATGTAAGAATTGAAGTAGATTATGATCAGCGCAAAGCATTTATCAAACACCAAAGGCATGTCTCAATTGGGTGAACCCAGTTTCAAGGGGTTGTGTTGCGCAACCCTCTCAAGGGGTTTGCAGCGCAATATATAGCTTATCCAACCCAATAGTCAACCGCACCTACCCGTGGTCTGTTTCATTGACAGCCGAGGCTCTGGCTACCCAAAGTTCCTCATGGAACTAGGGGGTTAGGAGGGTGGGATGGCCTAGATGGTTTAATGTGGTCATATAAATCGTCCCCGAGATGGCCGGGCTAGTACCTTAATAGTGCTTTGTAACCAGAACGTACCGGATCTATATCTGGCAAAGGACCATCAACATTGATAACACTGCCCAAAGCCTTCGGGAGTGTCTTCATCGATAATAAAACAACAACAACAACAACAACAACAACAACAACAACAGCAAAGACTGTACTTTTAAACTGAATAAATAAAATAAATAAATAAAATGCGCGCACAAAAATATTACTAGTAATTCAGATTGATATTATTAACAGGTTGACTTAGCACATTATTATACTCAGCGTGCTTTGCAAACAGAGTATATTAACTTTGATTGGATAACGGTTGGTTGTACAGGCATAAAGGAATAGAGATAGATATAGACTTCCATATATCAAAATCATCAGTATCGAAAATAAAAATTTGAATGAGCCATGTCCGTCCGTACATCTGCCCGGTAACATGATAACTTAAGTAAATGTTGAGGTATCTTGATGTAGGTGCCTGGGCACTCATCTCAGATCGCTATTTAAAATGAACGAAATTGGACTATAACCACGTCCACTTTTTCGATATCGAAAATTTCGAAAAACCGAAAAAGTGCGATAATTCATTACCAAAGACGGACAAAGCGATGAAACTTGGTAGGTGGATTGACCTTATGACGCAGAATAGAAAACTAGTAAAGATTTGCACAACAGGCGTGGCATCGCTCACTTTTAAAAGAAGGTAATTTAAAAGTTTCCCAAGCTGTAATTTGGCAGTCGTTGAAGATATCACGATGCAATTTGGCAGGGACGTTACTCCTATTACTATATGTGTGCTCAATAAAAACTAACAAAATCGGATGACAAACACGCCCACTTAAAAAAAATTTTTTTTTTTAAGTCAAATTTTAACAAAAAACTTAATACCTTTACAGTATATAAGTAAATAATGTCAACTTTCAACTCCAGTAATGATATGGTGCAATAAAATACAAAAATAAAAGTAAAAGAAATGGGCGATGCTCCGCGATGCTCTGTGAAAATGGGCGAAATCGGTTGAAGCCACGCCAATTTTTATACACAGCCGACCTTCTGTCCTTCCGATCGGCCGTTAACACCATAACTTGAGCAAAAATCGACATATCTTTAATGAACTTAGTTCACGTACTTATCTGAACTCACTTTATCTTGGTATAAAAAATGGCCGAAATCCGACTATGACCACGCCTAATTTTTCGATATCGAAAATTACGAAAAATGAAAAAAATGCCATAATTCTATACCAAATATGAAAAAAGGAATGAAACATGGTAATTGGATTAGTTTCTTGACGCAAGAACTTTGAAAAATGGGTGTGTGACATCTACCATATTAAGTAGAAGAAAATGAAAAAAACCTGCAGGACGAAATCAAAAGCCCTTGGAATCGTGGCTGGAATACTGTCAGTGGTAATACATATATAAATAAATTAGCGGTACCCGACAGATGATTTTCTGGGTCACCGTGGTCCACATTTTCCTCGATATCTCCAAGACGTCCTTAACATATAAACCTAAGGACCACTCCCTTTTAAAACCCTCACTATTACGTTTGATTTGCTACCCATATCGTACAAACACATTAAAGAGTCACCCCTGGTCCACCTTTATGGCGATATCTCGAAATGGTGTCCACCTATAGAACAAAGGCCCACTCCCTTTTAAAATACTCTTTAATACCTTTCATTTGGTACCCATATCGTACAAACACATTCCAGGGTTACCCTAGGTTCACTTTCCTATATGGTGATTTTCCCTTATTTTGTCTGCAAGGCTCTCAGATGAGTATGTAATATTCGGTTACACCCGAACTTAGCCTTCCCAACTTATTTTAACAGCTGATGACTTAGCACATTTACACATCTTTGCCCACAGCAATGAAAAATAAAAATATTTTTTTTTGCGATCGATGTATTTTGAATTCAGCTTTAAAACTGCATAAAACACAAATTTTCAAAAAAAGTTACTTAGCACATTTTCACATTAAGGTAACGATATATAGAAACAAGTACAAAGAAATTTTCTTTTGAAAAAGTATTGCAAAATCTTTTCTCAAAGTCGTGTTTATTTCATTTCGATGGAATATGCATAAAAACCTCGAATTTGTTAGATCAAATAGATCAAATTTGTTTGTTTAACTACTTAAAAAAAAAAAAAGTTTTTCTTTGTATAGCTTTAATGTAAATTTAAAAGCATTTTTCCTGATGAAATTTTGACAGAAAAGCGTTTGCCTATTTTTTTTTTCACACGACTCAATTAGGTATAAATACGGCCCACAGAATTAATCTTAGTCTACTTTATATTTAAAAAGTGGTGCAAAAGGTCTGAAACTAAAATGAATTATCGCATTCATTTCGCTATACTGTCTGTCCTGCTTAGCTATACGTGCCATGTGAGCTATACGAATGCGCAATTTCGAATTATAAATGGCGTAGATATAGAAATAGAGCAGAGCCCACATTCAATAGCAATATTTAATACTAACCATTATATATGTGGTGGTTCCTTAGTCCATCAGAAATTGGTGGTTACAGTTGCACATTGCCTACGAGGGCGAGAACAGGAGAGCCTCGTCCTTCTAGCTGGTATAAACGATATACGTGCAATAAACAGTACAAGAGGGCAACGACGCAGCGTGACGGAGATATATCAAGGTGCATATGATAGTCAAACAGGATTTATGGATATAGCCGTGATTAAAGTCAATAGACCCTTTACACAGAATGATAAAGTACGAGAAATATCACTTTACGAAGGTGAATTAACACCAAGATTAATGATGGAAGTTAGTGGTTGGGGTTCACTAACTAGAGTTCCTAATGCTTATAATCCTCCTAGTAATTTTCTTCAATTTGCTAAGTTGCCTATAGTAGAAACGAGACATTGCCGGAATCTTTATGCGAGTAAACCGGATACGGGAATTGTGGCAGAAACACTCATTTGTGCTGGATGTGGTGGCAGTGATGTATCTTTTGGAGATTCTGGAGCAGCGGCCCTTGTGAATGGACAACTTTGTGCGGTGGTACGAGGTGGTAGTCACCACCTCGATCTTCCGAGTTTATTTACAGATGTAACAAATGCAAGAGTTCGAAACGTTATAACAGCCGCGATACGTTGTAATTGAAGGGTGTCGTTATAAATTGACTATTGAGTGGAATATCACCTTAACTCTACTAAACACCGAATTTCGAAAATATTTGAGATAAGTCGTTTTCGAAACAACAGTTGAGATATAATGATATTACACTCAGCAGTCGAAATTACGCTATTTTTTTTTTTTATAATGTGCAAATAATTTGTTATGATTGCAAGTAAATAAATATTTTTGATTATATGCAATGAAATTGTAATAACTTAAGTTTTAAGACCAAACTTGGATCACGAATGTAGAGTCAATTGGTGAGATTTTTCACATTTTGGAGATTTTATTTTTCGTTTTGGAATTTCTCGCATTATCCATTTTATGAAGTAAGCACATATTTAGGTTTAGGTCCTGACGTCACGTTGTTTAATTTTTTCCCAAATTATGGAATACTTTTGTCTTTGTTTAGATTTCAGAACTCACCAAAGCTCCACGTTTACAAAGAGGTGTATCCCAATTAAAATAAGAGTAACTAGCATATTTGTCAAATCTCAAGCTTTGTTTCTTAACAGTAGCTCAACAAGAGGATCATAGTGTTCTCAACAAAAGAGTTGAAAAAAAGAGTATTTGAAAAAAAAAAAAAATAAAAAATTTATGGAAAATCTTCAAGTCCAAGTTATTCAAATGAAAATAGCATCTAACATCAATACTGCGGGCCATTTTTTTCTCAACGGAATATCATAGAGAGTAAAATTTTGCGTATGTGGTCTTCCTTGCGTACAAAAATGTGCTCCAGAACAATTTTTATTTGCAGGGTTTTTGCAACAATTTTAAAAATAGAAATTTATTTCACAGAAATAAAAAATGTGCTTTTAAAGAGTTTTTAATTACAAGCAAATTGGTGTTTGAATTGTCAAAATCGGTGAAGCCTATAGATTGCTTACTTACTTACTTAATTGGCGCTTAACCGTCTAAACGGTTATGGCCGTCCAACAAGGCTCGCCAGTCACTCCTTCTCTCTGCCAACCGGCGCCAATTGGTCCCACCAAGGGAGTTTAAATCGTTTCCCACCTGGTCCTTCCAACGGAGTGGGGGCCGCCCTCTACCTCGGCTTCCATAGGCGGGTTCCGATAGAAACACTTTCGTGGCCGGAGCATCATCTTTCATTTGCATAGCATGGCTTAGCCAGCCCAGCCTATAGACTGCTACTCAACTTCAAAAGAAAGAGGACAAAAAACTGAAATGGCAATTATTAAGGACACAATTTTTTTTTGGAAAAATCGAAGATAAGCATTTTTTGTATTGTCGACAGCTATCAAATAATACTTCTCATGCGCATAAATAAATTATCACGCACTATAAAACCATCTTGTGTCCTCCCTGATTCGCGAATTGTTCGACGATATCTTCTCGTTTCACTTCAATGTCAGAATGTATATTCAGCAATGTCAGACCGACCAATCTTTGCTGAAGCATAGTCATTCTGAGCCATGTTTTCAACCGGCGCTTGCATTCGTGACACACATCGTACATAAAATTTTGAGCAAAGCATGGATAGGTGGGTATACATCTTTGTCACAAATTTCCAAAGTTTCCACAGCATTAGTCGGTATACCAGAGGTTGTTTGAGAATTTTCGGCTGTCTTTTGCTTCCAAAAATATTGCCAATGAGTCACTTCTCCTTGAAGTCTTAAGTAAAGAAGCTTATCGGATTCCTTCAAAAGTGTGGACAGCCGCGGTGTTAAACATTCGATTAAATTTGTAATTTCACTCGTTGTTGTATCTTTTATATTCTTCGGGAGCAATGAACATATCTGAAAGCCAGACAAAACTTCTGGAGAAAATTGAATTTTCAAGTCTTGTATAATATTTTCCAGAAGTGTACATTCCGCAGAAATGGTCTTCACAGTTAGATGTTTCGTGATTTTCTCATTTTGTTTCTCTTCCAAATGTTCTTGGGTTTCCTTACACCTATGTTCAATTCTTCTGCCAATTTCTTTGCATCAGTAAATATTTGCCTAAACTTTTCTTCGGCCTCTCGTTTTTGATCTACCAAAACTGCGATTTTTGGGAAACAAAACAGTCCTAAAATAAATTCGAATGCGCTCAGAGCAGCAATAAGTACTATTGATTTACCCGCTGTTTCTCTGTTGTTCCATTTACCGACCTTATTTAACACCTTAATAATGTTTGGAAAATCTGCGCCAAACTGGAGTATAGAATCATGCCATTCGACCCATCTTGTATCGCATAAACTTTTGAGTTTGTGCCCAAGAACTTCCGATAATGCTGTAGAACGTTTAGGGTGTGCATTTTTAAAGAATTTCGTCACCTGCCGTATGATGTCGCAAACTTTTTGAATTGACTGAATATTACAAGATTTCATTAGACTGCTGTTCAGCTTGTGGGATAAGCACAGTACCATAACAGCATTTTTTGTTTTATTGACAGCTCCACATTTCTCTGAAATATTAACAGTGCACGCGTCAGCCCCTATAGAGACACAGTTTTCTAAATTTAAGTTTATTTTCTTCATTGTCTTCAAAACAATTTTCCCTACGGCTAGCCCAGTCAGTGATAATTCTACGTTGTCTTCTGTATTTTCACTTTCTTCACCAACATCTTCAAAATTTGCACAGTCTTCGTTGAGATCTCCACCACGTCTAATTACTTCTTTGGAAAGTTCTCCAAAAGCATCAACAAAATCTATGAAGTCTTCTCTGACGCAAAGTCTTCCGGAAGAAACGTCGATATAGCGAAGTATGAGACTTATCTGTATGGAAAAGAAATGTTTTAAAAATTAGCAAAGCACCGATATGGTCAGTCACTGGTTATTTTCGTTTGCTTTTGTTTCTTTGCCAAAAATTTTGACGAACAAAAACTTGCTTCGCTTTTGCCAGTGATGTGTGGAGTTTTTATCTTCTTCGCTGCTGATTATGCATTTGAAAATAGGCAATGGAAAGCAGCTACCTTGGTGTGATGGTAGTGGGCTCCGCCTACCACACCGTATGCCCTCGGTTCACACCCCGGGCAAAGCAACATAAAAATTTTAGAAATAAAGTTTTTCAATTAGAAGAAACTTTTTCTAAGCGGGTTCGCCCCTCGGCAGTGTTTGGCAAGCGCTCCGGGTGTATTTCTGCCATGTAAAGCTCTCAGTGAAAACTCATCTGCCTACAGATGCCATTCGGAGTCGGCATAAAACATGTAGGTCCCGTCCGGCCAATTTGTAGGGAAAAATCAAGAGGAGCACTACGCAAATTGGAAGGGAAGCTCGGCCTTAGATATCTTCGGAAGTTGTCGCGCTTTACATTTATTTTCGGCCAGAACCGTTTAGACGGTTAAGTGCCAATTAAGTAAGTAAGTAAGCAATGGAAAGCATAAATTCAACATTTTACTACCTATGACCGTCAAAGATTGTGCATTAGGGCGCTTAGAAAAAATTTCCTGCTTTTTTTAGGTTTTTAGGTTTTTGAAAAATTACTTTGCTTATTTATTTTGGGAATTTACTGAAAATGTTAGAAAAAAAACTAGAGAATATTTACCTGTGCTTTTCCTGATAAATTTGGGGTTTCATCAAATTCAATAGAGTTCAGCTTCACTGACACGTCGTAAAATTTTTTCTTGAATATCAAGTCGGCAGAAATCGATTAGCTTATCTTGGGTTGTTTTACTGGTATACGTCGCAACCGACGAAGAAATTTTTAAGCGTCTCCTGATTCAATCTGGTACCTGAGCAGTGCCCGAAAATTTCCTTCGTTCCGCCCAGGGACTGACTCTTCTAGAATACTCCCGTCATCCCTATGCCCACGAAATGCCATGTTTTGCCTTCCGAGAAAAATAACTGCTCTTACAATAGACTTCAAAAATTTTCTGTTTTCTTGACGTTGTAATAGGTAATCTTCATTAATCACATTGTGCACGTCGAATTGTAGATAGTTGTAATTTTTCAAAAAGGGTTTCGTGACGAGAACTGCTAGGGGTGTATTTTTTGCATAACCTCCAACATTATTAATAGTGAACCATGGGCAGTACTTGCAATAGAGCCCTTTCTTTACATCAGATAAAACCACCCATTTACTGTAATCAGCTAAATGTTTATGCGATACATAATTTTTAATCTATTATTTTTCTATTATTTATTATTTTCTATTTTTCACAATTGCTTTATTAAAAAGCAAATTCAAGCACTAATCTCGCAGCATTAAATATTATAACTGCCACAATTTAATAAAAATACTTTGCCACTTTGATATGTTCGCAATAGTTCTGACAGTATATTCACAGCTGATCCATCGATATACCAGCACGCATATGACTATCGATTGTACAGGTTTGGCGTGGGTTTACAACATGTTGTTTAATACACACTACTTACAAAATAAGATTTAAGCCCAAATGTATTTCCAGCCAGCAAAATCATCGTAATCGAACAATTTGAAAATAGATAATAGGCATGAACAATTTCCGAACGTAGAATGATTTCAATAAGTGTATATTTTAATTTCTGAACCACATTGGGATTTCTCGACCCCGTAGATCTGCGCCTGCCGTCCTACCGCTGGTGTTTGCCGATTCGGACGATGACATTTCGCACATCAACTATAAATTTATAATTACATGAAAAGTTATAGCTAATCCCTTTAAACTACTTGCCATTTCTTACTTCAAAGAATTGTTCTTCCATTTGCTCTTTATATAATTTTCTATCAGTATCTGAAGTGGTTTCAAAAAGGAATAAGCAAACAGAGAACTCCATTGTTAAAAATAGAAAAAGTTTAAAAATGATAAAAGTAGTAAAAAAAATTGCTAAAAATTACAAACGGAAATAACAAATAGTTACAAGCACATCTAAATAATAGAATATATTGTATTTAACAATGTTTATTAATGTATCTACTATTTTGTTTAATAAAGTATCTCAATCAAAATATTTGATATTCGATCTATGGAATAACGGTATAACTAAAAAAACAAAAGAAAATAAAATCTTAATATATAAAAAACACGTGTCACAAGTTTGAGGCCAGTGGACTCCTAAACTACTAAACCGATTTTGAATTTGTTTTGCACCCCGTGTGTAGTTTGATCTAACTTGAAGTATAGGATAGGCTATATCTCAGTTCATAGTCGCAATATTATTTTATTGCAATTTTATTTATTTGTTTATACGTAATATTAAAATGTTACGTATAGGCAGTGGCACTCATATTTTCAGATGGTGCGGATATACTTCCGTGTAATTGCTTATCCAGAGACGGACTAGGACTAGGAATGGGACTGAGACTCGGAGTGGGAATGGGACTCGGGGTGAGACTGGGACTGGGACTGGAACAAAATACATACCACCCTGTGGGACAGGCAATAAGGGATGCAGAAGAATGAGAAGGAATTGAGAGAAGATAAAAGAGAGAAGGAGATTGAGAAAGAGATAGAATGAGACGAAGATGGAGATAGATGAAGCGAAAAAGACGGAGGGAGGAGTGAATAAAAGGATTAAGAAAAAGTGAAGAGGGGGGAGGGCAGAGTCAGATGGAAAAAGCTTATTAAAATGTATGCAGATAGGCCAAATTTAGGGCAGGACAAAGTCTGCCGGGTCTTTTAGTTATGTATATATAAAATTTGTTACTTTTTCTTATCACAGAATCATACTATCTAAAATCCTACCAAGTAGGATTATTATAAATTTATTTTTACCTGCATTGTTAACTTTTTTTCACTTTTCTCAAAAGGTTGATTCTTGAGTTATACCGTTATTCCACACATCTCCTCAATTATTAATAAAATAATATTAATGACTTTGGAGATCAACTCGAAAACTCTTAATTTTAAAAAATGTCTCAAAGGTTGGTAGTGATTGGAGAATGAAGTTGGATATCAACTCGAGAACTATCTGGTTTAAAAATAATTAAATAATGATCTAGAATATCACCTCCGAAACTAGATATATATTACGCTAGAGAATTTGTTTTCCATGTTTGTTGGGTAAACAAAATCCAGCTGTTGCCCTATCTACAAATTATCTAGATAATAAAAAAAAACCAATGTTACCTCACAAAAAAGGCAACCCCAAAAACGGTCTTAAACTGTGACGGAAAAACTGCTCAGTAGTTTAACTGGAGTTTAAATTTGACTAGAGTTTAAGCAAGCTTATTTTTAGCTTAGCTTAACCAAGTACTGAAAAACCGGGCCTAAGGGGAAGAACAAAGATAAATTACAAAAAGCGAGAACAAACAGACAAACAAAACACACATGTCTTTACTTTTCTTTTTAAATAAATGAGTTCAGATACAAAACATATGCCTTACATCGTACTTTTAATATAATATTAATGTATTTTATGCAATGATGTGTCTTTTACACAATTTTATCTAAACGCTCCGGTTTTATATTAACAAATAAATGATATAGATACTAATGAAACTATTTCAAGATCAACTAAAACAAGTAAACGTGTCTGAGTTCAGGTGTAACCGAACATTATATACCCAGCGTGAGCTTCAGTTGTACATTTCATTTCAGGTAAATTACTTTTCTAAATAACACGTGGCACCGCCCGTGTAGAAAATGTCTCCCCATTTCCTCTTACAATAAAACTTGATAAGTGAAATATCATTGATTCAAAACTAAGTATTTTTTGCTAAGTTATAGCTTATTATTCTATTCTACGACCCTTTTAAATTTGTTTTATATCTAAGTTGCCGTGGTCTTAAACCGATCCCGTGCATTTTTTCTAGAAATATTTCCTGCTATAGGGAAAATCTGTGTACCCAATTTTATTACGTTCGGTTAATTTTTCTTCGAGTTATGGCGCCCGAAACGTAGAAAATTGGTTAGTCATAAAAGGGGCGATGCCACGACCATTTTTTTAAATTTTTCCTATTTATTGTTATAAATCTACTTGGGAAATGAAATACCATTGATATAAAGCTCTTTCTTGCAAAGACATAGCTTATTTTATTCGTCCACGACCCTTTAAAAGTCTTTTATATAAACATTCTTCAATTCCATCTGAAGATGTTCATATAGCCGGAGTTGATTCCATCGAGTTTAAATGCATCCGAATCTTACTAGGCCCGGGTCATATTTACTTAGCCGTTTGCTATATATTGCTAAATTCTCTATAAATCGGTGTGAACCTCTTGTTTTGCCAGAAGACGTTTACCATCCTTCTCTTGAGATAACTTACGAAATCATAAGCAACGATGTCGGCTGCACTAACAAAACACGTGTCTCTACCAGATGCTTTGATTTTTCCAAAACTAATTTCAACAATTTAAATAAAGAGCTTTCTGAGATAACGTGGCCTCGATATAAAGGGGATGTCGAGGAAAACGTTTTACATTTTAATAAAACCATGTATACTTTAATTGAAAAACATGTGCCCAAACGCACATGCTCGTACACTGAACCAGTGCAAGCCTGGTTTACTAAAGATTTAAAAGCTTTAAAAAATAAGAAATCACGTTTATTCAAATTATATAAGAGAACCAGTTTACATTCTCATTATGCACAGTACGCTATTTTCTGTCATAAGTATTTTGAACTTAATAAAGTGTTATAAAGCTTACATATGTAAAATTTAAAGAAACGTTATTTGCCACCCGAAGTGTTTTTATGATTTCCTAAATTGTAAACGCAGAACTAACGGGTTTCCTTTTGCCATGAAGTTTAGAAATAGCATTTCCAGCGACGATCAAGAGATTGCAAACTTCTTCACTCAATTCGTTCACTCTAATTACTCTGCTGTGGTTGATTCATCACCTGCAAATTATCCGTATGAGCTCCATTCTAGTAACTCAATATATGCCCCACATTTGTTGCCTGAAGATGTTCTACTACATCTAAAGACCCTAAAAGAATCCTTCAAATACGGTGCCGATTTGATCCCATCATGTTTTCTTAAAAAATGTGCGAAATACATTTACCTGCCCCTTACTGATCTGTTTAACCTCTCTTTAAAAAATGGCATTTTCCCGACGGCTTGGAAGGAATCTTTTCTTATCCCACTCCATAAAAAAGGAAGCAAGTCGTCTATTGAAAACTATCGTGGAATAGCAAAGCTGTCCGCTATTCCTAAGCTTTTCGAAGCAATCGTTACTAATCACCTTACATTTTCGATTTCTGCATTGATAGATAGTTCTCAGCATGGCTTTTGTAGAGCCAAATCAACCACAACCAATTTGCTTGAATTTACAACTCACGTCTTTAATGGGTTTAGAAACAATCATCATACCGATGTTATATACACTGATTTCAGCAAAGCATTCGGCAAAGTACGCCACTCATTACTTGTTTATAAACTCGAATTGCTTGGTTTTCAACTCGGCCTAACTCGCTGGATCTCCTCCTATCTTTGCGGTAGAACTCAAAGAGTCGTTTTTAAAAACATTTGTTCGAATATCATCGACGTTCCCTCCGGTGTACCTCAGGGCAGCCATCTCGGTTAAGTCATACGCGTCAGTTGAAGAACGTTCTGTACTCCAAGCGGATTTAAATCGTTTAGTTACTTGGTGTAATGCGAATTTTATGCCTCTCAACATAGAAAAATGTAAATCCATGTGTTTTTCACGTGGGAACATACAGCCAGTTTCCTACACAAGCAATGGTGAAACTCTGGAAAGCGTTGATGTTTTTGTCGACTTGGGAGTTACAATGAATTGCAAACTTAGTTTCAACCCTCATATTAATGCCACAGTCAATAAAGCGAGAGGAGTTTTAGCATTTGTGAAAAGATGGGCAAAAGAGTTTAGTGATCCTTACGTTACAAAAACCCTTTTTACATCATTGGTGAGGCCGATATTAGAATATGGATCGATAATTTGGAATCTGCGTTATCAAGTTCATGTGGATAGACTAGAATCAATTCAAAAACAGTTTTTACTTTTCGCCGTGAGAAATCTTCAATAAGACTCTCCGTATAATCTTCCTCCTTACACTAATCGATTAAAACTAATAAATCTTCCTACCTTTGCAAGTCGCAGAGAAATGCTAGGTGTACTATTTATGGCTAAACATTTAAATGGATCGATTTCAAGCCCATTTCTTTTGAACGAAGTAAATTTGAATGTTCCAAAAAAAAAACAAAAACAGGATTAGCCTGGTTTCATCGGGCCACTTGAGGGCAATGCGCTGCCACAACGTCCGAGAAAAAAAAAGTGGGCGTGCTTCTTAATCGATTTCTTTATTTTTTCTTCAAAGTAAAAAACGCACTATAAAACCATCCTATGTCCTCCCTGATTCGCGAATCGTTCGACGATATCTTCTGGTTTCGCTTCAATGTCAGAATGTATATTCAGCAACGTCAGACCGACCAATCTTTGCTGAAGTATAGTAATTCTGAGCCACGTTTTCAACCGGCGCTTGCATTCGTGACACACATCGTACATAAAATTTTGAGCAAAGCATGGATGGTTGGGTATACATCTTTGTCACAAAATTCCAAAGATTCCACAGCGTAAGTCGGTATACCAGAGGTTGCTTGAGAATTTTCGGCTGTCTTTTGCTTCCAAAAATATTGCCAATGAGTCAATACTCCTTGTGGTCTTAAGTAAAGAAGCTTATCGGATTCCTTCAAAAGTGTGGAGAACCGCTGTGTTAAACATTTGATTAAATTTGTAATTTCACTCGTTGTCGCATCTTTTATATTCTTCGGGAGCAATGAACATATCTGAAAGCCAGACAAAACTTCTGGAGAAAATTGAATTTTCAAATCTTGTATAATATTTTCCAGAAGAGGAATGTACATGGAGACGCGGAAGTAGTCTTCACAGTTAGAAGTTTCATGATTTTCTCATTTTGTTTGTCTTCCAATTGTTCTTGGGATCCTTACATCTATGTTCAGTTCTTCTGCCAATTTCTTTGTGTCAGTAAATATTTGCCTAAACTTTTCTTCGGCTTCTCGTCTTTGATCTACCAAAACTGCGATTTTGTGGGAAGCGTTTGACAAATCTGTGTCTTCTTTTTGAAGAGATACACTAAGGGGCCGTGTCAAAGATAAAACATCACTTAAACAAAACAGTCCTAAAATAAATTCGAATGCGCTCAGAGCAGCAATAAGTACTATTGATTTGCCCGCCGTTTCTCTGTTGTTCCATTTATTGACCTTATTTAACACCTTAATAATGTTTGGAAAATCTGCGCCAAACTGGAGTATAGAATCATGCCATTCGACCCATCTTGTGTCGCATAAACTTTTGAGTTTGTGCCCAAGAACTTCCGATAATGCTGTAGAACGTTTAGGATGTGCATTTTTAAAGAATTTCGTCACCTGCCGTATGATGTCGCAAACTTTTTGAATTGACTGAATATTAGAAGATTTTATTAGACTGCTGTTCAGCTTGTGTGATAAGCACAGTACCATAAGAGCATTTTTTGTTTTACTGACAGCTCCACATTTTTCTGAAATATTAACAGTGCACGCGTCAGCCCCTATAGAGACACAGTTTTCCAAATTTAAGTTTATTTTCTTCATTGTCTTCAAAACAATTTTCCCTAGGGCTAGCCCGGTCAGTGATAATTCTACGTCGTCTTCTGTATTTTCGCTTTCTTCATCAACATCTTCAAAATTTACACAGTCTTCGTTGAGATCTCCACCACGTCTAATTACTTCTTTGGAAAGTTCTCCAAAAGCATCAATAAAATCTATGAAGTCTTCTCTGATGGAAAGTCTTCTAGAAGAAACGTCGATATAGCGTCACTGGTTATTTTCGTTTGCTTTTGTTTCTTTGCCAAAAATTTTGACGAACAAAAACTTGCTTCGCTTTTGCCAGTGATGTGTGGAGTTTTTATCTTCTTCGATGCTGATTATGCATTTGAAAGTAGGCAATGGAAAGCAGCCACCGTGGTGTAATGGTAGCGGGATCCGTCTACCACACCGTATGCCCTTGGTTCACACCCCGGGCAAAGCAACATCAAAATTTTAGAAATAAGGTTTTTCAATTAGAAGAACATTTTTCTAAGCGGGGTCGCCCCTCGGCAGTGTTTGGCAAGCGCTCCGGGTGTATTTCTGTCATGAAAAGCTCTCAGTGAAAACTCATCTGCCTAGAGATGCCGTTCGGAGTCGGCATAAAACATGTAGGTCCCGTCCGGCCAATTTGTAGGGAAAAATCAAGAGGAACACGACGCAAACATTTATTTTCGGCCATAAGCAATGGAAAGCATAAATTCAACATTTTACTACCTATGACCGTCAAAGAGTGTGCATTAGGGCGCTTAGAAAGAATTTCCTGCTTTTTTTTAGGTTTTTAGGTTTTTGAAAAATTACTTTGCTTATTGGAAATTTACTGAAAATGTTAGAAAAAAAAACTATAGAATATTTACCTGTGCTTTTCCTGATAAATTTGGGGTTTCATCAAATTCAATAGAGTTCAGCTTCACTGACACGTCGTAAAATTTTTTCTTGAATATCAAGTGGGCAGAAATCGTTTAGTTTATCTTGGGTTGTTTTACTGGTATACGTCGCAACCGACGAAGAAATTTTTAAGCGTCTCCTGATTCAATCTGGTACCTGAGCAGTGCCCGAAAATTTCCTTCGTTCCGTCCAGGGACTGATTCTTCTAGAATACTCCCGTCATCCCTCTGCCCACGAAATGCCATGTTTTGCCTTCCGAGAAAAATAAATGCTCTTACAATTATTGTTTCGAAACAGTGGCTCAATTCGACAATCAATCAGCTCACTTAAGTTCGAGCAGTGTTGTTGCTCAGAACTTAGTGCATTGCCCCCAACTCTGGTTTTGTGGGAGTATACAATAGACATTATTAGCAGTTTGGAAACAAATGAGACTAATTAAGGGTACCTGTGTACTTTTATTTATTTTTAATAAATATGGTCATTGTACACATATCAACTCATTAACACAATTCAACTCTGCAAACAGATATATAAAGAAACAAGTGCAAGGGAATTTTTTTTTGAAAAAGTATTGCAAAATGTTTTTTCAAGGTTGTGTTTATTTCATTTCAATGGAATATGCATAAAAACCTTGAATTTGTTAGATCAAATAGATCAAATTTGTTTGTTTAACTACTTAAAAAAAAAAGTTTTTCTTTGTATAGCTTTAATTTAAATTCAACTCTGTAAACACATATATAAAGAAACAAGTGCAAGGAATTTTTTTTTTTGAAAAAGTATTGCAAAATGTGTTTTCAAGGTTGTGTTTATTTCATTTCGATGGAATATGCATAAAAACCTTGAATTTGTTAGATCAAATAGATCAAATTTGTTTGTTTAACTACTTAAAAAAAAAAAGTTTTTCTTTGTATAGCTTTAATTTAAATTCAACTCTGTAAACACATATATAAAGAAACAAGTGCAAGGAAATTTTTTTTTGAAAAAGTATTGCAAAATTTTTTTTCAAGGTTGTGTTTATTTCATTTCGATGGAATATGCATAAAACCTTGAATTTGTTAGATCAAATAGATCAAATTTGTTTGTTTAACTACTTAAAAAAAAAAAGTTTTTCTTTGTATAGCTTTAATTTAAATTCAACTCTGTAAACACATATATAAAGAAACAAGTGCAAGGAAATTTTTTTTTGAAAAAGTATTGCAAAATTTTTTTTCAAGGTTGTGTTTATTTCATTTCGATGGAATATGCATAAAACCTTGAATTTGTTAGATCAAATAGATCAAATTTGTTTGTTTAACTACTTAAAAAAAAAAAGTTTTTCTTTGTATAGCTTTAATTTAAATTCAACTCTGTAAACACATATATAAAGAAACAAGTGCAAGGAAATTTTTTTTTGAAAAAGTATTGCAAAATTTTTTTTCAAGGTTGTGTTTATTTCATTTCGATGGAATATGCATAAAACCTTGAATTTGTTAGATCAAATAGATCAAATTTGTTTGTTTAACTACTTAAAAAAAAAAAGTTTTTCTTTGTATAGCTTTAATTTAAATTCAACTCTGTAAACACATATATAAAGAAACAAGTGCAAGGAAATTTTTTTTTGAAAAAGTATTGCAAAATTTTTTTTCAAGGTTGTGTTTATTTCATTTCGATGGAATATGCATAAAACCTTGAATTTGTTAGATCAAATAGATCAAATTTGTTTGTTTAACTACTTAAAAAAAAAAAGTTTTTCTTTGTATAGCTTTAATTTAAATTCAACTCTGTAAACACATATATAAAGAAACAAGTGCAAGGAATTTTTTTTTTTGAAAAAGTATTGCAAAATATTTTTTCAAGGTTGTGTTTATTTCATTTCGATGTAATATGCATAAAAACCTTGAATTTGTTAGATCAAATAGATCAAATTTGTTTGTTTAACTACTTAAAAAAAAAAAGTTTTTCTTTGTATAGCTTTAATTTAAATTCAACTCTGTAAACACATATATAAAGAAACAAGTGCAAGGAAATTTTTTTTTGAAAAAGTATTGCAAAATTTTTTTTCAAGGTTGTGTTTATTTCATTTCGATGGAATATGCATAAAACCTTGAATTTGTTAGATCAAATAGATCAAATTTGTTTGTTTAACTACTTAAAAAAAAAAAGTTTTTCTTTGTATAGCTTTAATTTAAATTCAACTCTGTAAACACATATATAAAGAAACAAGTGCAAGGAAATTTTTTTTTGAAAAAGTATTGCAAAATTTTTTTTCAAGGTTGTGTTTATTTCATTTCGATGGAATATGCATAAAACCTTGAATTTGTTAGATCAAATAGATCAAATTTGTTTGTTTAACTACTTAAAAAAAAAAGTTTTTCTTTGTATAGCTTTAATTTAAATTCAACTCTGTAAACACATATATAAAGAAACAAGTGCAAGGAAATTTTTTTTTGAAAAAGTATTGCAAAATTTTTTTTCAAGGTTGTGTTTATTTCATTTCGATGGAATATGCATAAAACCTTGAATTTGTTAGATCAAATAGATCAAATTTGTTTGTTTAACTACTTAAAAAAAAAAAGTTTTTCTTTGTATAGCTTTAATTTAAATTCAACTCTGTAAACACATATATAAAGAAACAAGTGCAAGGAAATTTTTTTTTGAAAAAGTATTGCAAAATTTTTTTTCAAGGTTGTGTTTATTTCATTTCGATGGAATATGCATAAAACCTTGAATTTGTTAGATCAAATAGATCAAATTTGTTTGTTTAACTACTTAAAAAAAAAAAGTTTTTCTTTGTATAGCTTTAATTTAAATTCAACTCTGTAAACACATATATAAAGAAACAAGTGCAAGGAATTTTTTTTTTGAAAAAGTATTGCAAAATGTGTTTTCAAGGTTGTGTTTATTTCATTTCGATGGAATATGCATAAAAACCTTGAATTTGTTAGATCAAATAGATCAAATTTGTTTGTTTAACTACTTAAAAAAAAAAAGTTTTTCTTTGTATAGCTTTAATTTAAATTCAACTCTGTAAACACATATATAAAGAAACAAGTGCAAGGAAATTTTTTTTTTGAAAAAGTATTGCAAAATGTTTTTTCAAGGTTGTGTTTATTTCATTTCGATGTAATATGCATATAAACCTTGAAATTGTTAGATCAAATAGATCAAATTTGTTTGTTTAACTACTTAAAAAAAAAAAGTTTTTCTTTGTATAGCTTTAATTTAAATTCAACTCTGTAAACACATATATAAAGAAACAAGTGCAAGGAAATTTTTTTTTGAAAAAGTATTGCAAAATGTGTTTTCAAGGTTGTGTTTATTTCATTTCGATGGAATATGCATAAAAACCTTGAATTTGTTAGATCAAATAGATCAAATTTGTTTGTTTAACTACTTAAAAAAAAAAAGTTTTTCTTTGTATAGCTTTAATTTAAATTCAACTCTGTAAACACATATATAAAGAAACAAGTGCAAGGAAATTTTTTTTTGAAAAAGTATTGCAAAATGTTTTTTCAAGGTTGTGTTTATTTCATTTCGATGTAATATGCATATAAACCTTGAAATTGTTAGATCAAATAGATCAAATTTGTTTGTTTAACTACTTAAAAAAAAAAGTTTTTCTTTGTATAGCTTTAATTTAAATTCAACTCTGTAAACACATATATAAAGAAACAAGTGCAAGGAAATTTTTTTTTGAAAAAGTATTGCAAAATGTGTTTTCAAGGTTGTGTTTATTTCATTTCGATGGAATATGCATAAAAACCTTGAATTTGTTAGATCAAATAGATCAAATTTGTTTGTTTAACTACTTAAAAAAAAAAAGTTTTTCTTTGTATAGCTTTAATTTAAATTCAACTCTGTAAACACATATATAAAGAAACAAGTGCAAGGAATTTTTTTTTTTGAAAAAGTATTGCAAAATGTGTTTTCAAGGTTGTGTTTATTTCATTTCGATGGAATATGCATAAAAACCTTGAATTTGTTAGATCAAATAGATCAAATTTATTTGTTTAACTACTTAAAAAAATAAAGTTTTTCTTTGTATAGCTTTAATTTAAATTCAACTCTGTAAACACATATATAAAGAAACAAGTGCAAGGAAATTTTTTTTTGAAAAAGTATTGCAAAATTTTTTTTCAAGGTTGTGTTTATTTCATTTCGATGGAATATGCATATAAACCTTGAATTTGTTAGATCAAATAGATCAAATTTGTTTGTTTAACTACTTAAAAAAAAAAGTTTTTCTTTGTATAGCTTTAATTTAAATTCAACTCTGTAAACACATATATAAAGAAACAAGTGCAAGGAAATTTTTTTTTGAAAAAGTATTGCAAAATGTTTTTTCAAGGTTGTGTTTATTTCATTTCGATGTAATATGCATATAAACCTTGAAATTGTTAGATCAAATAGATCAAATTTGTTTGTTTAACTACTTAAAAAAAAAAGTTTTTCTTTGTATAGCTTTAATTTAAATTCAACTCTGTAAACACATATATAAAGAAACAAGTGCAAGGAAATTTTTTTTTGAAAAAGTATTGCAAAATGTTTTTTCAAGGTTGTGTTTATTTCATTTCGATGTAATATGCATATAAACCTTGAAATTGTTAGATCAAATAGATCAAATTTGTTTGTTTAACTACTTAAAAAAAAAAGTTTTTCTTTGTATAGCTTTAATTTAAATTCAACTCTGTAAACACATATATAAAGAAACAAGTGCAAGGACATTTTTTTTTGAAAAAGTATTGCAAAATGTTTTTTCAAGGTTGTGTTTATTTCATTTCGATGTAATATGCATATAAACCTTGAAATTGTTAGATCAAATAGATCAAATTTGTTTGTTTAACTACTTAAAAAAAAAAGTTTTTCTTTGTATAGCTTTAATTTAAATTCAACTCTGTAAACACATATATAAAGAAACAAGTGCAAGGAATTTTTTTTTTTGAAAAAGTATTGCAAAATGTGTTTTCAAGGTTGTGTTTATTTCATTTCGATGGAATATGCATAAAAACCTTGAATTTGTTAGATCAAATAGATCAAATTTGTTTGTTTAACTACTTAAAAAAAAAAAGTTTTTCTTTGTATAGCTTTAATTTAAATTCAACTCTGTAAACACATATATAAAGAAACAAGTACAAGGAAGTTTTTTTTTTTAAAAAGTATTGCAAAATTTTTTTTCAAGGTTGTGTTTATTTCATTTCGATGGAATATGCATATAAACCTTGAATTTGTTAGATCAAATAGATCAAATTTGTTTGTTTAACTACTTAAAAAAAAAAGTTTTTCTTTGTATAGCTTTAATTTAAATTCAACTCTGTAAACACATATATAAAGAAACAAGTGCAAGGAATTTTTTTTTTGAAAAAGTATTGCAAAATGTGTTTTCAAGGTTGTGTTTATTTCATTTCGATGGAATATGCATAAAAACCTTGAATTTGTTAGATCAAATAGATCAAATTTGTTTGTTTAACTACTTAAAAAAAAAAGTTTTTCTTTGTATAGCTTTAATTTAAATTCAACTCTGTAAACACATATATAAAGAAACAAGTGCAAGGAATTTTTTTTTTGAAAAAGTATTGCAAAATGTGTTTTCAAGGTTGTGTTTATTTCATTTCGATGGAATATGCATAAAAACCTTGAATTTGTTAGATCAAATAGATCAAATTTGTTTGTTTAACTACTTAAAAAAAAAAGTTTTTCTTTGTATAGCTTTAATTTAAATTCAACTCTGTAAACACATATATAAAGAAACAAGTGCAAGGACATTTTTTTTTGAAAAAGTATTGCAAAATGTTTTTTCAAGGTTGTGTTTATTTCATTTCGATGTAATATGCATATAAACCTTGAAATTGTTAGATCAAATAGATCAAATTTGTTTGTTTAACTACTTAAAAAAAAAAGTTTTTCTTTGTATAGCTTTAATTTAAATTCAACTCTGTAAACACATATATAAAGAAACAAGTGCAAGGAATTTTTTTTTTGAAAAAGTATTGCAAAATGTGTTTTCAAGGTTGTGTTTATTTCATTTCGATGGAATATGCATAAAAACCTTGAATTTGTTAGATCAAATAGATCAAATTTGTTTGTTTAACTACTTAAAAAAAAAAGTTTTTCTTTGTATAGCTTTAATTTAAATTCAACTCTGTAAACACATATATAAAGAAACAAGTGCAAGGAATTTTTTTTTTGAAAAAGTATTGCAAAATGTGTTTTCAAGGTTGTGTTTATTTCATTTCGATGGAATATGCATAAAAACCTTGAATTTGTTAGATCAAATAGATCAAATTTGTTTGTTTAACTACTTAAAAAAAAAAGTTTTTCTTTGTATAGCTTTAATTTAAATTCAACTCTGTAAACACATATATAAAGAAACAAGTGCAAGGAATTTTTTTTTTGAAAAAGTATTGCAAAATGTGTTTTCAAGGTTGTGTTTATTTCATTTCGATGGAATATGCATAAAAACCTTGAATTTGTTAGATCAAATAGATCAAATTTGTTTGTTTAACTACTTAAAAAAAAAAAGTTTTTCTTTGTATAGCTTTAATTTAAATTCAACTCTGTAAACACATATATAAAGAAACAAGTGCAAGGAATTTTTTTTTTGAAAAAGTATTGCAAAATGTGTTTTCAAGGTTGTGTTTATTTCATTTCGATGGAATATGCATAAAAACCTTGAATTTGTTAGATCAAATAGATCAAATTTGTTTGTTTAACTACTTAAAAAAAAAAAGTTTTTCTTTGTATAGCTTTAATTTAAATTCAACTCTGTAAACACATATATAAAGAAACAAGTGCAAGGAATTTTTTTTTTGAAAAAGTATTGCAAAATGTGTTTTCAAGGTTGTGTTTATTTCATTTCGATGGAATATGCATAAAAACCTTGAATTTGTTAGATCAAATAGATCAAATTTGTTTGTTTAACTACTTAAAAAAAAAAGTTTTTCTTTGTATAGCTTTAATTTAAATTCAACTCTGTAAACACATATATAAAGAAACAAGTGCAAGGAATTTTTTTTTTGAAAAAGTATTGCAAAATGTGTTTTCAAGGTTGTGTTTATTTCATTTCGATGGAATATGCATAAAAACCTTGAATTTGTTAGATCAAATAGATCAAATTTGTTTGTTTAACTACTTAAAAAAAAAAGTTTTTCTTTGTATAGCTTTAATTTAAATTCAACTCTGTAAACACATATATAAAGAAACAAGTGCAAGGAATTTTTTTTTTGAAAAAGTATTGCAAAATGTGTTTTCAAGGTTGTGTTTATTTCATTTCGATGGAATATGCATAAAAACCTTGAATTTGTTAGATCAAATAGATCAAATTTGTTTGTTTAACTACTTAAAAAAAAAAGTTTTTCTTTGTATAGCTTTAATTTAAATTCAACTCTGTAAACACATATATAAAGAAACAAGTGCAAGGAATTTTTTTTTTGAAAAAGTATTGCAAAATGTGTTTTCAAGGTTGTGTTTATTTCATTTCGATGGAATATGCATAAAAACCTTGAATTTGTTAGATCAAATAGATCAAATTTGTTTGTTTAACTACTTAAAAAAAAAAGTTTTTCTTTGTATAGCTTTAATTTAAATTCAACTCTGTAAACACATATATAAAGAAACAAGTGCAAGGAATTTTTTTTTTGAAAAAGTATTGCAAAATGTGTTTTCAAGGTTGTGTTTATTTCATTTCGATGGAATATGCATAAAAACCTTGAATTTGTTAGATCAAATAGATCAAATTTGTTTGTTTAACTACTTAAAAAAAAAAAGTTTTTCTTTGTATAGCTTTAATTTAAATTCAACTCTGTAAACACATATATAAAGAAACAAGTGCAAGGAATTTTTTTTTGAAAAAGTATTGCAAAATGTGTTTTCAAGGTTGTGTTTATTTCATTTCGATGGAATATGCATAAAAACCTTGAATTTGTTAGATCAAATAGATCAAATTTGTTTGTTTAACTACTTAAAAAAAAAAAGTTTTTCTTTGTATAGCTTTAATTTAAATTCAACTCTGTAAACACATATATAAAGAAACAAGTGCAAGGAATTTTTTTTTTGAAAAAGTATTGCAAAATGTGTTTTCAAGGTTGTGTTTATTTCATTTCGATGGAATATGCATAAAAACCTTGAATTTGTTAGATCAAATAGATCAAATTTGTTTGTTTAACTACTTAAAAAAAAAAGTTTTTCTTTGTATAGCTTTAATTTAAATTCAACTCTGTAAACACATATATAAAGAAACAAGTGCAAGGAATTTTTTTTTTGAAAAAGTATTGCAAAATGTGTTTTCAAGGTTGTGTTTATTTCATTTCGATGGAATATGCATAAAAACCTTGAATTTGTTAGATCAAATAGATCAAATTTGTTTGTTTAACTACTTAAAAAAAAAAGTTTTTCTTTGTATAGCTTTAATTTAAATTCAACTCTGTAAACACATATATAAAGAAACAAGTGCAAGGAATTTTTTTTTTGAAAAAGTATTGCAAAATGTGTTTTCAAGGTTGTGTTTATTTCATTTCGATGGAATATGCATAAAAACCTTGAATTTGTTAGATCAAATAGATCAAATTTGTTTGTTTAACTACTTAAAAAAAAAAGTTTTTCTTTGTATAGCTTTAATTTAAATTCAACTCTGTAAACACATATATAAAGAAACAAGTGCAAGGAATTTTTTTTTTGAAAAAGTATTGCAAAATGTGTTTTCAAGGTTGTGTTTATTTCATTTCGATGGAATATGCATAAAAACCTTGAATTTGTTAGATCAAATAGATCAAATTTGTTTGTTTAACTACTTAAAAAAAAAAGTTTTTCTTTGTATAGCTTTAATTTAAATTCAACTCTGTAAACACATATATAAAGAAACAAGTGCAAGGAATTTTTTTTTTTGAAAAAGTATTGCAAAATGTGTTTTCAAGGTTGTGTTTATTTCATTTCGATGGAATATGCATAAAAACCTTGAATTTGTTAGATCAAATAGATCAAATTTGTTTGTTTAACTACTTAAAAAAAAAAAGTTTTTCTTTGTATAGCTTTAATTTAAATTCAACTCTGTAAACACATATATAAAGAAACAAGTGCAAGGAATTTTTTTTTTGAAAAAGTATTGCAAAATGTGTTTTCAAGGTTGTGTTTATTTCATTTCGATGGAATATGCATAAAAACCTTGAATTTGTTAGATCAAATAGATCAAATTTGTTTGTTTAACTACTTAAAAAAAAAGTTTTTCTTTGTATAGCTTTAATTTAAATTCAACTCTGTAAACACATATATAAAGAAACAAGTGCAAGGAATTTTTTTTTTGAAAAAGTATTGCAAAATGTGTTTTCAAGGTTGTGTTTATTTCATTTCGATGGAATATGCATAAAAACCTTGAATTTGTTAGATCAAATAGATCAAATTTGTTTGTTTAACTACTTAAAAAAAAAAGTTTTTCTTTGTATAGCTTTAATTTAAATTCAACTCTGTAAACACATATATAAAGAAACAAGTACAAGGAAGTTTTTTTTTTAAAAAAGTATTGCAAAATTTTTTTTCAAGGTTGTGTTTATTTCATTTCGATGGAATATGCATATAAACCTTGAATTTGTTAGATCAAATAGATCAAATTTGTTTGTTTAACTACTTAAAAAAAAAAGTTTTTCTTTGTATAGCTTTAATTTAAATTCAACTCTGTAAACACATATATAAAGAAACAAGTGCAAGGAATTTTTTTTTTGAAAAAGTATTGCAAAATGTGTTTTCAAGGTTGTGTTTATTTCATTTCGATGGAATATGCATAAAAACCTTGAATTTGTTAGATCAAATAGATCAAATTTGTTTGTTTAACTACTTAAAAAAAAAAAGTTTTTCTTTGTATAGCTTTAATTTAAATTCAACTCTGTAAACACATATATAAAGAAACAAGTGCAAGGAATTTTTTTTTTGAAAAAGTATTGCAAAATGTGTTTTCAAGGTTGTGTTTATTTCATTTCGATGGAATATGCATAAAAACCTTGAATTTGTTAGATCAAATAGATCAAATTTGTTTGTTTAACTACTTAAAAAAAAAAGTTTTTCTTTGTATAGCTTTAATTTAAATTCAACTCTGTAAACACATATATAAAGAAACAAGTGCAAGGACATTTTTTTTTGAAAAAGTATTGCAAAATGTTTTTTCAAGGTTGTGTTTATTTCATTTCGATGTAATATGCATATAAACCTTGAAATTGTTAGATCAAATAGATCAAATTTGTTTGTTTAACTACTTAAAAAAAAAAGTTTTTCTTTGTATAGCTTTAATTTAAATTCAACTCTGTAAACACATATATAAAGAAACAAGTGCAAGGAATTTTTTTTTTGAAAAAGTATTGCAAAATGTGTTTTCAAGGTTGTGTTTATTTCATTTCGATGGAATATGCATAAAAACCTTGAATTTGTTAGATCAAATAGATCAAATTTGTTTGTTTAACTACTTAAAAAAAAAAAGTTTTTCTTTGTATAGCTTTAATTTAAATTCAACTCTGTAAACACATATATAAAGAAACAAGTGCAAGGAATTTTTTTTTTGAAAAAGTATTGCAAAATGTGTTTTCAAGGTTGTGTTTATTTCATTTCGATGGAATATGCATAAAAACCTTGAATTTGTTAGATCAAATAGATCAAATTTGTTTGTTTAACTACTTAAAAAAAAAAAGTTTTTCTTTGTATAGCTTTAATTTAAATTCAACTCTGTAAACACATATATAAAGAAACAAGTGCAAGGAATTTTTTTTTTTGAAAAAGTATTGCAAAATGTGTTTTCAAGGTTGTGTTTATTTCATTTCGATGGAATATGCATATAAACCTTGAAATTGTTAGATCAAATAGATCAAATTTGTTTGTTTAACTACTTAAAAAAAAAAGTTTTTCTTTGTATAGCTTTAATTTAAATTCAACTCTGTAAACACATATATAAAGAAACAAGTACAAGGAAGTTTTTTTTTTAAAAAAGTATTGCAAAATTTTTTTTCAAGGTTGTGTTTATTTCATTTCGATGGAATATGCATATAAACCTTGAAATTGTTAGATCAAATAGATCAAATTTGTTTGTTTAACTACTTAAAAAAAAAAAGTTTTTCTTTGTATAGCTTTAATTTAAATTCAACTCTGTAAACACATATATAAAGAAACAAGTACAAGGAATTTTTTTTTTTGAAAAAGTATTGCAAAATGTGTTTTCAAGGTTGTGTTTATTTCATTTCGATGGAATATGCATAAAAACCTTGAATTTGTTAGATCAAATAGATCAAATTTATTTGTTTAACTACTTAAAAAAATAAAGTTTTTCTTTGTATAGCTTTAATTTAAATTCAACTCTGTAAACACATATATAAAGAAACAAGTGCAAGGAAATTTTTTTTTGAAAAAGTATTGCAAAATTTTTTTTCAAGGTTGTGTTTATTTCATTTCGATGGAATATGCATATAAACCTTGAATTTGTTAGATCAAATAGATCAAATTTGTTTGTTTAACTACTTAAAAAAAAAAGTTTTTCTTTGTATAGCTTTAATTTAAATTCAACTCTGTAAACACATATATAAAGAAACAAGTACAAGGAATTTTTTTTTTTGAAAAAGTATTGCAAAATGTGTTTTCAAGGTTGTGTTTATTTCATTTCGATGGAATATGCATAAAAACCTTGAATTTGTTAGATCAAATAGATCAAATTTATTTGTTTAACTACTTAAAAAAATAAAGTTTTTCTTTGTATAGCTTTAATTTAAATTCAACTCTGTAAACACATATATAAAGAAACAAGTGCAAGGAAATTTTTTTTTGAAAAAGTATTGCAAAATTTTTTTTCAAGGTTGTGTTTATTTCATTTCGATGGAATATGCATATAAACCTTGAATTTGTTAGATCAAATAGATCAAATTTGTTTGTTTAACTACTTAAAAAAAAAAGTTTTTCTTTGTATAGCTTTAATTTAAATTCAACTCTGTAAACACATATATAAAGAAACAAGTACAAGGAATTTTTTTTTTTGAAAAAGTATTGCAAAATGTGTTTTCAAGGTTGTGTTTATTTCATTTCGATGGAATATGCATAAAAACCTTGAATTTGTTAGATCAAATAGATCAAATTTATTTGTTTAACTACTTAAAAAAATAAAGTTTTTCTTTGTATAGCTTTAATTTAAATTCAACTCTGTAAACACATATATAAAGAAACAAGTGCAAGGAAATTTTTTTTTGAAAAAGTATTGCAAAATTTTTTTTCAAGGTTGTGTTTATTTCATTTCGATGGAATATGCATATAAACCTTGAATTTGTTAGATCAAATAGATCAAATTTGTTTGTTTAACTACTTAAAAAAAAAAGTTTTTCTTTGTATAGCTTTAATGTAAATTTAAAAGTATTTTTCCTCATGAAATTTTGACAGAAAGGCGTTTGCCTATTTTTTTTTTCACACGACTCAATTAGGTATAAATAGGGCCCACAGAATTAATCTTAGTGTACTTTATACTTAAAAAGTGGTGCAAAAGGTCTGAAACTAAAATGAATTCTCGCATTCATTTCGCTATACTGTCTGTCCTGCTTAGCTATACGTGCCATGTGAGCTATACGAATGCGCAATTTCGAATTATAAATGGCGTAGATATAGAAATAGAGCAGAGCCCACATTCAATAGCAATATTTATTAATAATCATTATATTTGCGTTGGTTCCTTAGTCCATAAGAAATTGGTGGTTACAGCTGCGCATTGCGTACAAGGGCGAGACCAGGAGAGCCTCATCCTTCTAGCTGGTGTAACCGATATACGTGCAATAAACACTAGAAGAGGGCAACGACGCAGTGTGACGGAGATATATCAAGGTGCATATGATAGTCAAACAGGATTTATGGATATAGCCGTGGTTAAAGTCAATAGACCCTTTACACAGAATAATAAAGTACGAGAAATATCGATTTACGAAGGTCAATTAACACAAGGATTAATGATCCAAGTTAGTGGTTGGGGTTCACTAGCTGGAGTTGCTAATGATCCTAGTAATATTCTCCAATTTGCTGAGTTGCCTATAGTAGAAACGGGACATTGCAGAAATCTTTATGCGAGTAAACCGGACACGGGAATTGTAGCAGAAACACTCATTTGTGCTGGATGTGGTGGCAGTGATGTAACTTTTGGAGATTCTGGAGCAGCGGCCCTTGTGAATGGACAACTTTGTGCGGTGGTACGAGGTGGTAGTCACCACCTCGATCTTCCGAGTTTATTTACAGATGTAACAAATGCAAGAGTTCGAAACGTTATAACAGCCGCGATACTTTGTAATTGAAGGGTGTCGTTATAAATTGACTGTTGAGTGGAGTATCACCTTAACTCTACTAAACTCCGAATTTTGAAAATATTTGAGATAAGTCGTTTTCTAAACAACAGTTGAGATATAATGATATTACACTCAGCAGTCGAAATTACGCTATTTTTTTTTTTTTTTTTGGTATAATGTGCAAATAAATTATTATGATTGCAAGTAAATAAATATTTTTGATTGTATGCAATGAAAGTGGTACGCATGTAAATGCCGTAAGTTGTGAGACCAAACTTTATTCACGACTGTAGAGTCAATTGGTGAGATTTTTCACATTTTGGAGATTTTATTTTTCGTTTTGGAATTTTTCGCATTATCCATTTTATGAAGTAAGCACATATTTAGGTTTAGGTCCTGATGTCTTGTTGTTTAATTTTTTCCCAAATTATAGGTTACATTTGTCTTTGTGTAGCTTTCAGAAATCACTAAAGCTCCAAGTTTACAAAGAGGTGTATCCCAATTCAAATAAGAGCTCAAGTGGATAACTAGCATATTTCTCAAATCTCAAGCTTTGTTTCTTAACAGTAGCTCAACAAGAGGATCATAGTGTTCTCAACAAAAGAGTTGTTGTTGTAGCAATAAGGACATTCCCCGAAGGCCTTGGGGAGTGTTATCGGTGTTGATGGTCCTTTGCCGGATGCAGATCCAGTACGGTCGCGTAACAAGCACCATAAAGGTACTAGCCCGACCACCTTGTGGACGATTTGGTATGACCACATGCAACCTTCTAGGCCATACCGCCCTCCCACCCTCTAGATCCATCAGGAATTAGGGGTCGCCAGAGCCTCGGCTGTTAATGACACAGGATTCGCCACGGATAGGTGAGGTTGACAATTGCGTTGGAGAAGCTATATATTGCTCTTGAGACGGTTGCGCTACACAAGCCCTTGAATCAATTTGGTAATTTTCGTCGCCTCGTACGACAGGCATACCTACCGCGGGTATATTCTAAGCCCCGTAACCCGTTGGGTTGAACAAAAGGGTATTTTTATTATATAGCAAAAAAGACAATTCCCAACTTGTACTCAAGTGGGTTTCTCTGATTGGACTCAAATGTAAGATTCCAATACAGCAGTATTTTCAAGAAAATAAAATAAAGCATGTATAAATTATTTTTATGGCTTAATTAATGGTACCAACCATTTGTTTATTTCTGTATAATTAGCAGATATTGTTTTTGGTGATGTCAACTTGGACAATATTTTTGTTTTCAACTTCACCTCAACTCTTTATGCAATGTGGGCTATCAACTGAAGATAAATGTGCTGGATAAAAATTTAAGAACTATACATTTCTCAAAATTTCGCTAAGGTTCAAGAATACATCTGATTACATTAACGCCGGCGGCTACAAAGCGACATCCGTCAAATTATTTTTACACATGCTCCTATGAGAGACTCAGAAATTAACCTTAGTGTTCCACACCGTGATGACTGTTTACTGATTGGAGAACACGACTACAACGTTTACACTGGCGGCTTAAGGGGGTTAGAATATACCCGCGGTAGGTATGCCTGTCGTAGGAGGCGTCTAAAATACCAAATAGACTCAAGGGGTTATGTAGCGCAACCCAATTATCAACCTCACCAATCCGTGGCGAATTCTGTTTCCTAATATTGAGAACTATAGGGGCATAGCCAAGCTTTCAGCTATCCCTAAAACTTTTGAACGAATTATTACTCGTCAACTTCAGCACATATGTAGCTCTTTACTATCGTCTAGCCAGCATGGTTTCGTACCTCGAAGATCAACCACTACCAACTTGGAGCGTATATCTGTTGTAAGTGATCTGGGAGTTCTCTTTGATTCGAAACTGTGTTTCAATATGCATATTTCATCAATTGTGAACAAAGCAACAGGGGTGCTTGAATTTGTGAAACGGTGGGCCAATGAGTTTGATGATCCGTATCGCACTAAGCTCCTTTTCACATCTTTAGTACGTTCAATACTTCAGTACTGCTGGTGTGTCTTGCGCCCGCGTTATCAAAATTATATACATTGAATTGGGTCGGTTCATAAACAATTTTTAATTTTCGCACTCCGTGGCTTAAACTGGGATCCTAACCTTCATCTACCACCATACAAAAATATACTGCTTCTTATTAGTTTGCCAACTTTGGAAAACCGAAGGATATTACTTGGGATACTTGGTGTCTGTTGTTGACTGTAAATAAATAAATAAATAAATTAACAGCCGAGGTTCTGGCGACCCCGAACTCCTCATTGATCTAGGGGGTGGGAGGGCGATATGCCCTAGAACACCGATGGGCAAAACGGTTCGGGGCGAAGAACACAGGAAGAGAATAATATACAAATACACATAAGATTGATAAAGAGAGAGTATTTGGCCTTATACATATGTGGAAAATAGAGCTGCCACCGCTCTTATTATATTCAAATTATTAAGCGTTTTAGGATAAACTAGCCTTTATTTACCGGCGGCTCCGCTCGCACTAAAGGCCACAAATATGTAATGTCGCTTTTGTGTTTCACAACTCAAACTTGATTTTCAGTTGTAATTTTAAAAGTTCCTTTATGATTCAAATCATAAACAAAGCAAGTTTTAAAATTAGAAAAACGGTTGCCGTAAATTAAACACACATGCAACACACGCTCCAACAATTTTTGCAGTGTGGATTTAACGATATATGTATGTGAGCTGAAGAAATTTGAAAACTCCTCCATAATTTGAAATTTATAAATGAAAGCAGTTATGTTTATAACAGGCATGCTTAACCAAAGAAACGATATCATTTCGTTACGATAATCAACGTTAATAAACGAAACGAAGTCATTTCGTTTCGTTTATTAACGTTAAGATCGTCAAATTAACGAAATGATTTCGTTTCGTTTTCTGCCATATCAAAACGAAATCAAATCGTTTATGTTGATTATTAATTTCAAACTATGCTGGCAAAGCTGATTGATGGCGGAGTCATTAAAGGTGAAAGCATTATCCAAGCTGATTGCAACTTTTCTCATGAATTTTGACAGTACGAACATTTCTCAGAGTATTTTTGACATTACCACCAACGAATTACACAAACAAATTACATAGAGTTTGTGTGTGTATGTGCGCTCGTTGTTGCCACCTTACGGCTTCACCATGGCTATAGCATTGCCAGCACAATTCAAACATAAAGTATCACGTTTTTGTTAACATTTTTAACGTTAACGAAAGCTTTTCGTTTCGGTTAAAAATGAGATACAATTTATCTTGATAATTTCTTTATCGATAATATTTCGAAGTGTTTCAACGGAAACGGTGGAAATTTTTTGATAAACGATTAGCTTAACGTTAAGGTGCATCCCTGGTTTATAATAAAACTGGTAAAATTAGTCGTTGTTTATGCGAATGGTACCTTTTTTAATTGTAAACAGATGCATTTCTTTCTAGGCTCACGGCAACACTGCCAGCAAGTCTGAAAAGGGTTTCGTTTTCCCACGATTGTATACGATACGTGCATTAGTACGTTTTTCTACTACTTCCTCTAATGCTACTACTTTAAAAATACGTTTTTAAATACTTTTATTTATATATTGCAAAATGAATCGGCTTCCATATAATTAAATGTATGTGAAGGCGAAATAAATGTCAATAATGCGCTGCTTAACATAAAGTTAACTTCAGTCTATGGTTATTGCGTTTTTCGTATTTCTTGCCAAAAAATTTATGTTTTTGTTTTCGTACTATTGCAACACAGTTTGGGAATTGGTTTTCGAGGTTGAGAGAGAATATTTTCATTTAAGTTTTTCCGCAACCTTCTTGCCATTGTTTACTATATAGTTTGGCAGCTTAAATTGAGCTTATGTTGCGAATAGAGTGGAAGGCAGTGGACTAGGCAGTCGAATGTCATATAATGAAGGAATTGAAGTTCGGAGTTTTTTCAAAATTTGCACTAAATCCTGATTCACAAAAGGGAGTGTAGTTAAGTACGAAAATAAAAAAATGTATTTAGGTTTTGCTCCTTTTTTAGCAGGAGATTTTCATTTTAAAAATTAATATATAAACCAATGTTATATTTCATTTTATTTATGGAGCTTCACGTGCACTTTATAAAAACGTGCTTTTTATTTTTACGAACTTATTCCTCAATGAAAATAAATGAAACACGTATTAATGTAAGCATTAGTCTTGTTTCTTACTTCTTAAATATTCTTCTTAAATATTATAAATGTGTTAAAATTAGCAGGACTAAAATAATATTGGCAAATCTGATATGTCAAACTAATTTTATATAATAACAAGTAAGGAAGATTAAGTTCGGGTGTAACCGAACATTACATACTCAGTTGAGAGCTATGGTGACAACATAAGGGAAAATAACCATGTAGGAAAATGAACCGAGGGAAACCCTAGAATGTGTTTTTATGACATGCGTATCAAATGAAAGGCATTAAAGAGTATTTTATGAGGGAGTGGGCCATAGTTCTACAGGTGGACGCCATTTAGTGATATAGCCATAAAAGTGGATCAGGGTTGACTCTAGAATGCGTTTGTACGACATGGGTATCAAATGAAATGTGTTAATGAGGGTTTTAAAAGGGAGTGGTCCTAAGTTCTATAGGTGGACGCCGTTTCGAGATATCGCCATAAAGGTGGGCCAGGGGTGACCCTAGAATTTGTTTGTACAATATGGGCATCAAACGAATGGTGTTAAAGCGTATCTTAAAAGGGAGTGGGCCTTAGTTCTATAGGTGGATGCCGTTTCGAAATATCGCCATAAAAGTGGACCAGGGGTGACTCTAGAATGCATTTGTACGATATGGGTATCAAATGAAAGGTGTTAATGAGTATTTTAAAAGGGAGTAATCCTTATTTCCATAGGTGGATGCCGTTTCGAGATATCGCCATAAAGGTGGACTAGGGGTGACCCTAGAATTTGTTTGTACAATATGGGTATCAAAAGAAAGGTGTTAATGAGTATTTTAAAACGGAGTAATCCATAGTTCCATAGGTGGACGACGTTTCGAGATATCGCCATAAAGGGGGACCAGGGGTGACCCTGTTGTTGTTGTTGTAGCAATGCTCGCCCCACCTAATAGCCGCGACCGATCACAAATTGTCATCAATATCCTCTAACGGGAGTCCAATGAAACTTGCCGTTTCAACACGGGTGGACCATAAGGAAAGGGGTGTTAGAGGCGTTGGTTCCACATTACAATTAAAGAGATGGTCGGTGTCATGTGGGGACACGTTGCACGCGGGGCATACATTTTGTATGTCGGGGTTGATTCTGGATAGGTAAGAGTTTAACCTGTTACAGTATCCAGAACGAAGTTGAGCAAGAGTGACACGCGTTTCCCTGGGGAGTATGCGTTCCTCTTCTGCGAGTTCTGGATATTTTTCTTCAAGTACTGGATTCACCGGGCAATTCCCGACATAAAGGTCCGACGCCTGTCTATGGAGTTCACCAAGGACCTGCTTGTGCTTTTTCGCTTCATACGGCTGGGTTCTCAGGTGCCGTATTTCCTCAAAATGCTTACGGAGATGACTCCTTAGGCCCCTAGGCGGTGCTGGTTCGTCAATCAGATGTCTGTTGGGATGCCCAGGTTTCTGGGTATTCAACAGAAACTGTTTGGTCAGGATCTCATTTCTCTCCCTGATGGGGAGTATTCTCGCCTCATTATGCAGATGGTGTTCTGGGGACATAAGAAGACAGCCCATGGCGATTCTGAGAGCAGTATTTTGGCAGGCCTGTAGTTTCTTCCAGTGGGTGGTTTTTAGGCTTGGCGACCATACGGGTGACGCGTAGCACGTAATCGGCTGGCTAATTGCTTTGTATGTGGTCAAGAGCGTTTCTTTATCTTTTCCCCAGGTACTGCCAGCAAGGGATTTGAGGATTTTATTACGGCTCTGAATTCTTGGAACAATTGCGGTTGCGTGCGCACCAAAATGTAGATCCTGATCAAACGTCACACCCAAGATTTTGGGGTGTAGGACAGGCACGCTCCCCTTGGCGGGCATCAGTCGGGATAGGGAGGGCAGCAAAGCTGCTGTCTGTTGCTGATTTATATTCTTCCCACTTTCCTTTTTTGAAGTTTATGAAAGTGCGTTTTTCGGTGACGATGAAGTCGGCGGTACGCTCGAACGAAATAAGTATGGGCAGGTGGTCGGATGCCAATATTACCATCGGCTGCCAGTTGACGCAGTTTACGAGTTCTGCGCTCACGATTGAGATGTCTGGCGAGCTATGACAGCTTCCTACCATACGTGTGGGGGCGTCTCCGTTTATTGTGCAGAACGTCGTTTCGTCTATTTGATCCGCCAACATCTCACCCCTACTGTCCGCCCGCAAGTTTGAATGCCATAGGTCGTGATGGGCATTGAAATCGCCTAAGATAATGCGATTGTTGCCAGTGAGTAAGGCCTCGATATTAGGGCGGTATCCACTGGGGCAACAGGTGACAGGAGGGATGTAGATGTTGATGATTTCTAGATTTGCATCGCCTGACCGGACAGATAGGCCTTGACGTTCTAAGACATTGTCCCTGCGGTCGATGCCAGGATCAAATATATAATATTGCACAGAGTGGTGTATAATAAACGCGAGGCCGCCTCCATTTCCGCTCTCGCGGTCTTTCCTGTGGACATTATAACCAGAGCAGGTCTGCAATGCAGATCTTGCTGTGAGTTTAGTCTCTTGAATCGCAGCAATGCGGATGTTGTGCCGCTTCATGAAATCGACTATCTCCGTAATCTTCCCAGTTAGTCCATTACAGTTGAACTGCAGAATTCTGAAGTGCATGAGGGGTGACGCCGCCACTCTAGGGGTAAATGACGGGTGACTACGCCTAGGTTGTGGAAGGCCAGGACGCAATTGCTGTTGTGGCCTTGGGACTGGGCGCCCTTGGGCAAGCGTTGGGGTACCCGGATGATTTGGGTTTGCGACCTGGCAACATGGCGCGATGAAACCCGTCGAGGGGTTGCCGTCGCGGAGACCAGAACATCTAGGAAAGTGGCACCACCCAAGGCAGGAGCTGCATTGAGTGGTTGTCGCAAACCTATATATTCTGTGCTGGCAGACGGTGCAAACGGAGGCAGGGACTAAGAGTCTGTTTCCCTGACCTGCACGATTGCTGCCAGAAAAGAGGGGGGGGGGGGGAGAAGAAGACGGGGGCAGTGGCTGATGCTCAGCATTGCTACCAGCTCTACTACGAAGGTAGTAGTTATGAGTGGCATCAGCTGTTTGAGTTGTTGGCGCCGTGGGGCGCGAGCAGCAGCGGGTACTTGTTGTGGCTTGCTGAACAGCGAAGCTGCTGGAAGGTAGTGGGGATACGCTTAGGCGTAGACTACGGGACGCCCTTGGGCGTGAGCAGCAAGGAGCCACAAAAGATTTATTAAAGTTACGTGGACGTCGGGTTTTGGGATCAAGCCCAGAACAACCTGTCCGATGCAACCATCCCTTGCACGAGACACACTGAACAGAGTATGACCGTCCTAAAAAGATTCTTTTCTGGCAAATGCAGCAAAACCATTTCTCAGGACCGGGGTCAGGAGACGGACCCGGATTGGGTTCGATACCTTCTCGGAGTAAGAGAATATGTAGCAGTCCTGCTGCAAGGAACTGCTGGGTGGATGACAATTTGTGGGAGGGACGAAACAAATTAAATGGGGTCACACTGAAATGACAGTCCTTGGTCGGGTAAAATCCCGAGTCGCTCCGGTACATAGAACCGACTGCCTTGGGAAGCGAGGGGTGACCCTAGAATTTGTTTGTACAATATGGGCATCAAACGAAAGGTGTTAATGAGTATTTTAAAAGGGAGTTGGCCTTAGTTCTATAGGTGGACGCCGTTTCGAAATATCGCCACAAAGGTGGACCAGGGGTGACTCTAGAATGTGTTTGTACAATATGGGTATCAAAAGAAAGGTGTTAATGAGTATTTTAAAAGGGAGTAATCCTTAGTTCCATAGGTGGTCGCCGTTTCGAGATATCGCCATAAAGGTGGAGCAGGGGTGACCCTAGAATTTGTTTGAACAATATGGGTATCAAAAGAAAGGTGTTAATGAGTTTTTTAAAAGGGAGTAATCCTTAGTTCCATAGGTGGACGCCGTTTCGAGATATCGCCATAAAGGTGGGCCAGGGGTGACTCTAGAATTCGATTGTGCAATATGGGTATCAAACGAAAGGAGTTAATGAGTATTTTAAAAGGGAGTGGGCCTTAGTTCTATAGGTGGACGCCTTTTCGAGGTATCGCAATAAAGGTGGACCAGGGGTGACTCTAGACTTTGTTTGTGCGATATGGGTATCAAATGAAAGGTGTTAATGAGTATTTTTAAAAGGGAGTGGGCCTTCGTGCTATAGGTGTTCGCCTTTTCGAGATATCGCCATAAAGGTGGACCAGGGGTGACTTTAGAATATGTTTGTACGATATGGGTATCAAATGAAAGGTGTTAATGAGTATTTTAAAAGGGCGTGGGGCTTAGTTCTATAGGTGGACGCCTTTCGAGATATCGCCATAAAGGTGGACCAGGGGTGACTCTAGAATGAGTTTGTACGATATGGGTATCAAATTAAAGGTATTAATGAGAGTTTTAAAAGGGAGTGGTGGTAGTTGTATATGTGAAGGCGTTTTCCAGATATCAACCAAAATGTGGACCAGGGTGACCCAGAACATTATCTGTTGGATACCCAAGATATGCCAAGATTTTAAGGGTTTTTTATTTCGCCCTGCAGAACTTTTTCATTTTCTTCTACTTAATATGGTAGGTGTCACAACCATTTTATAAAGTTTTTTCTAAAGTTATATTTCGCGTCAATAAAACAATCCAATTACCTTACCATGTTTCATCCCTTTTTTCGTATTTGGTATAGAATTATGGCATTTTTTTCATTTTTCGTAATTTTCCATATCGAAAAAGTGAGCGTGGTCATAGTCGGATTTCGTTCATTTTTCATACCAAGATAAAGTGAGTTCAAGTAAGTACGTGAACTAAGTTCATTAAAGATATGTCGATTTTTGCTCAAGTTATCGTGTTAACGGCCATGCGGAAGGACAGACAGACGACTGTGTATAAAAACTGGGCGTGGCATCAACCGATTCCGCCCATTTTCACAGAAAACAGTTAAGGTCATAAAATCTATGCTCCTACCAAATTTCAAAAGGATTGGTTAATTTTTGTTCGACTTATGGCGTTAAAAGTATCCTAGACAAATTAAATGAAAAAGGGCGGAGCCACGCCCATTTTGAAATTTTCTTTTATTTCTGTATTTTGTTGCACCACATCATTACTGGAGTTGAATTTTGACATAATTTACTTAAATACTGTAAAGATATTACATTTTTTGTTAAAATTTTACTTTAAAAAAAAATTTTGTTTAAAAGTGGGCGTGGTCCTTCTCCGATTTTGCTAATTTTTATTAAGCGTACATATAGTAATAGGAGTAACATTCGTGCCAAATTTCATCATTATATCTTCAACGACTGCCAAATTACAGCTTGCAAAATTTTAAATTACCTTCTTTTAAAAGTGGGCGGTGCCACGCCCATTGTCCAAAATTTTACTAATTTTCTATTTTGCGTCATAAGTCCAACTCATTTACCAAGTTTCGTCGCTTTATCTGTCTTTTGTAATGAATTATCACACTTTTTCGGTTTTTCGAAATTTTCGATATCGAAAAAGTGGGCGTGGTTAAAGTCCGATTTCGTTCATTTTAAATAGCGATCTGAGATGAGTGCTCAGGAACCTACATACCAAATTTCATCAAGATACCTCAAAATTTACTCAAGTTATCGTGTTAACGGACGGACGGACGAACGGACATGGCTCAATCAAATTTTTTTTCGATCCTGATTATTTTGATATATGGAAGTCTATATCTATCTCGATTCCTTTATATATGTACAACCAACCGTTATCCAATCAAACTTAATATACTCTGTGAGCTCTGCTCAACTGAGTATAAAAAATGAAATACAACTATTTTTATAACATGAAGATAGATAGAAAATTTATTGGGGATTGCACTGTGACCGTTGATCTAGTGTGCCCTCATCAGATTGCGTCGCGTTCCAGGAGGATATGTTCCACCGTCTCTCCTGATCGATCACGAAATCGACATGAATAAAAAATTATGTTTTTTATTTAGTTGAACGGCGATAGAAAATCGTTTTTTTTTTTCCTAAGATGCAAGAAACTTTAAGAAGAACGTAAGTTTTTAATTAATTTGTGTTGCTTTGACGTTGGCGTTGCGTTGCTTATGGATTGAAGCAATTAAAGCACGTGTGTTTGATGTAGACGCAACGCAAGCGCCAAAACTATGCAAAAGTCACCTTAAGCGTATTTGCTTTAGGTGTTATTTATCAATATTAATTAAAAATGTTAGATCTCCTAAAAAGAGGCGTAGCTTCGTAGACGCCTGAAAAATATGGCATGCAGCTAAGATCTCTCTACACCTCAAGATTTCTTATGCTGTGCCTAATACGCGTCTATGAAGCTACGCCTCGTGTCCATCTTCTCTTAGATTATACTTCAAAGACATTTTTTTAGCTTTAAACTTTGTTCATAATATTCATGTACATGTTTACTACTATGGCAGTCGCTTGCATAACACTATTTCATTATTAAAAAAAAAATTAGTTCGGAAAAATGCAACCTTATCACGTGCATTCTCAAACACGGTTGCCACACCATGTTGTCATTTGGGACCAAAATTTATCGAAAAAGGGACCAGACCTTAAAAAAAAGGACCAAATTTTAGTTTTATTTTATTGGTATACAAACAATTCGGCAAGTTACTATATAAAATTTTTATAAAGGATACACTTGGCTTTAGTTCAAACTGCACAAACAAAAATAAAGTGTACCTTTAGGTATCACATTTTCAACTTTTTAGGATAAGACTATGTCTTTCACCAATCTAACGTTGTGAACCTAGTTTTGCTTGATTGCAATGAAATAAAATGTATAGCGCAGTTAGGTAAGGAACGGCTTAAAAATATGCGTCGTGGCAAACTCAATAAATCGTAAATGAAACTAAGCAATTGTGTTAATGCTATTTTTATACTCAGTTGAGCAGAGCTCACAGAGTATATTAAGTTTGATTGGATAACGGTTGGTTGTACATATATAAGGGAATCGAGATAGATATATCAAAATAATCAGGATCGAAAAAAAATTTGATTGAGCCATGTCCGTCCGTCCGTCCGTTAACACGATAACTTGAGTAAATTTTGAGGTATCTTGATGAAATTTGGTATGTAAGTTCCTGAGCACTCATCTCAGATCGCTATTTAAAATGAACGATATCTGACTATAATCACGTCCACTTTTTCGATATCGAAAATTTCGAAAAACCGAAAAGTGCGATAATTCATTACAAAAGACAGATAAAGCGACTAAACTTAGTAGATGAGTTGAACTTATGACGCAGAATAGAAAATTAGTAAAATTTTGGACAATGGGCGTGGCACCGCCCACTTTTATAAGAAGGTAATTTAAAAATTAGCAAAATCGGAGAAGGACCACACCCACTATAAAAAAAAAAATTTTTTTTAAAGTAAAATTTTAACAAAAAATTTAATATCTTTACAGTATATAAGTAAATTATGTCAACATTCAACTCCAGTAATGATATGGTGCAACAAAATACAAAAATAAAAGAAAATTTCAAAATGGGCGTGGCACCGCCCTTTTTCATTTAATTTGTCTAGGATACTTTTAACGCCATAAGTCGAACAAAAATTAACCAATCCTTTTGAAATTTGGTAGGGGCATAGATTTATGACGTTAACTGTTTTCTGTGAAAATGGGCGAAATCGGTTGATGCCACGCCCAGTTTTTATACACAGTCGTCCGTCTGTCCTTCCGCATGGCCGTTAACACGATAACTTGAGCATAGATTTATGACGTTAACTGTTTTCTGTGAAAATGGGCGAAATCGGTTGATGCCACGCCCAGTTTTTATACACAGTCGTTCGTCTGTCCTTTCGCATGGCCGTTAACACGATAACTTGAGCAAAAATCAACATATCTTTAATGAACTTAGTTCACGTGCTTACTTGAACTCACTTTGTCTTGGTATGAAAAATGAACGAAATCCGATTATGACCATGCCCACTTTTTCGATATCGAAAATTACGAAAAATGAAAAAAGCCATAATTCTATACCAAATACGAAAAAAGGGATGAAACATGGTAATTGTATTGGTCTATTGACGCAAAATATAACTTTAGAAAAAAACTTGGTAAAATGGGTGTGACTCCTAGTAAGTAGAAGAAAATGAAAAAGTTTTGCAGGGCGAAATCAAAAGCCGTTGGAATCTTGGAAGGAATACTGTTCGTGGTATTACATATATAAATAAATTAGCGGTACTCGACAGATGATGTTCTGGATCATCCTGGTCCACATTTTGGTCGATATCTGGAAAACGCCTTCACATATACAACTACCACCACTCCCTTTTAAAACCCTCATTAATACCTTTAATTTGATACCCATATCGTACAAACACATTCTAGAGTTACCCCTGGTCGACCTTTATGGCGATATTTCGAAACGGCATCCACCTATAGAACTAAGGCCCACTCCCTTTTAAAAATACTCATTAACACCTTTCGTTTGATGCCCATATTGTACAAACAAATTCTAGGGTCACCCCTGGTCCACCTTTATGGCGATATCTCGAAACGGCGTCCACCTATGGAACTAAGGATTACTCCCTTTTAAAATACTCATTAACACCTTTCTTTTGATACCCATATTGTACAAACAAATTCTAGAGTCACCCCTGGTACACCTTTATGGCGATATCTCGAAAAGCCCTCCGTCTATAGAACTAAGGCCCACTCTCCTTTAAAATACTTATTAACATCTTTCATTTGATACCCATATCGTACAAACGCATTCTAGAGTCAACCCTGATCCACTTTTATGGCTATATCACTAAATGGCGTCCACCTATAGAACTATGGCCCACTCCCTCATAAAATACTCTTTAATGCCTTTCATCTGATACACATGTCATACAAACACATTCCAGGGTTTCCCTCGTTTCATTTTCCTACATGGTTATTTTCACTTATGTTGTCACCATAACTCTCAACTGAGTATGTAATGTTCGGTTACATCCGAACTTAACCTTCTTTACTTGTTATAGATGCTTTCATTTTCACTCACAGTTTAAACTTCATACCAGAGCCTAGATTCAGCAAGTGTGAGTTTTGAACTCAGACTAAAAATGAAGCGTCTTAAAAGTTTCAACTGTATAATAATTGAATACCGATCGAAATAACTAAACCATATAACAAGTCTTTTTCTGATAAAGGCGTTGTTTCATCAAAAATTAATGACAATGTGTTTGTCCGAACATTCAACACTTCATTTTTAATGCCTCGCCTAAATTATCTCCCAAGTGAAATGTCATTGTTCTGCTACATTTTATTGATAGAGCAATTTTCGTGGTAAGAATTCCATTGGAGTAAATTGAAAATTATATGTGGGTAATAGATTTGGGGCAATTTTTTTAGCAGTATTTTGAATATTTGTTTCAGTGAAAAAGAAATAAAAGTACCAAAACCGTGCCGAAAAAGAACCAAAATTGAAAAAAAGGGACCAGTGGACCATATAGGGCGGAAGGGAATGGGCTGAAGTGGCAACCGTGTTCTCAAATGCAAGCTTGCACATCAATTACATATACATATAAAGTACTTCGACATTACGAAAAACCATTGTTTACTATATAGTTTGGCAGCTTAAATAGAGGTTATGTTGCGAATAGAGTGGAAGGCAGTGGACTAGGCAGTCGAATGTCATATAATGAAGGAATGGTGTTCGGAGTTTTTTCAAAGTTAAAAAAAAAAAATGATAAAAGCTTTAATAAAAATAAAACTATTGTTTTAATAACAACAAAAACGCCTTATATATTCTATATACTTAAATTCGTAAGGATTATTTCACTTTAAAATTTGAGTTAAATAATCCAAAGTTTTTGTTTGAAATTGAGTCGAGAACTGTGCGTGTGAATGTGCGAATTTTCACCCATCAGCTGTTAGTTGCGGTACTTGGTAAAATTTACAATGCGAAAAACATTGTCGCGTTGTGAGGCTAAGTATTTTTGCATAAAAGCTTTTTGACCACCACAATACCACAGATTAAGTATAAAATTTCACAAAAATAATAAATTTTTTCGAAAAATCACACAGAATATCCGCAGTCATTGTTTACGAATTTAGAAACAACGAGAAAAGCAAACACGAACGAGTATGAAATATTATGTCAAAACGTATATGCACATGGTTGTATTTATATGCACGAAAATGCTTTAAAAACGCATGAAATGGTTAAAGTAAAGTTCAAAAATAAATGATAAAAACTTTAATATAAATAAAAAGATTCTTTTAATAACAATAAAAACGCCTTATATATTCTATATATATATCAATTGGTAAGGATTATCTCACTTTAAAATTTAAGTTAAATAATCTAAAGTTTTTTTTTAAACTGAGTCGAGAACTGTGCGTGTGAATGTGCGAATTTCACCGATCAGCTGTTGGTAAAATTTACTATGCTTCTTACGATGAATATCGTTTGAGGCGAAGCGTACGACATTTCCAATGTATTTTTTTACTCCCCTAACACCCAAAAACACACAAACGTCTCACCAAGCACTCGCTGGCACTGAAACTGATTTAGGAGCCGAAAATAGGCCCATCTCTGCCCTAGAAGGTCGCATGTGGTCATACCAAATCGTTCCCGAGATGGTCGGGCTTGGTACCGGAACGTACCGGGTCTGCATCCGACAAAGGACCATCAACATCGATAACACTCCCCAATGCCGTCGGGGAGTGTCCTTATCGCTAAACAACAACAGACATCAAAGGAACGAAGATAAAATGGGGATTATTACCCTTTCTTTACTTGTGTACACATATACACATACATGTTCTTATAATAGCTTACCGAAATACTCCTGGGGCATGCGACGGGTAAGTATATACATGCACAAGCACGAACAAATATGTCTGCATCCATACTTAAATCCCATCAAAGACCAATTTGTATTCTCACCTCAGACAAAGTGTAACACCTCCACTCTATGCTATGATTTCAAAAAGCAAGCAACAACAACAAGAGAAGAAACAAGAGCAGCTGAAAATGAACGACAAAAACAACCAATAATCACAAGAGAACAATGGCAGATGCCAACACAAAAACAATTGATTTGACTATTTAACTGGTGCACTAGTGCGAAAATTGCTCATAGCTCATCTAAAAACGGGCGTACATACATACCGCCACAATTGTTCATTCTTTCTTTGTTGCTCATTATTTCACTGCTATACAAATGTTCTTTTCAGCCTTTTTTCAGTATATTGCATATTTAGCCTTTTTGGTTTGTTTTAACTTTTGGTTGGTTTTTATATTTGTACTTTGTGACATTTTGCAAATAAAGGCGCGTGGGCTCAAGCAAAATAGATCGAGTCTTAAAATTGCCTAGCTCATATCTTAGAACTAAGTAGTAGAGGTAAAGGATAATCTTTGCAGTTTTTCTTATAAATGAACATTGTTGTATTGAGGGTGTAGGGGTGAGTGAATGAATACGAGATGTGAACAGCAAGCGACAATTGTTTGAGTATCAATTTGTGGGTTAATTGAAATCCTGTTTGCTGGTAATGAGATCGTGCTAAAGTAATATCCTGCTAGTAAATCTTAAGAGTACCCCTTTTCGAATGGCTTCTTAGCGGCAAAATATGCTTCATAATTAAGTACAATATACTTATAACTGAGGGCATTTATTAATATTGTACATATGGGCTTAGGTATATGCATGTAGATAAATGAATGTGTATTTATTGGGCTTCTAAAAAAAGAAAAGGAAAATTTGCGAATTTCTACATATTCGTTACCTGAGCATTATTTTTGGTCTAGGTTATGTATTAACTCATTAAAAAGAAATTATATATATTTAGTTATCTTGGTTATTGTTATATTAGTATGTATGCACTGAATTTTGTCTAATTACTAAATATCTATGAATTTGTTGTCTGCAAGAAACCGCAAAGTAGGTAAAATGCTAAATGACAAAAAATCACCCTTTTTTACTTTGATTGATATTACGTTGATATCAACCGCAATAAGGCATCGAAGCATAAAATTTACATCACTCAAAAGCAAAATCATATCTGCATATTAAGTACATTGAGAGAAACTAGTAAATAGCATAGCAAAATAATGAAATTTTAATAAAATATAACCAAATATAATAAAACAAAAATAAAGTAAAATAAAATAAAATAAAAAAATATAAAATGAAATGAAATAAAGCAAAATAAAATAAAACAAAATAAAACGAAATAAATCAAAATAAAATAAAATAGAAAAAACTAAAGTTAAACAAAAAAAAAATTTAAATAAACCAAAAGGAAATAAACGAATATAAAATAAAACAAGATAAGAAAGAATAAAATAAAATAAAATAAAATAAGATAAATAAGAAAAACTAAAATAAAGTAAAACAACACTGAAAGAAACTGGATGCAAAGTAAAATAATTCAAAATAAAATTAAAAGTGAAACAAAATCAAGTAAAATAAAATAAAATAAAATGATCATATGTATTTAATTAGCGAGCTTTGCTCATATTGCTTTATACAATGGTTTTTGTAATTGATGATTGGAGAATCGAGTTCAACGCTCAGCTCCCGAAAAGCTAGCTGATGACGAAGTGAAATTCAGAAACATGTCCTAGTAACCATGGCCGTTTGTAAACTTACAATTTTTCTCTAATATCAATTAAAATAAAATGAAATAAAATAAGATAAATTAAAATAAAATGAAATAAAATTAAATAAAAGAAAATAAAATAAAATAAGGTATAATAAATAACGTTAAATAAAGCAAAATAAATCAAAATAAAATAAAATAGAAAAATTTTAGTTAGACAGAAAAAACTAAAAAAAAAAAAAAAATTTAATAATATAATGATATAATCAAAAATAAGAAAAAATAAAATATAATAGAATTAAGTAAAGTAAAATAAAACAAAATAAATCAAAAATATGTAAAATAGAAAAAGAATAAAGTTAAACAGAAAAAATTTAAATAAACCAAAATAAAATAATTTTAGATTAAATAAAGTAAAATAAGCCAAATTAAATCCAAATAATTTAAAATAAAATAAAATTAAAAATTAAGTACAATAAAATAAAATAAAGCAAAACAAAAAGATAAAATAAAATAAAATTAAAAAAAAACTAACTACAATAAATAAAATGAAATAAAATAAAATAAAACAAAATAAAGAAAAATAAAATAAAATAAAACAGTATAAAATAATATAAATTAAAATAACCTAAATAAAATAAAATGAAATAAAATCAAACAAAATAAAATACAATAAAATAAATTTAATTTAAATATAATAAAATAAAACAAGTAAAGGTGTCTAAGTTCGGGTGTAATCGAACATTATATACTCAGCGTGAGCTTCAATTGCACATTTCATTTCAGATAAATTACTTTTTTACATAACAAGTGGCACCGCACGTTTAAAAAAATGTCTCCCCATTTCCTCTTACAATAAAACTTGTTAAGTGAAATATTATTGATTCAAAAATATTTTTTGTTAAGTTACAGCTTATATTCTATTCTACGACCGTTTTAAACTTGTTTTATATCTAAGTTGCCGTGGTCTTTAACCGATCCCGTCCATTTTACTAGAAATAATTTATACTATAAAGAGAATTTGTGTAACCAATTTTATTACGACCCCTTAATTTTTCTCCGAGTTATGGCTCCCGAAACATAGAAAATTGCTTAGTCATAAAAGGGGCGGTGCCACACCCATTTTTTTATACTCAGTTGAGCAGAGCTCACAGAGTATATTAAGTTTGATTGGATAACGGTTGGTTGTACACATATAAAGGAATCGAGATAGATATAGACTTCCATATATCAAAATAATCAGGATCGAAAAAAAATTTGATTGAGCCATGTCCGTCCGTCCGTCCGTCCGTTAACACGATAACTTGAGTAAATTTTGAGGTATCTTGATGAAATTTGGTATGTAGGTTCCTGAGCACTCATCTCAGATCGCTATTTAAAATGAACGATATCGAACTATAACCACGACCACTTTTTCGATATCGAAAATTTCGAAAAACCGGAAAAGTGCGATAATTCATTACCAAAGACAGATAAAGCGACGAAACTTGGTAGATGAGTTGAACATCTGACGCAGAATAGAAAATTAGTAAAATTTTAGACAATGGGCGTGGCACCGCCCACATTTAAAAGAAGGTAATTTAAAAATTTTGCAAGCTGTAATTTGTCAGTCGTTGAAGATATCGTGATGAAATTTGGCAGGGACGTTACTCCTATTACTATATGTACGCCTAATAAGAATTACCGAAATCGGAGAAGGACCACGCCCACTTTTAAAAAAAAAATTTTTTTAAAGTAAAATTTTAACAAAAAACTTAATATCTTTACAGTATATAAGTAAATTATGTCAACATTCAACTCCAGTAATGATATGGTGCAACAAAATACAAAAATAAAATAAAATTTCAAAATGGGCGTGGCTCCGCCCTTTTTCATTTAATTTGTCTAGGATACTTTTAACGCCATAAGTCGAACAAAAATTAACCAACCCTTTTGAAATTTGGTGAGGGCATACATTTTATGATGTTAACTGTTTTCTGTGAAAACGGCCAAATCGGCTGATGCCACGCCCAGTTTTTATACACAGTCTTCCGTCTGTCCTTCCGCATGGCCGTTAACACGATAACTTGAGCAAAAATCAACATATATTTATTGAACTTAGTTCACGTGCTTACTTGAGCTCACTTTATCTTGGTATGAAAAAGGAACGAAATCCAACAATGACCATGCCCACTTTTTCGATATCGAAAATTACGAAAAATGAAAAAAATGCAATAATTCTATACCAAATACGAAAAAAGGGATGAAACATGGTGAGGTAATTGGATTGGTTTATTGACGCGAAATATAACTTTAGAAAAAACTTTGTAAAATGGTTGTGACACCTACCATATTAAGTAGAAGAAAATGAAAAAGTTCTGAAGGGTGAAATAAAAAACCCTTAAAATCGGGGCAGGTATTACATATATAAATAAATTAGCGGTATCCAAGAGATGAAGTTCTGGGTCACCCTGGTCCACATTTTGGTCGATATCTGGAAAACGCCTTCACATATACAACTACCACCACTCCCTTTTAAAACTCTCATTCATACCTTTAATTTGATACCCATATCGTACAAACTCATTCTAGAGTCACCCCTGGCCCACCTTTATGGCGATATCAAGAAAAGGCGTCCACCTATAGAACTAAGCCCCATGTCATTTTAAAATACTCATTAACACCTTTCATTTGATACCCATATCGTACAAACAAAGTCCAGAGTCACCCCTGGTCCACCTTTATTGCGATACCTCGAAAAGGCGTCCACCTATAGAACTAAGGCCCCCTCCCTTTTAAAATACTCATTAACACCTTTCGTTTGATACCCATATCGTACAAACAAAGTCCAGAGTCACCCCTGGTCCACCTTTATTGCGATACCTCGAAAAGGCGTCCACCTATAGAACTAAGGCCCCCTCCCTTTTAAAATACTCATTAACACCTTTCGTTTGATACCCATATTGCACAAACGAATTCTAGAGTCACCCCTGGTCCACCTTTATGGCGGTATCTCGAAACGGCGTCCACCTATGGAACTAAGGATTACTCCCTTTTAAAATACTCATTAACACCTTTCTTTTGATACCCATATTGTACAAACAAATTCTAGGGTCACCCCTGCTCCACCTTTATGGCGATATCTCGAAACTGCGTCCACCTATGGAACTAAAGATTACTCCCTTTTAAAATACTCATTAACACCTTTTTTTTGATACCCATATTGTACAAACAAATTCTGCGGTCACCCCTGGTCCACCTTTATGGCGATATCTCGAAACGGCGTCCACCTATGGAACTAAGGATTACTCCTTTTTAAAATACTCATTACCACCTTTTTTTTGATACCCATATCGTACTAACGCATTCTAGAGTCACCCCTGGTCCACCTTTATGGCGATATCTCGAAACGACGTCCACCTATGGAACTAAGGATTACTCCCATTTAAAATACTTATTAACACCTTTCTTTTGATACCCACATTGTACAAACAAATTCTAGAGTCACCTCTGGTCCACCTTTATGGCGATATCTCGAAACGGCGTCCACCTATGGAACTAAGGATTACTCCTTTTTAAAATACTCATTACCACCTTTTTTTTGATACCCATATCGTACTAACGCATTCTAGAGTCACCCCTGGTCCACCTTTATGGCGGTATCTCGAAAAGGCGACCACCTATACAACAACCACCACTCCCTTTTAAAACCCTCAATGAAGTGAAATGAAATGAAATACCTTTAATTTGATACCCATATCGTACAAACAAATTCTAGGGTCACACCTGGTCCACCTTTATGGCGATATCCCGAAACGGCGTCCACCTATGGAACTAAGAATTACTCCCTTTTAAAATACTCATTAACACCTTTCTTTTGATACCCATATCGTACAAACGCATTCTAGAGTCAGCCCTGATCCACCTTTATGGCGATGTTTCGAAACGGCGTCCACCTATAGAACTAAGGCCCACTCCCTTTTAAAATACTCATTAACACCTTTCTTTTGATACCCATATTGTACAAACAAATTCTAGGGTCACCCCTGGTCCACCTTTATGGCGATATCTCGAAACGGCGTCCACCTATGGAACTAAGGATTACTCCCATTTAAAATACTCATTAACACCTTTCATTTGATACCCATATCGTACAAACGTATTCTAGAGTCACCCCTGGTCCACATTGATGGCGATATCTCGAAAAGGCGACCACCTATACAACAACCACCACTCCCTTTTAAAACCCTCAATGAAATGAAATGAAATGAAATACCTTTAATTTGATACCCATATCGTACAAACAAATTCTAGGGTCACACCTGGTCCACCTTTATGGCGATATCCTGAAACGGCGTCCACCTATGCAACTAAGAATTACTCCCTTTTAAAATACTCATTAACACCTTTCTTTTGATACCCATATCGTACAAACGCATTCTAGAGTTAACCCTGATCCACCTTTATGGCTATATCCCTAAATGGCGTCCACCTATAGAACTATGGCCCACTCCCTTATAAAATACTCTTTAATGCCTTTCATTTGATACACATGTCATACAAACACATTCCAGGGTTTCCCTCGGTTCATTTTCCTACATGGTTATTTTCCCTTATGTTGTCTCAACTGAGTATGTAATGTTCGGTTACACCCGAACTTAACCTTCCCTACTTGTTAAATTTGAAGTTTTTCCTATTTATTGTTATAAATCCATTTGGGAAATGAAATACTATTGATATAAAGCTCTTTTATGCAAAGATAAGTTTTATTCATCCACGACCCTTTTAAAAGTCTTTTATATAAAAGTGGGCGTGGTCTTAACCGATTTCGTTAATTTTTCTTCAAGCATTCCATATGGTAAAGGTAACCACTCTGCCGAATTTTGTTACGATAGGTTAAACGATTTTTGATTTATGATTACTAATATTTGTAAAATTGATTTTATCATTAGTGGGCGGTGCCACGCCCATTTAAAAAATTTTTTCTAAATTTTTATCAAAAGTCTCAATATCAGTCCACGCGTCAAATTTTCACATTCTAGGTGTATTATTTACTAAATTATCAGGTTTTTTGTGTTTTCCAAAATGTTATATATATAAAAAGTGGCCGATAAAAACAAAAACAATTGATAAAATAAAATAAGTATCTGTTTTTAATTGGCGGAACATGCTCATACTGCTTTAAAAATTTGTTTTTGTTTTTTTGTTCTAATATCAATAAAATAAAATTAATTAAAAAAAATTAAATAAAGTAAAACATATAAACTGTAAACAATGAAAATTATATAAAAAACAAAATGGGATAAAATAAAACAAAATTAAATCAATGGTATGTAAAATAAAATAAGTGTACGAGAACACTGAATTATAAAACAAAAGTAAAATAAAACAAAGTAAATGTAAATTATATTAAGAAGGAAACTAAAACTTATTTAAAGAACAATTTAATTTTTCCACCCCCACTCCTGCGCACACTCTCGCTTTCATTTTTGCCCTCTTGAAAGGCTATTCTAAAATTTCTTTTGAGAATTGTGGACTTTATAAACCGTGGTATTAAGAAAGGTTCAAGAATACGTTTTCTTTTCCTTTTCGTCTTGCTTTTCGCATCTCTATCTCTTCCTTGTCTCGTGCTTGCTGTCGCGCTTCACGTTTTACTCCTCTTCCAATCGTTTTCATAAACCTCCCCTTTACTGATTAATTTTTCATATTCGACTTCTAGATTTTCATCTCGCTCTCACTCACGACATTTCCTTTTACCAATTATACTCGCCTTTCACTGTCCTTCGTTCCTTTTTCTGTGTTCCCTTGTAAAATCTTCTGTGTATATAGCTGAACTCTCCGTTTTATTCCAAAGTTTATTAAGTTAATTAAGTAATTTTTTCAGTGTAATAAAATTCAATACATTCACTTGTTACCAAAATCTCAGACACTGTGCTTATTTTCCCTATAAAACTGGCTCACAACAATGGTTACAGTGGCAGATTGTCCGCAACCGAAAATGCGTCGCCACCTGAAAGTATTTCTGTTGCTAGCGCTGCTGATCACGTATGTGACAGCAAAGAAGAAGGAAGAAAAGGAGGAATCCTCTGAAGAAAAGAAAGAGGAGGGTGAAAAGTATCACAAAGAGGAGCATAAAGAAAAAAAGCACAAGGGCGATAAGGGCCACAAAGAGCACAAGGAATGGGATGAGGACGAAAAGAAGCACCATGAAGAAGAAGACCACGAACATAAATATGGTAATAAAGGTGAGAAAAAGAAAACATACTACGATGAAGAGGAGGAGCATGGTGAAAAGAAGGAGCTCGGCGAACATAAGAAGGGTGGAAAACATCATCACAAAAAGAAACACAAGAAGGGGCACAAGGAGTTAGAATATCATAAAAAAATCGATAAGGACGAATATAAGAAAGAAAAGAAATTCTATGACGATGAACATAAAGAAGGACATCACAAGAAATACGGAAAGGATCATAAGCATGAATTAGAGGAGGAGGGTGGACACAAGAAGGGTGAACACTCTGAAGCAGGCAAAAAGAAGGAACATAAAAAACATAAGGAACACTATCAAAAGGGACATAAAGATGAAGATGAGAAGAAATATAAAAAGAAACAGAAAAAGAAGAAACATCATGAAGAGAAAGAAGAGTATGGCAAGAAGGGTGAGAAGAAGAAAAAACAAAAGGAAGGAAACAAAAAGGAGAGTAAGAAAGAGAAGGAAAAGAAAAGCAAAAAAGAAGAGAAAAGTGAGTCTTGAGGTAGAGCTGGGAAAATGTTCTATAGTTTTCTGTAAATTTGGGTAATCAAAAAAAAATCAAAGGAGATTGTTAGCTGCAAAATTAAAAAAAATGTGATCAAGCAATACAATAAAACAAATTTCACATGGACAGCTTATGAAAGAATTAATTAAGTTTTCTACATTAAACCGGTTATTGAACTCAATATTTCATACAGCGAAAGTTTATTATTTTATTTAAAAAGTTTATGATGTCATAAAGCTTTGTGTGAAATTGGGATAAGATGTGTATATGTAGTGTAATAAATATTAGTAAATTTTACTAAAGAATCTACGGAAGTTATTAATTCTCCCCCCAATATGAGGAGCGGCGAAAAAGGGTTGCCATATATTTCGCTCTTTAATTCTATAGATTTCAAAGATGAATCTGTGATGATGCGTTCACAAGGTTAACAATTTTATCTACGCAGGAGGATGGAGCCGTGTATAGAAGTCCATGCAAGTGGGGACTGGCCACCATTCGCCAGGTAATAACCAGGGTAAGTATCCACTGGCTAGCCACAGAGCATTAGTGGGAACAAACGGGAGGTGACAACCTGGCTAATTAAGTAAGTAAGTAATACAACTCTCCGCCGGTGTGGTATCTACTCCGGTGTATATTGCAACGATTTTCCGTCATCCCTTGTCAAATTTGGTTTCGATCGAAAATCGACACTGATGATGGCATAACGCCGAAACCGGTTTGTCTCGAAAACAAATTTGACAAGGGATGACGGAAAATCTTACCAATATACATCACTTATCCACCCTGTCGGAAAATTAACAAAACAAAATAAGACGCTGACTGGGATTACGAATGAATTTTCGTTGGGAGAGCACAACAACTGGTACGTAAGCTATACCTACTTGAACTATCGCGGCGTACCGCGTTGTTTCATTTATAAGTGATTTCTTCCTCGAATAGACCCAAGTAAAGGGAAGCCGCAATACTTCCACCTAGTTCGGTCAAAAAACTGCACTGAAAGAAATGGTGCTAGTAATATGAACAAATCGGTTCTGTTGTTCTTGACTTAACGGAGATTCGGTGAAATTGATCGAATTATGGTTAATTCGACCGAGTTCTTTGTCAAGCGAACAAATTAGTTTAGTCATTGCAACAGAAGATAAATTTCCTCTCTTAAGTTAACAAAATTTTGTAAAATTTACAGATTCCTAATAAATCTAACTGATTTTTCTATTAACACAACTGATCTTACAGGTCATTTCAACGGCGATCAACTATCAATACATGAGCAAATTTCAAAGAGAATTTTACGCTCCTGCGCTCTCTACTTTGTACTTATGTATGCTGTGTGCTATATGTATGCACATGTTTACGTACGTATATGGCGGCCGCCGTGGTGTGATGGTAGCGTGCTCCGCCTACCACACCGATAACCCTGGGTTCACACCCCGGGCAAAGCAACATAAAAATTTTAGAAATCAGGTTTTTCAATTAGAAGAAAATTTTCTAAAGCGTGGTCGCCCCTCGGCACTGTTCGGCAAGCACTCCGAATGTATTTCTGGCATGAAAAGATCTCAGTGAAAACTCATCTGCGTTGCAAATGCCGCAACATAGGTACTTTCGTACAAAGCTGTCGCAACAACTTTTTTTGTTCATTTGACTACTAAAACGGTCAATTACGAATCAACGATTTGTGCACAGTTGATTCATATCCGGCAAAGGAGCATCAACATCGATAAAGCTCCCTTAAAACCTTCAGAGAATGCCTTTATTGTTAATGCAACAACAATAACAACAACCAGTGTACACATATTTCTCTTTTACTTTGTGTTGTCGCTGATGGCACTTTGATGTTTACCTACAGGGCGCTTTGATGATCGACGTTATCGCCCCTGTTAATTAAGGGACTCAGCAAATTTCGCAAAAAAGAACTTCTGTCGTAAGAAGCGGCTAATATCCACAAACCCGAAAGCTAAAAAAAAATCGCTGCATCCAGGATAGAAGATTTAAATACGGCAAAGAATTTGCCTTTTCTATCACGTTAATCATTATTAAAATGTCAACGTGGAATTACATTTCTCATAATGATGTCATCTTGGATTTTGACAACTCACGCAATGCAACGGAAATCATGGGGTAGGCAGAATATGCATATATACATTTTCTAAGCGTTTATGAAATTATTCGTACATCCATACATACATTTACATTTGCCTTCACATGCAAACGCAACTACATTATTATACATTTTTATTTCCGGCTTTACTAAGTTTCTGATGACATAAGAAACCCTCTTAATATACCATTATACAGGACCTTACATATATTTTTAAGGGTATGGCTGTCATACCCCTGAATCAGTACACATAGCGCATCCATACGTATGCATGTATGTATGTATGTATGTTATGCCTTACACATATTTCACCCTGCAAAAAATAGTGTGGGCAATCCCTAGAGAGAGCGATCTCCGATTGCTCTCTTTTGTATACATTGGAGCATAGTTGATCCCATCTAGTCTCTTTTGGGTACAGTTGGGCTTAGTCAGGTTGAAATCTATGTAGCCCATTTTAAGAAACATAAAAGAAGCGGCAACGAAGTGAGTTAAATAAGAAAAATTATAGGTGATTGATTCGAATTATGTACTTAAGAAATGTGCGGCGCCCTATACAGAACCTAAATGACTTGGACCATATGTTCTATTATCGTCGACCCATATCTCTTGGAATGAGTTGGCGACTTAATAACTTTTTTACATAGATGTATTTAGCAATTTTTTGCAAGTTTTAATATTGCATTTAAAATGTACATAACCTCCTACGAAAACTAACACTTTTTGATGACAAAAGAGATGAGTCTTCATTCCTTCCCATATGGGTACAAAGGGGATTGGTCCTATCGATCCCGTTGGGGTAGATGGATAGATATATAGGTAATTAATTGAGGATCGCTCTGCGACCATTGGTCTATTGTGCCCTAAGTTCCTTCACAGGTCCTCATCCAAGCCGACATCTCTGATGAACCCTATCAGTTCACCTGGCTTGAGGGATTTGATGGCTATAGGTATATGGTCCGCCGTCTCCGCTGATCGATCACAAAATCGGCATGTGTTGTTCGATAGTTGTACTATAACCCCCTAACAGTAACTTAGATTGCCTCAGGTCTGCATATTGCGCCAGGGTTCTCCCCTCTCTTCCCTCTCTTCTACAAATAGATGCCCCCTAATTTCCTGCGGGCCTACTGGCAGGAACGGCTCGGGACCAATTGGTCATGTCGTTGCTGCCTCTCTGGCCAAGCTGTCCGCCTACTAATTCCCCTCAACTCCCCTGTGGCCAGGAATCCAGGCCAACAGTAGTTCGTTGTGTGCTCCTAGTTGATTTAGCTTTTCGACGCACTAAAGGACCAGTGCTGTTTTTATTTCAAACCGGGACCACCCTGATGGCGGCCTGACTATCACTGAGTATGGCGATTGTTTCATTGAAGTATCCGCGCTGAAGATTCAGGCCAGCGCACTGGCTTATGGCGAATACTTCCGTTTGAAAAATTCTCGGGTATGCTCCTAGGGGTATTTATATCTTGGCTCTGGGTCCAACGACTCCAGATCCAATTCCCGCTGGCGTCTTTGAGCCGTCGGTATACCAAACTATTCTGTGTAGCTGCTGAATGCTCTCAATTCTGTTTTCCTTCCATGTACCCTTGTCTCCCAATTCTACTTTATACTTTTTATCAAAAACTATCTGCCATGCCTTGGGACGATATGACCTTGCCCGAGCCCCCCTTTGCGATATTCAGGAAGGCTCGCTTAGCTGACTGCTCTATCGATATATGCAGCGGGGTTAGATCGACGATAGCTTCCAGCGCTCTTGTATATATGGGTATAAATGGGTACAATTAATCTCTTCAAAGTACATACTCAAACAAAAGGGAACAACTCCTTTGCAACTCATCCCAGACTAATCGCATTTTTTGCATAGCATATAGCGGAACTTTATAATGACTATACATACATACATGCGAATAAAATCCGCTGCTTTTCCTTTTTTATTCCAACAACCATTATTTTTTGTTCTTGGTATAGCTTATAATGTTTTGCTTTCTTTTTTCTTTGTCTAATTACCTTTGTATTATTATGCATTAGTATTGGTATTATGTACTTATACAAAAACATACATATGTATGTATAATATGCAACATTTAGCAGATTTGTCGCCTGTGAATTCTCGGTATCTCATTGCCTTGTTGTGGTTAATGTTCTGTTGTGTGCCACCCGCTGGCTAAATGTGGTTGGCTGTCTGATGGAATACCGCTGTGATATTCAAGTATGGATACTTTACCAAGGGAGTGTGCATATGAATGTATGTAAGTACAATGGAGTATGAACTTAGGTACATTTTGATGAGGATTCCAAAGTATTTACATTGACATTATTTATATATAACGGTTATAAGTATTTACATAAATAATGGCAGTAAGGATGTTATCCAATTTCCTAAAGCAGTGATTGCTGAGTAACTTCACATTTTTTGTTATATACAAGAACATATAAAATTGCCTTGCTGTTGTTGTATTAACAGTGCTTCGCCCCATTCAATGGGCACGACCGGACACTGCCTTCTGTCACATGCCTTTAAATTTGACTTGGTCAGTGATAGCAGATGTAGGAATTGCGGGTTGGAGGAGGAAACGATCGAGCACGTTCTGTGCTCGTGCCCTGCACTTGCCAGGCTAAAACTCCAGCTATTAGGAGTGATACAGCTGTCAGATCTAGAAGCAGCAAGTGGCTTAAGTCCTAGGAAGGTTTTAGTATTTGCAAGAGGATGGAGTTATTTTATAACATAAGTCCTTGTTTTTGATAGGGTTTTTCAGTTTGGTCGTTAAAACAAACTTCCGGTCACACTACGGACTCAATCAGTCTATGTGAGGTCCTCATGGACCGGCCAGTTCAACCTAACCTAACCTCTAACGGGAGTCCAAGGAAACTGGCTGTTTCAACTGGGGCGGACCATAGGGAGATAGGTGTTAGAGGCGTTGGTTCTACATTACAATTGATGGTTGAAGATGGTTGGCGTCATGTGGGGACACATCGCACGTAGGACATGCATTACGTATGTCGTGATTCTGGACAAGTAATAGTTTAAGCTGTTACAGTATCCAGAACGAAGTTGGGGCAGGGTGACTCGCGTCTCCCTTGGTAATAAGCTTTCTTCTTCTGCAAGGGTGGGATATTGCAAATTAATAACGGGGTTTACCGGGCGCGTCCTGACAAAGGCGCTTACCGATTCTGTGTGGATTTGGCTTATGTTTGCCTGGATCAAACGGCTGTGTTGGCAGTTTCCGCATCTCGTCATAGTGCTTTAGGAGATGTTCGCTTAATCCCCATGGAGGCTGTGCTTGATCAAGCAGTTGTTTGCTAGGATGTCCTGGTTTGTGACAATTAAGCAAAAACTGCCTGTTCAGCATTTCGTTGTGCTCTTTATTGTGCTCTTTGGCCTCACTATGTAGGTGGTGCTCGGGTGTCGCAAGGAGACATCCGGTGGCAGTTTTGAATGCAGGATTTTGAAAGGCTTGTAGCTTTTTTCAGTGTGTATTTTTAAGACCAGGCGACCAAACTGGTGACGTTCATGAGCTGCCGGCCAATTTCTTTGTACGTACATCCAATATATGCGACATCTGTTCCTTCCATGTCGTAAGCAGGGTGGCCGTGGATAATACTAAGTTGCGCGAGGTGAAGAAACCGGTAAGATTGGGGAGATAGCTATTTATTTTGGAAACTAATCCATTAATTGAAGGGCCAGGTCATGCAGCCATAATCGTGAAATTGTTTACGGCTGCATCATAGCCATTTTAATTCTCTCTATTGACGGGCTTCTTTCGAAATAGTAAAAGACTTCGTTTATTTGAGAACCAGCATCAACACTAGCAACAACATCAGCTCTGAAATCCAGCAAAGATTCACTCTTGCCAATAAATGCTACTTTGGACTAGGTAGGCAATTGAAAATTAAAGTCCTCTCTCGGCAAACGAAAATCAAACTCTACAAGTCACTTATCGTTCCCGTCCTTCTATATGGTGCAGAAGCATGGACCGTGACAACATCAGACGAAACGGCTCTGGGAGTGTTCGAGAGAAAAGTTCGTAGAAATATTTATGGATTTATGGAAGAAGATTTAACGATGAGCTGTACGAGATATACGCAGACATCAATATAGTTCAGCGAAATAAAACGCAGCGGCTGAGCTGGCTAGGCCATGTTATTCGAATGAAAGGCGACGCTCCGGCTAAGAAAGTGTTTCTATCGAAACCCACCTATGGAAGCAGAGGTAGAGGGCGGCCCCCACTCCGTTGGATGGACCAGGTGGAAAACGATTTAAACTCCCTTGGTGTGACCAATTGGCGCCGGTTTGCAGAGAGAAGGAGCGACTGGCGCCCCTTGTTGGACGGCCATAACCGTTTAAACAGTTAAGCGCCAATTAAGTAAGTAGACGGGCTTCTGGCTGAATTGATGCCTTCTACAACTTCTAGTAGCAGAAATCAATTTTTATATTTGATGTTACCTGCAAGGAGATATCAGGTTGACCTGTAACCTTCAGTTACTACTCAATGTAAATTACCTATATCGCCAAATCTCTCAGTCATGCTTGTTTTTTGGTTATGATCAGCCATTTTGTATGATTATAATTAACTGATGGGCTCATTGCTTTATTGGTGCACCAGTACATATGGCAACGCCTTTTGAGTAATTAAAGTGATTACATTTCAGTTGTCATTATGATTCTACCATTACCATTTCATCCAACACCAATACACATAACAAATCATCAAAGTCCACACATACAAAGAAGTACTGCATTATAGGGATGTTACGAACGTTCGCTTTCGATTCCAATTCAGGAAAGCCGAGACTTTGAATTACTTATAGCTTCTGATTCCGATTTCGGTTACTCACTGATTTAAGAAAACAGTTATGATGAGAGACTTATGGCGTTTTCTTTTCTGGAAAAAATTTTAACCTCAAGTTGCACACTTAAATTCTAACTTTTGAACTATGCCACCAAGTGGTATGCAAAGTGGCTCTATTTGTAGGTAATCTGACCTCTTTACTTATGTAGCAGAAAATATTTTGTGAAAGCAACACACAAACTCACGATAGAGGAGAAGAAACAACATGGCGCCATTATTTTTTGAAAAAAGCGCCATTAATGACCATAATCTTTGTTTTCTAAAGATGACTTTAGGTTAGGTTAGGTTAAGATGGCATGTATGGGAACTTTCTATGCTTCCACTCGAAAACATTTTTGTCTTTTGTGAATGCCCTCAGTGAGTACAGAGTTGCGCCACATTCGTCCAACCAGATTACTTTCTAGTAATCCTCAACGACACGGGAGTGTTCGAGAAAAAAGTTCTTCGAAAGATTTAGGGACCTTTACGCGTTGGCTATGGCAGGTACCGAAGAAAATTTAATGATGAGCTGTACGAGATTTACGCAGACATCAACATAGTCCAGCGAATTAAAACGCAGCGGCTACGCTGGCTAGGCCATGTTATGCGAATGAAAAATAAAGCTCCGGCTAAGGAAACATTTTTATCAGAACTCGCATATGGAAGCACAGGAGGAATAGGTGGAAAACGATTTAAATAACCTCGGTGTGACCGATTGGATAAGGATTTCGAGATCTAATAATAGTAAAAAATATTAATTGAACTAATCTCATATTCTCAGATTTTTCTCAGGAGATAACGCAGCTTGTGTGCATTTCGGAACAATTTCTGGCTGTAGGATTTGCTCCTCAATAAGCTAATCATCTCATAGAGCATCGAAAAACTGTTCGGCTTTCACCTACATGTCGTATAAGTGCAGCGACTGAGATTAAGAAAAGCAAGCAGTGATGTACTTCAAGCAGTAAATATCTCATGCGTAAGTTCTATGCTAAAACTTGTTTTATGGTTTTCGTTATATCCACATATCGGTACAAAAAGTGTTACGCTTGAGCTCGAAGCTCTGCTAACGTTGTGTACCACTGAACTAGATGTCTCTGTTCCGTCATTTCGTCGTTGTTCTTCTAGGTTCGTTAGTATTCTATAAAGTTCGCAATTAAATTGCTAATTTACGTCGTCAATAGTGGAATTCACTAACTTATAACAATGCGATTTGTCGAGATTTTAATTAACGATTTTGTCGCTTGCTTTACCTATTGTACTATTCACTAACTTAGTTTTAACGACTCGAAATAAATGGCATTTAAATTTCGTTTTAATAGAAGAAAGGTGGCAGCACAGTTTAAGGAAACCGAAAAAATGCGAAAAGCACAAAAGGAATACCAAAAATAAATAAATTCCGTATACTAACTGCTTTTAATTGTGCAAGTTTTTACATATTTTAACAAAAGTAAATGCGGTATTAATTTCTTTTTTATTTTCTTTCTCTGTTGATATCGCAGTTAATCTTGTCCCCCTTAATGTGCTATCAAGTTGAGAAATAATATCCTGAGGCAAGTCTGGGGTTAGTCGATACAGCTTTCGAAACTCCGTTGCATTCAAGTGGAATGGGTTATATACTTCTCTAAGACGATGGACTTAGTAATTCTTCATCTTGTGATTAAACATACGCCAAGTACTCAAATTCCATTTGATTTATAAATAAAGGAACTTTTCGGGTTTGAAAGCATTTAGTTAAAATTCCGATTTTCTTTTTTAACTAAAATTGCCAGAAATATTAATTTCGTGATTTTTAACGCAGCCAATTTACTTGCCGTTTATTTAACAACACAGCTGATCGTCGATAAACAAATATCGATACCAAATAGTTACTGAATAACGAAATTGTTGAGTTATTGATTCGCAAATAAAGCGATGGCAAATGTCGTTAAAAAAGTTAATGAATTCCAACGCAGGTCTCTTAGGTCACGACTATCATTGAAACTTAACAAATGGTTCCACTTCGTTTTAAAGGAAAATACAGAAGTAAAAGATCTTGGAGTGACTTTTGAGCCAATGTTTTCTTTTTGCAGTCATATTAATTACACTCTCTCAAATGTATGTTCACGCGGTAATGGGTTTTGTCGATATCGCACTGCAGAGTTTTCCATATGCCTTCAAGCTTTTTGGAGATCAACAGTCGGAGCGATTTCATAAAATGTTTCTAAAACATGCATTGCGCACCATTCATTGCACCCATTCACGTATGCCATTAATTAACCTTAGATCTTTAGAAAACAGAAGGACAGTACTCGCTCTTTCCTTCATTTCCAATACAATTAATGGCATAGTTGACCGCCCAGCACCTCTAGGGTGTAAAGGTGTAATGCACCCACTACGCGTATCCTAAACGAATTCAATAACTTGTTTTACCCAGCTGTACTTGTAACTTTGATTGGATAACTGTTAGTTGTACAGGTATAAAGGAATCGAGATAGATATAGACTTCCATATATCAAAATCACCAGTATCGACAAATAATTTAATTGAGCCAATTCCGTCCTTCCCTCTGTCCGTTAACACGATAGTTTGAGTAAATATTGAGATATCTTCACCAAATTTGGTACACGAGCTTATCTTGACCCATAATAGATTGTTATTGAAAATGAGCGAAATCCGATGATAACCACGCCTACCTGATTATTTAGTAAATAATACACTTAGAATGTTGAAATTTGACGTGTGGACTGATATTGAGACTCTTGATAAAAATTAAAAAAAAAAAAATTTTAATGAGCGTGGCACCGCCCACTTGTGATAAAATAAATTTTACAAATATTATTAATCATAAAACAAAAATCGTTAAACCTATCGTAACAGAATTCGGCAGAGAGGTCGCCTTTACTAAATGAAATGTTTTGAAGAAAAATTAACGAAATCGGTTAAGGACTTCGCCCACTTTTATATAAAAGATTTTTAAAAGGGTCGTGGATGAATAAAATAAGCTATATCTTTGCAAAAAAGAGCTTTATACCAATGGTATTTCATTTCCCAAGTGGATTTATAACAATAAATAGGAAAAACTTCAAATAAAAAAAAATGGGCGTGGCACCGCCCCTTTTATGACGAGAGCCATAACTCGAAGAAAAATTGGTTCAGAATAGAACCATATGTATGTATTATTGCGCAGCCTTGTAACACTATTAAGCACACGAAACAACAACATCTTTTAAAGTGCACAGCTGGGTATGTAATGTTCGGTTTCAACCGAACTTAGATTTCCTTACTTCTTTTTCATTAAGTTTATCGATTTTCTTTATCCAGATCTAATACATAAGTAATTGTTGTATTCTCCTATTGAATATGTATATATTTTTAAGATTTCATCAGACTGTAGGGTTATTTGTACTGTAGAATACAAAGCTAATAAACCTAATCTCAGAAAGCAACCCTTACGCTTATTAGCTTCGCGTTTCATGAGTAGCTTCTCAAAAGAAAATTTCCTTGATTCCGACCCCAATTTCTAAAAATTTGATTTGAAAAATTCGGTCGCGGCAAACTCACATCCGGAGCATACCTATTGTATAAGTACAAAGCTATGGCAAAATTTCCCACCAACACCATTCGGAGTTTATATAGCATTTTTATACAAAAATGTTCACAAGCTATGGGATTTTAAGTTTTAAGCAGCTGGTCTGAAATCAAACGAATTCTGAACAGACATAAAAGCATACCTGTTAACACTCAAACTCCCCAAATTGTGTAATTAATACCCAGTTGTCATCCCACTAGCAGCAACAATGATGCGAGTCATATAAAGCATTGCGGATTATCATTTACACTTCTGTCTCTCTCTCATTATGAGGATTACGTATACGAGATCAATGGCGGATCCACGGGGGTTGTAAGAACTGGGGGAAAAATGTATATTGACTACTGCAAAAATACATACAATTTTTATATTCTGTGGAAGTGTTTTTTAGTTTTTATTTCATATTTTGCATATTCGCAGCCACAAAGTACAATGACAAAGCCTATGGTAGCATTTATTGTGCATAGTGGGTGGAATAATATCATCTTCGCTGCGTGCTGCCTCCTTTTAAGAGCATAGCATTCTCTGAACATTGGTTACCAGGTCGAGCTTTACATTCTGACAGAACTTTGACCGGGGTTTGAAACCTTGCGTCTCTAGCAGAATTTCGGGTAAAATTATACATTTTTGTCAATGTTCTGTAGGAATAATTTCGGTCTAATGCCGTATTTTTCGATCGGGTGACAGCGGTGTAGCTTTATGGACCTTATAATGCTTAAACTTTAAGCTAGATATGACAATGTTTCGGCAAGTTGATCGCTCTTTAATCCATTAATTAATATATGAAATTGCTGTGTATATGTATCTATTTTTATGAACAATATTGTTCTCTGATAAGATTCACTTGTTGTTCCATAACGGATTGATTTTCTGTTAATTTTGCTCACAGAGTCAGACCTATCTGTTGTAGCACTTTTGTCTGCTCTCGCTTATGACTATATTCTCCCTCCCTACTCCTAGTTATTGTGAAGCACATATGCATACCTATTATGCCCATTTTTAGCGCGAGTTTTCGTCGTGGTAACAAGTAGCATTTTGAATATCACCACAAAATAATTCTTTGAATGAATGTAATGGCAAACAAGTAAGGAAGGCTAAGTTCGGGTGTAAACGAACATTACATACTCAGCTGGGAGCTTTGGGGACAAAATAAGGGAAAATCACCGTATAGCAAAATTAACCTAGGGTAACCCTGGAATGTGTTTGTATGACATGGGTTTCAAATGGAAGGTATTAAAGAGTATTTTAAAAGGGAGTGGGCCATAGTTCTATAGGTGGACGCCATTTCAGGATATCGCCATAAAGGTGAACCAGGGGTGACACTAAAATATGTGTTGTACGATATGGGTATCAAATTAAAGGTATTAATGAGGGTTTTAAAAGGGAGTGGTGGTAGTTGTATATGTGAAGGCGTTTTCGAGATATCGACCAAAATGTGGACCAGGGTGACCCAAAACATCATCTGTCGAGTAGCGCTAATTTATTTATATATGTAATACCAGGAACAGTATTCCTGCCAAGATTCCAAGGGCGTTTGATTGCGCCCTGCAGAACTTTTGTCATTTTCTTCTACTTAATATGGTAGGTGTGACAGCTATTTTACAGAGTTTTTTCTAAAGTTATATTTTGCGTCAATAAACCAATCCAATTACCATGTTTCATATCTTTTTTCATATTTGGTATAGAATTATGGCATTTTTTTCATTTTTCGTAATTTTCAATATCGAAAAAGTGGGCGTGGTCGGATTTCGACAATTTTTTATACCAAGATAAAGTGAGTTCAGATAAGTACGTGAACTAAGTTTAGTAAAGATATGTCGATTTTTGCTGAAGTTATCGTGTTAACGGCCGAGCGGAAGGACAGACGGAAGACTGTGTATAAAAACTGGGCGTGGCTTCAACCGATTTCGCCCATTTTCAAAGAAAACAGTTAACGTCATAAAATCTATGCCCCTACCAAATTTCAAAGGGATTAGTAAATTTTTGTTTGATTTATGGTATTTAAAGTATTGTAGACGAATTAAATGAAAAAGGGCGGAGCCACGCCCATTTTGAATTTTTCTTATAGTAAGAGGAGTAATGTTCCTGCCAAATTTCATCATGATATCTTCAACGACTGCCAAATTACAGTTTGCAAAACTTTGAAATTACCTTCTTTTAAAAGTGGGCGGTGCCACGCCTATTGTCCAAAATTTTACTAATTTTCCATTCTGTGTCATAGGGTCAACCCACCTACCAAGTTTCATCGCTTTAGCCGTCTTTGGTAATGAATTATCGCACTTTTTCGGTTTTTCGAAATTTTCGATATCTAAAAAGTGGGCGTGGTTATGGTCCGATTTCGCCCATTTTAAATAGCGATCTGAGATGGAGGAACCTACATACCAAATTTTATCAAGATATCTAAAAATTTACTCAAGTTTTGGTGTTTACGGATGGACGGACTGACGGACGGACATGGCTAAATGAATTTCTTTTTTCGCCCAGATCATTTTGATATATAGAAGTCTATATCTATCTCGATTAGTTTATGCCGTTACGGATAACCGTTATGCGAACAAAGTGAACATACTCTGTGAGCTCTGCTCAGCTGAGTATAAAAATAACATTTGGGATCACTCCTTGGACGGATAGACTGACGGAATGACCGATGAAGGGATAAGTATGAAACATTTTTTCGGTGGACTTTAATCGGCTATAGAAAGAAAAATCGCTAGACGTCACCACCGATCAAGTGGAAAGAGGCTACCGAAATCGGATTTGTTTGCGAAGTTCCCCTCAAAATGTCTCTCTAGATCCGCCCATGTACCGATAGTATTGTGTGAGTGCTGACGAGTTGTGAGTTGTGGTGGGTGATACGTAACGGGTGTTTGACTGTGCCATGTTAATGTAAAATTCGTATACGTAAATCGTACTCCACCTCACAGCTTTCTAATGCCCATTGGTGCTTTCCATCGCTCTTATTAAGAATTATTGTTACCAACACTCCAGCCTACATAGTTTTGTTTTTTGCAGCTCTCTGATTTTATAAAAATGTATTGCAAAGCTTTTAGCCTTCACAAATCCTGCTGCTGTGGTGGGAAGGGTTTTCACGTAAGCGCGATTAGGATAAAAAATACAAAAATAATGCAAAGAAGCAGAGCAGAGAAAGAAACTTAATATAAGTTAAGCTTTTTTGTAGTCTTTAGTGTCTAATAACGTAAATTGAAATTACATATCGCGGCAGGTAATTTGTTTTTAATACACTAGACTGTGTCGATTTATAAACCGATATCGCGCCATCGATTTTTCGATAGGATTTGGGCTCAGGAAAAAAAATTTCCACTACGCATACCTAAAAAAATAATTTCCGAGCCTGAGAAATTTCATTTTTTTTTTACTTTTTTTCGACTTTGATTTTTAAGGTTTTTTTCATGACCTCCTCAGAAGATATCATCAGTGATATCATCGGCACACGCCAGCAATGAGAAGCGACTGAAAGTGCTTATACCATCGCGCTTAGTCCTGATGATAGAATCATCTGTTTCACCGTTAGGTTAACAAAATCTCTCAACAGGGGATTGTCTACATTCCTTTCTCCGTTCATCACGCTTCCTACATAGCGATGATGTCTGCCTTTGGTTCTTATGAATTTATCTTAAGATTACGAAAAGGACCATTTCCTGACTTTACATTAGGTGTCACATTTGTTGCGTGCAGCATTCTGCATCCTCGCAAGTTAAGGGGCTTGAAATATTCCCGCGGTAGGTATGCTATAGAAGGAAGCAACTAAACACAGACACGAAATTTAGAGGAAATAAAAAATAGTTCTTTGACAAAACTGTCAGGCTCGCACCAGAGACTGCAAGTGACGGATTTAATACGGCAGGCGACTGTGTAACACTCCATAAGCCTACGGGAGTGATTTTAGGGTTGGACCAAGGATACAATGGTATAAGAGGCATTATAATTCGCTTCCCAAGGCAGTCGGTTCTATGTACCGGAGCGACTCGGGATTTTTCCCGACCAAGGACTGTCATTTCAGTGTGACCCCATTTAATTTGTTTCGTCCCTCCCACAAATTGTCATCCTCCCAGCAGCTCCTTGCAGCAGGACTGCTACATATTCTCTTACTCCGGGAAGGTATCGAACCCAATCCGGGTCCGTCTCCTGACCCCGGTCCTGAGAAATGGTTTTGCTGCATTTGTCAGAAAAGAATCTTTTTAGGATGGTCACACTCTGTTCAGTGTGTCTCGTGCAAGGGATGGTTGCATCGGACAGGTTGTTCTGGGCTTGATCCCAAAACCCGACGTCCACGTAACTTTTATAAATCTTTTGTGGCTCCTTGCTGCTCACGCCCAAGGGCGTCCCGTAGTCTACGCCTAAGCGTATCCCCACTACCTTCCAGCAGCTTCGCTGCTCAGCAAGCCACAACAAGTACCCGCTGCTGCTCGCGCCCCACGGCGCCAACAACTCAAACAGCTGTTACCACTCATAACTACTACCTTCGTAGTAGAGCTGGTAGCAATGCTGAGCATCAGCCCCTGCCCCCGTCTTCTTCTCCCCCCCCCCCCCTCTTTTCTGGCAGCAATCGTGCCGGTCAGGGAAACAGACTCTTAGTCCCTGCCTCCGTTTGCACCGTCTGCCAGCACATAATATATAGGTTTCCGACATCCGCTCAATGCAGCTCCTGCCTTGGGTGGTGCCACTTTCCTAGATGTTCTGGTCTCCGCGACGGCAACCCCTCGACGGGTTTCATCGCGCCATGTTGCCAGGTCGCAAACCCAAATCATCCGGGTACTCCAATGCTTGCCCAAGGGCGCCCAGTCCCAAGGCCACAACAGCAATTGCGTCCTGGCCTTCCACAACCTAGGCGTAGTCACCCCTCACTTACCCCTAGAGTGGCGGCGTCACCCCTCATGCACTTCAGAATTCTGCAGTTCAACTGTAATGGACTAACTGGGAAGATTACGGAGATAGTCAATTTCATGAAGCGGCATAACATCCGCATTGCTGCGATTCAAGAGACTAAACTCACAGCAAGATCTGCATTGCAGACCTGCTCTGGTTATAATGTCCACAGGAAAGACCGCGAGAGCGGAAATGGAGGCGGCCTCGCGTTTATTATACACCACTCTGTGCAATATCATATATTTGATCCTGGCATCGACCGCAGTGACAATGTCTTAGAACGTCAAGGCCTATCTGTCTGGTCAGGCGATGCAAATCTAGAAATCATCAACATCTACATCCCTCCTGTCACCTGTTGCCCCAGTGGATACCGCCCTAATATCGAGGCCTTACTCACTGGCAACAATCGCATTATCTTAGGCGATTTCAATGCCCATCACGACCTATGGCATTCAAACTTGCGGGCGGACAGTAGGGGTGAGATGTTGGCGGATCAAATAGACGAAACGACGTTCTGCACAATAAACGGAGACGCCCTCACACGTATGGTAGGAAGCTGTCATAGCTCGCCAGATATCTCAATCGTGAGCGCAGAACTCGTAAACTGCGTCAACTGGCAGCTGATGGTAACATTGGCATCCGACCACCTGCCCATACTTATTTCGTTCGAGCGTACCGCCGACTTCATCGTCATCGAAAAACGCACTTTCATAAACTTCAAAAAAGGAAAGTGGGAAGAATATAAATCTGCAACAGACAGCAGCTTTGCTGCCCTCCCTATCCCGACTGATGCCCGCCAAGGGGAGCGTGCCTTCCGTAAGGTCATTGAATCCGCCTCGGCACATTTCATTACCGCCGGGAGAATTCCCGAAATCCGGCCCCACTTCCCGGCGGAGGCCGCGAGCTTAGCGAGGGAACGCGACCTTATAAGACAGCTTGATCCAGGCGACCCCCAAATAAGGGATATAAACCAACGCATCAGATTGCTTGTGGACGAACACAAGCGGGCGAAATGGGAAGAGCACCTAAGAGGTTGTAACCTCTCTACCGGTGTAGGTAAACTTTGGTCCACCGTAAAGTCCCTATCGAATCCGACTAAGCACAAAGACAAAGCTTCCATCGCCTTTGGCGATAAGGTGCTGTCGGATGCGAAAAAATGCGCGAGCGCTTTCTGCCGACAATATATAATGCATCCTACGGTCGACAAAGATAGACGGAGAGCCAATAGACACGCACATAAACACAAACTCAGTGCGTCACCAATTACCATCACCACTAGAGAGGTTGAGGACGCCATTGGTCACGCTAAACCATCCAAAGCAGTGGGCCCAGACGGCATAGCCATGCCGATGCTTAAAAACCTAGGGAAAGAGGGTTTCCAATATTTAGCGCATGTCTCCAACCTGTCTCTTTCCACCTTTGTCATACCCGAGAAATGGAAAATGGAAAGGTGGTCCCGCTACTAAAGCCTGGGAAACCAGCTAACGTTGGTGAGTCATATCGTCCGATATCTCTCCTATCGCCAGTGGCAAAGACGCTTGAAGCCATTTTGCTCCCTTATTTCCAAGCACATTTGCAGCTAGCCCCTCATCAGCATGGCTTCAGAAAACTCCATAGCACTACCTCCGCGCTAAATGTCATTAGCACCCAGATAAATTGCGGTTTGAATCAATATCCCCACCATAGAACAGTACTCGTAGCGTTAGACCTATCAAAAGCTTTTGATACGGTCAACCATGGTTCGTTACTGCAAGACCTGGAAGGGCCTTCCCCCATGTCTTAAAAGGTGGACCGCAAATTATCTGGGTGGTCGGCAGGCGTCGGTGCAATTCAGAAACGAAACATCAAAACAAAGGAGAATTAAACAAGGGGTGCCACAGGGTGGTGTCCTATCCCCGCTTTTGTTTAATTTCTACATATTTAAGCTACCTTCACCACCGGAAGGAGTCACAATCGTTTCCTACGCCGATGACTGCACAATAATGGCCACAGGCCCAGGCGCAAAGATCGATGAGCTATGCAATAAAATAAACGGCTATCTCCCTGATCTCTCCAGTTCTTTCGCCTCGCGAAACCTGGCATTGTCACCGACTAAATCTTCCGCGACCTTATTTACAACATGGACGCCCCAAATGTCGACCATATTGAACATCCACGTCGATAGCACTACGCTACCGACTGTCCTACACCCCAAAATCTTGGGTGTGACGTTTGATCAGGATCTACATTTTGGTGCGCACGCAACCGCAATTGTTCCAAGAATTCAGAGCCGTAATAAAATCCTCAAATCCCTTGCTGGCAGTACCTGGGGAAAAGATAAAGAAACGCTCTTGACCACATACAAAGCAATTAGCCAGCCGATTACGTGCTACGCGTCACCTATATGGTCGCCAAGCCTAAAAACCACCCACTGGAAGAAACTACAGGCCTGCCAAAATACTGCTCTCAGAATCGCCACGGGCTGTCTTCTTATGTCCCCAGAACACCATCTGCATAATGAGGCGAGAATACTCCCCATCAGGGAGAGAAATGAGATGCTGACCAAACAGTTCCTGTTGAATACCCAGAAACCTGGGCATCCCAACAGACATCTGATTGACGAACCAGCACCGCCTAGGGGCCTAAGGAGTCATCTCCGTAAGCATTTTGAGGAAATACGGCACCTGAGAACCCAGCCGTATGAAGCGGAAAAACACAAGCAGGTCCTTGGTGAACTCCATAGACAGGCGTCGGACCTTTATGTCGGGAATTGCCCGGTGAATCCAGTACTTGAAGAAAAATATCCAGAACTCGCAGAAGAGGAACGCATACTCCCCAGGGAAACGCGTGTCACTCTTGCTCAACTTCGTTCTGGATACTGTAACAGGTTAAACTCTTACCTATCCAGAATCAACCCCGACATACAAAATGTATGCCCTGCTTGCAATGTGTCCCCACATGACACCAACCATCTCTTTAATTGTAATGAGGAACCAACGCCTTTAACACCCCTTTCCTTATGGTCCACCCCTGTTGAAACGGCAAGTTTCCTTGGACTCCCGTTAGAGGATATTGATGACAATTTGTGATCGGTCGCGGCTATTAGGTGGGGCGAGCATTGCTACAACAACAACAACAACAACAGGCATTATAATTGTAAGATTGTTGGTGACATCTGGAGGCACATTACGTGCAGGACATACATTTCGTATATCGATGTTGATGCGGAATAAGTAAAAGTTTAATCTATTACAATATCCAGATCTTAGGTGTGCCAGAGGGACGCGCGTTTTCGTGAGCAGTCTGTTGTTGTTGTTGTTGTAGCGATTAGTTACTCCCCGAAGGCATTGGGGAGTGTTATCGATGTGATGGTCCTTTGTCGGATACAGATCTGATACGCTCCGGTAACACAGCACCATTAAGGTGCTGGCCCGACCATCTCGGGAACGATTTATATGGCCACATTAAACCTTCAGGCCATCCCTCCCTCCCCACCCCCAAGTTCCATGAGGAGCTTGGGGTCGCCAGAGCCTCGTCTGTTAGTGAAACGGGATTCGCCGCTCGAAGGTGAGGTTGACAATTGGGTTGGAGAAGCTATATATTGCGCTACACAACCCCTTGAATCCCCCGTGAGCAGTCTGCTCTCCCCAACTGCAAGTTGCGTGGATTTGTCATAGAGAACGATGTTCGACGTGCATTTATCGCCATAGAATTTTGTCGACTCGTTTTGGATGACTCTAAAGGCCTTTTTATGCTCTTTTGATTCAACCGGCTGAATTATTGGGTTTCTTCGCAATTCTTGCGGAGATGACTCTTTGCCTTCTTGAGAGGAGTGACATCTTAATTCAGATGTCTGTTATGATGCCCAGGCTTCTGAGTACTTAACAGACATTGTTGGTTCAGAATTTCGTCTCTCTCACTGTAGTTCCAGCGGCATAAGAAGATAGTTCGTGATAGTTCTGAGCGCGGGGTTTTGACAGGCCTATAGCTTCCTTCTATGTATTTCTTTTAAGTAGTAAGCTAGCGTACCCGATTAAGATCCGACTCTGCAGCACTCTCCTAAAACTTTGAGGAGACCTTAGTTTTTTGTTACTCCCATAGTACAACCTTTACAATTGTTACTCCTATAACAACACTGGAAGCATCATAGGATTATACCAACTGCTTGTCGGTCATTACGTGATTAATTTGATAAGGAGATGACCAGGATCTATATCCGGCAAGGGACCATCAATATCGATAACACTCCCTTAAACTTTCAGAGAGTGTCTTTACCTTTAAAAAAACCACAAATCTTGTTTAGAGTTCTCCTCCATAAAGCGTGACGCTGACCTTGACCTGTAGTTTATGGATCGCCTCTAGCAAGAAGTTTTTTCAATTGAGCAAAATTAGATTTTTTGAATTCTTAACGTAAAAATTCGCTAGCGTTTATTCGTTTATCAAAGGTACGAACCCAAACAAACTTTGCAGTGCAGTTGCACTGTATTGTCGACTGTCAGCTGTTCTAATTGTCAAGTCAGTGGAACGTGTTTTGCGTTGGGCAAAGTTGTTTACAAACTGCTAGGAGAAATTAATAAATAAAATGTAAGTTTTCCGAAATAATAAATTAATATTAAGCTAAATTGTTAGTTAACTATTTCAAATCTATAGTTGGCATTTGACTACATATTTAGTTGTTGGTATACATATTATTTCAATGGTTTTCTTTCAAGGACTGATTACTGGAAGTCAAATGAGCGAAAATATTGCGATTTCTGCAAATGTTACATTGGCGACAACAAAGCGGTAAGTGTTTTAATAATTCAATATAAAAAGTCCATATTTCAAAATATAACTCGTTCTTCACAGAGCATCTCCTTTCATGAAAATGGCAAACGCCATAAAGCCAATGTGGCGCAACGCATCACAGACATTAGTCGCAACAGTGAAAAAGCCGAGCGTGAGCGCAAGAAGATGGATGCAGAAATACGGAAAATGGAGGAAGCTGCAATGCGTTCATATGCACAAGACATACACGCCAGCGGCGATTATACAGCGCGCACAATAAACGCTGCATTGGATGTCAACACAACCGTGCCCGCAGTCGCTTCTACTTCAACGGGTGCAGTACGAGGCAAACAAGTTGATCCAATGCGTTTGCCAGGCAATTCTGATGAAGAAGATGATGATAGTAGGCGTGTTTCAATAAAAAAAGTAGATCCTGAAACTGTGCCAAATGCATCACTTTGGGTCGAGGGTGTTTCTGATGAAGGTTACACATATTATTGGAATGTTAAAACGAATGAGTCGGTGTGGGAGGCACCAACAGAAGGATTTCTTAGCTATGCCGAATATCAACGTATAAATGAATTGGCAGTTAAAAAGCAAGAAGTGGAACATGCTTCTCAAGCAAAGAAGTTTCGTGAAAATGTCAACGAGGAAGTGGCACGTTATAATCGTGAACGTTTGAAAATGTTTCGCAAACCTGAAACGCCACAAGAAGTGCAACAGCGACTTGAAGTAAAGCAGTCATATAAAACACAGGAAGAGGCTGTGGCTCAGAAAATCGGCGAGTGGCAAGTTGTGGAGCAGAAGTAAGTTATACATTGTTTGACTAAATTGATTTATTTGTTTCTTTTGAAGACTAAATTAGTTGAATTTCTCTGGTACAGTATATTGTATGACCTTGGTCGTAACTTATCCATTTTGAGCATAAATCGATATCATTTCAGTTCTTCCAACTACATTTCTACTAATTAATAAATTCATGTAGTCCTTAATCGGGTCCTTATCAATCAATAAACTCCCGTTTGGCAATTAATGTTCAACTGGTTACTAAAGTCTGGAAATAAGTACCCGTGACATGAATCTTTCTTTAGAGTCCGATCTAAGCTCGCAACAATGCGAATAAATTTCACTATCTAAACTGTTGCCAATAACTATGTCACCGCAGAATTCCCCTTTTACTGGCAAACGGTAGAACCGCTGATGCGTATCTTCTAGAAAAACTCGGATTTTACTCAGAGATTTAATACTGAATGTGCTTGCGTTTGCGCCAATTAATGATGATGATGCATTTTCAGCTCTCGAAAATATTTTTTGCGGTTAGCTTGAAGATATTCAAATCACATCCAGTTCTTTAAATTTGACCACAGCAAAGGGTCAGCGCACTCTTTAAGTTAAGTCCCCAATAGTCCGACTTGAACAGCATTCTAGGACTAGGGCCAAACTAACCCCAGCGGGTTACGGGTCTTAGAATATACCCGCGGTAGGTATGCCTGTCGTAAAAGGCGTCTAAAATACCAAATTGATTCAAGGGGTTGTGTAGCGCAACCCTCTCAAAAGGTTGACAGCCCAATATATAGCTTCTCCAACGCAATTGTCAACCTCACCTAACCTAATCCTGTTTCATTAAAGGAAGAGGCTCTGGCAACCCCAAGCTCCTCATGGAACTAAGGGTGGGGAGGGAGGGATGGCCTTGAAGGTTAATGTGGCCATATAAATCGTCCCCGAGATGGTCGGGTTAGTTCCTTTATGGTGCTTGGTTCCGGAACGTACCGGATCTGCATCCAGCAAAGGACCATCATCGGGGAGTGTCGAAATCGCTACAACAACAACAGGGCTAAACTTTTACAGTAATTTAACTGCATAGTAATAAGATGCACTTTTTCATTTTGCCTTTGCTTCTTATACTTCTAGATTGGTATGGCTACAACAATTTTCTCGTAATCACTAGACTTAATTGAGGCTTTATATATTAAGTTCTTAAAGTTTAATTCATTTTTCAGACCACCTCCCAAACCTATCGACTTGGAGTTACCGAAAACTGATCAGTATTATGTGCCGCCAGTAGTGTCAGATATACCAGCTGAACCTCCGGTAAAACGTTTCAAAGAGAAAACTATTGTTGCCTTGGATCCAACAGCGGCAATTGATGTGCCTACGTCATTCAAAAAACGAAAATTCGCTGCAAAAGCCAATCAGCGTCAACGTCTTGACGTTGATTAAAAAACGCTTAATTATTTACCTATGTAAGTTGAATTATATGAGTTGAATTATATAAATCATAGTAACGTAATTCAATTAGTTGATATATTGACATTAATTATGCTAAAAATAATATTTTAAATTATATAATATGTAATAAGTTACGTCGCTTGTAACGTTACGCCGTACATTTATGCATTTTGACGTCAGAGCGTGTAAAATATTAATATTATTGCTTATAAATAATTAAAGTTCAAAATATAGTGTGTAAAGTACATTTCTATTTGTATAATTAAATAGATTCAAACGTCAGTGGTTAGGTGAATCATAAATGGGGCGGTTAGTGTTCGTCAGCGCGTGTAGTTGCAAACGTTTATTACAATGTTCACATACATTTTTGGTATATATAGAAAACATAATTAGAAATTTGTTTTGTTGATTTAATGCACCATCGCGCAAATTCATCCAAATAATATTATTATTGCTTACCGTCACAAACAATTTATGGTGCGAGAAATATTTTAAGAAAATAAAACAGCAAGCTTCCGTGATCGCTTTCTCTACATTTTCCAATCTAATTCTTCCTCTTCTAGCGATAAAGTTTCTCTATGAAGGTTTTAGGGAGGTTTATCGATGTTGATAGTCCCTTTCTGGATATTGATCCGGTAACTTTCGGAAAAAAGTTTAATTTAATGTAATTTTATTTTATTTTATTATTTTTTTATTTTTTCAATTTTTTTTCGTTTTTATCGGCCTGTTGATAAAAAAATCCTGTTTCGAATTCGAGCTCGAGTTTTATAATTTTTATAATTTTTTTTTTTAATATTTCTGTAATTGAAAAATTATTTTTTTAATAGAATATAGACTTTTTTTCAGATACCTGCCATATAAGCGTAGATAGATCCATTTTCAAGGTTATTTTATTTAATTTTTTATTTTATTTTATTTTATATTAATATAATTTAACTTTATTTTCTTATTTTATTTTAATTTAATTTTATTTTATTTTCTTGTCTCTTAATTTAATTTAATTTTATTTTGTTTTAATTATATTTTATTTTGTTTTATTTATTTTAATTTTATTTCATTTCATTTTTTTTAATTTTATTTTTATTTATATTTATTTTATTATATTTTAGGTTTAATTAATTTTTTTATTTTATGTTATTTTTTTTTAATATTAGTTTATTTTTAATTATGTTATTGTATTTAATTTTTTATTTATTTTATTTCATATAGAAACAAGGTTAAACGTCTTCATGTAACAAAGAACTTTATTAACTGAATTCAATATCACACTCTTCTTAATCTAAAGCTTTCTTAGAATTATGATACATTTCTTGTGAGTAATGCTAGGAGTGTATGTATGAACAGGTGTATGTCGTATCCGTTGTATGTATATAAGTATGTAGTTTCCGATTAGCATCGCTTAAGCGGAAACTGATGCAACCGATGTTATGTGTAATATGTGAAAGTGAGAGGATTCTCAATAAATAGATGATTTGTGTGAGAGAAGTCTTCAATAAATGAATGTAGAGTGTGAGAGTGCTTCTCAATAAGTAATATGTATATGTGTTATAAAAGTAGGTGGGATCGTAATGTAACTATATTATGTAATATTATTTTATTCATTTTGTTTATATAATTTTATTTCATTTCATTTATTTCATTTTACTTAAATTTATTCCATTTTGTTTTATTTTGTTTTGCTATATTATATTTTATTCCATTTTGTTTAACTTTTTTTATTTCGCGATGGGCATTTTTTACTGCACCGCGCATTCGCATCTACGCCTATGACCCATCGTCCCAGAGTCAATTTTGTCATCAGCATTATCAGGATAAGGCCTGATTTTTTCTCACTTCAAAGGCCATTAATTACTACTTATGTGTGTTTATAGTCCCGACACGACCAAATAGCGACATCAAATCCCGACAATATGTAAATTGGGAAAACATATACGTCTTAGATATTGTTCTACTATTTTAGACATCTCTGCACAAAAATACTTACCCGATCCAACAAAGGTTACGCCATCCATAGTATTTTTTGCACAGAATGCCTTTAACCCTTAGCCGATCCAACACCGGCTACGCGATTCTCAATATTTCTGCGCAGAACACCATTATGCGTAGGCGTAATTTGTAAGAACGGAATTTTAGTAAATTTGTCTGGACTGTGTACGGGATATTGCCTAGTCGGGATATTAAGTTGTCGGTATTTCATTATGTCGGAGTTTTATGTTGCTATTATGAGGTGCACCAACTGCCCATACCCAGAACATTTTTCCAAGCTCCGGATATAACATATTCTCCGTTTTCTCGTTCGTTTGAGGAGTATATTGCTGACCTTTTGTAAGTTGTGAATTGCAAAAGCGGAGCATCTTCAAATATCGTGTAGCTATACACGGGTTTCGGCGCTGCAAAATGTGCTACGATCCTTCGTACTTAATCACACACGGCATCTATACTAACGCTTCCACACTATAGGAATAGCTTCTATACGTCCACCTAACATCGTGCAGTTTAGGTCGTCCCGTATAATCTTTCATGACACTGACCTACTCCCTTTTTAGGGGTCCCCCAGTTGTAGTCAGCTTATTAGAATATTTTTTGAATTGACTCATAATTATAAACTAACAAATCTGTTATAAATTTGTTTAGGGGATTTCCAGGAAAAGTTTTATACATAACCTTCATGTGAGCAACTTTTGACTACCCACGCTTATCCACCCATCCGAATAAGTAAACAACACTAAAAGCTCATCCCACCTCGTTTGTGGCGGATCAAAACAAATCACTTTATAATCGTTTAAATTGAAAAATCTTTCATCATCTGATCTGTTGCTAAATTACTGTTTATTATTTGTTTTGATCTCCAGCTGGCGCTAATGCATCGTATATATCGAAAAAATGTATGTATGTAATTAATACCGATTGTTTACATTTGAATTGGATCATGCGGTGATTTGATGTGGAAACATTTAAAATTCTTTTGCTGATTTGTGTGACACCGCACAAAGGGTTACAAAAAAGATAAATCGAATTTGTTTATTTTCATCTGCAACACATTGCTATATCATCTATTTGCGATTGAAGGTTGCATGCCGATAACTGCTCCCTATACAACCTTTACCCCAGTCATTCCACCGAGAGAGGAGTGGGGAAGAGGAATTATCTGGGGCATGGGACCAGTTAACTTGTTCACGGATGGGTCGAAGGTGGACGGAAAGGTTGGTGGGGGTCTTTTGTCAAGAGCTAAATGTAAGTGGCAAGTTTAAGTTGGATGATCACTGCAGTGTATTCCAAGCGGAAGTTGCTGCGATTAAGGATGCGGTGGATGAAATGCTATCCACTGCTATTATGGTTAGGGAATTTAACATCTACTCTGATAGCCAAGAGGCTATCAAGGCCTTGAGCTCAACTACAGTGCGATCGAGGGTGGTCTGGGAGTGCCTGACCTCGCTTGCGATTGCATTGAATTATTTCACAATTAAGATTATCTGGGTCCCGGGCCATAGTGATATCCCGGGTAACTGTCAAGCGGATCTCTTAGCCCGCATCGGTACAACTGAACCGGATGAAGATGGCTGTAGGAATTTCGGGATTCCGCTGGCCACCTGTGGATGGCTCCGCCATAGCTGGGCCTCGAATCAGCTCAGCAAACGTTGGGCGGACATCATGTGTTGCAGGGTAGCAAAATCATTCTGGCCGAAAGTAGATGGCAGGAGGTCTGCTGAAATAATTGGGTTCACTAAGGCTCACCTATCAATGGTCATTGGGGTTTTGACACCGCACTGTCCCATGGGTATCTATGCGGTACGTCTCAATATACTGGAAACTCCATCCTGCTGCAGCTGTATGGAGGATGGTGAGGTGGAATCACCAAATCACTTTATGCTTGATTGTCCAGCTTCTGCCAGAACTAGGCGAATGTTCTTCGGTCGCGACTCACTTGGATCTCCCGAGGATTTATACAAAGTTGAGATCGGTATCATCCGGAGCTGTATCGTTGCTGCCCAACGATTCTCTAAGTAGCTAGATCTAAGTCACCGTTATTTCCGGTGTATGTGGTATCACAACGGCCTTCGTGTTGTCCAAGTGAGCTATCCTTATTAAGGCAGCTACCACCTAACCTAACCTATTTTCGATTCATTCTTTTAAATCCTTAATATTGAAGTTTTTTGATCAAATCTGATTCAAAAGTTTAGTCTGGTTACTGCCACATATATGTATCAACAAAACATTTGGATGTAAAACACAATTTGCATAATTTTTTATACCCAGCTGTACTTGTACACAGGGTATTATAACTTTGATTGGATAACGGTTGGTTGTACAGGTATAAAGGAATCGAGATAGATATAGACTTCCATATATCAAAATCATCAGTATCGAAAAAAGCCATGTCCGTCCGTCGGTCTGTTAACACGATAACTTGAGCAAATATTTAGATATATTCACCAAATTCGGTGCACGAGCTTATCCGGACCCAGAATTGATTGAAGGTATTCAAAATGAGCGGAATCGGACGATAACCACGCCCACTTTTTCGATATCGAAATTATTAGAAAAATGAGAACTCAAAAACGAATACCGCTTAACTTATAAAATTTGGTAGGTGTATTGGTTTTATGACGCAAAACATAAATTCCAAAAAAATTTGGAATATGGAACTGGCACCACCTACATTTAGCAGAAGAAAAACCCGTTAAAGATGTTACGATGAAATTTGGCAGAGACACTATCCTTGTTAAATTATATAGATTGAGTAAAGATAATCAAAATTGGTTAAAGACCACGCCCACTTTTTCTAAAAGTCTAACCTTAACAAAGTTTAACTATATTTGACTGATATTCTACTCCAGTAGTGGTATGGTTATAGTGGCCTCCGTGGTGTGATGGTAGCGTGCTGCGCCTACCACACCGAATATCCTGGGTTCACGCCCCGGGCAAAGTAAAATCAAAATTTTAGAAACAAGTATTTTCAATTAGAAAAAAATGTTTCTAAGCGGGGTCGCCCCTCGCCAATATTTGGCAAGCACTCCGAGGGTATTTCTGCCATGAAAAGATTCTCAGTGAAAACTCATCTGCCTTGCAGATGCCGTTCGGAGTCGGCATACAACAAGTAGGTCCTTCCCGACAATTTGTAGAAAAATCTAAAAGGAGCACGACGTCTAAAATCTCTTCGGAGGTTATCGCGCCTTATATTTATTTATTTATTTTAGTGCTATGGTTGAGCTAAGAACAAAACTTAAACAAATTTTAAAAATAGGCGTGACCCGCCCAATATTTGTTATTCTTTCCAAAATACTTTTAATGCCATAAGTCGAACCAAGATATCTCAATCCGAACGAAATTTGGCGGCATAAAGTTTTTTTTTTCATAGCTACAACTGTTAAACTGCATTTCTACCCGCTCAAGTTCATTAGTGGTAGTCTTTGTATCCACTTTGTTTCTTTTGAACGAAAATGAGTTCAGAATAGAACCATATATCTATGTATTATTGCGCAGCCTTATAACACTATTAACCACACAAAGCAAACATTTCAAGTGCACAGCTGGGTATGTAATGTTCGGTTTCACCCGAATTTAGACTGTCTTACTTGTTTTAAATTATTTTTAATAGTAAAAATTCGTCGTGTCCGGGAAATGAACGCGGACGAGTACCGAAGAAGACTTAACGACGAGCTGTACGAGCTCTACGCAGACATCAACATAGTCCAGTGAATTAAAACGCAGCGGCTGCGCTGGCTAGGCCATGTTATGCGAATGAACGATGACGCTCCGGCCGAGAAAGTGTTTCTATCGGAACCCCCCTATGGAAGCAGAGTTAGAAGTCTGCCCCCACTCCGATGGAAGGACCAGGTGGAAAACGATTTAAACTCACTTGGTGTGACCAATTGGTGCCGGTTGGCGGAGCGCAGAAACGATTGGGTCTCCTTGTTGGAAGGCCATAACAATTTGAACGGTTAAGCGCCAATTAAGTAAGTAAGTGAAAATTCGTCTACTGTTAAATTTTTTTGTCGCTTATTTTTTGTATTAAGTAAAATGAGCTTCTTGTGCCAAATGAACTTAACTGAAATTTTAGTTGTTTTTTATCTAATCAAATATTTTATATTTACCTTGCCTTAAAATGTTAACTGAATTTTGATTATCATTTAATTCCAAAGTGAGTCAAAAAAATGAGTGGAGCTCAGGCGCAGTTCTAGTTCCTAATGGTGTAACAGAACTGTAACTTTTATAACTTCGGCTGTACTAGGTAACATATCAAATTCTGCTTCACTTAAATAAAATGTAACAAAATCAACTGGAATTAAAGCTAAATGTGTTGTTATTTGATCAATAGTTGGTGAAGTTTGTATATTTTCAGTACTATATCCATAGCTAATTAATATTTTTGTTTTCGTAAAATTCATATGATTATTTGAACATGGTCTACTTGGTCTCATCCATGTAATACTCTCAGAAGAGGAATCTCCACTTCCTGTTGCACCCGATCTCGCCCCCGAATTCGGGCCACGACCTGAACCACTTTGCTGATGAATATTTTCTTGCATATCAACATCCATAGTAGGATTATTATTACCACGATGATTTGGTACTTCAATGAAAATAGGGTCTGGTTCAACAGAGTTATCGATTGAATTATCTTCTTCAATTCTTGGTTGTTTGGCGGGTGGTTGTTGTTGTTGTTGTTGTAGCAATGCTCGCCCCACCTAATAGCCGCGATCGATCACACATTGTCATCAATATCCTCTAACGGGAGTCCAAGGAAACTTGCCGTTTCAACAGGGGTGGACCATAAGGAAAGGGGTGTTAGAGGCGTTGGTTCCACATTACAATTGAAGAGATGGTTGGTGTCATGTGGGGACACATTGCAAGCGGGGCATACAGTTTGTATGTCGGGGTTGATTCTGGATAGGGAAGAGTTTAACCTGTTACAGTATCCAGAACGAAGTTGAGCAAGAGTGACACGCGTTTCCCTGGGGAGTATGCGTTCCTCTTCCGCAAGTTTTGGATAATTTTCGTTAAGTACTAGATTCACCGGGCAATTCCCGGCATAAAGGTCCGACGCCTGTTTATGGAGTTCACCAAGGGCCTGCTTGTGTTTTTTCACTTCATACGGCTGGGTTCTCAGGTTCCGTATTTCCTCAAAATGCTTACGGAGATGACTCCTTAAGCCCCTAGGCGGTGCTGGTTCATCAATCAGATGTCTGTTGGGATGCCCAGGTTTCTGGGTATTCAACAGGAACTGTTTGGTCAGCATCTCATTTCTCTCCCTGATGTGGAGTATTCTCGCCTCATTATGCAGATGGTGTTCTGGGGACATAAGAAGACAGCCCGTGGCGATTCTGAGAGCAGTATTTTGGCAGGCCTGTAGTTTCTTCCAGTGGGTGATTTTTAGGCTTGGCGACCAAACGGGTGACGCGTAGCACGTAATCGGCTGGCTAATTGCTTTGTATGTAGTCATGAGCATTTCTTTATCTTTTCCCCAAGTACTGCCAGCGAGGGATTTGAGGATTTTGTTACGGCTCTGAATTCTCGAAACAATTGCGGCTGCGTGCTCACCAAAATGTAGATCCTGATCAAACGTCACACCCAAGATTTTGGGGTGTCGGACAGTCGGTAGCATAGTGCCATCGACGTGGATGTTCAAAATGGTCGACATTTGGGGCGTCCATGTTGTAAATAAGATCGCGGAAGATTTAGTCGGTGATAATGCCAGGTTTCGCGAGGCGAAAAAACTGGAGAGATCAGGGAGGTAGCCGTTTATTTTATTGCATAGCGCATCGATCTTTGGGCCTGGGCCTGTGGCCATTATTGTGCAGTCATCGGCGTAGGAAACGATTGTGACTCCTTCCGGTGGTGAAGGTAGCTTAGATATGTAGAAATTAAACAAAAGTGGGGATAGGACACCACCCTGTGGCACCCCCTGTTTAATTCTCCTTGGTTTTGATGTTTTGTTTCTAAATTGCACCGATGCCTGCCAACCACCCAGATAATTTGCGGTCCACCTTTTAAGACATGGGGGAAGGGTAGACCCTTCCAGGTCCTGCAGTAACGAGCCATGGTTGACCGTATCAAAAGCTTTTGATAGGTCTAGCGCTACGAGTACTGTTCTATGGTGGGGGTATTGATTTAAACCGCAATTTATCTGGGTGCTAATGGCATTCAGCGCGGTGGTAGTGCTATGGAGTTTTCTGAAGCCATGCTGATGAGGGGCTAGCTGCAAATTTGCTTGGAAATAAGGGAGCAGAATGGCCTCAAGCGTCTTTTCCACTGGCGATAGGAGAGATATCGGACGATACGACTCACCTATGTTAGCTGGTTTCCCAGGCTTTAGTAGCGGGACCAACTTGGCCATTTTCCATTTCTCAGGTATGACAAAGGTGGAAAGAGACAGATTGAAGACATGTGCTAAATATTTGAACCCCTCTTTCCCTAGGTTTTTAAGCATCGGCATGGCTATGCCGTCTGGGCCCACTGCTTTGGATGGTTTAGCACGACCAATGGCGTCCTCAACCTCTTTAGCGGTGATGGTGATTGGTGACGCGCTGAATTTGTGTTTATGTGCGCGTCTATTGGCTCTCCGTCTATCTTTGTCGACCGTAGGATGCATTATATATTGTAGGCAGAAAAGGCTCGCGCATTTTTTCGCGTCCGACAGCACTTTGTCGCCAAAGGCGATGGAAACTTTGTCTTTGTGCTTAGTCGGATTCGATAGGGACTTTACGGTGGACCAAAGTTTACCCACACCGGTAGAGAGGTTACAACCTCTTAGGTGCTCCTCCCATTTCGACCGCTTGTGTTCATCTACAAGCAATCTGATGCGTTGGTTTATATCCCTTATTTGGGGGTCGCCTGGGTCAAGCTGTCTTATAAGGTCACGTTCTCTCGCTAAGTTTGCGGCCTCCGCCGGGAAGTGGGGCGGATTTCGGGAATTCTCCCGGCGGGAATGAAATGTGCCGAGACGGATTTAATGACCTTACGGAAGGCACGCTCCCCTTGGCGGGCATCAGTCGGGATAGGGAGGGCAGCGAGGCGGCTGTCTGTAAAGGATTTATATTCTTCCCACTTTCCTTTTTTGAAGTTTATGAAAGTGCGTTTTTCAGTGACGATGAAGTCGGCGTTACGCTCAAGCGAAATAAGTATGGGCAGGTGGTCGGATGCCAATGTTACCATCGACTGCCAGTTGACGCAGTTTACGAGTTCTGCGCTCACGATTGAGATATCTGGCGAGCTGTGACAGCTTCCTACCATACGTGTGGGGGCGTCTCCGTTTATTGTGCAGAACGTCGTTTCTTCTATTTGATCCGCCAACATCTCACCCCTACTGTCCGCCCGCAAGTTTGAATGCCATAGATCATGATGGGCATTGAAATCGCCTAAGATAATGCGATTGTTGCCAGTGAGTAAGGCCCTGATATTAGGGCGGTATCCACTGGGGCAACAGGTGGCAGGAGGGATGTAGATGTTGATGACTTCTAGGTTTGCATCGCCTGACCGGACAGATAGGCCTTGACGTTCTAAGACATTGTCCCTGCGGTCGATGCCAGGATCAAATATACAATATTGCACAGAGTGGTGTATGATAAACGCGAGACCGCCTCCATTTCCGCTCTCGCGGTCTTTCCTGTGGACGTTATACCCAGGGCAGGTCTGCAATGCAGATCTCGCTGTGAGTTTAGTCTCTTGAATCGCAGCAATGCGGATGTTGTGCCGCTTCATGAAATCGACTATCTCCGCAATCTTCCCAGTTAGTCCATTACAGTTTAACTGCAGAATTCTGAAGTGCATAAGGGGAGACGTCGCCACTCTGGGGGTAAGTGACGGGTGACTACGCCTGGGTTGGGGAAGGCCAGGACGCAATTGCTGTTGTGGCCCTAGGACTGGGCGTCCTTGGGCAAGCATTAGGGTACCCGGATGATTTGGGTTTGCGGCCTGGCAACATGGCGCGATGAAACCCGTCGGGGGGTTGCCGTCGCGGAGACCAGAACATCTAGGGAAGTGGCACCACCCAAGGCAGGAGCTGCATTGGGCGGATGTCGCAAACATATATATTCTGTGCTGGCAAACGGTGCAAACGGAGGTAGGGACTAAGAGTCTGTTTCCCTGACCTACACGATTGCTGCCGGAAAAGAGGGGGGGGGGAGAAGACGGGGGCAGGGGCTGTTGCTCAGCATTGCTTCCGACTCTACAACGAAGATTGTAGTTATGAGTGGAAGCAGCTGTTTGAGTTGTTGGCGCCGTGGGGCGCGAGCAGCAGCGGGTACTTGTTGTGGCTTGCTGAGCAGCGAAGCTGCTGGAAGGTAGTGGGGATACGCTTAGGCGTAGACTACGGGACGCCCTTGGGCGTGAACAGCAAGGAGCCACAAAAGATTTATAAAAGTTACGTGGACGTCGGGTTTTGGGATTAAGCCCAGAACAACCTGTCCGATGCAACCATCCCTTGCACGAGACACACTGAACAGAGTATGACCGTCCTAAAAAGATTCTTTTCCGGTAGATGCAGCAAAACCATTTCTCAGGACCGGGGTCAGGAGACGGACGCGGATTGGATTCGATGCCTTCCCGGAGTAAGAGAATATGGAGCAGTCCTGCTGCAAGGAGCTGCTGGGAGGATGACAATTTGTGGGAGGGACGAAACAAATTAGATGGGGTCACACTGAAATGACAGTCCTTGGTCGGGAAAAATCCCGAGTCGCTCCGGTACATAGAACCGACTGCCTTGGGAAGCGATTGGCGGGGGGTTCGTTATTGTCTCCGGAGCTAGATGGTTCATTAGCTCTTTGACGTTGTGGTGCATCAAATTCTGCTTTTATTAAATGCCACTTATAAGCTCCTGTTTTATATGATGCATAAATTACTTTGCTATTTGTGATGCCAATTTACAATCTTGTATATTTCTGTATTCGCCTTTATTTGGTTGAAATTTAATATTATTCCATTCTTCAGCTATATCTTGTTCTCTTCTTGTATATAATATTTGAGTGAACGTTTTTTGAACATTACTCATATTTGGATAATGAACTCCAAATATTGTTTCAAAGCCATATTTAATAGATATACCAATTATTCCAAGTAATTCTTCTAAAGATTCATTATGTTGATAATCTTTTATAAAATTTAATATTGCTTCACGATCTGCTTCTCTAATTTGAGTTCTTGATGTAGCTAATTCATATTCTATATCGTGTATATATGCATCAACATCGACATCATTAAATGGTTCATCATCTTTGTATATTGTATTACCGGGCCCAAAATAATTATACCCTGGATATGTAAATCCGTTCCTTTGTATCAACATACTAATATAAAAAAATGTGGCACATTGCTTTAAATATTGTTCAACAATATTGTATCATAATCTAACTGTAGCACTACGTGTTATGTATATTGTGCAATAACTTGTTTGTAGTTGAATTATGCGCAGTAAAAATAATAAAACATTATGACGACGACAAAGTATCTGCAAAAATTATTGAAGATGATGATGATGAAGATTATTTATAATATAAAAATAAGTCGGGTTTTCCTTCCTGATGCTATAACTCCAGAACGCACGAACCGATTTCCATGGTTTTGCATTAGTTGGAAAGGTCTCGGGCTCCGTGAGGTTTATCGCTATTCAGGATCGACGCACAGGGTCTCGACATATAGGCCAAAACGTGGAACCGGTTACCCCTGGAATGTGTTTATAGAATATGGATAACAAATGAAAGCTGTTGATGAGTGCTTTAGTACAGGGTAGTTTTCATACCTATTGGCGACTAGGATCTCGAGATATAGGCCAAAACGTGGACCCGGGTACCCCTAGAATGTGTTTATAGGATATGGATATCAAATGAAAGCTGTTGATGAGTGCTTTAGTAGAGGGTAATTTTCATATCCCTGGGTGACTAGAGCCTCGAGATATAGGCCAAAACATGGGCCCGTGAACGCCTAGATAGTGTTTTTACATTATGGGTATCAAATTGAAGCTGTTGATGAGTGCTTTAGTACAGGGTAGTTTTCATACCTATTGGCGACTAGGGTCTCGAGATATAGGCCAAAACGTGGATCAAGGTAAAACTAGGATGTGTTTATAGAATATGGATAACAAATGAAAGCTGTTGATGAGCGCTTTAGTACAGAGTAAGTTTTACACCGCTGGGTGACTGGGTCCCGAGATATAGGCCAAAACATGGACCCGGATACCCCTAGAATGTGTGTGTATTATGGATATCAAATGAAAGCTGTTGCTGAGAGCTTTAAAGTAATTTTCATTGTGATATTCGATTTAGTCGCATCAACCTGGCAAAACTGATAAATATGCAGGCGAAGCCGAAATATAGACATACGTCCTATTCGATTTGCCTGAAATTTGGTATATAAATTTGCCTATATTAGTATTTGCGATCCTTTTTTTCCGGGAAGTAGACCAGAGACGGACTGGGACTGGGATTAGGACTAGGACTGGGGTGAGACTGAGACTGAGACTCGGAGTGGGACTGGGACTGAGACTCGGAATGGGACTGGAACAAAATACATACCACCCTCTGGGACTGTCAATAAGATATGAAGAAGAATGAGAAAACTTGAGAGAAGAGAAAAGAGAGAAGGAGAAGGAGACTGAGAAAGATATAGAATGAGACGAAGATGGAGATAGACGAAGCGAAAAATACGGAGGGAGGAGTGAATACAAAGATTAGGAAAAAGTGTTGAGGGGCGAGGGCAGAGTTAGACGGAAAAGCTTATTAAAATGTATGGAGATAGACCAAATTTAAGGCAGAACAACGTCTGCCGGGTCTGCTTGTATAGTAATAAATAAAACACGAAAATTTAATTTATAATCAATTTATAATTTTATATTTATTTAATAAATAATAACTTGACATTGGACGTGGTTTTTTTTTAAAACTTTTCAGTTTTTTGTATGATCTTCATTTGTAAGTATATATTCTAGATCTAAATGCCGAATCATTTGGAAAAACATCATTATTTGATAATATTGGAGTTCTCATTATTACAGCATCATTTGCATATTTTACTTTTGCAGCAACTGTATCTCCACCAAATAACATTTTTAAAGTTTCTGTTGCTGAAGGCTCTAATAGTGGTTCATTCCATAAAATTATTCTTTTATTTACACATTCCATAAGAGGAAATGAACAGTATCTATTAAAATTACCTACGTGACCAAAGTTTAAACAATAGTGTATAAATGTATCAAAAAAACTTTTTTTTTTCCTACATTAGGTACATGGTGGAATCACCAGGTGAAGTAAATAAAAAGAGATAGAAGATGTACGCTATCTGAAACGGTAGGGATGTATTTTCAACGGTTAGAAGAGGGTAAAATGTTTACCCGCCTTGGAAAAGTAGGAGTAGAAAAACAAACGCCTTGCTACGAAAGCCATTACAGACTGTTTTTTTCAGCATATTAGTGCAACCTAATGCTAATACAAAAGGGATACACAGGACCAGTGCGAGCTTATATTACTTTAGGCATCGAATAAAATTAAAAACTTAAACTGCGATGAGTAGTAAAATTCAATAATGCGTCTAAAGTAAACTGACCTCAACTTCAACTGCAGTTGAAGCTTTTATCGAAAAACCGGACATAAGTGGGAGAGGTGTTATCCATTATATAGGTGAACTGTAGGAACTTTGCGCACTTAAATGGGTTTCGGGTTTGATGAAAAGTTTTACAGTCACACTTGGAAATGATCGTAATACTTTTAAATGTGTTTCGATCTCTAAAAATCCATTGTTCTTTCCATCTGCTCTGTTGAATTGACATTGATAGTCGGAAGTAAAACATATGACCTTCTAATATATCATACAAACTTGATCAGAAGATCGCCCATAAGTTAATGACAGTTAATTCATGATGTATTACTAATGTTCCAAAGTTATTATTTACAAAAATATGTCAGGGGATATAATAGGAGTCGGCCTAGAACCAGAAGGTGCTAATACGATCGAGCCGGATTCATATATTCTAAATTACAATCCATAATTGTAACATTCCTCTTATCTTAGTGGTCTAATTTTTAGGCCAAAACAACAATAGCGAGTAACAATTTTTTATAACTGTATTTAGAAATTCATTGTTTTAGCGAAGTATTTACATAAATAAGGTGTAATACGACAGTTTTGGTGTTCTTGCACATTTCTCGAAAGTCTTCAGTAGCGCTGCACAGGTGAAAATCCTTGTTTGATATGACGCGAATTCAAATAGTTTGTTTTAACAAAGACCTGTTTCAATTTTTTTTTTGAACAAATTAAACATACTTATATAATGAAAACATCAATAATATGAACGCAATAGTTAAGCACGACCTTACTTATGGAAGCGCACACCAAAGATACCCAAATATGAATCTCTGTAATTAAACCCGGTAAAGGTCCCTCGATATTCACCTACTGGTTTAGATGAAAAAAAAGTACTAAAACTACCATATTTTACTCCTCAAAAATGCAAAAAAACAACACTTTTCGAGGACAACATTGGTGAAAAATTTTCAGATAGCCGAATGACAGAACAACGAAGAATTTAGAGCGAGACAATTGACGGCTTACTTTACCTGGTTATTCCACCATGCATTAGGTGGTGATAATATAAACATGGTATTTTTCTTTGGAATATTTTTATCTATAATATTATAAAGATTTCTTAAAAATATTAAAATTTCTTCTTCATTATTATTAAATTGATATTTTAATAAATCTTCTAAAATTTCTATTGATTCTGGTATAGTATAATAGTAATTATATAAATTTCCAATCGGAGCATTAAAAACAAAATTTTGCGTTTCAATTGTTTTTAAATACCTGAATATTTCCTTAAAATTAATTTTTTTGTTGGTTTTTTGGCCTTTAGTTTGTAAAAATGTTTGTAAATTGTCGAGCTCGAGGCCATACAATATTAAATAACAAACAAAGAAAACTGTTTATTTGTATATGTTATATATTGTCGTTTTTTATTTATCGATATTTCGACTTCAATTAGAAGTCATCTTCAGGACTAGAAATACAAAAATACAAGTATTATAATAAAAAACATAAAAGTACATGTATACATTTGACTTACATCGTTGGATGTACCAGATCGACTAATTTAAAATTTGATATGACAAAAACGAAAATAAACATAAAAAGTAAACAAAAAAAGAACCGTAATTATAAACAAAATTCTTAACTAACAACAATATAGCATAAAAAGTTAAACTGTGAGCGACACCCAGAGCATAAGTATGTATTAAATTACCACCAGGTAAATGTTGTTGTATAACACTCTCAGCATTAATTTTTGCAATTTTGCTTTACCAATTGTCTGTATGCGTGAGCGCATTGGTCTGTGTCTGACTTAAAATTCATTCTTTTATCGTTGGGTGTGCTGATTATGTGAAGCATCTCCAAAATATAGCGTTTCGTATAATGTTTTTCTTGTTGTAGAATTTCTACCTCATCGAAATCCGGAGAGTGTCCAGTTGTTTTGCAATGCTGAGTGAGGGCCGTTTTGTTATCATTAGTGTGGTCCCTATTTTTTATGTTTGATTTGTGAGCGGAAATCCTTGTCTTTAGTTTGGATTTAGTTGTCCCCACATATACCTTATTGCATACGTGGGACCCGTCGCCGTTGCATTTAATTTTATATATAACGTCAGATTTCTCATATTTTCCGATTTTGCTTTTTGAATTTGTAAATATTTTTTGTAAAGTGTTGTTATATGTGAAGGCAATTCGAAAATTTTCCCTGTCGTACAAATTCGAATGCTTTATCCTATCCGACAAACCTGGTACAAAAGTGGTGGATTTATATATTTTATCTGGTTTGGCTTTCTTGTCTCTAGTCGTCTTGAAATGGCTATGTATGAATTGTTTTATAAGTTGAGCAGGAAATTCATTATTTTCAAGAACTTTTTGAATTATTTCAATATTTTCTTATGGTACATCGCGTCGCAAATTGCGAGAACACGTCTTACGAAATTTTTGGCCGTATTTACAATTGCAGACTTGTCGTGTTTCGAATAAAAGTTTAATAATCTACCGGAGGCAGTAGGCTTTCTATACCAATCGAGCGTGAGGTGGTTGTTGTTTTTTATTACCAGAGTGTCCAGAAATGGCAATTCTCCATCTTTCTCAACTTCTAACGTAAATTTTATAGATCTGTTGTATTCATTTAAGTTAGCCAGCATTTTATCAATATGGTCCGTTCTTGCAATGGCAAACATATCGTCTACATATTTAGTGAAGAGGCGTGGTTTATATGGTGTATCTTCCTCAAATTTAGTTAGCAGTTCTTCCATCACAATATCTGCTATGACCGGAGATGCCGGTGACCCCATAGGCATTCCTGCACGTTGTTCATAAATCTTATTGTTGTAGTTGAAGTACCTGTTTTCTTTAATACAAAATCGTACTACCTCAAGGAAGAGATCTTTGGTTAGATTTGTATGCTTTTTAATTTGGTTCCATTTGGACGAAATGATTTCCAAAGCATGGTCTACTGGAATGCTAGGGAATAATGAGACAACATCGAAAGAAACTAGGCTCTCATCATCAAAGACATATGTAACTTTAATTTTATTTTTAAACTCAACAGAATCTTTTACATTGTATTTTGATTCTTTGGTTATATTCATCAAAATATTTACAACGAATTTACATAGGTTTTACGATTGAAGTCGAAATATCGATAAATAAAAAACGACAATATATAACATATACAAATAAACAGTTTTCTTTGTTTGTTATTTAATATTGTATGGCCTCGAGCTCGACAATTTACAAACATTTCCTTAAAATTTAAATTGTTAATATCATTATTTATTATTTTAAACAAATTTTTATTAATATAGTCTTTTTATTTTTTTTTGCGGGGAGGCTGAAAAATGCCTAATGCCCCATAATTGCTGCCGTCGCAGCAACCGTGTGTCCGTAGACTAAAAAACAGCCCCGTTCTGGAACCGTCGCCCACCCCGGCACCACTTTCGCATTACTTCAGGGTGGCGTTCCATATTTCTCATTTTTTAAGAGCCTACTGTTGTCCCTGCGTCCAGGTTCCCGCTATTTGCTCTGAGTGTCCATTTAATCGCCACTGCTTCGCATGCGCATTTCTCTGCGCTCCCTCTCAGCATACATCAGGCGTGTCATTACTATAAATGCCATTTTGCTCACTGCAGTCCAGCAGTCTCCTGTTGCACATATGTGATATTAAATTTATCGTGGTAGGTTCTCCCCAAAGACTCCATGCAAGGTGAGTCTTTCTTCGTGGAAACGGGGGCAGTGGAATATGACGTGTTCTGCGTTTTCTAACTCCGTGGTTCACATTGGGCAATGAGGATCTTCCTCTATCCTACGCTTCCATAAATACTCTTTAAAACCGCCATGTCCACTCATTATCTGCGTGAGATGGTAGTTCAGTTCGCCGTGATTCCGCTCATTCCATTGAGATACGTTCCAAACTAGTGTGAAAGTCCAACGCCCTTTACTCGAGGCCTCCCACCGTTCTTGCCACTTAGCTATTGTTTGTGTCCTTGCTCTTTTCTTGTCTTCTTCAGATGGTCGCTCGATATTAGTGTTATACAGATCGGCCATTTCGCTTGCCAGTAAGTCCACTGGGATTTTCCGGGTTAGAACCAGGATCGCCGGACACCGTCCGATAAGCACTTGCTATTCTTAAAGAAGCAAGTCGGTACGCTGCTAAAATAAATTTTTGATGGGTCTGTTTAGATCCATACCACACTGGTGCTGCGTATAGTATTATTGAGCTGATTACTGTGGACAAAAGCTGACGTGTAGCTTCGCTCGGACCACCAATGTTAGGCATTATTCGCATAAGTGATCCATTAACTTTGGTAATTTTCTCCCCCACCGCTCTGAAGTGCTCTTTGAAAGTTAACTTATAGTCAATGTGCACTCCTAAGTATTTTAAGGAATCCTTTGAGGTGATTTGATGATCCCCGACAGTTAAGACTAACTCGTTCGCCGACCGTTTGGAGCTTACTAATACCACTTCCGTCTTTTGGCTAGCCAACTCCAGTCCCGTATTGGTCAGCCATTCCTTTATTCTTGCTACAGCGTCATTACATAATGTTTGAAGCAGGTCCAGTTTCTTGGCCACTACTACCACTGCAATATCATCAGCATATCCCACAATTTGCGTGGTTTCTGGTAGATCAATCTTTAGCATACCGTCATACATTACATTCCAAAGCATTGGACCGAGAACAGATCCCTGTGGGACGCCTCCTGTAATTTTGTACTCTTTTGCCCCTTGATCCGTGTCAAAAAGAAGTACTCTGTCTTTAAGATAGCTACCTACTATTCTGCGTAAGTAAGCTGGAGTGCCGAAGCTTTGCAGCGCTGCCATTATCTGCATCCAGTTCGCAGTGTTAAAATCATTCTTGATGTCCAACATAATCAGTGCACAGAACTTCCTTTTATTTTGGCCTCCAGAGAAGCTAGAGAAGCTATATTGACGACTGTTTGTATTGCATCTACGGTGGATCTCGATTTGCGAAATCCATATTGACTATTCGATAAGCCACCTGGTCTTTCTAGAGTCAGCTGTAGGCGCTCACTAATTATGCGCTCGAAAATCCTCCCTAGGGAATCCAGCATACAAAGTGGCCTATATGAGGATGGTTGGTCCGGCTGTTTACTACGTTTCAGCAATAGGACAAGTCTTTGTCGTTTCCACGGGCGAGGGAACATGCCTTGCATACAGGCATTAAAAAGATCAGTAAATAATGTAGCCCTAGTTGTGATCGCGGCTTTAAGGGCTATGTTTGGTACTTCGTCGGGTCCTGGGGATTTGTTATCAGCAACTCTTTTTGCAGCATCCAGTACCTCTTGCTCTGTAATTTGCGGAATTTTCGTACTTTCTAGATCCTCGCTTGGATAAGTCCAGCGATCTTGCGCCGGGAAAAGTGCTTCAACAATAATATTCATCAGTATCGGGCACGTAGGTTGCTGTGATATCGGTCCTTTAACTTTGGTCATCACAGTTCTATAGGCTGATCCCCAAGGATCTAGGTCGACATTATCCAGCAGTTCCCTAAAGCACAACTTCTTGCTCTTTTTTATGGCATTTTTAAGTGCCTTCCTTTGTGTGACATAGGTGCTGTGTAACTCCGCATATCGTGGTGATGAGCGTGCCCTCTGCGCTATTCTTCATGCTGTGCGCTGTGCTTTTCCGCGACTTCTGGGCATGGCAGCATCACATGCCATACATAGCAACTTAGTGAATTGAACCGACTGGTCTTCCGCTTGCGATTCTCGTACTATGGCGTCCTTCCAGATAATGTCAAATATTTGTGGGTCGAAAAGGTGCTGTTTCAGTTTCCTACTTTGTCGATCTCTTGCTGCTACCGTTCGTGGAGTTTCGAGCAGCTCTACGCTAATAGCTTTATGGTCGCTGTGTGTGTAGACGCTGCTTATGGACCATTTTGCTCGTCTTGCTATTTCGCTGCTAGCGAAGGTGAGATCTATAATGGATCGTGTGGTACCTGTATCGAAGGTATATATCCCTGGTTCATTTAGGAGTTCTAGCCTCAAAGAAGTAAGGCTTTCGAGAAGAACTCTCCCTGTTTCGTTGGTTCGTCTACTTCCCCACACAGATCACCATGCATTGAAGTCTCCACACACTAAAAGCGGGTGTTTACCTCGTGCTTCAATGGTGATCCCGTATATCATGTCTTCGAACTCGGCGATGGTCATGCTCGGAGGGGCATAGCAACTGAAGACGTATATACCGTTGATTTTTGCCCACGTGAATCCTGCTACCGTTGGCGTCATATTTTCCTGTGGGAGAAATTTCCCTGGTGCCCAAATTGAGGCTTTCCCTGCTGAACCTGAGTGCCAACCCTGCTCCTGACGATTTTTGTATTGTTCAGAGAGTACCACTATGTCATATCCTCCTTCATAGACTGTTTGGGATAATAGCTCTTGGGCTGCCTCGCAATGGTTTAAATTGTAATATAGTCTATATTCCAAAACCTGCAGCCTTCTCTTGAAAAGCTGTGCCACGCAGGCTTACTTATTACTCATACGCCGTGGCGCCTGGCTTTAAATATATTGTGGCGAATGTTGACATCACTCGGCTAGTTAATAATCACGCAACAACAAAAACATGAAGCAGTCACTCTTATGTACAAGGCAACGAAGAGATACCTCACACACATAGATGAAGTCATCAGCCGAAGTTGTTACGCACACATACACACGCATATATGTAGCTCAATTTCCAAGCAGGAGATATAGCAGTTCTAGAAGGCGAAACGTATAGAATTTAGTAAAAATATGCGAATGAAGCAACGGAGAGTATAAAAGAAGCGCAAGCTGAGTAGTCAGTAATCAGTTTAATTTAAATACTCTTTAGTAGCGAAGTGAAGTATAGTTGTACTACTCCTAAAGTAGTCTAATAAAGGCCATTTTGCAATACAGAATATTATCATTTATTCAACAGTTTAGCGATTCGAACGTTAGCAGAAGGTTTCAAATAAGCGGAATTTTCGTTACAATATGTAAGTCTGTCGCATTTTGGACCCGCAGATCAGTCAGTTCAACAGAAAAGCTTTAAAAAATATATTTCATCATGTATATTGGAAAGATTTTGCTTCATCCCTTGTCAAACGACAAAAGTATGGACTTTAACCTGCCTCAGTTAGCCACACAAATCGATCAGTAAAAATCACCCTCGGTTCTGAATGAACACACAGCACATACACATAGCTAAATATACACAAGCATCAATTTTGACAATACTGGCGCATGTACCTACGAACTATAAATACAGGACAAACGACAACAACAGATCAGAACGAAAATCGACACTGTCTCGAAACCAAATTTGACAAGGGCTGACGGAAAATCTTTCCAATATACATCATTTATCCATCCTGTCGGAAAATCCACAAAACAAAATAATTCAAGTGAGAAAGAGAAATGTTCATGTTTGTTAAATTTTTTATGTAAATTGTATTTTTATTTTATGTTTCTGTAATTTGTTTATAGTTCAAAGCCCTGAAGACGGTTACCATGTATAACCGAAATATATTGGTAAACTAAACTAGTTTGGAGTAGGTAGGCAATTGAAAAGTAAAGTCCTCTCCCGGCGAACGAAAATCATACTCTATAAGTCACTTATCGTACCCGTCCTGCTATATGGGGCAGAAGCATGGACCAGAACAACAGCAGATGAAGCGGCTTTGGGAGTGTTCGAGAGAAAAGTTCTTCGAAAGATTTATGGACCTCTACGCGTTGGTGATGGCGAGTACCGAAAAAGATTTAATGATGAGCTGTACGAGCTATACGCAGACATCAACATAGTCCAGCGAATTAAAACGCAGCGGCTGCGCTGGCTATGCCATGTTAGGTGAATGAAAGATGATGCTCCGGCCAAGAAAGGGTTTCTATCGGAACCCGCCTATGGAAGCAGAGGTAGAGGGCGGCCCCCACTCCGTTGGAAGGACCAGGTGGAAAACGATTTAGACTCCCTTGGTGTGACAAATTGGCGCCGGTTGGCGGAGCGAAGGAGCGACTGGCGCGCCTTGTTGGACCGCCATAACCGTTTAGACGGTTAAGCGCCAATTAAGTAAGTAAGTAAAGAAGAAACAATTTTTGATTTTTTAATACTAAAAATTGGATCTAAAGTCGGTTAAACAAATACCTTATCAAAATAATTCAAAATATATTTCATTAACAAATAAATTAAGCTCATTCAGATTCCACTGCCTGTCTGCCTAAAGGTCTCACAGAGAATCGTGCACACAAGACATTAATTTTAAATAAACTCAAAAATAGCTGAAAAAGAGCTAACCCAAGCTAGCATATATTCTATAATATGTCTGTTTGTATGTAGGTTTCTATTCATTTAAATTCCAATGCTAATTAAGTTCATTTCGAATTCTTAAAAAACAAGCGAATGATTAATTTAGTCATATAAAAAAGGTTGAAAAGAAAATTGATGTGGTTATCTCATTAAGATCACAGCTTGTGGTTAGCGGTAAGCGGTGGGTGATTAGTTTGCGTGTTTTGCAAATATTTAAGACATGTAAATGACCGCAAATCTAGACATAAGAAAAACAAATCATTATAAATGTATAACAACAAAAATAAGTAAAAATTGAAAATGTCTTTGAAGACAGCCCGTTTGCGAATGGCTAGCAGAAAAGGCGGCGCTTATCGCATAAATATAAAAACATTGACAGACGTAGCGGCAGACGGACTGGCATACGGACAGTTAACTGAGGGTGAAGTAAAGAACTAGACATTATACATATCTACGAACAAAATTATGTAGTGAGTAAACTTAAAAGAAAATGTAGTCTAGCTGATTTAGAACTTTTTGTGTTAGGCATTTCACTCACTTTGGTCTATGAAATACGTTTATAGTTTCAAGTCTCTAGCGTTTTCTAGGAAGTTATATGAAAATCGATCGAAATATTCAAAATCTGGTAGGTAATTATTTCGACCCTTGCGCCACATATCGATATTTGTTGCATTGTGTCGGTACTCTGCATTAAGTGTGAGCTTACAAGTTTGTAGCTCAAAGGAAAGTTTCATGAAACTTCAACGCAAGATAAACTTTCTAATTATCTCAATCCTTGCGCCACTTAGCGGACGTTTTTTCTCCTTTTTTACTTTTTAACGATGCCCTGATAAGGCCGTTGAACGCTCAGATTTCGTTAAACGCATCTATACGAAAAACTTCGTTATGTCTTGGCTATTAAGACTCAAAAACATTCGACTTTAAACACACACGCCTATGTTCCTAATCCACAGGTGACGCAACGGCTACGTCAAAGTAACGCAGAATAAATTCAAAATCTTACGTTATGCTGGCGTTGTCAATTTACTTCTTTGCAGCTCTCAAATTTTGCTCAAATTTTTTCAATAATTTTATTCAATACGTAAAAATACATACATATTAGGGCGGGTCGATTTAAAAATCGCTCATTGCTCTGTGAAAATCGTATTCTAGGGATCAAAATAAGAAACTTTGCCGAAGGAACCATACCTCTAAAACGAATTTTGATGTCCCCCCCCCCCCCCCCCCCCCCCCAATTTGGGTCGAACTTTTGGGTAGGGGCAAATTTTGAAAACTCCCACTTTGACCCATTTAGAGTGCTCCAATCGAGTCCAAATGTATGACCGACCCACTAACTTTGGAGGCCCGACCCACCGATGCCAGTGGCACACCCCCTGGAACCCCCCTAGGCGATTTTTTGAAATGTTTGTATGGTGAACTCCCAGGGGGGTTCCAGGGGGTGTGCCACTGGCATCGGTGGGTCGGGCCTCCAAAGTTAGTGGGTCGGTCATACATTTGAACTCGATTGGAGCACTCTAAATGGGTCAAAGTGGGATTTTTCAAAATTTGCCCCTACCCAAAAGTTCGACCCAAATTGGGGTGGGGGGACATCAGAATTCGTTTTAGAGGTATGGTTCCTTCGGCAAAGTTTCTTATTTTGATCCCTAGAACATGATTTTCACAGCGCAATGGGCGATTTTTTTGCCTCCCCACAAATCGACCCGCCCTAATACATATGTATGTAGTTTCTTTCTTGAACTGAAAGGTTTGTAATTTACATTTTTAGCATGATGAAAAATAAAAATTTTAGTTTTCCTTTTAGTTCATTGTCACAAGAAAACTTTCGACATGCTATCTTTCAAAGTGACTCCAGCGATAAAACTGCGCAAAAGTTGAACGTGTTCGGGCCTTAAAAGTATCTCGATCCCTGCTCCATATAGTCGAATTTTTTATTCCTAATATTTCAGTTTAATATAACTTCAAACTTTAAGTCTGTAGATTACCGAGAAGTTACTTAAAAACCGATAGGATATTTCCCGTAGGATATTTTTAATTATTTCGACCAGTGTGCCACCTAGCGGAATTTTTTTTCTCGCTTTGTTACATTGCCACGCAGCCTTGGTGTAAGTGTGAGGCGATAGAATGAGAAGTTACATGAAAGTCGATCGCAAAACGCTACATGATCTTTGTGGATTTTTTAAGATCTCTAAAAATCTCGAACGTTGCTCCGTCTAGTAGAATTTTTAGATCCAAAAGAATTATGCTCCAATCTTCAAGTTTCTAGCTCACCGGGAAGTTTGTTTTAAATATCACGATCCCTATTGTATTGTCATCGGCATCAGAAGTATTTTGAAGAAGATCCGACTCAGATAGTTTGCCATCTGGCAACAGTAGCAAAAGGTTGAGAAGAAAAACGCATCCTTCGGTGAATAAAACCGGCATTCGTTGTGTCGAAATAGGAATAGTTAGTTGATGTGGAACTGGTCTGTCCGAGAAGACCTCACTTAGGGTGAGGACATAAGAATAAAATAAAAACGTACAGCGGAAAGCTTATACGGGTAATTCTTCCTCTTCTTGTGGTGATAAAGAGAATACCCGAAAGCTTTGGGGAGTAATTTTAATCGATGTTGATAGTTCTTTACCGTATATCTATCCGGTACGTTCTATTAAGGTAATAGCTCGACCATGTAGGGAACGATTTTTTATTTTACATTAGACCTTATAAGTCAATCAACTCCCTTCCTCCGTGAAGAACTTAGGGTTGCCAGAACCTCTTCTGTTAAATATATAGGAACCGCCAAGGGTAGGTGTTGGTTGACAATAGGATTAAAGAAGGTAAAAACTACGCTGACAACCTCTTGAGGGGTTTGTGCTACACTTGAGCTGGTGCTAGTTCAAAGGTGCTAGTTTCAAAGCATACGAAACCTATATCCTGCAAAGAACTACCAACAAACGATAACACATCTTTAAACATTGAGGGAATACCTCTATCGTTACGAGAAGTTACGAGAAGAACAACAAAAAAATGGGAAACTCGAGACTGATCCACGATTAACATGCCTATCATCTCTCACTCAATCGAGCCCTTCCCGCAATTTAAGTGTAACCAACAAAAATACATATATTAGTTTTTTGCTGAAAACCGATAGTTTTGCATGATTTGAATCATCTCACAAATTTTTATAATGAAGAATAGTACCGTTATCAAGCTAAATCAAAAAGAAATTTTAGTGTAAGTGAATTTTGAGGTTTGTTTACTTTTTTTGTGACCGCAAATTGCTACTTACCTCAAAAGTGCTTCTCTGTGGTATCTTACGAGTAATGTTTATTTTCAATTTTATCGTGTATATTTATATTTTTCGCAAAAGCGCTTGTTGCAATTATACTGTATATGCATGATTTAAGCAACCATTTTGAAAAAAGAAAAAAATATGGCTGAAAACGAAAATATATATTTTAGATTGATACAAATCATTTCTGCTTAAGTTCGTGTAATCCAATAAAATTGTTTTATTATTTTAATATGGAGCTTGTTCGGCCGGGGTGCGTCTCCTCCTGGAGGTAGGTGGGCGCACCGGGCTCGATCTCAGTGGGAATAGGTGTATGGAATAGAAAATAAGCAAATAGACGAGATTTCTCGTTATAATATATGTGGTTTATTGTATAACTATATGAATTAGTCGGTTACAATATTACCTGAATTTATTGTGATCAGAACGGCAGAGATCGTTGGCGGCAGATGCGTGCTGTACGGCTGTTGAAATCCAAGAGGCCGGTTGTATAGCAAGCTACAACCGTTGACCCGCAAAATCCTCCGTTTTGGAGGGGAAAGGCACCGACACATCAACCCCGACATGCATATGCATGAGTGCTGACAAAAAACACACATACACGTACATGTACATGCATGCCCATGCATGTGGCGGTGATGGTGTGGGTGGTTACAAATTAATTCGAGTATCGATTCGCAGGGTTGCATTGGGGGGATCGCAGACAGATGGGGAAAAAGTTAGGCATCCTGCCTAAACAGAGCTTTTACAAAATAAGGTGATTAATTATTTTATATTATCTTTAAAATAAAATAACAAAACTGTATTTTTATACCAATGAACGATCAAGAATAACTCACTGGTGCCATATAGCGATACTGAGTCTGAAAAGACATATTCTGGGGAATTAGAAAACGAGATATGTGTTGGAACAAGAGGGTACAAGAAGAAACGAAAACTTCCTAAAAGACTTCGGGGTAAAAAACGATAGCTGTATGAAGTTAAACCAAATCCCTGCGTAGGTAAAAAGTGTGGAAACAAGTGTTCTGAAAAGCTTAGTGAGCATGATCGGTTGGTGCTAAATGAACACTTTTGGGGCTTAGGCAACAAGATACTACAAAGAGATTGGCTTCTATCACTTAATATTTCCGTAAACATCTTAGTATGTGTTAGAAAAAAACATAACTCTTCAAATACCTCTTGCCTGACCAAAAAAAGACCTCCTCCTCATAATAAGTCTGACGAAATAAATGTGGCTCTTTTGAAATCATTCATTGAACACCTACCAGCAGTTCCTTCCCACTATTGTAGGAACAAAAGTACTAAGTTATATCTTCCACAGTACTTTCGAAACGTGCCAACTTTGTATAGGTGTTACATGCAGCACTTGATAAATACAAATCAGGAGCAAGCTAAGTTATCCCTAAGAGTTTTTCGTACCATTTTCAAAAATGAATACCATATAGGCTTCCATTTGCCAAAAAAGGACAAATGCATTATTTGTGAGAAGTATAAGATGAAATTCGGACAGAGAAGCATAAAACCTTTTACAACAAACTGAGGAACATAAAATGCACATACGGGACAGAGATAAATCAAAAAAAATTTTCTTAGAGGACCAAAGAAAAAGCAAATAAATGCGACGTATACCTGCGCCAGCTTCGACCTTCAGAAATTATTGAATACACCACAAGGAAAAAGCGTAAACCTTTTCTATTCAAGAAAATATGCTTTTTATAATGAAAGGGTGAATCGGATGGAAAACGTGGATGTAACGAAATTTCCAGTGCAATTTTCCAATACTTAAAGTATCGTGGATGAAAGGGGGACTCATTCTGATATAAGTCTATATTGTGATAGTTGTGTTGGGCAGAACAGGAACAGAGCTATGCAAGCAATGATAATATATTTCTTAGAGAAGGCTGCTAACATAAAACGCATTAAATTAACTTACCTGTTGCCTAGGCATACCGTGATGCCAGTGGACTCCATACATATCACTATTGAGTCTTTTATTCGCGATAGAAATGTTTGGGCTCCAAGTGAATGGTATACAATTATTCCGAACGCAAGAACTATACCAGAAAATTATACATGCATTTCAATTCATAATTCGGATTTTAAAGATTGGAAAACATTTTCTCAAGCTTTGCTTCCAGCTTCAGTTAAAATATCATTTACGTCTTTGCATTGCGCTATCTTCGAAAAAAATTCTCCATTGCACAGTGTTTCGTGTAGAACAAGCTAGCTGGACATAATTATTTTATGAGATTTTCCGTTTCATATGCAGTCATTTATTACAACTACGTCATTTTTTTCAGCCATATGTTCTTTTTTTTATTTTTTTTCCAAAATTTTACTTCATATGCATACATTTGCTTATTTCATATACAGTAACTAATGTGAATAAGTGACATAGATCAAAAAAAATTTAAAGGACTTAAGAATATTACTTTATTGTACTTAAATTGAACGGAATACAAATCTCAATACTCTAAAAAATTCTAAAAATTCGGAAAAAAATTAAAATTTTTTATGAAAATTCGTCGAATTTTTATACTCAGTTGAGCAGAGCTCACAGAGTATATTAAGATTGATTGGATAATGGTTGGTTGTACATATATAAAGGAATCGAGATAGATATAGACTTCCATATATCAAAATAATCAGGATCGAAAAAAAATTTGATTGAGCCATGTCCGTCCGTCCGTCCGTCCCTTAACACGATACCTTGAGTAAATTTTGAGGTATCTTGATGAAATTTGGTATGTAGGTTCCTGAGCATTCATCTCAGATCGCTATTTAAATTGAACGATATCGGACTATAACCACGCCCACTTTTTCGATATCGAAAATTTCGAAAAACCGAAAAAGTGCGATAATTCATTACAAAAGACCGATAAAGCGATGAAACTTGGTAGATGAGTTGAAATTATGACGCAAAATAGAAAATTAGTAAAACTTTGGACAATGGGCGTGGCACCGCCCACTTTTAAAAGAAGGTAATTTAAAACTTTTGCAAGCTGTAATTTGGCAGTCGTTGAAGATATCATGATGAAGTTTGGCAGGAACGTTACTCTTATTACTATATGTACGCTTAATAAAAATTAGCAAAATCGGAGAAGGACCGCGCCCACTTTTAAAAAAAATTTTTTTTTAAAGTAAAATTTTAACAAAAAATTTAATATCTTTACAGTATATAAGTAAATTATGTCAAGATTCAACTCCAGTAATGATATGGTGTAACAAAATACAAAAATAAAAGAAAATTTAAAAACGGGCGTGGCTCCGCCCTTCTTCATTTAATTTGTCTAGGATACTTTTAACGCCATAAGTCGAACAAAAATTAACCAATCCTTTTGAAATTTGGTAGGGGCATAGATTTTATGGCGTTAACTGTTTTCTGTGAAAATGGGCGAAATCGGTTGATGTCACGCCCAGTTTTTATACACAGTCGTCCGTCTGTCCTTCCACATGGCCGTTAACACGATAACTTGAGCAAAAATCGATATATCTTTACTAAACTCAGTTCACGTACTTATCTGAACTCACTTTATCTTGGTATGAAAAGTGAACGAAATCCGACTATGACCACGCCCACTTTTTCGATATCGAAAATTACGAAAAATGAAAAAAATGCCATAATTCTATACCAAATACGAAAAAAGGGATAAAATATGGTAAGGTAATTGGATTGTTTTATTGACGCGAAATATAACTTTAGAAAAAACTTTATAAAATGGTTGTGACACCTACCATATTAAGTAGAAGAAAATTAAAAAGTTCTGCAGGGCGAAATAAAAAACCCTTAAAATCTTGGCAGGTATTACATATATAAATAAATTAGCGGTATCCAACAGATGATGTTCTGGGTCACCCTGGTCCACATTTTGGTCGATATCTGGAAAACGCCTTCACATATACAACTACCACCACTTCCTTTTAAAACTCTCATTAATACCTTTAATTTGATACCCATATCGTACAAACTCATTCTAGAGTCACCCCTGGTCCACCTTTATGGCGATATTTCGAAAAGGCGAATACCTATAGAACGAAGGCCCACTCCCTTTTAAAAATACTCATTAACACCTTTCATTTGATACCCATATCGTACAAACAAAGTCTAGAGTCACCCCTGGTCCACCTTTATTGCGATACCTCGAAAATGCGTCCACCTATAGAACTAAGGCCCACTCCCTCTTAAAATACTCATTAACTCCTTTCGTTTGATACCCATATTGCACAAACGAATTCTAGAGTCACCCCTGGCTCACCTTTATGGCGATATCTCGAAACGGCGTCCACCTATAGAACTAAGGCCCACTCCCTTTTAAAATACTCATTAACACCTTTCGTTTGATGCCCATGTTGTGCAAACAAATTCTAGGGTCACCCCTGGTCCACCTTTATGGCGATATCTCGAAACGGCGTCCACCTATGGAACTAAGGATTACTCCCTTTTAAAATGCTCATTAACAACTTTCATTTGATACCCATATCGTACAAACGCATTCTAGAGTCACCCCTGGTCCATCTTTACGGCGATATCTCGAAAAGGCTTCCATCTATAGAACTTAGGTCCACGCCCTTTTAAAATACTCATTAATACCTTTCATTTGATACCCATATCGTACAAACGCATTCTAGAGTCAACCCTGATCCACCTTTATGGCTATATCCCTAAATGGCGTCCACCTATAGAACTATGGCCCACTCCCTCATAAAATACTCTTTAATGCCTTTCATTTGATACACATGTCATACAAACACATTCCAGGGTTTCCCTCGGTTCATTTTCCTACATGGTTATTTTCCCTTAGGTTGCCACCATAGCTCTCAACTGAGTATGTAATGTTCGGTTACACCCGAACTTAACCTTCCTTACTTGTTTAAATATAATTTAGTTTTTGTTATAGATCGTGACAAATTTTCTTATGGGAAATTAGTTAAAATAAATTTGCGAAAGCGAAAATTGTAAGAATTATCCAAAAAGGGGTGTCTACTTATTTATGTGAGTCACTGTACATATGTACATACATATTTTGTATTTATTTGAGTATTTATCCTGGCACTACAATTTTTACAGTTATTTAACAGTACCAGTCAGGAATGTAAAAGTGAATTACAATAATAATAATAACAATGTAAATAATTAAATTAATTATGTGAAAATTACTTATTACAAAAACTTAAAAGTAAAGTATCATACAAAGTAGAAAAGACAATAGATTTAAATTAAATAAAACCTGATCCAACAAAAAGTTATAGGGTAGGTTATCTTTTATAATTATGGTTGATGTTGTTTTTATTTTTATTTTCGGCCTTTCAAAAGTTATATCAAGAAGAATTTCCGAGCTCTAGGCCACACATATATATTAGTAATAAAAATGCAATTGATTATACCATATATGTTGTATTTATTTATTTTGTCGATATTTCGATTTCAATTAGAAATCATCTTCTGGGACTTGTGAATGCATCTAATCATTTTACTAACCATTGGAATGACTATCCGGTGCATGCGTTCAACTTGCCCATTGCCACGGGGAACACCAGTTGGTATCAACAAATTCTGTATACCTTGGTTAATACAATATTGCTTAAACTGATTACTAGTAAATGCTGTCGCCCTGTCTGTAACTATACGTCTTAGATTTCCAAAAGTTATTGCTTGTTTACGCAAACATTCTACTACTTCTTCGGACCCTGTCGATTTTGTGGGATACAACCATACAAATTTAGAAAAACTATCTACAACTACAAGAATGTGGTTATACTTCTTTCTAGTTTCTGATAAAGGGCCAACGTGATCTATATATGTTCCAAGTGGTTCTGAAGTTTTGTCAATTGGCGTTAACAATCCTTCTTTCTTGCCAGCTTTGGCGTCCATAATTATACATTCGATACAAATTTTCACTATTTTGCCAACCTTTTGGTTTAACTTTGGAATAAAATACCGATTTTGCAATAGTTCCTGTGTTTTTTTAGTCCCTATATGACCCTGCCTATGCGCTATTTTAATAATTTCATCCTCCAAATCTGTTGGAACTACTAAAAGCTCTTTATTCGGGTCTTTATACAAAATTCCATTCTTCTCGAAATAATCTTCGTAAACATCTTTTTCAAGTATTTTCTTCACTACTCTAATCCATTCATCCCTACTCTGTGCCTGTTCAAGTCTAACTTTTAATGAATTCTCAACTAGTAGCAAACAATAAACGCGACTGAGAGGATCCACATGTTTCATCTGAGTTCCACCTCTATGTTCAACGGAATAATCAAATTGTTGTAGGTACATTGACCACCTCATCACCCTATCTGGCATGTCCTTTTTATTCATAGTCACAGCAAAAGCATTACAGTCAGTGACTATCTTAAAGCGAATATCCTTAAGATACACACGCCATTTCTTTAATGCCTTAATAATAGCTAAAACTTCCAACTCATATAAACAATATTTTTCCTCACAAGCTGTGGTTTTACGACTTAAATATTGTACAGGATGAAAATTTTGATCTTCTGAATCTTTTTGCATCAGTACTGCACCATAGCCATATTTTGAAGCATCCGTATGTATTTCCGTTATAGCATTTGGATTATATAATTTAAGAGCAGGAACTACCACCATCCCATGTTTCAACTCCTTAATAGATGAAAACTGATCATCACCCATTACCAATTTCACATCCTTTCTAAGCAAATCTGACAGAGGTTTTGCTATTTCTGCGTATTTATTAATAAACCGTCTAAAATAAGACGTTAGCCCCAAAAATCGTTGCAACTCTTTCCTATTCTTTGGAATTGGAAAGTCACGTATTGCTTTTGTTTTACATTTGGAAGGTAAAATCTTACCATCTTTGATTATATAACCTAAAAATGAAATTTGTTCTGCGAGAAACTGACACTTTGCCCACTTAATCTTTAATTCATATTTCATAGCAACATCTAAGACCCTTTTAAATTTATTAATTCCTTCATCGATATCCTTGGCTGGAATCACGATATCATCCATAGAAAAAATTATTACTGTACCATCTTTTAATAAATCACGAAATACTGCCTGAATGTATCGGCAAAACACTGCAGGAGAGTTACAAATCCCAAATGGCACATAAAAAAATTCAAATTGCCCACAGTGTGTAACAAAAGCCGTATACTTACGTGAATTCGATTCTATAGGCACATGGAAAAAACCATTAGCTAAATCCAATGTAGTAAAAATATTTGCACCTTGCAACTGCTCTAGAACTTCGTCTATCAGGGCCATAGGAAAATTGTCCCGCACTATCTTTTCATTTATTTTCCTATAATCACAACACAGACGTTTAGTTCCATCTTTCTTAGGGACTAGAACTACTGGAGCTGCATACTCAGATGTGCTCGGAACAATTATCCCATCTTTTAACCAGACATCGATTTGCTCATCAATATATTTCCTATCACCAAAAGACACCCTACGCGGAGATTGATAAACAGGAATATCATCCTTTACAACAATTTTCATCTCAATTGGAGACATCTCATATTTGTTTGGCTTGAAATCATCAATTAAATTTTATATTATAAATGCAGTTGGCTTTGGAAGATAAGTTAGATCTATTTTAGGAACTTCACACTCAATATTATTGCACAACAATGTACAAAATTCTTGAAAAAGATTATTTTGTTTAGAGTTATCAAAATTATTAACTGACTTTTCCCCTTGCGATGATTCTAGTAACCCCTTCTTTTTAAACGTTACACCTGATTGTCCGATAATCATGTCAATTTTCTCAAAAAGACTACTGCCTAATATTACTGAAAATACTGTATCTTTCTCCCTCACAACGTAGAAAGTTACTTTCACAATAATATCATCGAGCTTCACGTCCGTATCAAAAGAACCAACTGTTGTTATTCTACCTTCCCCAATGCCACTTAACTGAACTATCTCGTTATCTAATTCAATATTCCCAATCGTTCTTAAGGTATCATATCGAATAATACAAAGCTCACTTCCAGTATCAACCAATGCATTAAAAATATTACCCCCTATGTCGATATCCGTGAAAATCATATTCTTTTCCTATTTCGTTTCAAGACTGTTTTCTCAAGAGTATTTACCTGTTCATTTCTCGCTGACTTTATTGTCTGATTTCCTTTACAATCTTTTGCGAAATGTCCCTTTTGTTTACACTTAAAACAAATTATTCCCGTTTCACTACAACCCTTCGCTAAATGAGATTCAGAACCACACTTGAAACACATTCTTTTCCCCTCTTTTGATTTATCTTCTAACATTTTAAGACTATTCGATGAATTATTTTTGTTTGACGACAAATAAGATCCCCGAATTTTCTCATAAACCCGAATCTTTTCTAATACCTATCTCAATCAAGGCATAAAGGTACTCATTAAGACTTTCTTTTGACCGTTTTTGCCTTTGTATTAATATTTTATGTACTTCTGCCACACTCAACTGTTTCCCGAATTCATCAATTAATTTCTCTCTTAATGCAATCCAGCCTCTTACAGATACTAAACCTCTTACAAATATCTTGGCTGCACCCCGCAACAATTGCTTTGCATACACAAATTTTTGCAAATCATCCCAACCCACTGTGTCGGCAACATCTTCAAATTCCCGAACCCAATGGTTAACATCATAATGATCGTCTCCAGAGAACGAATTTACACTATCCTGAATATCTCGCAATGTAAAATTAACTTTTATAGAATTCCTACTCAATTGCCTATCTGCAATTGCTTCAACAAAATCTGAGTTTGACGACTCATCATCAGTCTCACTCACTCCAAAATGATCCATTAAACGGTTACAAAGAGTTTGCTTCCGCCCTACCGTATCTAAATTTAACTCTCTCAATTTATCTCTCAATTCCACAACAGTCATGGAGCGTATAGATTGTACATCCATATTCAATTACTAATAAACATTCAATTTAAACAAACCCACAAAATAAAAATTTTGATTATAGTACGCACAAATTAAAGTTACAAACCTATTTCAAGCAAAAGTATTTCATACAAAATTACGTACTGAGGCATTTCTCTAAATAAAAGCGTGACATGAAAAAAAATAAAATTATATTCAAATAAAAACAATCATAAATATCTGAAATCATCTGCTTTCAAACTCCAGTCAGCTTTTTGATTGATGTTTACTTCCAATATTGTGTTACTTCATGTTGATATTTACTTATTTGATGATTGCTTTTATATTTATTTATATTTGTTTCCTCTTTTAATTTGTCCTTTTATCAAAAAATGTTTGTTTCTCTCTATTTAATTTCAAACCTTTTTGTAATATTTCATCATTTAAACATGTTATCTTCTTTTCACAACAGTCTTAACTGATTCAATTCTTTTATTTTTTACATTTCCATTGCAATTTTTTTATTGTTTACTATTTCCATTCCATTCACTTATTTTTAAATTATTGTTTCAAAACAACAAAACAAAATTGTTTTATTTCTTGTTCGCTCTTTCACATGCTCTTTTCTTGCTTTAAAAATTTTCTTTTGAGTTCATTGACACAATATTTTACCTTGTTATGCAATAGACAATTTCTACTTAGCTTTTCCACTATAGTCTTTCTTTTAGTGTGTTTATGATGCACGAAATAAATTTTCGTATTTTCAAAGAAAATCCTTTAAACATGCTATTTTACTTGACAATTGCTTTAGTACTTTTCTTCAAATCGAATATTCACTTTATTCTCTGCAACATTCAATTGCCTCTATACACACACTTACACAAATATATCGCATGCTACAAGCCTGATTTTCATTATGTGCTGATTTTTCAATTTGGAGCACCCTTTTTTCTAAGGTTATGTCTCCCAATTTTAAACAACTTTTCCTGTGATTATGTCGCACTCATTATTAAATTAACATTATGTTCAACTGGCACTTTTCTTGGACGCACCACATTTCCCGAATCGAGTTCATTTAATATATAATTAAAATATTCTGACTTTGGCACAATTGGACGAGCCCCCAATTATGTGGGATTTAATCAATAGCGTGAATAAATGATAAGATATTTTATATTTTTCCCCATTTAATTTTAAACGATTTATTTAAAACATTCTTTAAAACATTTCATTATTTTAAAAACCTTAAAATTCAATTTAAAATTTTCAAAAATTTAAATTTTATAAATTATTTCTTTTTAATGTCACCGTCGATGTGCCTCGCTTTTAAAATTTTCTTTTCAAACTGAAAAAAAAAAATGATTTGTGTTTCAAAAGCTAACTCGATTGTTTTTCGATGAAATAGATTTAAAATTATCAAGTGTTTCATTCAACAAGTAGTTTGAATAAAATAAGTTAATTAAATTTGAGATGGCACTCATAATAACTATATCCTACATATATGTGTGGCCTAGAGCTCGGAAATTTTTATAATTATGTTATTATTCGCTATCATCACTTTCATTGGATGAGTCACTTGTGGAGTAGTCATGAACATCAGCAACACTACTGTGAAAGCTTGAAACAAATGGGGTATTTATTGACTCCTCAACATTATCGGGGGACAGTAAATTTAAGACTTCTGAAGTCAGACTTTTAAATTTTTTCTTAGGTATCTCCCTAAAACTGTTAACTAAAGGATCCGACGTTATAAGCAACTTATTCATAAGATCTCTATTCGTGGCTTCACGCGACTGCTTTTGTGTGTTTTCAGCCCTGAATCGTCTTAAATCTTTGTTACGGGCTTCCTGTGCTTCCTCGGAAAGTTGACCAATAGGTAAAATTGCTGATTTTATAATATCAGTACTATGCACTAAGAATTTATGAACTGTAACAGGCATATTATACCATGGATAGAGATCTATGTATAGTTTTTTAGTCTGGACCGCAAATTTTTCAAATTTTTGGATATTTATATTGTACCCAGATGCTAATGCGCGAAGGAGAGTGTCGAATCTTTTGATGAGCGTTACATCCAATTCCGTAATCTCAGCACTAGCCTCAGAATTTTCGAAAAACCTACGAGCAGTGTTGCCGTCATTGGTATTGCCGAAACCTGGTTTTGGTTTATCTTCATCAATCCATTGTATGTACCGGTTTTTATGCCTTGATGACTGGTGCGGTAGGTTGTGGCAGGTTGAAGTCAATGATCTTCGCCTTTTTGCTTTTGGTGTGATCTTGTTGACCTTGCGCGTTTATTTTTGTATGTTTTATGGCTACGTGTTTGTTCCCTGTACCAGGGAATTGGTTTTGCCGTTTGTAGATCAGCTTTAAAGGTTCAAATATCTCGTCGGAGCTGGTACGTACATACATCCTATTTGATATGTAGAGATAACTAAATCTACAAAAAAAAAAAATTTAAAATAGATGTGCAAAGAATTCGCAATGGTTTTTTCTTTCGACTATTAGAGAATACTTGCGACTGTAACATATGTAAAATTAAGCCCGGATGTCCGCGGATGTATGTAACTTTTTTGTCCCTAAAGTTAAAAATATAGGGAAAAAATACCTTTTCTTCTTAATAACGGAATGTTAAATATATTGAAAATACTCTAATTGTGAAAGAATTACTATTAAACAATTTTACTTACCTTCGAGCTTAGAATCCATCAAAAAAATTATGTAAAAGTGTTCACTTAAAAGAAATATGAATCTTAATATTCAACAAGAATTTTGCAAATTAATCAATGCATTTTACGGCCACTCCTGCCTTCTTACTTCAATTACTCAATATATATGAGCAAAAATATCAAAAAAAAAAAAGCAAAAATCCCGTTATTTTGTTTGTTTTCTTTCATTTCTCATTACACTTTTCTTGGAATAAGAACTTTGTTTTTGTCCAGCTAGCTTGTTCTACACGAAACACTGTGCATTGGTTAAACTATACTATGGTTATTTTGACGATAGCGAAAAAAAGGTATTGTGCGGTCAAGACGAAATTGTCTCATATTTAGTAAGGGTCCTGTTACCTTGTATGATCACTTACACATTTCATCTTCAAAATATAACGACCTAACAGCTCTTTGCGAAAATAATATCATACAAAAACAATTTCACTATGAATATATTAGCTTATCCCATACTGGAAAGATAATAGATAGATTGCCTGAGACAGACAAAGGTGACTGAATTATTTTGTTACAACAATACTGTTTAATATATTGTGTTCAAATTTGGAATTGTATAAGTTTCCTTTAATTTCAAATGTATGTATGTACTAAAAAATTACAATAAATACGAAAAATATAATTGAATAACTTAAAATTTAAGGTAACCAACAAAATAGTGTTTGGAAAGTGAGCAAACATGACAGCAAAAAAAAAATGTAAGTACAGAGAACAGGACTTTCGGTACAGTGTCGTCAAAAACCGAAGTCTTAATTGTAGGCTCAAGAAATATTTTATACACATACCAGATTTCATGATAGTATCTATTTTTTGTCAGAAGATAATTACGACAAGTAAGGAAAAATCACCATGTAGGAAAATGAACCTAGGGTAACCCTGGAATGTGTTTGTATGACATGTGTATCAAATGGAAGGTATTAAAGAGTATTTTAAGAGGGAGTGGGCCATAGTTCTATAGGTGGACGCCATTTAGGGATATCGCCAAAAAGGTGGACCACGGCTGACTCTAGAATTTGTTTGTACGATATGGGTATCAAATGAAAGGTGTTAATGAGTATTTTAAAAGGGAGTGGGCCTTAGTTTTATAGGTGGACGCCTTTTCGAGATATCGCCATAAAGGTGGACCAGAGGTGACTCTAGAATTTGTTTGTACGATATGGGTATCAAATGAAAGGTGTTAATGAGTATTTTAAAAGGGAGTGGGCCTTAGTTTTATAGGTGGACGCCTTTTCGAGATATCGTCATAAAGGTGGACCAGGGGTGACTCTAGAATTTGTTTGTACGATATGGGTATCAAATGAAAGGTGTTAATGAGTATTTTAAAAGGGAGTGGGCCTTAGTTTTATAGGTGGACGCCTTTTCGAGATATCGCCATAAAGGTGGACCAGGGGTGACTCTAGAATTTGTTTGTACGATATGGGTATCAAATGAAAGGTGTTAATGAGTATTTTAAAAGGGAGTGGGCCTTAGTTCTATAAGTGGACGCCTTTTTGAGATATCGCCATAAAGGTGGACCAAGGGTGACTCAAGAATGTGTTTGTACGATATGGGTATCAAATTAAAGGTACTAATGAGGGTTTTAAAAGGGAGTGGCCCTTAGTTGTATATGTGAAGTCGTTTTCTAGATATCTACCAAAATGTGGACCAGGGTGATCCAGAACATCATCTGTCGGGTACCGCTAATTTATTTATATATGTAATACCACGAACAGTATTCCTTCCAAGATTCCAAGGGCTTTTGATTTCGCCCTGCAAAACTTTTTCATTTTCTTCTACTTAATATGGTAGGTGTCACACCCATTTTACCAAGTTTTTTTCTAAAGTTATATTTTGCGTCAATAGACCAATAAAATTACTATGTTTCATTCCTTTTTTTGTATTTGGTATATAATTATGGCATTTTTTTCATTTTTCTTAATTTTCGATATCGAAATTGTGGGCGTGGTCATAGTCGGATTTCGGCCATTTTTAACCCCAATATAAAGTGAGTTCAGATAAGTACGTGAACTGAGTTTAGTAAAGATATATCGATTTTTGCAAGCTTTTCATGATCGGGTGGGTAGCAGTAAAGTTATTCACGAAAATAAAGCCTTCTGGTCTGGGCAGACGCCACAATCTATCGGAGGGTTAAATCTGCCGCCTCGGTCGCTGAGATGATCAGCAAAATTTTATTTTATCGAACAATGTGAGAAGGATAAACTCTAGCCAACTTTATCTGGAGTTTAAAGTTGCACTGAAAAACTGAGCTTTTATGTATTGGATAAAACAAAAACAAATTTTATCTGTGACTATTTATAATGACATTCCATTTTGAACCCCTCCTCAAGACCCCTTAGCAGCCGCTGATCGGGACCAACATGTTTTATACCTATAATCGTGATGTTACCGTTTGAAGAGGTGAGAAAAAAAAATACAACTCTTTTAATTTTAAGCACCACCCTAATATGAAAAAACTAAGATTGATTGTTTTTGGAGACATTTAGCTAAAGATATTAAGAAGTAAAATACATACTGGCTTTACGAAGAAAAATTTAGTAACAACATATCTACATAAAAAAAAAGTTTTTTGATTGACCGTTTGGGTGATTGGACGCCCACAACTATAAGGTCAATAGAATTGAGATTAATAACCTTTTTGCTATATAATTTGTTTTTGTGTGACTTGATGCTCGTAGACGTAAATGGTTTTACACATTCAAGCATATACACCTCCACTTGTATGCACTATCATAATACCCACTACTTATATATATGCGCATGTATTTAGTATACTCATATGCGTTTTATGCGCTTTTGTTGTTTGCAAATAAACAAAGGATTTGACAAAAATATATTTATTGAATAATCAAAAACTTTGTGTGGTCCTACAAACTTATACCTTATACGGACATATGTAACGCCATATTTTGCAAAGTATTAGCAGTTTCCATACGTCACTTTGCTGCAAGTAATAAATGTTTGAGAACAACACTAGGCAACAGGGCATGCAGAGGAAATAGAAAATAGTCACACACTCATGCACACAGCAATAAAGAGCGCATTTTACACATATACACATACAGCAACAGTGAATATGAGATGCCAAGGTATGAGAGAAGTAACTTAGCAAACTAATCGATAAGGCTGTTCGCGACAATTGTAGACTGGGAGAAATAGGCGAACAAGGTACCTGAGAATATAAAAGCAGCGCATGCTAATAATCAATCGGTTTGATTTTAACACGTGTTAAGTAAAGAAAGCGATTAATTTAATTATAAAGTACTACTACCATAGTAGTGTTGTAAATAACGAAACTTTTGCTATACTGAATATTCGAGCAATTTATTCCACAGTTTAGCGATTAAAACGATAGGTTAGATTAGGTGGAAGTGGCTGCCTCCGCTGTCCAAGCGGAGACTCACGTAGGCCGTTGTGGCCCGTTGTGCTACCACGCGGGGGGGCCATATTTCTTATTCCCCTACTTCCGAAGAACGTTTAGACCCCAGTGAGGCTAAACCAGCGCGCTTGCCTGATGAAACGCAAGATGTCGTTTGTGTGTGCAGATTCAAGCTCCGCAAGACCCTCAAAGGAGTGTCTGTGGAGGCATCGGTACCTGGTTTCTGACAGTGCGGCACAGTGGCACAGATAGTGCTCTACGCTTTCTATCTCCTCCTCTTCCCTACAGCTGTGGCAGAAGCCATTTGTTTTGTAGGCCCATATAGGCACCATGAGTGCCCATGAGACAGTGACCTGTGAGAAGGCCCTCTAGTGGGTTTATAGAGATAGGGTTTAACAGTATCACCGATTGCGATCTCTCTTCATACAGCTTAGGCCAGATTTGCTTGGATATTCTACATGTAGGTTCCATGGCCCATCTGGCGTTTGCTTGATGCGTGAATAGAGATCGCAAGCAATGCTTGCAGATGTTTAGAGGAGGGCTGGCCCAACCAGCGGATCTTATTGTTTGCAGATTGGTGCCTTCCCTAGCTAGCTCGTCCGCAGCGCAGTTTCCTGAAATGTCAAAGTGGCCAGGAACCCATAAATTGCTCAGGTTGCATTTTTCAGCTAGCTTGTTGAGGGACTCTCTGCACTTCAACGCCACTAGTGACGAGGTGTTGCTGCATTGCAGGGATTTTATGGCAGCCTGACTGTCCGAGAAAATTGAAATATAATTGATCACCTGCAGGTTAGCAAGATAGAGGGCTTCCCAGATAGCTATAAATTTAGCCTGAAAAACACTGCAGTGGTCGGGTAAGCGTAAGCGTTCGCTTAGATTGAGCTTCTCTGAGTATATTCCGCTGCCGACTCTGTTGTTCAGTTTAGAGCCATCTGTAACAACGGAGATTTCGTGAGATCCCGGCTCCCTGCCGTTTGCCCACTCGTTCCCCTCTGGGATTCTTGTGGAGAACTTGTTGTCCCAGCAAGGGAACGGTATTGTATGGTCCAACTTTAAGAAGGTTTCTGGGACCTGCTTCAGGATCCGGGTGTGACTAAACCTGCAGTCCCTCCATGGCTCGATGGCTTTGAGCCTTGCCGCGTTGCAGGAGGCACAATATTTTCCATACAGATCAGTGGGGAGAAGGAATAATATGGTTTCATGAGCTTTGGTGGGAGTGGAGGGAAGGGCACCACTAGTAAGCATTGCCGCCATCCTCTGCACTCTCGTTACTTTTCTCTTGTTAGATTCGATATCGAGTGCCGTCCACCATACGGTGACGGCGTAGAAGAGTATTGGTCTTACCACTGCCGTGTAGATCCAATGGACGATGCGGGGCTGGATACCCCATATTTTTCCGACTGTCGGCTTGCAAGCGTAGAGAGCCATTGTGGCTTTGCGGGATCGCTCCACCACATTTCGCTTCCAGTCTAACTTCCTGTCTAGAATAACTCCGAGATATTTAACCTCGGTAGAGAGTTTGATTTCCCTCCCATTTAGGGACGGGTGGGCAAATTCCGGTATAATGCGTTTGCGGATAAAAAGCACCATCTCAGTTTTTTCACTGCTGATGCTGAGTCCGCTTTCCCTAGACCAAGCATTTGTTAGATTAAGAGCATATTACAAGAGTTCGCCAAGCACCGGAAGGTATTTGCCGTTAACTGTCAAGTCTATGTCATCGGCATATGCAATGACTTGGCATCCGGTGGGCTGTAGTATAGATAACAGAGCGTTCACCGTCAGGTTCCATAGTAGAGGAGAAAGAACGCTCCCCGATTAAAACGACAACAGAAGGCGCAGAGTAATCAAGAATTTTTTAAGATTTGCAACAAAACGTTTCCAAGGGCATATCTCAAAAAAGTCCCCTATTCCCTCTGCTGTGGAATATTATGGGGAAGACCTGTCAAGTCATCGTTTGGGAGTGTAACAGAGCATTAACCGGCTCAAACTATATACCGGATTTATATTCGAAGATAATTAGCCACGTGGAACTGATCTCAACTTCCCAATGAAATCAGTGGTGAGGTGATGATTTAATTTGACGCTGCAAAACATCATGTATTTAGCCCACCACTTTCATATGAATGGAGGCCGTAAAATAGTTGTGAATAAAAGGAAAAAAAATATAACCACACAAAATGCTCTGTCTGCACACCGCGATTTTGGAACTCGGCCAAAATAGTTTGTTGACATTTTGTGGGAGGCACAGCAATTTATACGTGATTTTCAAAGTGCAAGTCGGTAATGGTCAACCGGAAGGTTAAAGATTAAGCTAGAAGATAGCTGCACCGGTAAGAGAAGCTCACTTCGTTAATGTCTTTTAGTATACCATTTAAAATAAGAATAACGTATGCTTTAATTAATGTGTCGATTTAGTTTCGAATCTGACTAATCTTGGCCGTGGGTAGATCCTCCGGAGGTAGCTCGATAGTTCTAGCACAACATTATTTATGCAATTGCAGCAGAAGCGCGATTCTAGTATGTTGAGATGTACTGCATGGACTCTCGTTGTGAGTCGACTTTCTAGCACTCCAATGACCAAGGAAAGATGAGCCTTTTTAAAGAACATGCTTTCGAAAGACCGCTTTCAATTAATTAGCGATCAGAATAATCTCGCGACCCTACAAGAAGAAGGATCTGCCTAGCATTTGCTAAGCTAAATCGAGAGGGATCTGTACGAGAGCAAACTACTGGTGTCCAGGAAGACTATGCTGCTTGAACTGATGGATTACATGAAATCAATCGGTGCTAATCTTCGATGAATCCATCAGCCACTACACAAATTAGTCCCTCGTTTCTGTTCTCTCTTAACGGACTTATTGTCTGGAAGGTTTCCGTCTTAGCTGGAAAAAGGTCTTGATAAGAATGATGATCTGCCCGAAGTTATGAAGCCTGTTCGACACCCGAGGCTCCCAATATACATACGCCTACAATTGCAACATTTAATTGTGTGTAGTGCATACCGCTAGACCAGCACCCGCTAGAAGATTATTGGAGGGCCCAGCTATTGCCGATGGTCCTCGTACAGCAATAGAAGACAACTAAGGCATACCCAGCCATATATTCAATATTAAGTTACCAGATCCCGTTCGAATTCGAAGCCATCAAGGCTATTTCGATAGCCCAATGTAGCACGTTATAAGACGGCCTTGCGGTGCCTAGAGAGGAATTCAACTTGTTTAGGACAAACAAAGAAATACTACGAAGCCCTTAGGGGATACATAAGAGGTTTTACCAGCCAGCGGAAAAAATTTCACAGAACTTTGGCATCGCAGAGAAATAATGTTATTCGGTGCTCTTAAGACTCTTTATTTGCTTTAGAATCAAATGAAGAGCCGTTTTAGTTCACCTCGAGGAGTATTGTCACGAATGTATATATCAAAGAGCCTCTGCAATTTTTTTGGACAAACAAAGAAAGACTTCGAACTCTTTGGAAGATATAAGAGAGCTCATACTAGCCAGCGAAAAAAACTCCACTGAACTGCGGCATTGTAGAGAAATAATGCCATTTGCCACCCGGAATGTTTTAGCTCTTAATAAAACGAATAGTCCACACAATTTGGCTTCCGCCTAAGGCTAAGGTTAAACTGGCAAGTCAATAAAGACAAACTTGTTGATAGCGCCAAGTAGGACGTTGTTAGACGGCCTTTTCAGGTCTAGAAACACATCCAGAGAAAATACTTTGTACTGTATAGACTCTGAATTTGCGTTAGTATTGAATGAAAAGCTGCCTCGAGAAACTCTGTTCCGAGTGTGTATATCAATCAGGCTCTGCAACGTTTTTAGGACAAACAAAGAAAGTCTACGAAGTCCTTAGAAGATTCACGAGAACTGTCACCAGCCAGGTTGAACTAGCAGGTCAATAATAGAATAAATGTGTCGTCCTAAGGGAGATAGATGAAAGACTTTTCTACTGAGCAAAAAAAAAAAAAAAAAAAAAACCGCTAGCAGGGCATGGAGAGTTTCACCGCGGCTTATTTTGGTTTCGATGAAAGGGAAAGAATGCTGCATTATATCAGGCAATGAGTAGTATCCGAAAACTGGTACAAATCAGCTTGCTTTCCTCAATTCGTTCATCTATAATATTTCCCGTTTTGCAGTTCATTGCGTCTCAATGCCGCAAGTCCACCTAAATTCAGCGTATTTTAACAGATTTGCATGTGTTTCTTGATAAAATAAAAATTTTCAAACAAGTTTTTAAATTTCATGTCTGAGTGAATACATTTATAGTTCATCAACTTTAATAATTATATTAATCGGTGTAAAGTGGATGAATTCTGTTTTATTCGCTACCTCATTGAAAACACTTTTTTGCTCGGTTGCATTATGGGAACATTTAATCTTCATAAAATTACGACACTTTTTCAAGGTGAGATAATCTTGAACAAAAAAAAAAAAAACTTAAAAATTATTGTCACGCTTGACAATAACAAAATGCAGCGACACAATGCCATCGTACAACAACAACAACAACAACAATAATGATGCTCAAAATACAAAACAAATGGCAATATAACGAAGAAAGCAACCAAAATAAAGAAAATTAAAATACAAAACAACAAAAGTACCTACATAAAGCACAATATTCTGAACATCAGCAGCCGCAAAAGATCATAAATTAAAGTGACATAAACATTTGTACTCTGTGATACAACAACTAAATATTAAGTATGCAAAAATATAAATCATAAGCACAAATACCTTAAACAAATATATGTGTTGTAAAGATTTGTTAGAAGCATTTGAACGATGACAGCAGAACTTGTTGACGCATACTACAAACTAGGCAAAAGAACTATTTTTCGGATTAGTTAAAAAACTTATTTATGTTTATAACACTATGCGACAAAATCAACTTTTTTTCTGGGTATTGGACCAAACCATAGCTGGGGAATAATGATTAGTAATCCTAATGATTAGTAATCGGATTAGAAACTGTTATTTTGCAGAATAATTGATTAATTAGGATTAGTTGGCTATGCTAATCGATTAATTATTGATTAGATTAGAACTAATCAAAAATCTAATCGCGATTAGTGACGATTAGCATATCTAATCAATTCTAATCAAACCTAATCAAAAAAAATTCGATTAGATTTCTCGATTAGTTTTGATTAGATTTGATTAGATCATTTGCTGGAATAGTCAATATCGCAAGACGGAATTCATTGTCTGAATTTCTTTTGAAAAGTTGGTAGTAATGAAGTCTAATATAAACTTTTTGTGATACATATGTAATATAAATCAGCATACATTTAAAGCGTCGATAATCTCGTGTTTTTTTTTTAGAACGTGACTTTAATTTTTATACTACAACTAGTATGAGAAAAAGTGGAGATAGACCCGCCAATAAGTGTACCGAAATGACCAGGGCTATGAACCGAAGACAATCCCGTCCTTACTTGTTTAATAAGATTTATGTTTACAGTGAAATTTTGAATAAAAGTTCCTTTAAGTTTGTTTCTTTATGAATTAAAAGAAAAAAAAACAACAAAAATATTTCAAAATAGTGGATCTAATCAAATTTAATCAAAACTAATCGAGAAATCTAATCGAATTTTTTTTTTGATTAGTTTTGATTAGATATGCTAATCGTCGCTAACCGCCATTCGATTTTTGATTAGTTATAGTCTAATCAATTAGTAATCTAAAATATTAAAGGATCAAAAAAAAACACTAATGATTAGATTATTTAATTTTTCTAATCGTAATGATTTCTAATTCTAATCGAAGTTCACCAGCTCTGGACCAAACCGACTTTTTTGTAGAGATTGAGGTTTAGGTAGACAAAGTACTATCTCCGTTTTTCGAAGTTAGCCTTCAAAAAATAGATATCGACTTTCGAAGTTCGAAATACTACATTTCGAAATTTTATTTTTTTGGTAACGCGCTCAGCAAATTAAAAAAGTAAAAATGTGGTCGTGGTCCGTTCTTTTCCCTTATTTGAAGGATTGAATTCTTTTTTTGAGAAATTTAGTATAACAGCTGTTATACGAGGTGAAAAGTCAGATAGTCCCATGATAGTGGCTACTACTTTCATGTTTGCACATACTCTGAACTGGAATTGCTCGTACTGTAATTTTTCAAAAAAATAATTCAGCCATTCAAATAAAAGAAAAAGGCAGACCACGACCACATTTTTACTTTTCTAATTTGCTGAACGCGTTAACAAAAAAAAAATATTCGAAATATAGAGCCGATATCTATTTTTTGGAGGCTAAATTCGAAAAATTCGGCGGCCACCGTGGTGTGATGGTAGCGTGCTCCGCCTACCACACCGTATGCCCTGGGTTCACACTCCGGGCAAAGCAACATCAAAATTTTAGAAATAAGATTTCTCAATTATGAGGAAACGCAAGCTGCAGGAAGAAACGATTGGGCACGTTTTATGTTCGTGTCCTGCACTCGTCAGGTCAAGGCTCCAGTTATTAGGGGCGGCAAAGTTGCCAGACCTCGAGGCAGCAATTAAGCTAGATTCTAGAAAACTACTAGTATTTGCCAGGAGGACGAAGTTATTATAGTTATAACATAAGTCCTGGTACCTGATTGAGGCTCTTTCGTTTGGTCGTCAAACAAATTCTGCTAACACTATGAACACATTCTGTCTATGTGAGGTCTTTTTTTCGCCGGCCAGTTAAACGGTTAGATTCGGTCGATTATTGTATGAATGGGGACCACGAAAAAAAACGGTAAGTTCTGTTTTATTTCCCTTTTGTTTCTTGACCCCAACTTTATGGATATATATGTATATAAGTATCGCACTTATTTACTCATTTAATACATTTTTTATTAAATTCAAATATGCGACAGCTTTGTAAAGACATCCTTAGTGGCAGCATCTATACAAGAAGTCTTGGTGTGTTATGCATTATCTCATGACAAAACTTTATATCTGTAGGTTAAGCCGTTTCCGAGTTTCAAATCTATAAGGCAATGCCCCGCCTATTTTAGTTATCGTCTGATAATGCAAATAGCTCATGCTCTAGTGAGTAGAACTGCAGTGGTATTGAAAGGAGAAATGATTGATTAAGTACGGGACCATACAGTAATTTCGGGATCATTTCAGGATTGCCATCAAAGTGGTTTCGGGATCGCTTAGGAACTATTTCTGAATAAGTTTCGACATATATAGGAGAGCATTTCGGGACCATTTGGAAGATATTTCCGGGTAGTTTCGGGTTTATTTCGGGACCTTTTCGAAACCGTTTCAGATTTGTGGTCGGCGTCATTTCGAAAGTAGTATGGGACTGATTCAGGATTGTCATCGGAGTGGTTTCGGAATTGTTTGGCGATTATTTCTGAACAGTTTGGGAATTTTTTCCAAGAACATTTCAAGCCTTTTTCAAATATATTTCCGGATAGTTTCATGCTTATATTTGAGTCTATTTCGGAACGGTTTCAAGATTTTGTTTGGTTAATGATTGTTTACGGTACCATTTTGAAACTATTTCTATATAATTTCAGGATGATTTGGGATTCTCTCGAAAAGTTTTAGAGATCATTTGGAGACTGCGTCATAATTATTTTAAGCATAATATTTGGGCTATTTTAAAGCACCTCAAGTTTAAAAACTGCCTCTTACACGCGATCAGGCCAATTTTTCACTCAATAGGCAACAAGTCGGCTTAAAGCCCTATAATGAACCTTCCTTAGAGGTAGTAAGGTTCCTAACATTTTTCGATTTCATTCTGAGAAATAGGCGTGTTTAAGTGACTTAAACTATGAACATTTTTCGTTCGTTTGTTTCATTAGCCATTGAGTGTGCTTGTAATTCTCAACTGGTTAGTGAAATATTCTAAAGACATAGTTTAAGTTTTTTATCCCAAAGCGGGGGTTTTCAAAGCAAAACAAGGTGGCTCAACCCGCAGCCAATACCTTGGAGCCCCCAGTGCTCGCCCCCAATGAATAAATACAAGGTGTAACAGGTGCATAGCAACCTCCCTCTCTAAAATAACACACAGTCCACTTAAATAATATAATAGCAAAAAAAATATTCGCCCGCCAAATCACCAAAGCTTACACAAGGCGCGAAATGTATTTGATTTGTAATAATTTATCTCTGCCCTTAATTTTGTTCTAAAGACCTCCTGGACCTCGAGTTCAACCGTGCCACATGGACCGCTTTCACTGAGATGAAAAAGTCAAATTTTATGCAAACTACTAGATAATATCGATCAGCTTTAAGAGCAGCTTAAATTCTCCCTAAAAAATTAGTCCCAAGAATCAAAAATGCCAGCGTAAAATTCAACCTCACCTAGCCTAGGGGAATTCTGTGAAAAATGTGATTGCATTGTACACACATTTAGCAGGCGAAGCTCTGGCGGTCCCAAGTTCCTCATGGAAATGGAGGGTAGGGACGGTATGACCTCGAAAGTTCAACGTGTTTACATTAAATAGTTCCCGTGATGGTCGGGCTAGTGCTTGTTGCCAGAGCATACCGGATCTATATCCGCCAAAATACCATTAACATCAATAACACTCCACAAAACCTTCGAGGAATCTCTTTATCGCTACAACAACAGGCCGAAACTGCTAATACAAAGGACTTGCCAAGTCTTATCGTAGGATTATTATATTTCAGAAGCGAGTTTATGGTCACCAGTACATCGGAATTGATGACTTGGATAAGTTACTTCCTAAACGAAAAAAAAAAAAACAAAGAAATCCATGTGGCACCTCACCATCGGAAGTTTTCAACCAATTCAGCTATTCCAGATTTATTTGGAAATATGACAGGCAAAATACGATAAGCCACAACAAAATTCTAAAGTCACTTGGTGAACGAGCCTTGGGAAATGGCTCAAGAAAGGCACAAGCAATCAGAACAAACATTAAAAAAATATGTGCGCCGATATGGTCACCTCGACAAAAAAAAACGTAATGAGATGCACTGTCAGGGGAATGTATTCGTTTGAGGCTTAAACATAGCTTGGGAAGTGTGTCTTAGATAATTAAATTTGAAGAGAACGATCAAATGCCTAACACGCAGTTACCGTTAAGGTCTATCCTTAAGAGTTAAATCTGTGTTAATGAGCAATAAGCGCTTGAGTCCCGTGTATAGGGCTTAGGCGATTACTACTTCTTCAATAATTCTTCACAAATCTTGCAGTTGCATTAATGGTACGAACACTTTCCGTTAGTTTTTTTGGGTAATACGAAAGTTCCAGTGTCTTGCCGGATATAAATTCGGTGCGACCGGGCATCAGCACCTTCAGGTACTAACTATCTAGCTCGATTGTCAGACGCGGATCATCTACCACCTCTTATCATTTAATGTCGTACTCGCGGCGGTGTATAATTCTTTTTGGTTCAAAAATTATTTTTTATTGGCTTTATTACTAATAAAAGAAACTAATGAATTGGCATTACTAAATTCATTAAAAAACAATAAACATAAACTAATAAAAAAAAAAAAAATTCTCGATAATTAGCAAAGCGACCGTAACCGCCAACAACAAGCTCATAGGCATATTTGTGAATCCATAAAAAAATACTATGCACAAACACATTCCAAACAGACTCAGTCATTTATTCTGCCCAATACGCCCATACGTTCGATTGCTGTCGCATTCAAACCTCCCCACAACCCCGTGTCGTACAAAATTCTAATGAATGAAAATCTACGACAATGAAAATATACGAAAATCACTACAAGCGATGAGTGTTCGATATTGGCTGTGCGGGGATGAGAAAACTCGTAGTACAGCGTGGGAGCAATGCTCGCTCGTTCATACAAGTGGACTGGTTCATACATGCTGGATGTAGTTCGAACCACAAACATTACAAACTACCTATACGCAGTCCATCGAAAAAGTGAGTAACTGCAACATATGCAAAATTGCAAAGTGGGTGAGTGAGGGTAGAGCAAAGCACATGTGGTGTCGCCGCACAATAAACACCAACAACGAACATGTTGTGAATAACTGTAATGTGGTTGTACGAAACTTCATCGAAAGTGGGTAAGTGTAACACGAACGAAAAGCTTAGTGCACAATTTTGTTGGCAATTCTATGAAGCGCTTGATAGCCAACAAACAGTTCGTTGTGAAAGTTGTGGCGTTGCGGATGTGTGAAAAAGACCGAGGACGGCGGTGATTTTTTTGAAAATTTTATGATGTACGGTAAAATTCATACATTTTTTGCGTGAAGTGTTTATCGGGACCCATTAAATAGATATACGCGCGCGACAAGATGGGTATGTGTATGTTAACAAATGTCCCAGTGTGTTTATGAGACATGAACTGGATGAAAAAGTGACAAATGCTATTTCAGTCAAATAAAAAAAAAAATATTAATAAAAAAAAAATTCAAAATTGGGAAAACATAAAAGGTTAGCTAAGTGAATGCGAAAGTAAAAAAGGTGGTGATTGGGGAAAGGTAAAGTGTTTGTAAACTTAGAATAAAATTAATGTTTTTGAAATGAAAAACTAGGTGAACCGAATTCAAAAAGTTCGATGAAAAGCGTACTATATTTTAAAGTCTATTAGATATTTTGAATTGTTGAAAAAGTGGGCGAATAGTAAATTAATAAAATTAATCAGAAATTTTATAAAAAGTTTTGGGTTTTAATTGATTGTAAAGCTATTATACAAATCTTGCCATCAATTAATGTGAATTAAATGAGCAAGCTGTTTCTACTTAAGTAAATATCAGGTAATTTTAAGTTAAACAAAAAAAGTTTTTACTTATATTTAAGAATTCATGAGCTTAACACCGGCTTATAATAATTGAATTTCAATTATTATGTTTTTTCTAAGAGAAACTGAAAAGAAAGAAACATTTACTGGCATATTGCGATGGACCATTTCGAAAACCGCCAACGTAATCATTATCAGGCAATTTTGTAATGTTATCAAAGGTTTCACCGGGATTCGAACCGTGAATAACATGGTGAAACTGCAGTAGCCTTTAACCAGTAGGCCATCCTGCTGGTATTTGTTTTCATGTTTAATTCAGGTTTTCTCATTTCTACACTAACTCTAATAAGCTCATGAATTCTTAAATATAAGTATAAACTGAACACACCATTAAACAAACATACATAAAAAAGCTTTTGTACAATATAATTATTTAATACATTTATGGAAAATTGAATAAAAAATTCCGTTTTTTTGTTTTTAAGTTATTTTTAGGGGTATTATTCTTATCTTGTTTTGGATCTTAGTGGCTTAAGCAACAATTATATTTTCGATTTATGTACATATACTGCCATCTTCAACAAATATCTACCCGGTCGGAAAATAAACAACGTAAAATGAATCAGCTATATTTTACTTTATCTTTCTACGCGTTTCGGTATATTTCGCACCTTCCTCAAAGAGATTTGGCATTTCTTTACAAAACAAGTAAAACTATTCCAAATAAAATCAATATTTTTAACTCGACCCAAGTGATTTTGGCAGTTGCCTCAGCTTTTCTTCCTTTATGATAGCTGGCGATAATTGGAAGCCCCAAGAGAGACAACAATATGCTCTAACTCAGTGGATGTCTTCCTTTTAACTTGCATCATAAAGTGGGTGTCGAAACGAATACATTCTGGGTCGGATCGTTTTTATACATTAGATTATATGACCTGGCCCAACAAGTACTTGGACTTTCACTGGTTGCCTTATGTTCATGTTTGCGTGAAGTTGAACTATACTTTATTGGAAGAAAGCCGCTGGAATTTCGGTAATGAGCACAAACCTTACGGATATTTTTTTGTGAGCTCTTCAAATGCATATTTGGATATGCCTGAAGAGACCTAGGCCAAAAAAGTCCCTCAAAGTGCAGTAAAGAGCTGGGGATTCTTCTAAAGCAGGTGAGTTATATTTTTGAGTAAGCAAAATTTATAGATTGTGAGGACAGTTCGGAAAAAAGAATTATTAACTGAGATTATACAAACGAAGAATCAGCAAAGCATTCCGATTGGAAATCTTCTGTGATGTGCAAAAGACTTTAAGGTTGAAAAAAGTCCAGTGCAGGGATTCAGAGACTAATAAGGGAGTACAATGCAATTTTTCACATACTAATACACAGTCTCTTATTGTCCATCAGGGATTAATGCGGTAGCACTGGTACACAGTCCGGCCACGAAATGAGTAGGGAAAGAATTGATGACTGATACAAAGATCGAATGGGCAGCGAATACTTGTTCCATGTCAAAAGCTTCGGATCCAGGTGGAATATATCCTGCCTGCTGACTAATCAACAAAATCAGTAATCATAAGTGGCGAATTCCTTCGAAAAAATACCTCTCAGATGGGTCGGAAGCTTGGGAAGATGTCACTGTTAACAAAGTAGCCATAAAAAATGCAATGGGACTTATGCATCTGGCCAGTTTAGGTGGGCAAAAAGAGATTTTCTTAAACGTACATACGTATCCCGAGAGAATTTTTGCAACATATAGGAGTACCCTAGTGCTTCATGCTTTAACGTTATTAGTTTTGCTGTCAGCTGGTCCTGAAATAGTGCTAGTGCTAATCTCAAAGCTTCTGTTTGCTGCATAGGCCTTAGGAGTTTGCCAAGGTTGTTTGTACCAAGTGTGTTTGCACTCAGATCAGAGCCATATGGTAGCGTGGGTTATCTTTCTGATGTTTCCTATGAAAATGCTTCGCAATGGCATCTAAGATGCCATGCTCCTTACCGTGATTTCAGGCTTTTCAGAATTTCCGACGTCCACCTCGCTGTTCCAGAAATAAATGAGAAAAAAGACACGATATCCAACAATGCCTAAAACGCTGGGATGGCCAGTTTTGGCGTGGTATACTAGTGAAGGGTCTAACTCATATCTTCTTTTAAGGTTAAATTTCTAGCAATGTCTTCGATACCAACTTCTAGTCAGGAGTATAACCAACGCTTCTTTGCTGGCAGCTGGCGCCTGTTAGAGTCTAGCCATTTTTGGTGCATACCATGACCTGAATGAGCGTCTCGTGTGCTTTGTTAGTTTCATTGGAGCTAAAGATCCATAAACCAGGAACGATAATTGACCCGTCTGCTGTCCCGCAGGTCAGTTTTATAGTCCGCCGGCTCTCTAAGATTTTGAGTGTCGCTTTGAGCATGATACATTTTAGAGCTTTGAATGTAGAAGAAGAATTTTCCGGGCTTAAAGCAGTTATATCTGATTGATAGTTCTCTAGCGTGTACGAACGCTGCAACTCGTAGTATTGGGAGTCGGTATGCTGATGCTGAGTTTAGGTGCCTTTTATTTTTTCCAATTAACACACAATGTATCAGTAAATAGTATGTTCCTTCCTTAAAACTGAAAAGATATGTACATTAGGGTGGTGGTTATAAATCAAATAAATAAATTTTTCCACTCTCATCCTTTTAGAGAGTAATACCCAGGTCAAAAAATATTATATTCTAGTTTTGGACCTTATCGTAGATAAAACAAGGGACAAAGTTAAGATTACTTTATAGAGACGCAAAAATTAAAAATATTTGTTTATTATTATTATTAAACAATCTTTACCACCCTTATCGGGACCAAAGTGCTAGGTATATTTGTCAAAAAGGGTGGCACTGAAAAAAAATGGTTAATGTGATTTATAAGGGCCACCTTAATGCCCTTACTATACAAATCGCATTTGGCGAAGCTATTTCAGCGACATAGGCATGTTTGATTTGTATATAGTCATGTGTATAAGTATTATGTTATTTATATAAAGAAACTCTTAAAAATCTTAAATATTACCAAAAAGGAAATCTCAAACAAGTTTACGATGTTGGTGGGGTATTTCGGAGTTTGAATACATAGGCCTATTGTTTTCAAGGCCAGGGCGTATGAGTAACATTAATTACAGTGAACTAACTATACTGGAAATCCAGCCTTAGGTAGCGCTTATAGGTGCAATACTAAAGATGAAAATTTCCAAGTTTTATAATTTTTATACATTATTTCTCAAAGCTTTTAAAATATATAAATATTTTAAAAATGATACCTCGTCCAAAAACCGCCACACTCATATAAATAACAAAAAAAAAAAAAAAAAAATAATAATAATTTAAAAAAATATGCATGTGGCGAGCCAATATCGCAAAACCATTTCATTGCCAAAAAAAATTTGTTGTCATCATGCCGTTGCCGCATTGCTGCGGTAAACCGGAGTAGCCACGCGTACGATTTCCTCAACAAGCGGCATTAACAACAACACTTTCCGCAGCCGTTGGCACGGCCCATTTCCGCTGAAAGTACAAGTTAATACATACATACAGACGTATTTATAAAGATACCGGATGTCAGCGTATACTAAACAAGTAACCACAAACACATGTGTTGCTGCCGCAGTGAAGTACATACATTTACACATATAGCTGCATTGTTGTTTTCCGGCTACTTATAGATATATGTGTAAACAAAAAATAGTACTACATTATAGTATACAATTAAAATAGTGCATAGCTGCAGTATGACGTTTTTAGTACAGTTTTAGTAAAGTTCAAGAGCATAATATTTTACACTACTGCTGTATTTTGGAAGCCAGTTGGCAATATAAGGTCGACTCGTCTCTGAAGGGCACATATCATAAAAAGGGTCCATTTGATGGGAATGTAACTCCACAAAGCATTTCAACCCAATAACGCTAAAAAAAACAGAAACAAAAATAAAATAAAAAATTCAAGGTTGCGTTCATGTTAGAGCCTTGCTAATTATGAGGGGAGTGTGTAGTGTTCACGTTGAGGCAGACGCATCTTCACTCATAGCTCTATTAACATTATGGCATAGAAGTTCCAACAGAAACGAATTCTCTTGTATTTAAATTAATACATTTCTTTAGCCATTTTTGTGTGAAAATATCAAATTTTCGAAAACGATTGTTTTTGTTTTTATCGGCCTATTGATAAATGATTCAAGGTTCGATTCGAGCTCATGGCCAGAACAATAATTTTGTCTAATGATAATAATTGTTATTTTTTTAATTTTGCTAAATTTGAAAAATTGTATTTTGTTTTTGGAATAGTAAGTAGAAAATTTTTCACACAACCTGCCATAGCTGCGCATTATCAGTGATTTGCACCAGATGGCGCAACACTGAATAAATATAGTTGGTAAAAAGGAATAGAAGTGGCAAATTTGCCAGTCAAACAAACCACCGCTGTATAGCTAAATGGTTAGCGCAGCATGACTAAAGCGTACTTATGACGAAGGCTTAGCAAATTTAGAAAAATTAAAAAAATAACAATAACTATCATTATTCAAGGTTCGAATCGAGCTCAAGGCCAGAACAATAATCTTTTTCTAATGATAATTATTGTTATTTTTTAATTTTTCTAAATTTGAAAAATTGAATCAATTATCAATAGGCCGATAAAAACAAAAACAATTAATAATTATCATTAGAAAAAAATTATTGTTCTGGCCTTGAGGTCGAATCGAAAACGTTTCTTCAAAATAGTTTGCACTTGCCTATGTACATTGATGAAACCAAGGCATTGAGTATTCAATATTTAATTTCATTTAGGCCTTGTATGAAATGTTGTTGTTGATGTTGTTGTAGCGATAAAGACACTCCTCGAAGGTTTTGAAGGTGTGTTATCGATGTTGATGGTTCTTTGCCAGATAAAGATTCGGCACGTTGCGGTAACAAGCGCCAATAAGGTACGTGCCCGAGCATCTCGGGAACGATTTGGAGGGTTTATAATTCTACTTTACTTATTTAAACGTTGTTAGATTAGAAAAATATAGATATAAGTTATTTTTGAATTGTTATATCAAAGAAAAAAAAATTTTGATTACTTTGATAACTAATATTACATTACATATTGTAACGAATTTAGGGAAACTCCGCTTATTTTACACCTTCTACTAACATTCGTATCGCTAAATTGTTGAACAAATAACTCCCCTATTCAATAATGCAAAATGGTCTTTATTAGACTACTTTGAAAGTACTTCACAATAACACTTATAGTTCGCAACCAATAGCGTGCTCAAATCAAACTGATTACTGACTACTCAGCTTGTGCTGCTTTTATACTCTCTGTGGTCTCGTCAGCCCGTTTCTCCTTAGGTCTAGTAACTTCTCGAAATTCATGCTTGGGTACCATCCATATATGTACATGTATATTTGTAGTTTGTATCCATATGCGTGTGTATATGTGAGTACTACTTCTGCTGATGACGACATGCGTTTGTGAGTATCTCTCTGCTGCCTTGCATGTATGTGAGTAAATGATGATTGATTTGATGTACACAATAGTGGCAGCTTACTTTATTGTTTTTGTGCCTTTATTTAGTTAATATCAGATTAGTGATGTGAATGAATTAGTGATGCTAATATTCGTCACAATATAATAAAATAAAAAATATTAAAAAGATTTTTAAAAAATAAAAATTTTCATTTCATCATAATAGATTTAATATGATCACATTTAACCTTCTGGCGTGGAGAGATTATTCTCAATCCATACGGAGCTGATAGTCTCGCGTTATTTAGCAAAGCCTTATTAGTTCAGGATCTAATTTAAATTCAGACATAGCAGCATACAAACAACTCCTTTTCGCGCTGTCAAAAACTATTTCGAATTCTATAAAAATTGTGCGGGTCAATTCGTATCGTAAAGATCTAGTCGATTAGATTAACCGAATGGGTGACATAAGGCCATTGGCCATAACGTCAGTTAACTTTACGACCATTTCAAATGGCCACAAAGTCAATTGAAGCTTTGACCATAAAAAATAGCCACAACGCCAAATATGAAATGGTTACAATGTCTACGATATTGACATTAAGATTATAATGCTTTTATAAAATGGCCATAATGTCAAATCTTTTTTTTTTTCAAGTGGCCAAAAGTTCAATTACAGTCATGATTTATTGTTTTCGCTATACATTCTTTTTTGGATACGGCGCTTTTTTCCGGATTTTGGTCCCATCCTAGTAAAAAATCGTATACAATTCTGAAGAGTCAAATTAAGAAATAGCATTAAGTCAATTGTCCTAACAAAGTTGTTTCTATCATTAAAAAGAGAGGACTGTTGAGTCGTGACGGGCATTCGGACTGGGCACTGCCTTCTGGCGTCACATGTACTTAAATTAGGCTTGGTCAGTGATAGCGGAAGTGCAGCTTGGAGGAGGAAACGATCGAGCATGTTTTGTGCTCTTGCCTTGGGCTTGCTAGGTTAAGACTGCAGCTATTAGGAGTGATTCAGTGGTCAGATGTAGAAGCAGCAAGTGGCTTAAGTCCTAAAAACTTCTAGTATTTGCCAAGGGGGCGGAGATATTTTATAACATAAGTCCTGGTTTTTCATAGGGTTTTTTAGTTTGGTCGTTAAAGGTGCTTCATCTTTTTAATGTTTAGAGGTGCTTCATCGCAAATTTAGGTTTTCCATACAAAGCATATAGGAAATTATATACAATTTGAGGTTGAACTTTCACCTCGACTAGTTAATGAACGAGGCAATTTATAAAAAATCTTTTCAGACTTTGTTCTTAGGCCGGTAAATTTCCCATAAGAATAAGTATAACCATTGATTTGAGTACTAAGGGTCGGAGATCTGGTCAACTTTTTATAAAAACTTATAAGTTCTATATACGATTGAAATTGATAAACTGTAGTCGTGATAAGGCAACTCTAAATATTGAAATATTATTATTATTATCATTATTAGACCTGGAAGCACTGCGACTTTTGCGTAGATCTATTGTGCATGACATTTCAGCCTAATTTTGTATCTGGAGGCTTTTAATGTATCTAAGTACCTATTAAGGCTGTTTACTCCATATCATGTGGGGTTAAAAGTCACACCACCTACATGGGAAAGTCTCAGCCTTGCCAGAGCGACGCATTCGCAGAGAATGTGAACCGGCGTTTCATCCTGCAGCTCACAGAAACGACAAATTTGAGTATCGGATAGATTTAACTAACTTCAGTGAAATCGTAGATCACAGTGTCCCGTATAGTACCCAGTGAGAGTTCATAGGTCCTCCCTGCTTAGATTAATGAGTTTGGCTACTGCTTCCGTTGCCGGAAGTATGAACAGTGTGGCCTGCGTTTGCCTTAGGCATTCTATCCAGTTACGTCTGAATTGTTTTATTTCCCAATTACTTATGGATTCCCTAGTGTGTGCTTTTGAGTCCACAGAAGGGCTCTGGATAGAATTCTGCTGTAGCACCCTGCTTTGCTAGTTAATCTGCATGTTCATTACCTTCATGTCCCTGATGTCCCGGAACCCATACTTTGGCTCCGGGTCATTAAGGATTTCAATACAGTTATCCACTAGCTTAGATGTAACTGTGTAGGATTGCAAGGTATGCAGAGCCGCCTGGCTTTCCGACATAATGTAGATGCACTTCGAGGATGAGCCTATCCGTAGACATTCTCTACTGAAAACCTTTATTGCATGGATTTCTGCCTGAAATATGGTGGGGTAGCAACCCATTGGTATCGATTTCTTGAAGTTTGGCCCATAGATGCCAACTTCCGTTCTTCCGTTATCGAATTTCGATCCATTCGTTAACCAGACTTCTGAGTCAGGGTCATTATATGGATTCCCTGTTTTTCAGTAGGTTCTGTCCACAATTTTTTTTATTACTTTCATATGCCCTATCACGTTTCCTAGCTTCTAGCTTGAAGTCTTAGTGCGTCTAGTGTTGCCTATTTCTCTATCAGAATAGAGAAGGTAGGGATTCGCACTAAAGCACTATGTGCATCAGCAGGGAACGTTCTCATCACACCTCAGGGAACGTTCTCATCACACCTCTTATGCCAATGCAAACTAGTCGATGCAGTTTGCTTAGTTTTGCTGTTGCCGTTCTTTGCGTGGCCTTTGGCTTTACAACAGTATTGAATGTCCAGTTAACTATTTTTGGAGATATCTCCAATGTTTTGCCATAGAGTCGAGTACAGGCGAAGAACGCTGTTGTTGTTGTTCTTGTTGTTGTAGCGATAAGGTTGCTCCCCGAAGGCTTTGGGGAGTGTTATCGATGTGATGGTCCTTTGCCGGATACAAATCCGGTACGCTCCGGTACCATAGCACCATTAAGGTGCTAGCCCGACCATCTCGGGAACGATTTATGTGGTCACATTAAACCTTCAGGCCATTCCCTCCCTCCCTCCCCCAAGTTCCATGAGGAGCTTGGGGTCGCCAGAGCATCGTCTGTTAGTGAAACCGGATTCGCCGCGGATAGGTGAGGTTGCCAATTGGATTTGGAGAAGCTATATATTGCGCTGGCAACCTGAAAGGTTGCGCTACACAGCCCCTTGAATCTGGTATTTTAGTCGCCTGTTACGACAGGCATACCTACCGCGGGTATATTCTGATCCCCTAAACCGCTGGGGTGCGGCTTTATTTAGGATAACATCCAAATGAGCATTCCACGTGACGGTTCTATCCAGTGTGACCATTGAGAATTGTATTTTAGTTCCACCAAGGGATGGTTATGGGATGGATGCTTTCCTTCTCCGGGTGAAAGGCACTATGACAGTTTTGTTAGGATTGATAGATAGTCCTTTGGTATCGCACCACCTCTCTACGATGCGAAGGGCTTGCTACATTGAAAAAAAAAGGCTGACATATTAAAAGGCTATTATTTTAATGTCCCGAACAATATTTTCATTTTAACAAAAATAAAACAATTTTTTGGCCCACCTTAGTGTATATGCTCATAAAATTATTTATGATATCAAAATAAATCAAACTATCATCACGAAAGCAGCCAAAGGGTTTGGCACTTAAAGCTACGTTTCTATACCACATATTACAAAAATGTAAATGAACACACACTAATGCATTTTGCTATTTTTGCGCTTTGGCACATGCACTTTTCACATTAAAATAATGCAATTTTTCTTAGTCTTGTCTCATAATTCTGATTTTGCTTGTATTTTAATTAAAAAATATTTCATGCTAAACAAATTATTATTAAACTAACATTATAATGTCTGTCATCAGCGCCAACAATTTTGAAATTTCCGCAACGATGCATTGCAACAAACATAGATAGCCCTTACGTGATTTAATGCGCCAGCAAATTGTGAGCAAAGGTAGTTGCGCGTTAAGCTACAAACAATCAACAACCAATTGGGCGGCTGGCTAGCCGAACACCCTTGAAGGTCAATATTTGTTCGAAGTACTAAGGTTGGTTAAAATAAGCACATTATTTTTATTAAAAAACAACAACCAATTGCACGCAAACATACATATGGGGTATTCCATCCCATTTCGACCAATTTTGAACCCGATCCCTTTAGAATTGGCTGAAAGTTTTTCTTCTTTTTTTAGCTTACGAAAGACGTTTTTCAGAATTTTTTCAAATTTTTTCATCCAACTCAAAAAAAGTTATGAATTTTTAAAAAAACACCGTTTTTGTTTTCAAAATGCTATAACTTTTTCGAAAATTGACCGTTTGGGATCTTTGTTTTTAAAAAAATTTGTTTTTAAATGTACTTTTCGAAAAAAATACAAAAACATTTTTAAATTTCTTTTTTAATTTTTCAGTTTTTCGAAATCTTTCGAATTTCGCAATTTTTTTTTTTTTTTTCTCATAAAAAACTTCAATGAATTCTGCGATCATCCCCACTAATTCCGGAGTGGGCCGATTTTTTTATATTTTTTTTTTTTATTTAATTGAAAAAAAAAAAATTTACAAAAATAAATTTTTTTTTTATCAATTTTATTTATATAACAAAAAATGTATGAAAATGATTTTTAAGTATTCTTTTCTTTATATATTATGGTAATCTAATATTAAATTGACTCGTTTACTGTGTCAGTCATTAATCCTAGTTATTTTAATCGTAGATTACCATAATATATAAAGAAAAGAATACTTAAAAATCATTTTCTTACATTTTTTTGTTATATAAATAAAATTGATAAAAAATTTAATTTTTGGAAATTTTTTTTTTTTCAATTAAATAAAAAAAAAAATATAAAAAAAATCGGCCCACTCCGGAATTAGTGGGGATGATTGCAGAATTTATTGAAGTTTTTTATGAGAAAAAAAAAAAAAAAAAAAAATTGCGAAATTCGAAAGATTTCGAAAAACTGAAAAATTAAAAAAAAAACTTTAAACATTTTTTTGTTTTTTTTTCCGAAAAGTACATTTAAAAACAAATTTAAAAAAAAAAAGATCTCAACGGTCAATTTTTGAAAAAGTTATAGCATTTTGAAAACAAAAACGGTGTTTTTTTAAAAATTCATACCTTTTTTTGAGTTGGATGAAAAAATTTGAAAAAATTCTGAAAAACGTCTTTCGTAAGCTAGAAAAAGAAGAAAAACTTTCAGCCAATTCTAAAGGGGTCGGATTCAAAATTGGTCGAAATGGGATGGAATACCCCATATACATGTCACCTGCAAAGACGGGTGCCGCTGCCGATGCGTAACATTTTCGTTTCATTATTTGTGGACTGAAAATACATGTCACGCTTCGAAGTGAAATTTTTGTTGTTGTTTTAAATCACCCTTAAGATCAAAACGCTTAAAAATATCCATCACCTATAATAAAAAGGAGTACAAAAACTACTTTTTAAAAGAAGTGAAAAATCCTCAAAGCGAGCATTTCCGTTTTTGCTTGCGTGTGTGTGCATTTCAGCGATTTTACTTTCATTCAAGCTTCTTTGCGTAATTACGCACCCTTTTTTATTCTGTCGACAACAGACACCGCAAATCTAGTGAGCGAAAAGACAAAAACAAAAGTCGCCGAATTATTTTGCCATCCTGTTTGAATGTTGAGAGTAACTGGAATTAATTTGTGGCTGCTGTGTTACGCCATAAACAAATGAGCCAAGATCTAGCATTCCGGAATTGTTGTATTTGTAATCGAATTTGAAAAAAAGTTTGATGACGTTGCGCTTTTGAAGTTTTTCGACTTATTACATTTCTCTCATATTTCGCTACCAGTCCGGAGTATTTAAAACTATTACCTGAGTAAACGACTACGCCGGAGTAAAAAGTAATTGTTCGGAGTATATTTTTTCTTCCTTTTTGAAATTGAATTGATTTAGTTGCTTAGCAATCCGTTCGATTGTGTTTTTGCCATGAAATATTTCGCAGCAAAAAAGATATCTGCTTTATCAGATGCACATGGAGTCGGGCTAAAACGTGTAGGATGACTAATTAATGCTCCCATAAGCACACCACATTGTGGAAGAAAAGTGGGCTCTATCTCCCCGGATATTGATCGCGAAAAAACATTATTTCTATTATTTTATCTCTTAATGATAGTGGGTCTTGCAGTAAATGTGGACAAGACGAAGTACTTGCAGTCATCGGGGCCTTTGTAGCCACGTCACTGTTGACGGATATAAATTCGAGACTGTGAAAAATTTCGTCTATTTGGGAAGCAGCATTAAAAGCAAAAACAATGGCGGCCTAGAAATCAAACGGAGAATAAGTCTTGCCAACAAGTGCTTCTTTAAGCAATTGAAAAGTAAAGTTCTCTCTCGACGAACGAAATTCTCGCTCTACAAGTCACTCATCGTACCTGTCCTGATATATGGCTCGGAATTATGGAAGGTGTCGAGAGATGATGAGATGGCTTTTGGAGTATACGAGCGAAAAGTTCTCGGGAAGATTTATAGTCCTATCCGTGATGTCGACTGCAAGTATCGAAGTAGGTATAATGATGGCCTATATGAGCTTTTCGCAGATATGACGATAGTGCAGCGTGTAAAAACAGAAAGCCTCGCTAGCTCGGTCATGTTATACGGATGAACGAATACGCTCCGGCAGTTTGTAAATAAAGGAAAGAGAAGACCTTCACTAAGTTGGGAGAGACAGTTGGAGGAAGCTTTGACCTCGTTTGGTGCTCCCAACTGGCGACTGTTATCGCAAAACAGGGTTAGCTTACCTCACTGACTCAACGTACTTCATTATATATATAAAATTTCAAGAAGTGCTGTATGTTGAATTTTGGCGGGATTTCAGATCGCGTCAGGACACATTTTGTGCTTACAGTTTATTCCTTCTATTCTCATTCCGTACGAAAAAAGTACAAAAACTGTGAGTAAAATATGAACAAACATATCTTAAGACACGAACAATGAATTCGCGTCATTTCATCTAATTGTCACTTGTAAACAATCAGCTTTTCATACGTATGAAATGTAATACTATTTAGTTTTCAACTCGACTCACATAAAACTTTGAGATAAAAAATGTAGTAGGAGGTAAGAGTGGAGCAAAATAATCCTGTTGGAATAAAGTCTGAACACTGCGTCAGCAATGAAACATGTTGTCAAAAGCGTGACGATAAAATTTATTTCCCAGCCAACTATGATTTTTTGCTCTCTCATTTTTTAATGCCGGATCGGTTTATTGGTTCATGGTGTTACGCGCTCAAGTGTAGAGCAGAGCTCACAGAGTATATTAATTTTGTTCGCATAACGGTACCCCGTAACGGCATAAACTAATTGAGATAGATATAGACTTCTATATATCTAAATCATCAGTATCGAAAAAAAATTTGATTGAACCATGTCCGTCCGTCCGTCCGTCCGTCCATCCGTCTGTCCGTTAACACGATAGCATGAGTAAATTTTGAGGTATCGTAATGAAATCTGGTACGCACTCATCTCAGATCGCTATTTAAAATGAACAAAATCCGACTATGACCACGCCCACTTTTCGATATCGAAAATTTCGAAAACTGAAGAAAATGCCATAATTCTATACCAAATACGAAATTCTAGAGTCACCCCTTTATGGCGATATCACAAAAAGGCTTACACCTATAGAACTAAGGCCCACTCCCTTTTAAAATACTCTTTAATACCTTTCATTTGATACCAATGTCATACACACTCATTCCAGGGTTACCCTAGGTTCATTTCTCTACATGGTGATTTTCCCTTATTTGACAAAGGATGAAGGAAAATCGTTCCAAAAAGCCTCACGCTTTGTCCACAATTTCGGATAATGATAAGGAAATGCGTTCAAATTTAACCAAAATTTCATATTTAAAAAAAATATTCAAATAAAACAAATTGATAGCTGAAGAAAAATAGCAAAAGCAAGTTGCTCCACTTTTTAGTACTACCATTTGTATGTATCCATGAAAAAGAGAATTTTGTCTCCAAATCTCTCAGCTGAGTATGTAATGTTCGATTACACCCAAACTTAGCCTTCCTTACTTGTTTAAATTTTTACAAAGAAACCTCGCAAAGCTGACGTCTCAATTAAGTGAAGATACTAATTTGTACCAAGTTTTTTTTTTGCAATAACGAACCTTGCTTTCAGCGGAAAGGAACCTCTCACAAATTGATTTTTGTTCGTCGAGAGAGAATTCTACTTTAATATTGTCGCCTTAGTTCCAAGAAATATTTGTTGAGAAGACTGGTTCTCCATTGGATTTCTTTCTACAGCTACACTATAAAGCAAAAGGGTTGCACAAGTTGCACCACCGTCTCCAGCATCCATGGTAGCATCTTTGATTCGAGGTCGTATTTATTACCACAAATCGATTTCCATACTCCTCTTTGTAAGCTTTGCAGCCTAGTTTGCAATCGTTTCTTAAATTCAGATACTTGGTACTACACGATAGGCCGTTTAGCCTTTTCATTAAAAAAAAAATTTGACTAACTCGTAAGAGTAGCAGATTCCTGTACAGGGGGCGCAGTTACATTTCTCCACGATTTTACTCATCAACATGTAGGTCCATCCGCCCATTTTGTAGGAAAAGTTAAAAGTAGCACGACGAAAATTGGAAAATAAGCTCGGCTTAAGTTCTCTTCGGAGGTATATCGCGTTTTGTATTTATTTTTTATTTCTTTACTCATCAATGAAGGGTATGGGATCGAGGCGACGATCACCCACATCATCAGCGTTGGAAAGTCGTTCCAATATACATCATTTATCCACTCTGTTGGAAAATCAACAAACCAAAATAAGTATTTTATTTGTTCTGACAATAATTCACTTTCAGTAAGTGTCCGCCTGAGGGAAGTTTTACTGTATGTATACACTTTGTGTTCTTGTATTATGTGGTGTTCAGTCTGTGTTTGGCGCAAATTAAAATAATCCGCGGATGTGCAAAGTTTTTGCCCGACATATATACAAATATAGTTGTACTTGTAAGAGCTTAAGCTGATTGCGTTACATTACAGCGTGCCATAATCTCTTGTTTTTTATGCATGGGCGCTATTGTATCTATGTATGTATGTGATCATGCGATATCTGCTGATGATTGAATGGAGCAGTGTAAGCAATAATCACATAATTTGTGTAAGACCATTGATACACCGCATCGCTTAGTCCCGATTACCTAAGCATCTGATCCAATGCAAAACTTGACTTTGTAACATGGCTGATTTGAGGGTTTACATTGTAGGTGTTAGTGATCAGTACTGCAAAAGAAAAAAAAAGAACAGATTGCAAAAAAATTTAAAAAATTATGAACTAAACGTTATTATTAGTTATTTAATTAAATTAACTAAAAAATTAAAGGAAATGACACAACCCCAGCATTGAAATGTCTTTTGTCGCTGAACAAGTTCTGCTTATCAGAATCGTGATAGAAAAGAGATTCATTAGCACCAAGAACATAATTATCGTTCAATGTTATTATCTTAAATTGCCCTAATCTTCTTAAATCTTGAGAATTAACTATAACGACTATTTACCATATTTTATCAAGTTAATTACGAATTAGCGAGTAGTACATCAAAAACACAAAATTAAACAATTTTGCAATCACGGAATTAAAACTCGTATGTAAACTAAGTTCATTGCAAAAGCAAACACCTCTCCCTTTTTACACGAAATGGTTAAATAAATATTTAACGTAAGCATTGACATATTTGGTCCCTCCCCTTTTACGTCTGGGTGAATGAGTTGAAGATAAAAAGGATACACATACATACATATTTGCAACCAAAATTTTGAATAAGTATCACGACGCTTGAGCTTTTACCCTAAGTGTGTTATTTTCATTTTTCATTGGAAAGCGTTCTTACGTGGCAGCTCTCAAACTTAGCTTATAACCCAGGAACTGGATGTAGTATAAGCCCCAATAACCCGAAGGGGTGAATAAAGGGCCAAAGGCTTTGTAGGCTCCGGCCAAGAAAGTATTTGGCGCCGCAATTTGAAAGCAGAGGAAGGGAGAGGATTCCACGGAGTTGAGAGAGCAGGTGCGGGGACCTACCTTTGGCGCTAGCAATTGGCGTCTTTTATCGCGAAAACAAGTATAGCTGGCGTGATTAACTACGAAATGGCTAAAATCACTTAAGCGGTAAAGCTGATGATGATGACAAAACTTGGGAATCAAATGTGATTTTTTTCAATGTCAGATTCATCTAGCTGTAGATGATAAATCTATGCCAAACAAGTAAGGAAGGCTAAGTTCGGGCGTAACCGAACATTACATACTCAGCTGAGCGATTTGGAGACGAAATAAGGGAAAATCACCATTTAGCAAAATGAACCTAGGGTAACCCTGGAATGTGTTTGTATGACAGGGGTTTCACATGGAAGGTACTAAAGGGTATTTTAAAAGGGAGTGCGCCATAGTTGTATATTGATGGCGAATCTAAATCATAAATAAAATGAATCGCAAATTTTTTGATTTGAAAAATTGAAAATTTAAAAATTATCGCTTTAGTATCGGAAAATTATGGAGTTTTTAAATAAAAGTAATAGTTTTGTTATCAAAAAATTACTAAGCTGTTATTGAAAAGTTGTCAATGTGTAATTGGCGTGTTATCTTATCAAAAACCAATAAAGTTGTTATAAGTTATCGATTTGTAATCGGAATCTTAGCAATTGTTTATAGACGTACTCCTTAAGCAATTTGTTTTCGAAAAGATATCGATTTCTTTACGGCATGTTACCATTTCTTTCATCGATTTATCGATTTGTTAAGAACCATTTATTAGTTTTTTATGAAACAGGTACCGATACGACTTCAATATAAAATAGATGATATATTTGTAACCCGCCGATAATTAGTTGATAAGGAACCAATGAGACGTCATGACTCGATGATAACAAAGCGATAACTTGACGATAAAAATGCTCTGTTGATAATAAGATATTGATAATAAGACATTAACTTGTCGGCCGCCGTGGTGTGGTAGTATCGTGCTCCGCATACCACGCCGAAGATCTTGGGTTCACGTCACGGGAAAAGCAAAATAAAAAATTTAGGAACAAGTTTTTTCAATTAGAAGAAAGCTTTCCCAAGCGGGGTCGCCCCTCGGCAGTGATTTGGCAAACACTCCGAGTATATTGCTGCCCTGAAAAGCTTCTCAGGGAAAATTCATCTGTAGTGCAGATGCCGTTCGACGCAATTGGAAGAGAAGCTCTGCCCAAAATCTCTTCGGAGGTTATTCCGCGTTTTATTTATTTATTAATAAGACAATAATTTGTTGTTATCCGTTGTTACCGGTAAGAATCCAACAAACGTCGTCTCAAAAGGCCCGAAATTATTTGCTTCCGGTAACTAAGGTTTTTTCCTTTGCTCAAGTTAATTTACAAACTGGATATTTTTTGATGTACGACATAGAACTTTACGTGTAGTTGGTACTCACGCCTTTTACCGCCATATAAAGAAAGTTGTGACCGTCAGTATTTGTACGAAATTTATCGCTTTTAGGTTCAATTTATGCTTATGGAAGTCAAATACGAAGTTATGGCACATTCGTTATATAATGGCTCCATTAGCATACGTTCATACTCAGTATTAATTGCTAAATGAAGACGAAAAAATTTCTCATATTTAACAAATGTACTGTAAAATCTGACGAAACTATAGTGATCAATTCTTTCTCATTTCATGTTTTATGTGGCATCACACCACACTTTTATAATGGCTAATGGTTAATAGACCCAATCAGTAGCCTCATTATGTAAAATATGCACTGATTGTGTATGCGCCTATGACTTTTATAACATCACAATTAACTGTGCAAGTATCAATAAATTTGTTTTGTGTAATTATTTTAACAGGTGGTGGTCATAAATTAAATGCAAATAAACAGTCAATAAATTAAGCGAACATACTTAGTGTGTTTAGAAAATTTATAGTCAAATGTAAAAATGTCAAAAAGTTTGCGTGTGGGAAATGTAACTGGATATATGTACGTACGTTTTATGCATACATATTTCATATATACATTTTGGTAGAAGCGAAGTAATTTCGAAGAAACAGAAACTGGAATATTGTTAACTAAAGTCAGACTACCTGAAGAAGATGCAGAAGCATCAAAACGCGTAATAGGGAAAAGAAAAATAAAATTATGCCTTATAATTATCCACAGTTAACCTCTTGCTCAGTAAAAACTTATTTCGCATTACAAAACCGAAATAATTTTAAAGTAAGAAACAGCAACAAAAATAGTTTTGAAGAACGAAACTCAAACCGAAAGAGTTTTGAAATACGAAACACAAAAGGGCGAAAGGTTGAAACTGATTTGATCTCGAGAAACAGAATTGAAATCAGAAAATTTCGAAGAAAGACATCAAAATTGTAAAGAACGAAATCAAAATGATTTTGAGGAAGAACCAGAAACCGAAATAAATTTGGAGCTTGGATCTAAAATAATTTTGGAGTACGAGTCATAACTACTTTTGAAAAACAAAATCGGATTAGAAATAATTTTAAAAAAGGAAAACGAAATAATTTTGAAGAAATAAATCGAAAAAATTCAAAGAAAAATTCAGTACTGAAATAGCTTTAAAAAACGAATTTGAAATTTAAAGATTTTTGAAAAACGAAAATGAAATCGAAATTATTTTAATGAACGAAATCGAAGTACTTTTGAAGAACGAAACCAAAATCGAAATCAAGTTTGAAATAATTTTGAAGTACGAAACAAAAATCGAAGCAACTTTGAAGAACGAAGCCGAAATAGTTTTTTTGATTTGATGTTCCATATATTAAAAGGCCGAATCCGCATTAGTTTTGAAGAACGAATGTTAAGGAATGAAAAAAATAGAAAGAAAATTAAGAAATAAAATCGAGATTGAAGTAATTTTACTGAACAAGATTAAAATTGAAACTTTAACTTTAACGAACGAAAACAAAATATTTTCGAGGAACAGGAAAAACGAAAAACTTTTGGAGTTAAAATGAAGTTGAAATAATTTTAGAAAACGAAATCGAAATTGAAATAGTTTAACACCAAATCGAAACTGAAATAATTAAAAAAAAAATCCGAAACAATTTTGAAGAACCAAATAGAAAACGAAATAATTTTAAGTATCTGACAACAATTTTGAAGAATCAAATATAAACTGAATTAGTTTGAAGCATGAAACCAAAATGAAATTGATTTTAAGTTCAGAAATCACAGAGAATAATTCGAAAAAATTTAAAAGAACGAAACCAAAAAATGTCAAAGAACGAAATCGAAACTCAAATGGTTTAAAAAAACAAAATCGAAATAATTTTAAAAATGAAATCGACGATGGTTGAAGTGTGAAACCTAAAAAAATGTCAGGTATGAAGCAGAAACTGAAATAATTTCAAAGAAATAATTTAAAACACGAAACCGAAAAATGTTGAAGAACGAAATAGAAACTCAAATAATTTAATAGGACAAAACTGAAATAATTTTAAATACGAAATCGACGAGTGTTGAAATTTGAAACTGAAATAATTTTGAGGTATGAAGCAGAAACTAAAATAATTTCAAGGCACACAACTAAAAAAGAAACAGTTTTGAAAAACGAAATCGAAACGGAAATAATTAAAAAAAAAAACGAAACCGAAAAATTTTGAAATCGAAACTGAAATAATTTAAAGGAAAAAACCGAAAAAATTAAAAAAATGAAATTGACAAGTGTTGAAGTTTGAAACCGAAACAATTTTGAGGTATGAAGCAGAAACTGAAATAACTTTAAACAACTAAAAAAGAAACAGTTTTGAAGAACGAAATCGAAACGGAAAAAATTTAAAACAAGTAAGGAAGTTTAAGTTCAGGTGTAACCGAACATTACATACTCAGTTGAGAGCTATGGTGACAACATAAGGGAAAATAACCATGTAGGAAAATGAACCGAGAGTAACCCTGGAATGTGTTTGTATGACATGTGTAACAAATGAAAGGTATTAAAGAGTATTTTATGAGGGAGTGGGCCATAGTTCTATAGGTGGACGCCATTTAGATATATCGCCATAAAGGTGGACCAGGGCTGACTCTAGAATTTGTTTGTACGATATGGGTATCAAATGAAAGGTGTTAATGAGTATTTTAAAAGGGAGTGGGCCTTAGTTCTATAGGTGGACGCCTTTTCGAGATATCACCACAAAGGTGGACCAGGGCTGACTCTAGAATGTGTTCGTATGATATGGGTATCAAACGAAAGGTGCTAATGAGTATTTTAAAAGCGAGCAGGCCTTAGTTCTATAGGTGGACGCCTTTTCGAGATATCGCCACAAAGGTGGACCAGGGCTGACTCTAGAATGTGTTCGTATGATATGGGTATCAACCGAAAGGTGCTAATGAGTATTTTAAAAGCGAGCAGGCCTTAGTTCTATAGGTGGACGCCTTTTCGAGATATCACCACAAAGGTGGACCAGAGGTGACTCTAGACTTTGTTTGTACGATATGGGTATCAAATTAAAGGTATTAAAGAGGGTTTTAAAAGGGAGTGGTGGTAGTTGTATATGTGAAGGCGTTTTCCAGATATCGACCAAAATGTGGACCAGGGTGACCTAGAACATTATCTGTCGGGTACCGCTAATTTATTTATATATGTAATACCACGAACAGTATTCCTGCCAAGATTTCAAGGGTTTTTTATTTCGCCCTGCAGAACTTTTTCATTTTCTTCTACTTAATATGATAGGTGTCACACCCATTTTACAAATTTTTTTTCTAAAGTTTCGTCCCTTTTTTCGTATTTGGTATAGAACTATGGCATTTTTTATTTTTCGTAATTTTCGATATCGAAAAAATGGGCGTGGTCATAGTCGGATTTCGGAAATTTTTTATACCAATACAAAGCGACTTCAGATAAGTACGTGAACTGAGTTTAGTAAGGATATATCGATTTTTGCTCAAGTTATCCTGTTGAACGATTTAAACTCCCTTGGTGTGACCAATTGGCGCCGGTTGGCGAAGCGAAGGAGCGACTGGCGCGCCTTGTTGGACGGCCATAACCGTTTAGACGGTTAAGCGCCAATTAAGTAAGTAAGTAAGTATCGTGTTAACGGCCGAGCGGAAGGACAGACGGTCGACTGTGTATAAAAACTGGGCGTGACTTCAACAGAAATAAGTTATCGTCCTAGAATCTAAGCCCCTACCAAATTTCACAAGGATTGGTAAATTTTTGTTGGACTTATGGCATTAAAAGTATCCTAGACAAATTGAATGAAAAAGGGCGGAGCCACGCCCATTTTGAAATTTTCTTTTATTTTTGTATTTTGTTGCACCATATCATTACTGGAGTTGAATGTTGACATAATTTACTTATTTACGGTATAAAGATATTAAATCTGTTGTTAAAATTTGACTTTAAAAAATTTTTTTTTTAAAAGTGGGCGTGGTCGTTCTCCGATTTCGCTAATTTTTATTAAGCATACATACAGTAATAGGAGTAAAGCTTCTGCCAAATTTCATCATGATATCTTCAACGACTGCCAAATTACAGCTTGCAAAACTTATAAATTACCTTCTTTTAAAAGTGGGCAGTGCCACTAATTTTCTATTCTGCGTCATAAAATCAACTCACCTACCAAGTTTCATTGCTTTATCCGCCTTTAGTAATAAATTATCGCACTTTTTTGGTTTTTCGAAATCTTCGATATCGAAAAAGTGGGCGTGGTTATGGTCCGATATTGTTATTTTAAATAGCGATCTGAGATGAGTGCTCAGGAACCTACATACCATAATTTCATCAAGATACCTCAAAATTTACTCAAATTATCGTGTTAACGGACGGACGGAGGGACATGGCTCAATCCAATTTTTTTCGATCCTGATGATTTTGATATATGGAAGTCTATATCTATCTCGATTCCTTTATACCTGTACAACCAACCGCTATCCAATCAAAGTTAATATACTCTGTGAGCTCTGCTCAACTGAGTATAAAAAAAATGAAATCAAAAAATGCTGAAAAATGAAATCGAAACTGAAATATTTCAAAGAACGAAAAAAAACTGGCAGCGAAATAATTTGGACCACTGAAGCCGAAATTGTTACAAAGCAAGAATCTGAATGAAACCGAAATCGAGACACTTTTGAAACTAAAATACTTTTGAAAAATAACACCAAAGCAGGCACTATTTACACAATCGAATCGATTTTTAAGTACATATCCGATACTGATACAGGTTTCGTTATCAGAACAACACCCATTTTCTGCCTCTTTGTAACTGACAATTGTTATGCAAAATTTCAGCTGTTCCTATAATTGATAATGTTTCAATGAAAAGAAAACTAAAGCAATTGCCAGTCACTGAGCACTAGAATATGGGTGTTAGCTATCATATAAAGAAGACATTTTTTTATACATTTTAAATTTATTTTGGTTGTCTATTAATTTAGGTATTGACTCTGCGTCTTAGCACAACAATATCCGAGCTTTGCGCAGAGTATTTAAAAAAAGTCGTTACATTGAAGGTTATAAAAAACATTAATCACTATTCTTTTGAACTGCTTGAAAGATTGCGTGCGGATATTATCATGCATTTTTATACTCAGTTGAGCAGAGCTCACAGAGTATATTAACTTTGATTGGATAACGGTTGGTTGTACAGGTATAAAGGAATCGAGATAGATATAGACTTCCATATATCAAAATCATCAGGATCGAAAAAAAATTTTATTGAGCCATGTCCGACCTCCGTCCGCCCGTCCGTTAACACGATAACTTGAGTAAATTTTAAGGTATCTTGATGAAATTTGGTACGCAGGTTCCTGGGCGCTCATCTCAGACCTCTGCTTAAAATGAACGAAATCGGACTACAACCACGCCCACTTTTTTGATATCGAAAATTTCGAAAAACCGAAAAAGTGCGATAATTCATTACCAAAGACGGATAAAGCGATGAAACTTGGCAGGTGAGTTGAACTTATGACGTAGAATAGAAAATTAGTAAAATTTTGGACAATGTGCGTGGCACCGCCCACTTTTAAAAGAAGGTAATTTAAAATTTTTGCAAGTTGTAATTTGGCAGTCGTTGAAGATACCATGATGAAATTTGGCAGGAACGTTACTCCTATTACTATATATATGCCTAATAAAAATTCGCAAAATCGAAGAACGACCACGCCCACTTAAAAAAAAATTTTTTTTAAAGTAAAATTTTAACAGCAAATTTAATATCTTTACAGTATATAAGTAAATTATGTCAACATTCAACTACAGTAATGATATGGTGCAAGAAAATACAAAAATAAAAGAAAATTTCTAAATGGGCGTGGCTCCGCCCTTTTTCATTTAATTTGTCTAGGAAACTTTTAATGTCATAAGCCAAACAAATATTTTCCAATCCTTGTGAAATTTGGTAGGGGCTTAGATTCTAGGAAGATAACTTATTTCTGTGAAAAAGGGAGAATTGGGTTGAAGCCACGCCCTGTTTTTATACACAGTCGACCGTCTGTTCTTCCGCACGGCCGTTAACACGATAACTTGAGCAAAAATCGATATATCTTTACTAAACTCAGTTCACGTACTTATCCGAACTCACTTTGAATTGGTATAAAAAATTGCCGAAATCCTACTATGACCACGCCCACTTTTTCGATATCGAAAATTACGAAAAATGAAAGAAATGCCATAATTCTATACCAAATACGAAAAAAGGGATGAAACATGGTAATTGGATTGGTTTATTGACGCAAAATATAACTTTAAAAAAAAGTTTGTAAAATGGGTGTGACACTTACCATATTAAGTAGAAGAAAATAAAAAGTTCTGCAGAGCGAAATAAAAAACCCTTGAAATCTTGGAAGAAATACTGTTCGTGGTATTACATATATAAATAAATTAGCGGTATCCAACAGATGATGTTCTGGGTCACCCTGGTCCACATTTTTGTCGATATCTGTAAACCGCCTTCACATATACAACTACCACCACTCCCTTTTAAAACCCTCATTAATACCTTTAATTTGATACCCATTTCGTACAAACACATTCTAGAGTCACCCCTGGTCAACGTTTATGGCGATATCTCGAAAAGGCGTCCACCTACAGAACTACAAACTCCCTTTTAAAATAATCATTAACCCCTTTCATTTGATACCCATATCGTACAAACAAATTCTAGGGCCACCCCTGGTCCACCTTTATGGCGATATCTCGAAAAGGCGGCCACTTATGGAACTAAGGATCACTCCCTTTTAATATACCCATTAACACCATCCATTTGATACCCATATCGTACAAACAAATTCTAGAGTCAACCATGATCCACCTTTATGGCGATATCCCTAAATGGCGTCCACCTATAGAACTATGGCCCACTCCCTCATAAAATACTCTTTAATGCCTTTCATCTGATACACTGTCATACAAACACATTCCAGGGTTACCCTCGGTTCATTTTCTTGTATGGTTATTTTCCCTTATGTTGTCACCATAGCTCTCAACTGAGTATGTAATGTTCGGTTACACCCGAACTTAACCTTCCTTACTTGTTTAGTATAGACAATTTTTTCCAGAAATCAATATTTTTCCAGAAATCAGTTATAATAAAAATAAAAATTTCCCAGGCAGTTCTGCTTTGCGGACCATATCGCGTCCCCCTGTGATTAGCGTCCGGTGCAAGATGCGCTCCCCCCTCGCTACGTCACTGACTCTTACCATCACTTTGCATGCTTGTCGTTTTCAGGTCAGAGTAATCGGTTTTGTTCAAGCAGCCGGCCTATCATTCAATATATCATCAACCGAGGCGTATGAGTGACATTGAAGGTCTTCAGGTGATCTATTTTTGATAGTTTCAATTTGCTTACCATACATATATTGATTGCATGCAGGGAGCGAGTTTATTGGTTATTTTCGATATTTCAATTCAAAAAGGGCTTAAGTACCAAGCACTCGTGAGTTTGACTTAACTTAATTTATTCTCGGCTGTTAAGGTATTTTTAGGATATGAGGCTAAGAAAAATTAGGTGGAAGAAAGCCATCTTTACGAAAGATATTAGAAAAGCATATTAGGTAGGAGGTCTGTCCAATTCAACCCCTAAATATTTTGGTTAGATTAAAAATCTGGTTCGGGTGTGATCTAATAGGTAACAATTTTTTTTTTTCATGTCGGGCCTTTTTCGGGATCATTTGGCGTAGCTTCCGCCATAATTTCTAAATGGTTTTCGGAATCCGTCTGTGAGCTCGGTGGGGTAATTTCGGGACTTTTTCGCGACTAAAACGGGATCATTTTGGCCCCTTTCGCCATCATTTCTGGATGCTTTTCGGGATCCGTCCGGAATCCCGTCAGGGTAATTTCGGGACTATTTGGGTATCATTTGGGAACCTTTCCGGCATCATTTCTGGATAGTTTCCGAGATCCGTTCGGGATCCCGTCAGGGACATTTCGGGACTATTAGAGGATCATTTGAGGACCTTTCCGGCATCATTTCTGGACTAAGCCAAACATTCGATTCAGTTTAGGTCGTTTTAGCCCGAAGTAAACAGATCCTAAAAGCTGTCAGATCTAGAAGCAGTATTTGCAAAGAAGACGCAGTTATTTTATAGTATGGATACTGGCTTTTGATAGAAATTTTCAGTTTGGCCGTTAAATGAACTTCTGGTAACACTACGGACTCATTCAGTCTATGTGAGATCCTCATGGACCGGCCAGTTCAATCCAACTTAACCTAGGTCGTTTTGGTCCAACTTGTTGAACTCTAAAGATTATTTCTATGTATTGCATTAACTTCTTGACACATACAGAGCGTGTTCCAACAGATCGATTCCAGCGTCCTTGTCATAAATTTCAATGATCTTAATGATCTGTACACTAACCTGGGTCGATTTGTATGGACGAAAGTTAACCTATATCGCGCCATCGATTTTTCGATAGGATTTGGGCTCAGGAAAAAAAGTTCCACTACGCATGCCAAAAAAAAATAATGTTCGAGCCTGCAAAAAAAAAAAAAAATGGCGAAAGGGTAAATTTTTCGACCAAAACACTCCCCAATGGGCATGGCATTCAATACTAAAATACTGTTACGAATATTAGCAACACTAAGTGATATCATGCACATCCATAGATCAGTCATTATGTATCTACATAAACGAAACAATAATTGCGTCTCCACATATGTACCATGTACGTATACGAGCAGCAGAGAAGCAATGCACAAACACATGCATATATCTTATCTGAATTGCTCACAAGAGAGGGCAATAATTTGTGCAAGTATTACTCAAATGAGAAGTTATAAACGTAGTTGTGGCTGGCGATTTTGTTGCTGAAATTAACTAGTAAGTTCTGGAATGGAAAAGCCTGGAAGTATGCGATGAGAAATCAAAAAGTATAAAAGGCGCGCCAGTAGAGGCGAAGAGGGAGTTTCATTTGAGCTATCAATCAGTTTGGTTATTAAGCAAGCTATTCGTTGCAAAGTATAAGTGTTATTGTGAAGTACTTTAATAAAGGCCATTTTTCCATTATTCAGTATTGGAGTTATTTATTTAACAGCTTAGTGATTCGAACTTAGCAAAAAGGCAAATAAGAGGATTTGCAAGTAAAAATCGGAACAATACTATTTTTAAAGAATGCCTTACTTTTTCTTGCATTATAATGTTATCTGTTAGCTTAATATACTTATTTTTTACATAATTAATTTGTTTATTGGCCGTTAATGAATAAATATATATATTATTCTGTTATGTCAGCCTAGGGCTCACATAACAGAATAATATATATATTTATTTTTTACATACATATTTGTGAATTTTGTAAGGAAAATGAATGAATAAATCTTAATCTTAATCTTAATCTAAAAACCCAAAAAATATTTTTTTTTTCAAAAAACTGTTGTAAAAACGATGGCGATAACAGCTTTTTGGAGAAAAACAAATTATTTTTTGGGGTTTGGAGAGTGTTTTGGTCAAAAAATTTACCCTTTCGCCATTTTTTTTCCCATGTTCGAAAATTATTTTTTTTGGTATGCGTAGTGGAACTTTTTTTCCTGGGACCAAATCCTATCAAAAAATCGATGGCGCGATATAGGTTAATAAATCGACCCAGTCTACTGTACACCCTAGGATTGCGCCAGAACAAGATTGGTATTAAGTGTGTACAAAAAGTTAAGTGAATTCGAAATTATATTTTTGAATTAAAATGTAGCTTACTTTTTTTATCAAAATTATTGTTGTCTGGGTCCCTGGTTGCATGTGTCAATGTTTAGTAGTCGATTATTTTGGAGTGCTTACTTTCGCTAACAGTAAAAAATACGGTTGTTATTTAACAAACTATTTGGCAAAGAAATTAAACTTCTTTAAAGTGACGTATCTACACTCGAAAATAATATTTACAAAATGTAAACAAATGTTAAAAAAAAATTTTATTTTTTTTTTGTTTTTATCGGGCTATTGATAAATGATTCAAGGTTCGATTCGAGCTCAAGGCCAGAACAATAATTTGTTTCCAATGATATTTATTGTTATTTTTAAATTTTTCTAAATTTGAAAAATTGTATTTTGTTTTTGGAATAGTAAGTAGAAAATTTTTCAGACAACGTGCCATAGCTGCGCAAATAGATCCACTTCGAAGGGTGCTAAGCCTTCATCATCAGTACGCTTTAGGCAAAAAATTATTGTTCTGGCCTTGAGCTTATTTCGAACCTTGAATCCTTTATCAATAGGTCGATAAAACAAAAACAAGTGTTAATAAACCAAGAGCGCTTGGAAAATGTCAATCAAACAAAGTAATTGACAATAAACAAATCCAATATTATCAGTGTCTTGCAACAGATGGCGCAATGCTGATCAAATATAGTTGGTAAAGAGGAATAGAAGTAGCAATTTATCAGTCAAACCAAAAAAAAACACCGCTGTTTAGCTAAATGGTTAACACAGCATGCCTAAAGCGTACTGATGATGAAGGCTTAGCACCCTTCGAAATGATCTATTTGTGCAGCTATGGCACGTTGTCTGAAAAATTTTCTACTTACTATTCTACTTACTATTAAAACAAAACACAATTTTTCAAATTTAGAAAAATTAAAAAATAACAATAATTTTCATTGGAAAAAAATTATTGTTCTGGCCTGGAGCCCGAATCGAACCTTGAAAAAAATTTACAGAAACAATGATAGTTTTCTTCATTACTAAAAAAATACTATAATTAATTGGCAAATGCAGGAAAAATAAATCCGTTATGATATATAACTCCAAGTTTCTTTGTATTTAATCTTAAAGGTTTTTTTTTGGTATTGTTTGAGCTATGTAGAGCAATGAGCATCAAAGTTTGAGAAACGCCAAACGTTAAACATTAATTCTAGGAATAGCAAAATATTTCATCACCAATTAAAAAATGTATTTCCTTTGTTTCCAAATAAATGATATTTCAAGAGAATTCCACTTAAGTGGCCAATTAAATTATTTATTTTACAAGAATTTTTTTGAAAATATTTTGATACTAAACAATCGCGATTATTTCTGATTTGCTTCGTGCTAAAGTCCTTATGTTATTTTTGTTATTCTTGTGAATTGTGTTTGTTGTTATTTTACATGTTGGTATTGTTTAAGGTAAACAACTTCATCAGCTTAACGCCCACAAAGATTATAAATAAGCAAAAAATTCTCAGTTGTTGTCCACATTAAAAAATATAACAAAATAATAATAAGGTCACGCATAAATTTAATAATATAGAGTTGAAGGTCGCAAAAATAGAGTCCGAACTTGAATGAACTTAGACATTTGCGAAAGGCATTCATGTTCAAGTATTTAAGGAATTAAAAATTTTAAGGAATACAAAAAAATAACTGGAAAATTCCGTAGTCCCAAAAAAAGAAACATATTCAGCTCAATCATAAGCTGCTCGTGTCTTTTGTAGAAATTTGAAACTTGGATCCAGCAAAATTTTTTTCATTTTTTAATACTTATTATTCAATTTTACCGAATCTTTAATCTATGATTTTATCTTTATTAAGATTTTATTTTATTCTTCAATTTTACCGAATCTTACCGATTTAATCTTTAATAACCAGTATTTATTACTTGAGCTTCAGCCTTTACTTTTGAATATTCCGTCTAGAAGCTTCAAACTTAGATCTCTAAACTTTAATCTTTTACCATTAATAATTGATCTTTAATTATATCCTTAATCTCTTACCTTTAATGCTAAGTTCTAATTGTTAACCTTTAATCTTTTTTAATCGCGTATCTCTGATATTTTATCTTTATACTTTAATGTTTAACGTTTTATCTTTGCTCTTTATTTTTACGTCTAAAATAATTTAGCTTTAATCTTTAAACTTTAATTTCTAATCTTTTATTCGTTATGCAATCATAAACCGCTTGCGTCTTTTGTAGAAATTTGAAACATCGATCGAGTAAATATTTCTTATTTATTATTCACTTGTCCTTTAATCTTATCTAATATTTAATCTATGATTTTTATCTTAAATAACTAATATTCATTAATTGATCTTTAGTCTTTATTTTTTAATAACAAATTTTAAATCTTCAAATTTAAATATCCAAACTTAAGTCTTCCATATTTTATACCCTTTATCTGTGATTTTTAATGGAGGGTGGAGCCGTGTGCAGAAGTCCACGAAAGTGGGGAAAGCTTTTGAACGCCATTCACCTGGGAATGGCCAGAGCTATTCTTTTGCATGCGGTTCAAGCAGCTCACTACTGCCGGTCGCTTGCGGCCAAGCATCCTAATGTGAGAAGGCGACAACCTGGCTAGTGAAATATTCGTAATTGAAAGACGTTGCACGTTTGATTGTGCGACATTAAGTCTCTTCTTTATTGAATAAATTATTGTCGTTTATACTAATTTACTTAACCTATACATTCATAAATATCTTAATACTAATAACTAAAAATAAGTACATAGGAAATGAGTTATGCATACATGTACGTTTGTATACAGTCTTTGTATACATGTAGTTTTGTATGCATAACTCCATACATGTAGTTTTGTACAATTTGCAGCGTCAGCAGATCAGTTTGAATATTTTGGTATTTTCCCACAATTAGTTGAATGTTTGTATGTATATTACAGTGGGTTGTGTATTTATATGTATAATTTATTAACTGTGATATGTGTCTCATATTCGGCATTCCGTGCCGTCTGGGTTAGTTCAATAATTGTAATATGATTATTACTAAAATATATTTGAATTTGTTATGCGTAAAGCCGCAAGTATGTTACAGTAGCTGTGGCATATAATGATACAATACAGTGTGTGACGTATAATGCTACACTAGGCCACTCTGACATAATCGGTTCAAGGGCTAGCCGGGGGAGATCTCATCGGCAGCGTCTGTACACCTCTAGGTGCGGCTGCAAGCGGGCGTCTGTCTTGGAGCAAGCGGCTCGCTATATAAACTTGCAAGTAATATTTATACCCCCGCTGAGCGGGTTGTGCGCTGGGCTTGGGACCCGCCACGTAAAACCATACTCCAATGAAATATAACAACAAGCCTCGGATAAATACACTCTCTATTGATGACGATTATGGCAAACGTTTGAAGGACAATGCATTGAGGGCATGCACCTGGAACGTCGGCTCCCTGAATGGGATTGGTGCAGATGCCCGGCTGGTTGATGTCCTCGTCAAAGCAAAATCTGACATCACCGCCATCCAAGAAATGCGTTGGACGAAGCAAGGAAGAAAGAAGATCAAAAATTGTGATATCTATTGGAGTGGCCATACGAATAAGCGCAGTTTCGGCGTCGGATTTGTGGTGGGAGAGAGACTTTGTCGCCAAGTACTGGCGTTAACGCCTCTGGACGAGCTTCTCGACGCTATCCGAATAAAAGCAAAATTTTTTAATATATCATTCACCTGCGCCCATGCGCCGATAGAGGAGAAAGACGATGAGGTGAAAGACACTTTTTATGAACAATTAGAACGCACATACGAGCGCTGCCCCCGTCATGATATAAAAGTCGTGCTTGGCGACTTTAACGCCAGGATGGGCAAAGAAGGTGTTTTTGGCCCTACAGCCGGAAAATTCGGCCTACACAATGAAACTCCTCCTAACGGACTGAGGCTGATTGACTTTGCCGGTGCTCGAAACATGGTCATATCTAGCACGAGGTTCATGCATAAAAAGAGACGTCGAGCTACATGGCTGTCTCCTGATCGAAATATTCGCAATCAGATCGATTACGTTGTGGTAGACGGACGGCATGCCTCCAGTGTTTTAGATGTGCGCACGATCCGAGGACCTAACATCGACTCGGACCATTATCTCGTTGCAGCCAAAATACGCACCCGTCTCAACGCGGCAAAACCAAGGAACAAAAAACAAAAGGAAAGCTAGACGTCGAAAAGCTTCAATCACAACAGACTGCCAATGACTTCGCAACTCGACTCTCACACCTGCTCTCTGAGAGCACAACTCATCCTGAAGGGATACAGGAGCTGTGGGAGCATATCTCCAAAGCACTTCGTACTGCCGCCGAGGAAAAAATTGGTTACCGGCGGCCACGAAAAAACAACTGGTACGATGAAGAATGCCGCGTTGCAACCGAAAGAAAATACGCTGCCTACAGGGATACGTTAAAAGCGAGCGCGACAAGAGGAGTGTGTGAACGCTATCGTGAGTTGAAAAGGGAAGCGAGACGCCTTTTCAGGAAGAAAAAAGCAGAAGCAGAAAGGCGTGAGTGCGAGGAGCTTGAGCTGCTAGCCACCAGGAATAACGCCCGAAAATTCTACCAAAAAATACGGCTACAGACGGAAGGTTTTAAGACCGGGGCAAACTCCTGTAGGAATGAAAACGGCGACCTTGTAACTGATGTCCAGAGAGTGCTTAGATTATCCCGATTATGACGAAGTTAGAATAGCAATAACCAGATTGAAAAACAGCAAGGCCGTGGGCACTGATGGATTGCCTGCGGAGCTATTCAAGTTCGGCGGCGAGGAGTTGGTAAGGCGCATGCAGCAGCTTCTTAGCAAAATATGGGCGGACGAAAGCATGCCCGACGGTTGGAATCTAAGTGTCCTTTGCCCAGTCTACAAGAAGGGGGATACTGCAAAATGCACCAACTATCGTGGAATCAGCCTTCTTAATATCGCATATAAGGTCCTTTCAAGTGTATTGTGCGAAAGATTGAAGCCCACCGTGAACCGGCTGATTGGACCTTATCAGTGCGGCTTCAGACCTGGTAAATCTACCATCAACCAGATTTTCACAATGCGCCAAATCTTGGAAAAAACCCGTGAAAAGAGAATCGACACACATCACCTCTTCGTCGACTTTAAAGCCGCCTTCGACAGCACGAAAAGGAGCTGCCTATATGCCGCTATGTCTGAATTTGGTTTCCCCGCAAAACTTAAAGGGCTGTGCAAAATGACGTTGAGCAACACCATCAGCTCAGTCAGAATTGAGAAGGACCTCTCCGAGCCGTTCGAAACTAAACGAGGTTTCAGACAGGGTGACCCCCTATCGTGCGATTTCTTTAATTTGATGCTGGAGAAAATTATACTAGCTGCAGAACTTAACCGCACTGGAACAATATACTGTAAAAGCGTGCAATTACTGGCATATGCTGATGGCATTGATATCATCGGCCTAAACACCCGCGCTGTTAGTTCTGCTTACTCCAAACTGGAAAAAGAAGCGGTAAAGATGGGTTTGGTGGTGAATGAGGACAAAACGAAGTACCTGCTGTCATCCAGCAAAGAGTCAGCGCATACGCGCCTTGGCAACCACGCTACGGTTGGCAGCCATAATTTCGAAATAGTAAAATACTTCGTTTATTTGGGAACCAGCGTCAACACTAGCAACAACATCAGCACTAATATCCAGCGAAGAATCAATCTTGCCAATAAATGCTACTTTGGACTAGGCAGGCAATTGAAAAGTAAAGTCCCCTCTCGGCGAACGAAAATCATACTCTACAAGTCACTTATCGTACCCGTCCTGCTACATGGGGCAGAAGCATGGACCATGACAACAGCAGATGAGGCGGCTTTGGGAGTGTTCGAGAGAAAAGTTCTTCGAAAGATTTATGGACCTCTACGCGTTGGCGATGGCGAGTACCGAAGAAGATTTAATGATGAGCTGTACGAGCTATACGCAGACATCAACATCGTCCAGCGTATTAAAACGCAGCGGCCGCGCTGGCTAGGCCATGTTATGCGAATGAAAGATGATGCTCCGGCCAACAAAGTGTTTCTATTGGAACCCGCCTATGGCAGCAGAGGTAGAGGACGGCCCCCACTCCGTTGAAAGGACCAGGTGGAAAACGATTTAAACTCCCTTGGTGTGACCAATTGGCGCCGGTTGGCGGAACGAAGGAGCGACTCGCGCGCCTTGTTGGACGGCCATAACCGTTTAGACGGTTAAGCGCCAATTAAGTAAGTAAGTAATCTTTGATTTTTAATCTTAACTCTTAAATCCTTGATCTTAAACCTTTAACATTGAATCGAGAATCTTTAGTCTTTAAATGGTAATATTTAATATTTTATCTTTAAACTTTATTCCTTAATCTTGAATCTTTAATATTGAATACTAATTTTTATTCTTTAATCTCTAATTCCAATCACCAATCTGTTATCTTTAATCTTTAGTTTCTAAACTTTTGTTCTTTAGTTTTTAGTCTTTAATTTTTAATCTTTTATATTTAGTCCTTCATGATTAATCTTTGATATTGAAGTTTTAATCTTTAGTTTATAATTTGTTTATTCTCAAACTTTCAATTTTAATCCCATAGCTTCGAACCCTTATATCAAATCTTCAAAGTTTGCTATATAATAGTTGATTTTTGAATTTTTGTTTATGGGCTTCAAAATTCAATTCTTATTTGAAACTATTATTTATTTATTTCAGTTTTTGCGAAAAATTAACAGGTATATTGTCTAATGCAAAAAAAGAAAAACAAAAATGTATATCAGGTCTTATACTATGTACTTTAGCCCACATTATACTTTAAAAAATTTCCATATTTTCATTTCATCTTTCGGTACTCGCACGCATGGGTTTCCTATTTCACACAAACGTTCATTAATATTCTTTGCGCACTTCATCTTTAACGTCATTCGCATATCCTACAAAGTGAAAATATATTGGATTTGAATATTAACTGTCGCGAGATATTAAAAGAAAATCAAAACAAGTAAGGCAGTCTAAGTTCGGTTGAAACCGAACATTAAATACCCAGCTGTACAGTTGAAATGCTATTGTTGTTTGTTTTGTGTGCTTACTAGTGTTACAAGGCTGCGGAATAATACATATAATTATGGTTCTATTCTGAACTAATTTTTCTTCGAGTTATGGCTCCCGAAACATAGAAAATTGCTTAGTCATAAAAGGGGCGGTGCCACGCCCATTTTCTAAAACTTGAAGTTTTTCCTATTTATTGTCATAAATCCTTAGTCATAAAAGGTGCGGTGCCACGCCTATTTGAAGTTTTTCCTATTTATTGTTATAAATCCCCTTGGGAATTGAAATACCATTGATATGAAGCTCTTTTGGCAAAGATATAGCTTATTTTATTCGTCCACGACCCTTTTAAAAATCTTTTATATAAAAGTAGGCGTGGTCCTTAAGCGATTTCGTTAATTTTTCTTCAAAGCATTCCTTATAATAAAGGCAACCTTTCTGTCGAATTTTGTTACAATATATTTAACGATTTTTGATTTATGATTAATAATATATGTAAAATTGATTTTATCACAAGTGGGCGGTGCCACGTCCATTTAAAAATTTTTTTCAAATTTTTATCAAGAGTCTCAGTATCAGTCCACATGTCAATTTTCAACATTCTAGGTGTATAATTTACTAAATAATCAGGTTTTTGTATATATATATATATTTGTAATATATATAAAAAGTGGGCGTGGTTATTATGCGATTTCGCTCATTTTCAATACTAATCTATTCTGGGTACAGATAAGCTCGTGTACAAAATTTGGTGAAGATATATCAATATTTACTCAACTGACAGACGGACGTAAGGACGGATATGACTCAATCAAATTTTTTTTCGATACTGATGATTTTGCTATATGGAAGTCTATATCTATTTCGATTCCTTTATACCTGTACAACCAACCGTTATCCAATCAAAGTTATAATACATTGTGTACAAGTACAGCTGGGTATTATGACGCACAGGCATGCGTTTGAGCTATGATTATCTCGCAGCTCGAAAAATGCCCAATTGACAAGTTTTGCGTAAACACAAAGTTACTGTCAGTGAGGTTTATCATTTTTAGACTTCATGAATTTGAGTGATGATGCTGGCGCTGTTCTTGCTTTTTTCTTTTCAAGGTATTCCTTTGTTACTTTTGCGAGTATGTAATCTAGTGTAAATATTTCATCCTTACTGCTCACTAAACATCCCATGTCACTGCCATTTGTGTGTCTGTCAGTTTGGCATTAATATGTCAACAACATTCTGTGTTTCCCTTTCCTGTGAATGAAATGTATCCGGCCCTCACACTTAAATACATGTCCGCTCACACTCACGCCTTCACGTTATTTGTCATATCGATTACTCTGTCTGCGGATGAACAGTTATGCCAATACAGATTTGTACAGTTATTTGTATAAAAAGTAACAGATTACATGTGAATGTCAACAAGAGTTTGCTTAGACGTAGGTTGAGTAAATAAACAAAAGTGTTCCAAGTTTTTATAAGCTGAGTTGAAATATAATCATTTGTATGAGAGGTTTAAATGGGATTAAGGTTTTAAGTTAATGTACTTCGTAATTCCAATATCTTTTGACTTTTTTCCTGAAATATGCTAAAACATCTTACGTGACAGAAGATTGACGTTATTAAGCTTCAACAGAATCTTATTTGCATATATTTACCATTATGCTGTGGGCTTTGTTTTCACGAAAGAAAGGTTATTTATTTTAAGTAATTTACAAATTCAACGGCATTATGTGTAAACGTTATACAGTTAAATATCGCCGCTCGCTAGCCATAGGCATGAATGTGCAATTTTTCCGATTTTGTGTTAGAAGCCTCGTTGAATTACCCTTTAGATTCTTTAGGTTCTACTTAAATTTAAAGCTTCCCACCTTACATGGAAGCCACAATAATTTGCAATGCTGTTTTCACGAATGTATAATTCAATCACACAAAGTTGGGCCATAAAAATGAATGTCGATAGTTACTGTGTGCTGTGTGCTATACAACTCTATTCGAAAAAAAGGTCGTCGTTATTTATTCGAAGCCGTTGCTTTTCGCCGAGACAAAGCTAAAAGACTTGAGAAAAATGTGCGAAAAACTGGTTATACCAAAAAAGATCATTCTTTTTATAAAGAAAGAATAAAAGGCAACAGTGAGGTTCGTGACGCTTTACCCGGACCCAATATGTCAGAAGATTCTGATTGCGAATTGAGAACTAGTTCTTAGTTTGCAATATCTTAAATAAAAACGCATTAGTTTATTTGAAATTTAAATTAATTTGTAACTTTTTTCACTTACATACTTTCTGTAAGTCATAGCCACGGATGTCTTTATTCTTTAATCTTTAGTCTTTGACTTTTAATCTTTAATCTTCAATCTTTAATTTTTATCCTTTATCCTTTAATCTTAAATCTTTTATATTAAATCCTAGATCTTTAATCTATGATCTTTAATCTTTTATATATCATTTTACCTCTTTAATATTCAATATTTAATCTTTTTTTTTTAATCTTTAATTTTTCTTTATTTAACTTTATTTTCCAATCTTTCGTAGTTAATGATTAAAGTTTAATCTATAATATTTAGTCCTTAATTTTAATCCTAAACCTGTTATCTCAAAAATTTTTTGTTCAAGCTTTAATCTTCAATTTTTGATCTTTAATTTTAAATCTCTAAATTTTAATGTTGAGCTACGAAAAAAAGAACAACCGGTTCTCGATGATTGAATATGAGAGTGAATAACTTTATTGTACAGTTTTCTTATTTATATGTAGCGGAAAAAAGGTTTACATAAATATGTATGTTGGTACTTCATTGTTTCTTACATACTATATGAAAAGCAACGTTATTAGAAAAATGAGTAATTAAGAAAAGAAAGAGAATAAGCTGATGAAATAAAGAGTAAGCGACCAAAACATTAGTACGCTTAACATTAAATTTTTAATTTTTAATCTTTCATCTTTAATTTAAAATTCATTAATTATCAATCTTTTAACTTTAATCTAATGTTTTCGAACATTCATATTTAATTTTCAAAGTTTACTTAATGATTTTTATCAATGTTAGTCTTTGGGCTTCGATATTGAATTCTTGGAACCATTTTTGTTTGTCTCAGTTATTGGTAAAAATTAAGAATTGTGTAGTTTATTATAAGCAGAGATGCATCCCAAGCTTAAAAGAGCGCACTGAAGCCCACATAAATAATATCTTTAATCCTTTTTATTTTTTTAATCCTTAATCGTTAATGGTAAATCTTAAATTTTTATACATTATCTTCAATCTTCAATAGTTTTTCTTCTTTCTTAAGACTTCATTCTTTAATCTTTAATGTTCAATACTTAATATTTAATCTTTAATCTTGAAGTTTTAATTGTTTTTGTCTTTTATCTTTGATCTCTTATTCTTCATCTTTCGTCTTTAATCTTTTTTATTAAATCTTTAATACTTAATCTTAAGTCTTTTGCCTTATTTCTTTAATCGTGTATCATTAGTTTTTAATACTCAATCTTTTGTACCTAATCTTTAATCTTTTATCATCTTGCTTCTTCAATTTTCAATCTGTTATGTTTATTCTTAAATATTTAATATTTAATTTTCAATCTTTTATCTTTAATAACAATCTTGCATCTTGATTGTAAATTATAAATATTTTAACTTTAATCTAATGTCTTCGAAAGTTCATATTTAGTTTTCAAAGTTTAATTCTTGATGATTTGTGTCAATCTTAGTCTTTAGGCTTCAATATTGAATACTGATTTGAAACCATTATTTATTTGTCGCAGTTATTGCTAAAATTTAAGAATTATGTAGTTTAGTGTAAACAGAGATGCATTCCAAGCTTAAAACAACGCACTGAAGCTCACAAAAACAATATCTTTAATCCTAAATCCTTTATCGTAAATCTTTGATACATTATCTTTAATCTTCAATAATTTTTCTTTTTTGTAAGTCTTCATTCTTTAATGTTCAATATTTAATGTTTAATCTTCAAGTTTTATTTTTTTTTTTGTCTTTTATTTTTGATTTCTTTCTCTTAATCTTTCGTCTTTAATAATTTGTAAAATAAATTGTATTTAATATCTACTCTTCAATCTTTAATACTTAATCTTAAATCTTTTGTCTTCTTTCTTTAATCGTGTATTATTAATCTTTAATCTTCAATCTTTTATACTTAATCTTTAATCTTTTAGCACCTTTCTTTAATCTTCAATCTGTTATGTTTATTCCTAAATATTTAATATTTAATTTTCAATCTTTTATCTTTAATACACAATCTTGAATCTTGAATGTTGAATCTTTAATATTCAATCTTTAATCGTTAGTTTTTTTTATTTTTAACCTTTAATATTTAATCTTTAATCTTAAAATTTAAATCTTCAGTCTTTTATCCTTATTACTTAATCTTTAGTCTTAAATATTTTATCTTCAATCTTTAATGTTTATTGCTTAAAATTTAATATTTAATATTTTTGTTTAATTTTTAATCTTTAATCTTATATATTTAGTCTTTATTCTTAAATCTTTAATTTTTTATCCTTAACTTAAAACTTAAAAAATTTAAGCTTTGATCTTTATTTTATGAGCTTAAATCTTTTAAAATTATTTAAAAGAGAAAGGACTTCATTTCTACAGAAAAAAGTGGGTAGATATTGTCGACCATGAGTTTGCATGTATGTATATTGTAAATCGAAAAAGTTCCATCGGGGTAAATTGCTTTTACATGAAAATGTGTGGATTAAAATAAAATATATATAAATCCAAACAAAATCCAATATCTTTTTATACTCAGCTGAGCAGAGCTCACAGAATATATTAACTTTGTTCGCATAACGGTAATCTGTAACGGCATAAACTAATCGAGATAGATATAGACATGATCTGGGCGAAAAAAGAAATTCATTTAGCCATGTCCGTCTGTCGGTCCATCCGTAAACACGATAACTTGAGTAAATTTTGAGGTATCTTGATAAAATTTGGTATGTATGTTCCTGGGCACCCATCTTAGGACGCTATTTAAAATGAACGAAATCGGACCATAACCACGCCCACTTTTTCGATATCGAAAATTTCGAAAAACCGAAAAAGTGCGATAATTCATTACCAAAGGGGGATAAAGCGAAGAAACTTGGTAGGTTGGTTAACCTTATGTCAGGGAATAGAAAATTAGTAAAAGTTTGTACAATGGGCGTGGCACTGCCCACTTTTAAAAGAAGGTAATTTCAAAGTTTTGCAAGCTGTAATTTGGCAGTCGTTGAAGATATCATGATGAAATTTGGCAGAAACGTTACTCCTATTACTATATGTGTGCTAAGGAAAAATTAGAAAAAACGGATTACGAACACGCCCACTTAAAAAAATTTTTTTTTAAAGTCAAATTTTAACAAAAAATTTAATATCTTTACAGTATATAAGTAAATTATGTCAACATTCAACTCCAGTAGTGATATGGTGCAACAAAATACAAAACTAATAGAAAATTTTAAAATGGGTGTGGATCCGCCCTTTTTCATTTAATTCTCGTCTAGAATACTTAGCTCACCTACTTATTTGAACTCATATTATCTTGGTATAAAAAATGGCCGCAATCCGACTATGACCACGCCCACTTTTTCGATATCGCAAATTACGAAAAATGAAAAAAAAATGCCATAATTCTATACCAAATATGAAAAAAGAGATGAAACATGGTAATTGGATTGGTTTATTGATGCAAAGTATAACTTTAGAAAAAAACTTTGTAAAATGGGTGTGACACCTACCATATTAAGTAGAAGAAAATGACAAAAGTTCTGCAGGGCGAAATCAAACGCCCTTGGAATCTTAGCAGAAATACTGTTCCTGGTATTACATATATAAATAAATTAGCGGTACCCGACAGATGATGTTCTGGGTCACCCTGGTCCACATTTTGGTCGATATCTCGAAAACGCCTTCACATATACAACTAAGGGCCACTCCTTTTAAAACTCTCATTAATACCTTTAATTTGATACCCATAACGTACAAACACATTCTAGAGTCACCCCTGGTTCACATTTAGGGTCATATTCTGAAATGGCGTCCACCTATATAACTACGGCCCACTCCCTTTTAAAATACTCTTTAATGCCTTCCATTTGAAACCCATGTCATACCAACATATTCCAGGGTTACCCTAGGTTAATTTTGCTAAATGGTGATTTTCCCTTATTTTGTCTCCAAAGCTCTCAGCTGAGTATGTAATGTTCGGTTACACCCGAACTTAGCTTTCCTTACTTGTTTTTTATTGGACTTGACCAGAACGCTAAAAACAACATTCTGTTTGTGGTTGAAAGCTTTTGCAATAAGTGGTCAACAGCGCATAACATATGGGTTTTTAAATATGTACATATGTGTGTGCGCACATTTCCGCCAGAAAAAAGAGACCCATGCATGTATGAAAATTTGCCAACCACACATGCTTATCAAACATCGTCACACATGCATGTAACGCAGAAAAACTTGAAAGAGAATTTTCTACTTTTAAAAAATGTATGTAACCAAATGGGCAACAGGGGCATGATGACTGGTTATCTATCTCACACTGACGAACTGGCAAAATATTAAGCTACTGCATTCTCTATGTGAGTATGTCTACGCCTGAGGGTATCCCATACATGTTTGTGTCTGGTTGGCATATGCTTACAAGTTATGCACAAATGAATGAGCAACTAAATAAATGAATGACTAGACAGACTCCCCTGATATTGCCTTGTTTCTGATATTTACTATATAAATTTTTTTCACTGTGTAGACAAAAGTGTAGTTTTTCTTGCGACAACTTTTACATACGCAATCACATTGGTTTTATTGTACATAAACCAAAATGAACCTGGTAGTTAGAAGGAAATGAGGATGCCCTTAGAAGCAAATCCAGATACTTGATTGCTACTCAGAGTCGTAAAAGTTTCAGTTACCATACAAATAAGTATTTTATGGTATACTTAGTTGTGAATAAGTAATACGCGGCGTATGAGTAATATATTGTCGACATCGCCGTAAAAAAGGTGCTAACACCAATTTTGACTCATAATGTAAAAGGCAATGAGTGTATACCATTTCCGCTTTAAATATGTAAAAAGTTGAACCATATTTCCGTCTAATGTGGCGCAGAATGTTCTGGGTTGCAGCAAAAACAAACTTCAATAACGTGCTCATTCCATGTGTTTCCACGTCAGAGCAGATATCTGCTAAGCACCTACATTTTACATCTTGTATCTTCCTACAACCTCTATATATTCTAATGCACTCGACGTGTTCTCATAAAATTATGTCCCCTTAATTTCCCAATCGCCATGGCGGCCACCGTGGTGTGATGGTAGCGTGCTCCGCCTATCACACCGTATGCCCTGGGTTCAACTCCCGGGCAAAGCAACATCAAAATTTTAGAAATAAGATTTTTCAATTAGAAGAAAATTTTTTTAAGCGGGGTCGCCCCTCGGCAGTGTCTGGCAAGCGCTCCGATTGTATTTCTGCCATGAAAAGCTCTCAGTGAAAACTCATCTGCCTTGCAGATGCCGTTCGGAGTCGGCATAAAACATGTAGGTCCCGTCCGGCCAATTTGTAGGGAAAAATCAAGAGGAGCACGACGCAAATTGGAAGAGAAGCTCGGCCTTAGATCTCTTCGGAGGTTATCGCGCCTTACATTTATTTTTTTTTTTTTTTTAATTTCCCAATCTATGGAACAAATAGGAGCGATTAAAAAGCTACTCCAGTTCTCATAGATGTCGCGATGAGTTTGCGGTTCCAATGCACTCTGTAGGTGAATAAAACGAGAGGAAAAGCGTTGTCAGTAACTGGTTTTGTTCGTCTGTTCTGTTGTCTTTCTCGCTCGTCAGCAGCTTCGTTTTAAGTGCATTACTGAAGCCCATATTAACGTTGTGGTGCACCGAGAGGCAAGTTTGTTTATCGACTCTGCGGTCTATTGCTATGATGAAGTGTTCCTGCCATTAAGATCCCTCATCGCTGCTTTGAACATCAGAGCAAATTACCACAGCTGTGGTGACTTTAGATATCACTCATCGAGAAGCCGTCTATTCTGCCTGAAAGGCTTCCAAATAAATGTAACTCGCTAAATTTCAGACCTCCGTGAACACGGCCATGAACTTAGGGTCCCGATTTAAAATAAAAACCCATTCGCGTATCTGCGGGATTCTTATGGAGTCGATAGCGTTTTGTCCGGTTGTCATTTCAGGGCAGGATTGCGCGCAGCCTAATTGTAACACAACTTGTTTGGAGTTTATCACACAGGCCCAAATATGAGCTTAACTTCCAGCATTGCGCTTGAACGCTGCCGTCTTTTCTGTGCTGTTTCTTTCAAGAGCCGGCAACCAAACCATCACGCCGTAGATTGACATGATTATAAACCACACATTTTACATACGGCTGCTTTAGAGGGTATTTGAAGTGTTTAAACGTGTCTCAATAATATTTGAAAATGTCTTCCGGTGTCTGTTAAAGCTAAATTACCACCGAACGCAATGATTTGATAAGCAGTCCTCGGTTAAGGGGCATAGAATATTCCCGTGGTAGGAGTGCCTGTAGTAAGAGGCGACTGATATCCATAGACCAAGAAAGTGCAATGTAGTCATGCTAGTTAACGGATGAATAATGGCCAAGGAACATCGTCATCGCTAACTCTCGCCAAATCTTTCAGGAAATGTCTTTATCGCTACATGAAAATGAACAAAAAGAAGAAAAAAGAAAGAGGCCAAGGCGGAGACAGAGAAGTTGAGCTAGAATTCGAGGAGATAGATGATAATAACAGGAAGAGACCCCAGCGGCTTACGGGTGGTAAGAGGCGACTAAAATACCAAATTGATTGAAGGGACTGTGTAGTGCAGCTATTTGAAGGGGTTGCCCGGGTAATATATAGATTCTCCAACCCAAATGTTTGCCTCGCCTACCCGCGGCGAATCCTGTTTCTTTAACAGCCGAGGCTTTGGCGACCCCAAATTCCCCATAGTTCTAGGGGTGGGAGGGCGGTATGGCCTAGAAGGTTTCATGTGGTCATACAGAATCGTTTCCGAGAAGGTCGGGTTAGTACCTAATTGGTGCTTGTTACCGGAACGTACCGGATCTGCATCCGACAAAAGACCATCAACATCTATAACACTCCTCCAGAAGCGAAGGAAAACGAAGAAGAGGACAAAGAAGAAGCTTCCAAAGTAAGGTGTTCGCCTTTCGGTTTCCCAGAAGAGGGAATAAAAAACCTCTTTGCGGCACATCCCTTTACTCGTACCGTGTTATGGAGGAGTCTCCTTTGTATTGTTATGAAGGTTCTTTTTAATAGAATTTGCTTAACCGCTGGCACATGTTTGGCCATTATCAATCTTCATTAGCTATTCGGTTGTCAGTTAATGTATGTTTAGATTTTATAAGACATTGAAACTGAAAGTAAACCAAATCCCTTAGGTGGTTAAACACCAGTTAATGATGATGATGATTCCCATAACGAGTTGCAGCTTTACCAACCCAATCAATTTGACATGGAGAGGCGATTATGAATGCCTCCCTTAATTGGCTCTCAGTGAAAGAGGCCTAATTAGTTTGGACTGAGAGGAGTTGAAAAGGGCTTTGTAGCGTTAAGTACAATTTAAGTGAGAAGAATTGAGCGTAGATATCGCTGCTCACTCTGCCTTCATAGAATTGATAACGCACCATTTCTGTCTAAAGACGTGCTCCAAGAAAGAGAATTAACTGCAATTACATCATACCAAGATAAATCAAACAGCACCCTTCCAAAACGTAGGGTTTTTTGTAACAAGAACAAAAAACACAGCATACAATTTTATAGTCCTTCAAACTGTATCAAAGGTCGGAAGAAAAAAGACACCACATGACATTCAATCATATAAAGACACACACGTTAATACATACAGCAGTGAGCACGAAAATTGCAGTTGAGATTTTTAGCAAACTTCGTCATGAATGTCTTTTTGTATGAGTTAAGCGGGGATTACCCTCATTGCTTTAAATGTATGAAAACATTTATTTGAAGCAATTTTTAATTTATAGTTTTATTTAATATGATCATATGTATTTAATTAGCGAGCTTTGCTCATATTGCTTTATACAATGGTTTTTGTAATTGATGTTAGAGAAAAATTGTAAGTTTACAAACGGCGATGGTTACTAGGACATGTTTCTGAATTTCACTTCTTCATCAGCTAGCTTTTCGGGAGCTGAGCGTTGAACTCGAGTCTCCATCATTCACATCAGTGCAAGCCTTTTTAGCTGCTACGCCATATGAATGTTCCGTTGTTCGCTGTACAATTGGTCTCTAAGAGTTGCCTTTTTTGTTTATATTCCTTTTGATCACCATGTAGGCACATACACTCTGTATGTAGTTTATTCCTAATGGTGTGGATATGATTTTTAGGCGTGCTTTTGAAAGCTTAGTAACATTTGTTTTATTTAATAGTTTGGGAAAAATTTAAACAATGTGACATAAGAATATGAATATTTGACAATTCTCTTTTCAAAGGGTGTTTCAGATTTTCTTCCACATGAAAAATAGCTATGCGCCCTTCGTATAAAAGAAAATATAAAGCATCCATAGTGAAAAAAAAATTATTAAAAATGAATGCGAGTTTTTAAAGAGCTACGACATTTTTTTAATCAAATTAAAATGTGCATACCCAGAAATATTCATGGTTCAATTGTATGGTTGGCTCATCTCATCAGCTGATTTTATTTTTTTTTATTTCTCTGGTATATGGGTTGGCAAACGCAAAATGTAACCAACACATTTACAATTATTTTCTGCCTTTGTGGTAAATTTTTAATAAAAAAAATAGTTTCACATCACTTCAAGTTATTTTTTTATTAAATCCATTTAATTTAGCTCATTATTTTCCCAAAACACAAAATAATTGCAAAGTTGTATGTTTTCTCTTCATTCCATACGCCTAACTCCAACACGCAGATTTTGAGAATCTGAATAACGATATGTTGTTGCTGTAGAGATGGACCAACCATATAGTTGAACCATGGAAATATTCAAAAAAATTCAGAAAAATATAAGTAGAAACTTCAAAATGTTCGTAAACTTTTCTCAGTGTTCGATGTTTTTCAAAAACATTTTGAAGATTTTCTTGCATAGTTAAGTTTGCAAAATTTAGAATATTTTTTCTTAAATTATCATATTTAAAATTATTAAAAGCGAAAAAAAAAAAATAAAAAATTTTGTTGGTGATATGCGAAAATTGCTACTGCTACTGTACATTACTTATCTTTCAATATTACTGCCAATCAATAAGTCTATTAACTAAATAATTAATATAGAGCGGTAAACGACTCACACAATAAAGAATTAAAATTGAAACTCCTTATAGTCGTTTATATATATATATATGTTTGTTTTATTTGGCAAAACAATTGTTTCGACACTCGCGACGTGTCATCATCAGTTGCTAGTTATCAACTAACCATTGTCTACAAATATAAACAAAGTATGCCTATGCAAATCAAACATTCAAAATTTTTGTAAAAGCTAATGCAATGCGAAAATAATAAAAAGAGAGTTTAAACAACAACAACAAAATACAAAAGTAATTATGTACATATGTATGTAATATGTAATAACAATATATGGAACAATCTAAGTTTACTGGAATGCTGTGAAGAGACTCGAGTACAGTGGGCCTGTATCACGATTTACAGAATCATTTTTGTTTACATATATATGTAGAGATTCTAAAATGTTTAATTTTTTAATATTACATTCCGACTTAATTAACTGGCAATCGTCCTCACTTATTGAATGCTCATTCGCTAAAGCATGTTCAGCGATTCCACTTCTCGGATCAATATTCTGAATATATTTTAGGTGCTCAAGTAATCTGATTCGTACAGTGCGGGTCGATTGGCCGATGTACTTTGCGCCGCATACATTCCCGTTGTCGTTTTTCTGGGAGCAAGTGATTGAATAAACGCCAGGTTTGTCCAAATTTTCGCATTTGTCTTTTGTGGACGTAAGTAATGATTTTAATTTTGTTGTTGTTTTAGGAGCCAAATTCACATTTATTTGTCTGTAGCATTTTTGTAAATCGTTAAAATAATTAGAGTCGTAGGTCATGCTACACCAAGTCTTTTTGTTTTCAACGTCCAACGAATCAAAAAATGAGCTACTCTCCCTTCGCTCTTTTTTGTTGTGGTGCTTTTTAATTATCTGCTCTATACTGTTAGAGCTATATCCATTTGTTTCTGCAATGCTCACAATTTTATCTCTTTCTTTTTTGTATGCCGCATAACTGAGTGGAACGTTTACTAGCCGATAAGTCTATTGAAACTCAATTTCGTTTTGGGTTTTATTGCCTATCAGTTCTGAGAAAAGAATTTTTACGTAAAGCAAATTTTTTCCTGTCTGAAAGTATACTCGGTTGCATTATAAGCTTCCCACAAAATGTTGCTTTGGAAAAGTCAAAACGTGAGTAGCAAAAAAAAAAAAATTATGTGAAACTCGCCTATTGTAAGCCACTTGCATATAGGCACAAAGATTATTAATTAATTTAGAAAATATTTTAAAATCTTTTTAATGGTTATAGATACATATGTATATATGTACATATATACAACCTCACCAATAAAGATTAAGTTTTACAAAGTGTTCGGCAAACCAACAAATAACTGGCATAGTTACTCCAAAGTTTTGTAGCTACTTTAACATACCTCCTACTTTCATGATAGCTGTTCAATTAAAAAGTATCAATAGCTTATCAAACACTGTGCTGCCAAAAGTTGAAACGAAGGACATATTATATAATATACAATATGACTAGAAGCAGCACGTCTAAAAAATACAGTTGTACACAGGGTGTTCCAAAATTGCGTTTCAATACTTCAACCACGTGTTTCTGGCACCAAAGCAAACAAAAATTATTAGATACGGTTTATTGTGTTACATACAACTTGGTAGAGAAACCGGTGCTCAAAGCTCTATTGTCAGCCCCTTGTTCCAATGAGTTCACATATTTGTCGAATTTTGATATTCTTGGCAAAGCATTATTTTTTTTCGAATTGTTTTTATATTCACTTATAGTTTTCTCACCTGAATCGAAAAATTTAGAAACTTTGAATGGAGACACAACATTTGAGACATCCCATTCAAAGATTTCAATATCTAGAAAGAGCAAATTTTTTATATTTTTTTATGTTTTTTTTTGTGTTTTTGTGTAACGGTACCCCGTAACGGCATAAACTAATCGAGATAGATATGGACTTCTATATATCAAAATGATCTGGACGAAAAAAGAAATTAATTTGGCCATGTCCGTCGGTCCGTCCGTCTGTCTGTAAACACGATAACTTAAGTAAATTTTGTGGTATCTTAATGAAATTTGGTACATAGGTTCCTGGGCACTCATCTCAAAGGCTATTTAAAATGTACGAAATCGGATTATAACCACGCCCATTTTTCGATATCGAAATATTTCGAAAAACCGAAAAAGTGCGATAATTCATTACCAAACACGGATAAAGCGATGTTGGTAGGTGTGTTGACCTTATGACGCAGAATAGAAAATTAGTAAAATTTGGACAATGGGCGTGGCACCGCCACTTTTAAAAGTAGGTAATTTAAAAGTTTTGCAAGCGGTAATTTGGCAGCTGAGTATGTATTTTTCGGTTACGCCAGAACTTAGCCTTCCTTACTTGTTTTAATAACATCTTCAACACTTGCTATGACGTTCAATTGCACACATATGCAGACGAAGTACAATTGTATATACCCAATCATATTTTCATAGTATATGATGTTTCTCTTGGGCTCAACGAAGAACTACGCTCAGTTTTCGAAAGGACCGCAGCAAACCTTCCTTGAAAATGAGCGAAATCGGATGATAACCATGCCCATTTTTATATATATGTGGCAACTATGGATTTCCACACCTCTCCTATGATATGGCCGCTCAAACAGCTGATAGCAAAGTTCACCACAGCCAGTTGTCAAAATGTAAAATGTAGAACAAAAACAATTACTTTTTCTCTATCTTTTCATCGTCGTCATCGCAAGCACATGTTAGTGCAATCATACTTTTTTCATAAACTTTTTGTGAGTTGTTTTAAGTGATTAAAATAATAAAGGATTACAACCAAAACTACAATTGGTGACCCCGACAATTTTTCGAGATGGCGGAAGATGACAGCACTTCAATTTCTCAAACGCCGGACTCTAGAAATATGCAGGGCATCCACGCGCTTTCTTTGCCCAAATTGCCTCTGCCTACACTTTCAGAAAGCAGCATTGAGGCGTACTTCTATTCCATCGAGTTCTGGTTTGAGGCGTGTATGATCATTGGGGATACACGTAAATACAATATTGTATTAGCAAGCGTTCCTCCACATCGTTTAATAGAGCTTCGACCTGCGATCGAAACAACACCTAAATAAATAAAAAATAAATAAATGTAAGGCGCGATAACCTCCGAAGAGATCGAAGGCCGAGCTTCTCTTCCAATTTGCGTCGTGCTCCTCTTGATTTTCCCTACAAATTGGCCGGACGGGACCTACATGTTTTATGCCGACTCCGAACGGCATCTGCAAAGCATATGAGTTTTCACTGAGAGCTTTTCATGGCAGAAATACACCCGGAATGCTTGCCAAACACTGCCGAGGGGCGACCCCGCTTAGAAAAATTTTCTTCTAATTGAAAAATCTTATTTCTAAAATTTTGATGTTGCTTTGCCCGGGAGTTGAACCCAGGGCATACGGTGTGATAGGCGGAGCACGCTACCCATCACACCACGGTGGCCGCCAAATACGAATTTTTAAAACAGAAAGTGATTGAGCATTTTGCCGACAGCGAGCAGTGGCGCTTGCAAAGGGTACTCTCGGAATTACCCCTATCAAACAAAAAACCAAGTGAACTTTACAATGAAATGAGGCGCGTAGCAGACACTTCGCTGAGTGACAAAGTGTTGCTCAATCTTTGGATCGACCGTCTACCACCGCATGCACGTGCAGCAATTATTGCGGCAGAAGTTCAATTAGCGCAAAGGTTACGTATTGCAACGCAATAATAGAATCTTTAAATGCTTCTACTACTGAAGTGGCAGCAGTTTTATCAACTTTAAGTGATATGCAGAAAATGCAAAATGAAATTTCAGCAGTTTCGCGTGATTTTCGTACACTTTCAGATAACCGCGCACATCGTTCACGTTCCCATTCATGCTCCCGCTCGCACTCACGGTCCCGATCTAATAATCGTAAATCTGCCGATGATGTATGTTGGTATCATGTCACGTATAAGGAGAAAGCAAAGAATTGTAGAACACCATGTGCTTTTGTTAGAAAGGCAAATTCTAACAACCCATCTTCGCAATAGGCCAGTTCAGCTGAAGTATCGGAGTTAGGCGAACGCTCCGAAATTGTAAATACATCGCGCCTATGCATTCGTGACGTAACAACAAACATAATTTTTTTGATAGATACGGGTGCTGATGTATCAGTTGTTCCAAAAAGTGAACATTCAGCTCGAGCTACACCTACGTCCACAAAATTGTTCGCCGCAAACGGCAGTGCTATAAACGTCTATGGCCAAGTTCTACTAAAACTTAGTCTAGGCCTGCGCCGCGAATTTATTTGGAATTTTTAATTGCGGACGTGAGCCATGCAATTCTAGGGGCAGATTTTTTAGCTAATTTCAGTATTGTAGTAGACTTGAAGTATAATTGCTTGCGTGACGAATTAACTTCGCTTAAAACAGTTTGTGAGAAAGGGGCGTATCAGCTAAAACTATTGATGTCGGCGTGCCCTTCTCGAACATTTTAAAACAGTACCCCGAAATTACACGTACTCCGAATCCCGAAGTAAAACCAAAAGCAACGGTCGTACACCGCATTGAAACTACAGGACAGCCCGTGGAGAAAATTAGCGCAAAACGTGCTGAATTCGAAACACTTATGAAGCTAGGCATTTGTCGTCCGTCATGCAGCAACTAGGCGAGCCCACTGCATATGGTGAGAAAAGCGGACGGTTCTTGCAGACCTTGTGGCGATTATCGCGCCTTAAACGCCAATACGGTGCCGGATCGTTACTCGCTCCCATATTTACACGATTTTTCGGCCGCCCTCTTTGGGTATTCTCCAAGATCGACCTTCAGAAAGCCTTCCACCAGGTACCCAGACACCCAGACGACGTAGCCAAGACGGCAATAACTACGCCGCTTGGGCTCTATGAATTTTATTATATGACCTTTGGGTTGCGCAACGCTGCGCAAACCTTTCAAGGGCTGATACACGAGGTTTTTCGAGGCCTTGATTTTGTGTTCGCCTACCTCGATGATGTTTGCATTGCTTCGGCAACACCAGAAGAACACGAATTGCACCTTCACATCGTATTTCAACGACTTAAATATAATGGACTAACCATCAATGTTGCCAAGTCCGAGTTAGGCGCCTCGGAGCTAAACTTTCTTGGTCACCGCATTACCAGTGAAGGCATTCTACCTCTTCCAAAGCACGTTAAAGCCTTAATCGAGTACCCACGGCCGACGGTTGGAAAGGAGCTAAAACGATTTTTGGCGATGATGAATTTCTACCGCCGATTTTTGAAGGATGCAATACAAACTCAATGGCCGCTCTTTAAAATGGTTCCGGGAAACCAACGTAACGACAATACCTTGCTTGATTGGACATCAGAAAGCATACGATATTTCGAGGAGTGCAAGCAACAGTTGGCAAACTGTACATTACTGGCACATCCATCCCCGGACGCTGAACTTTCACTATGGGTGGACGCAACAAATTTTGCCGCCGGTGCAGTCCTCAACCAGATCATTAAAAAAGGAACTGTGCCTCTGGGGTTTTTTCGCGTAAATTTTCGGCCGCCGAGATGCGATACAGCACCTATGTAAGGGAACTAACTGCCATGTACGCTGCGACACACTACTTTCTTTATCTCATCGAAGGAAGACGTTGTCATATTTAAACCGATCATAAGCCTTTGACTTTTGCATTCAAGCAAAAGCTCGAAAAGGCATCAGATCGACAAGCTCGTCAACTTGATTTCGTCGGCCAAATAACGACGGATATACGCTTCGTGGATGGTAAAAACAACATCGTTGCTGATTTACTCTCGCGTATTCAACAAATCAGCACCGGTACAGAAATGGATCAACCAATCAACACTTCGCTAGACACTAACAGCGTCCAACGGATCGATTCAATGCCAATAAATTATGACGACCCCGAAGACCAAGCAAGCGACGAAGAGCTGCGAATGCTGATGGAGGAAGGTAGTATTGGATCGATATTCCAGGAGCTGATGAACTCATTGGGAATACGTCACCTGCGTACCACGCCATATCATCCGCAGGCAAATGGGAAAATAGAGCGCTGGCATAGAACGCTAAAAACAGCGATTCTGTGTCATGACTCTGAAAGATGGACATCGTACTTGCCAATAATACTACTGGGATTACGTTCCACTTTTAAAGAGGACATACATTGCACATCAGCAGAACTTGTGTATGGTACCACGCTTAAGTTACCATCCGAAGTTTTCATTAGCGGTGACAAAAGGGCCGAATCCGAGATCATTCAACAGCTACGTGATGTCATGCGTGACCTACGTCCCGTTGGTACAGCGTGGCATACTGTCAAAAAACGGTTTATCTATCCGCACCTACAAACCTGTGAGCAAGTTTTCCTCAGAGACGACCTAATAAGACCGTCGCTTTCGCCACCGTACTCAGGTCCATACAAAATCGTAAAGCGTACTCCAAAATATTTCATACTCGACTGCTTTTTTGACCCCTGATCAGTAAAATATCCCATGGACACACTAAAGGGGGAGTACTGTGGCAACTATGGATTTCCACACCTCTCCTATGATATGGCCGATCCAACAGCTGATAGCAAAGTTCACCACAGCCGGTTGTCAAAAAACCTGATTATATAGTAAATAGTACACCTAGAATGTTAAAATTTGACATGTGGACTGATGTTGAGACTTTTGATAAAAATTTGAAAAAAATTTTAAAATGGGCACTGCCACTTGTGATAAAATCAATTTTACAAATATTATTAATAATAAATCAAAAATCGTTAAACCTATCGTAGAAAAATTTGCAGAGGCGGCCTTTACTATAAGGAATGCTTTGAAGAAAAATTAACGAAATCGGTTAAGAACCACACCCCTTTTATATAAAAGATTTTTAAAAGGGTCGTGGATGAATAAAATAAGCTATTTCTTAGCAAAAAAGAGCTTTGTATCAATAGAACTTTACTTCTAAATTGAATTATAACATTAAATTGGAAAACACTAAATTTTTTGAAAATGGGTGTGGAACCGCCCCTTTTTTGTCTAAGCAATTTTCAATGTTTCGGGAGCCATAACTCGAAGAAAAATTAACATATCGTAATGAATATTTTCCTTATAGCAAGAAATATTTCTAGTAAAAATGGATAAGATTGGTTAAGGAGCACGCCCACTTTTATATAATTTAAAAAGGGTCATAGACTAGAATAATAACCTATGACTTAGCAAAAAATTATTTCGAATCAATGATATTTCACTTATCAAGTTTTATTGTAAGAAGAAATGGGGAGACTTTTTTCTTTTAAACGGGCCGCCATGGGTGCCACGTGTTATGTAGAAAAGTCATTTATCTGAAATGAAATGTACAATTAAACTTCACGCTGAGTATATAATGTTCGGTTACACCCGAACTTATACACCTTTACTTGTTAGTTCTCATTTTTTTATTTTTTATTTTTTTTTAATTAATAACGGCGGCCGCCGCACAGTGACATTTTTGCTTGGTTTACACGCGAAAAAGTAAACATTTTCAAGTCATTTTTTTTTTTTTTTATTTGAATGCAGTTTACTTTTAAAATGTCCACAGTATATAACGGCAATTATCATTTCTTAAAATTATTGTTCTTCATTGAATAATCTGCTGTCACCCTGTGAGTTGTTGATGACGCGCAAAATAGTACAATTTACAGAAGTGAAATAACGCGTGGTTTAAAATTAATTAAAACTTTGTGGTGAAACAAAAGCCAAAATATTGTTTGGTTATTTAAAATCGACACGTAATTATATTAATTTGTAAGTGTTCAAAAGTTTTTTGGTTAAGTATTTTTTACGAAATTATGAGTTTTTAATGTGTATTATTTTTGTGCTGAAAATATATAGAGAACCGTGAAAAGAAAAGCCTGCCAAAAGTTTGAAACACGCTGTACCAAAATAATTTTCGAATTTCTACAATAACTCAATATTATTGCATATAACTCAAATTATTCTTCATCCTCCTAGGTCCCCCTTTTGATATAATGACGATCACAAAGAGGGAGTTGTATGAGGTGTGGGTTGCAGAACGTGGCCAAAAGCAAAAGGATAAGGCCGTGTGGCCGTGTAGACCACGTGTGTACTGTTTTAGGGAGGGAGTAAATAGAGACGAGGGATTGCATGATGAATGCTGCAGTAAAGTTCGATTTTTTTTATCAAACTTTGTGTGAGATAGATTCAAGTGAATTACAACAAAGTTAATTTTCTTGGAAAGTTTTCTTCACGGTTTGAAGAAGATAAGAAATTTAAATATAGGTATGTTCAATTGTGAATAAAAGAACAAGATAAGACTATAAGAAAGTTCTTGTTTGGGGTAAATTCAAAATTTTTTGAGGGGAGGGGGGGAGGTCCAACGCCCAAAACCCCCACCGCCCTTCGCCTATCCTCACTGAAAGGAGGTAAGGCATACAAACATATACACTTGGTTTAAAAAAATATATTAATTTTTCAGTGAGTTATTAATTTTTCGCGTCTAAATCATGCAAAAATGCCACTGTGCGCCGTGGTGTGGTAGCAGCGTGCTACGCCTATCATTCCCCAGGCAAAGCAACATCAAAATTAAAAAAAAAGTTTTTTCAATTAGAAGAAAATTTTTCTAACGGGTCCGCCCCTCGGCATTGTTTGGCAAGCACTCCGAGTGTGTTACTGCCATGAACAGCTCTCAGTGAAATCTCATCTGCCTTGCAGATGCCATTCGGAGCCGGCATAAAACAAGTAGGTTCCGTCCCGCCAATTTGTAAGAAAAATTAAAAGGTGCACGACGCAAACTGGAAGAGTAGCTCGGCTTAAAATCTTTTCGGAGGTTATCGCGCCTTACATTTATTTCTTTTATTTAATAAATTGAAATAAAATGGAAATATAAAATTAGCTTCTGGTAACACTACGGACTCATTCAATTTACGTGAGGTCCTCATGGACCGGCCAGTTCAACCTAACCTAAATATGATGAGTAACAAGGGGCTCATATGAGAACTTTTAGCAGAAATTCATCCAAAAGGTTGTATAAAGCTGTCAAAAATTGATTTAAAAATTTTTGTTCGTCTTGGTCCCAGAAACACGTGGCGAAGTACTGAAATACAATTTTGGATCACCCTTTGTATGTGTGCATGCATTTATACGTGCACTTGTTCAAAGCCTTGTGTATGCGCTACGTAAGTATTTCCTTGATTGCACCCACTTTTGAGTATATTCCTTTGCACGCTTGTATGTATATGTGTATAAATTATGTAAATATGTTGGTATGTGTATAATTGTAAGTACCATTGAATTTTTTATGCAAATTTCAAAACAATCTTTTGTTCAATCAAAAGTGGCAATGAAGTGCTTTCGGTTACTGCATACCTTCCTACACGATATCAAATTTTTTCTTAGATTTGATTCCTTAGTATGAATTTCTATTAAACACCTACAAAAAAGAAATCTTTTTAAGCTTATATTGGTACTTGAGTGCATTTGACATGCAAATATAGATTATTTTGCGGAAACGAGATAGGTAGCGAATTATTCAACAGATTCTGAGGTTTTTCATATATACATATATAGAAATTACAACACATATGACTGCTAACTTGATGTATGTGCATTGTAAAAGGACATAATTTGTCCTTCAAGCTTAAGGTTGACTAATTTTAAAGAAATAATTAAGAATGTGACAGCATTCTCAATAAGTGCATCTATATGTTACTTAAACTTGAAGTTCATAATTTGTTCATGAACGCATTGGTTCACCATTTCTGAAATATGCCTTTCATGGGCGGAAAAGTTTAGTACTTTTCCGTATTTGCGCTCACGTTCGCTTCCTTTTTCATATTTGTATTCAAACTCTTTTTTAGGCTCATACATATTTGCCGTTCTATTCCATTCCTCAAATAGAAAAGTAATAAAAAGCAGACAAAATTTTAAAGCAATGCCGCCAAATGTTATCAAGCGACAAAATAGAGGCAACTTAAAAAGAACTTGAGGACCCAATCCAGAACCCCAGTGGGTTAGGTGGTTAGCATATACACGCGGTAGGTATGTCTGTCGTAAGAGCGACTAAAATACCAGATTCAAGGAGTTGTGTAGCGCAACCCTTTCAGGTTGCCAGCGCAATATATAGCTTCTCCAAACCCTATCCGTGGCGAATCTTGTTTCATTAACAGCTGAGGCTCTGGCGACCCCGAACTCCTCATGGATCTAGGAGGTGGGAGGGTGGGATGGCCTAGAAGGTCGCATGTGGTCTTAACAAATCGTTGCCGATATGGTAGGGCTTGGTACCGGAACGTACCGGATCTCCATCCGGCAAAGGACCATCAACTCGATAACACTTCCCAAGGCCTTCGGGGGGTGTCTTTATCGCTACAACAACAACGACCCAATCCAGAGTAATAAAGATAGCAAGCTGCGACGTTGAGTACCTATTGCTGCACCCACCATGGTCTAAAAAACTTGTGCCGAAGAAAGTTGGAAGCCTAGTTGTAATCTGTATATATTGTATTTGTATATTTGTATACAGGTCTTATTTTCATTTTGTGGGATCGGCCCCTTTTGAGAAGTCTCGCTGTAGTTGTGATAGCCTCATATGCAGAAGAGTACTCTTTTGATTTCAACCTACGAGTTTTTTTGGATGTTACACCACCATGTGTAATGCGGTATCCTTATCTATTCTAGGCTATTCCAAAATTGTTCAACTGAGTCTTCATTGAAGGTCAGGGAAAATATTGATCACATCCCTAGGCTGTGAATCTTGTAAACTACTGGGTGCTAAAAAGATGCCTATTGTGAGTTGATAACAATCGAAATCGTTCCCCGAGTGCCTTATACGGTTCTAAAAAAATTTGTGGTTCAAAAAATTATGCGCTTCTAAATAAGTACCCGGTTGTCAAAAAGAACCCGATTCTAAGAGCCCGATATCAAAAAGTACCCATTTCAGAAAGGTACCCGGCTCAAAAAGCTATCGCTTCTAAAAAACTACCCAGCTGCCAAATAGTACGCGGCTCGTAGAAAGTAGCTCTCTCACAAAATTACCCGGTACTAATAGTACCCGGTTCTAAAAAACTACCGGATTCAAAAAAAGGGCCCGTTGAAAAACTCGGTTCATAAAAAGCGCATAGCTCAAATTAGATCCTGGTTCTAAAACGAACTCTGTTCTAAAACGCGATGAGAAAAGTAACCCGTTCTTGAAAAGTTCTTGGCTCTCATTTATTTGAATAGTAAAAAATAGGACTTGGCGCAATTTACCTCCGAAAAGATTTAAGCCGAGCTTCTCTTACAATTGGCGTCGTGTTCCTTTTTAATTCATCCCACAAATCGGCTAGTCGGGACCTATATTATATAAAACGACGCTGATGTGCAGGGCCTTCGGTGTGGTAGGCGGAGCACTCTATTACCACACCACAGCGGTCGCCAAATTGTTTGGCATAGACATAGAGAATATATTGAGACCAATAAATTTGTATGCTTTAGCTTTAAAATTTTGTCATCGAGTATATAAAAAAATGGTTTCCTCTTCTGCTGCTCTTCGCAAGGCTTTACCAGCTACCCAAACTTGTTCCTCACACCAAAGAAGTTGCGCATCTTTGAGTGCTTTTGTAACTTAGGCAAATTGCTAGTTTTGTCATTCCGTAGGAATACTTGTACCCTGTATTTGGATTGCTGTTTTGAATGTACTAGTATTTTACTGAGTAGTACTTCTTACGATGACTGTGAGGCCCTATTTCCACTGCGTATCGAAGCGGCTACTATCACTGTTACTCTTGATGCTAATAGAGCACTTACACATTTTAATCTCAGGAATTATAGAGGAAAAGAGGATGCAAGGATGGCATTATCTGAAAATTTTAAGGTCAATGTTCTTAGGTAGGAGCCAAGTACAGTTTAAATCAAGGCTAAGTGCAATTCATTCAAATACTGTTGGTTGTATTCCAAGTACCGATTCGAAGTAATCTCGAAATCACTTGGGCGCTATTTCAGGGTAATTTCGGTAGTAACAGCAGCCGCGTGGTGTGATGATAACATGCTCCGCCCACCACACCAACAACGCAACATCAAAATTTTAGAAACAAGTTTTTTCCATTAGAAGAAAATTTTTCTAAGCGGGTCTCCCCGCGGCAGTGTTTGGCAAGCATTCCGAGTGTATTTCTGCCATGAAAAGCTTCGCAGTGCAAACTCATCTGACTTGCAGATACCGTTCCGAGTCGGCATAAAACAAGTAAGTTCCGTCCCGCCAATTTTATTTAATTGTAGGAAAAATTAAAAGGAGCACTACGCAAATTGGAAGAGAAGCTCGGCCCAAAATCTCATCAGATGGTATCGCGCCTTGCATAAAATTTTTTTTATTTAGACGTTACTTTGGCACATTTATTTCGTTAGTTGTTTTCGTGATAATTATAAGCTCATTTCGAAGTCAGTCGGGGAATTTTTTGAATAATGTCCAGTACCATTTCAGTATTCCATCTATATTACTTTCGAGGGAAACCTGGGTTAGGTTTGCAAAACTGAAATTAGCCTATTAATAATTTCGCAGTAATCGTCAAGGGTTGTTTGATATTGTATCGATATCTCTCAGTAAACTATCTCGAATGGTCAATAAATGATGCCGAAAAGGTTCCATTCTGCATTAGTATTAATATTGAAAATAATATTGTAACGAATTTTGGGAATTTCTGATTACTAAGCCCCTTCTGGTAACGTTCGAATCGCTGAACTGTTGAATAAATAACTCAAATATTCAGTATTTCAGAATGATCTTTATTTAGACTACTTTGGGAGTAGCACAATTATGCTTCACTAATAGCGTGTTTAAATCAAACTGATTGTTGATTCCTCAGCTTGCGCTGCTTTTATACTCTCGGTTACATCGTTCGCCCATTTCTCCTAAGGTCTAGACGTTTCACCTTCTAGAACAGTTTTATCTCATGCTTGGTTATTTAGCTATATACATGTATCTCTGTAGTTTATATTTCTTTCTTCTAGCCAGATGCGTGTGTATGTGTGAGTAACTACTTCTGCTCTTAGCTGTCGACTACATAATCCCTCTGCTTCAAGCTGCTGCTTATATGTATGTAATATTCATCGTTGCCTTGTACATAGTGTGGCTGCTTGCTTTAATGTATACATGTACATAAGTGTTGCTGTGTTTGTTGTTGTGATTATTTACTAACAGCATAGTGATGCTAATATTCGACGCAATATTAATATGATCAGAAATTGGTTCCTGATGTATTCCGTACGGAGCCGCAAACGGGAGAAAGTTTAGAAACAGGACTACAAGCTGAAAAAAGTTTCTTTTAGTTTAGGAAGTAAACGTTTTTTTAAATTACCATGTTAAACAGTTTCTGAGAACGACACTTTTTTCATCCTAAAATCTGCACAGAGCTTGATACTTACTTGATTACATAATTTACTTCCTAGGAGGATTAGTAATAGTGTTAGTAATACTGCGATGCTTATATGTTAAGAAGCTAGAAGCTACGATGCCAAATTTACAACTATGCAACTTATACTCGCGCACAGGCATCGGGCAGCTAACTTGCTAATTTGTATTAGTGGGTAGTTCTTAGTAATACATATACTTTAATATATAGCAAATAGTACATAATTGCATTTTCAGTCAAAGTCACTTGATGAAACTGTCACATTGTGCCAACACAGCCCATTTCACCTTGCCCATGTAATTAGAGTTGATAATGTGCGGTTAGTGGCGACTAAGCAAATTTAAATGTGCAGTAATTTTGTTGTTGAATTTGTAGTCAATTCATCAAATTGTGCGCCATAGTCATGCTAACCGTAACAACAAATCAATTATATTTCCGATTTATACCACTCACACAAAACGTGTTGCATTCAGCTCCGTTGGTCTTATTCCACTTGCACACTTTGTATTTATTTAATTTTTTTGTGATTGTTGACAATAAATAATTTTTGTTGTATTCAAATTAAGTATTTGCATGTTTATTTTGTTTGTGTTTGTTGTTGCGTGTAGCACGCATGATTTTGCACCGCACCACAATGCAAGTAGTGGTGAATGATTTCACGCCACCGGCCATACAAATTATAACAACTGGCTGTGCGACACGAAAAGGCGTCTATTAATTTCCTGTTTGAAATTACTTTTTGCTTTGAAAACAGAAACTCGCCACCACCACGCTGAGTTATTATATAAAATACAATTATTTTTTGAAAATTTATGGTAATAAACACGTTGTTTTATTAAAAGTCAACCAATTACACGCAAACATATTCGCACCACCTGAAAAGACGGGTACCGGTGCGTATACGTAACATTTTGTAATTATTTAGTATAAAACCGCTACATACATAAAAACATAAAAGTGAAACTAATTAACGTAGGTATTGTCAGTGGTCAGTGAATATTGGACGGAGGTGAGGTGCATATCTTGGCTGTTACAAGGTAATGATCCAGGGCGCATGTCAGGTTGGTTTTGGTCGATCCAAGTCGATCAACTTCAACCCATTCGCAGATGTATATTGGAACGATTTTCCGTCAGCCCTTGTTAAATTTGGTTTCGAGACAAACCGGTTTCGGCGTTGTGCCATTATCAGTGTCGATTTTCGTTCTGTACAGTTGTTGTCGTTTGTCCTGTATTTATAGGTCGTAGTACATGAGCAGGAATTGTCAAAATTGATGCTTGTGTATATTTAGTTATGTGTATGTGTTGTGTGCTCATTTAGAATCGGGGGTGGGTTTTACTGATCGATTTGTGTGGCTCACTGAGGCAGGTAAAAGCCCGTAGTTTTAGTCGTTTGACCTCCTTTGTGGGTTTGTTGTTTTGGTGCGTTAATTGTTTTGTGTTTATTTGTTGTTGTGTGTTTGTCCTGTGTGTTGTACCTGTGTGATTACTTTGTTTCTTGTAAACAAGTTTTAAAGTCCCGAATATTGTGTTAGAAATTGTGTTTATCTGTTCGCTTGTTATTATGCCGTCGAATGTTTTCTGTTTGTAGATTTCCATGTTTTCGAGTACGTTGAGACATCGGCCTTTTGCTTGTATGTGAAGAACACTAACTGTTTTATTGATGTTTGCGGGGGAACATTCATTTTTGACCATGTGATTCGCGAAGTTAGACTCTGGTATAATATTTGGATTCCGAGTTTTTTTGTTGTAATGTCTGAACCTCGTTCTTATTTGCCGTCCTGTTTGTCCTATATAACTATGTTGGCATCCGCAGTTAAGCTTGTATAAGCCGTGGCTGCTATACGGATCCTCTAATTTAGTGTTAGTTCTTAGTTTTCGCCCTAGATTGTTCGATGTTTTGAACGCTGTGTTAATGTTGTATTTTTTAAAGAAGTTTGCCAATTTATATGTTGCTTTTCCAATATATATCATAGTCGTCCAGGTGTTATTATTTGCTTTTTCATTATTTCGTTTTGGTTCTCCATGCTTCCTTCTGAGCTTATCTACTAGTGCTTTTTTATATCCCTTTTTTTCAGCAATGTTATATATGACTTCAAGCTTCGCAGATATTATATCGTTACTATTTAGTTTTCTGACTTAGGACGAACAACTCCCTCAAGAGGGTGACACGCGCAATACAAAGTTTTATAGCTTAAGAACTTCTGCAACCCAATGGTTAACCTCAACTACGTGAAAATAGTCCTGTTAAAAGGTTAATGTATCTTACACATATTTAACTGGCGAGGTCCTGGAGCCCTCAAATTCCTCAAGGAGCTGGAGTGTGGGAGGCGGTATGGGTTAGAAGGTTTAATGTGGCCATGTTAATCGTTGCCGAGATGGTCGGGCTAGTAGCTTAATGGTGCTTTTTTACCGGAACGTACCGGATATATATCCAGCAAAGGATACATATCCAGCAAAGGACCATCCATCGATAACATACCCCAAAACCTTCGGGAGTGCCTTTATCATTAGTACAACAACAGGAACCACTTACTTGGCCACCCCGGCTTTAGATCTAGTATCCAGGTACAGTTTTCTTCCTATAACAGAGGAAGTAGTGCTGTTTGTATTATCAGAAAAGATATCTCTATCCACGTCGTTCTCTGATAGCATATAGCCGCATACAAATTTTATGTTGAGGAACCATTCTTTCTACTACTTACATAAGACTAAGGTCTTGATCCTGTATGTGCTTGCGAACAAGATGAGCTAGGGTATATGAAAAAGTTACTTAGAAATACATACTCCTCGTAGACATATCTGGCCTTCTCTTGCACAAATAGGCTTCAAGTCAGTTGAGCAAATGCTACGTAGCTCTTGCTGGATAGCGAGAAACCACTGAAAAGAGGTGAATAAAAGGCACTTCGCAAACGTCATTTGGCTTATTTCCTTTGTTGTGATTTGTGTTTTATCCGGTCATTGTCTAATGAAGTAATTGCAGTACAAAAGCCCTATTGACATCTACCCCCAGACGATGAAGTGGAATTGAAGCATGACTTGAAATGCATTCTACTTTCACTGCATTCAATTGTTCAATACATACATCATGGACTCAAGGCATTTATAGCTTCTCCAAGCCAAGTTTTAACCTCACCTAGCAGTGGCGAACTCATTTTATCTAGCAGGCGAGACGTTATCGATCCTAACTTTCACAGAAAAGGAGTGAGTTTGATCATCTAGAAGGTTTAGTGTGTAAAATCAAATCATTTCTGTGTTATTCGGGATAGTACCTTAATTGTGTAAATTTCCTAAGCCTATTGAAAGAGAATCCGTAAAGATATCATCATCATCGATAATACTACCCAAAACCTACGGGTAGTTTTTTGCTCGCTACAAGAAGAAAAGAAGAAAGATAAAAAGAGGAGGAAGAAAAAAAGATGAATAAGAATTTTATCCAGATGAGCATAAAATCGCAAAAAACCTCAACAACAAAGAGTCGGCAAAGCCAAATACCTAGAAGTGCCCGGCGAACCCAGTTTCCAGTTACCAATATCCCGAACTCGCAGTAAAAGGAAACGCATTCCCAAGGGTACGCGTGTCATTTTGCACAAATTCAATCTTTACTGTAAAGGGCAAACTGTTATATATGTATGTGTAATCAAACCCAATCCTGCCATACGCAGTATTAGTCCGGAATGTAGTGACTTAGACATCCGTTAGAGGATATTGATAAAAATTATGAAGTGGTCGCACCTACAAGAATAATAAGAAGAAGAGGATGGAATCAACAAGTCGCTAAATGCTTTACTGCGCTGATTTTTCTTGAATAGTATGGAAGTACCTAATTTCTTCAACATTGAACTACCGGAATCTCTGAAAGACTTATCCAAGGCCACGGTCAATCTTAATTATGATAATATCATAATATATTATATTAAAACCAGCCTCCCACCATCGCTCGCCTTAAAATTAGCTACACAAATAATTTTAAAAACCCTTTCTAAATGTGTTCGCCTCTCGGTAGTAATTAGCTAGCTCTCTGAGTCTGGTTTGCATTCTAATATATCTGAAATAATATTCATATCAGCTTTATCGGATGCTGGTCAGTTTCAGCCGATTAGAAGAAAACTAAGAGAGCGCAAACGCAAAAATTGGGAAGAAGCTTTGCTTTGATCTCCCAAGAGGTTTATCGCTGTTATTATCACAACAGCCTCTCTTCTGCACAAGCGAGGTTCTCTTAGCATCCAAAGTGTATATGTAGGTGAACCGTGGGCTCTAGAATATATCATATCGGGCAATTATCGGGCCTTTTGAGAGAATGGTCTTATTACAAAATCAAAAGGCGCAGGTGTTGCATATGACCAATCAAGCAGGAAAGACGTGGATAGCAGCGCGGTGCTGCGTGGTATTTGGCCACAAAATAAAGTGACTTTTGGCATCACAATGGTATTAAATATCTAGTAAACAATTGTGGGAGGTAGCCGTCACATTTTACCGAAGAGTCTAGTGCAGGCGAAGAAAGGTCCTAGGTATTTTGCTTCCATTGAAGATTGGACCGCGTTTTTTATAATTGATAAACACCTCTCACATTCGTAGCATGTAACTGTCACATCATCAAAAAAAAAAAAAAAATATGTAAGGAAGTCTAAGTTCGGGTATAATTGAACATTACATACTCAGCTGAGAGATATGGGGACAAAATAAGGAAAATTACCATGTAGGAAAATGAACCTAGGGTAACCCTGGAATGTGTTTGTATGACATGTGTATCAAATGGAAGGTATTAAAGAGTATTTTAAGAGGGAGTAGGCCATAGTTCTATGGGTGGACGCCATTTAGGGATATCACCATAAAGGTGGACCAGGGGTGCCTCTAGAATTTGTTTGTACGATATGGATATCAAGTGAAAGGTGTTAATGAGTATTTTAAAAGGGAGTGGGCCTTAGTTCTATAGGTGGACGCCTTTTAGAGATATCGCCTTAAAGGTGGACCAGGGGTGACTGTAGAATTTGCTTGTACGATATGGGTATCAAATGACAGGTGTTAATGAGTATTTTAAAAGGGATTGGGCCTTAGTTCTATAGGTGGACGCCTTTTCGAGATATCGCCATAAAGGTGGGCCAGCGTGACTCTAGAATTTGTTTGTACGATATGGATATCAAATGAAAGGTGTTAATGAGTATTTTAAACGCGCGCGGGCCTTAGTTCTATAGG